>NC_092819.1:11887500-12487500 GCF_023375885.2 Dermacentor andersoni | reverse complement strand
CGTTGAAGAAGACGACGAAGATGCTCGCCGTGATTACTCGAGTGTCTCTGTTGCGGGCGGACACTCATGCTCACAGACCCATAACACCATTTCCAAGCTTTACACCACACTCCAAAGTCAGCTAGTCTCGCGAACAGAATGTACTACGAGAAAGACACGATCGGAAAAATCTCATCTAACATTAAAGAGGCCGAGAGCAGCAGCGAGAGCTTCAGGAGCATGGTTGCTATGGCAGCACTGATGTTTGGCACACCAGACTCTGTGCCCCATTACGAAAAACACCAATGTGGCTTCCGCCATACACGCTTCAAATGATGCGGGCTAGCCGGGGCCTCTCCTACGCCTTCCTTCCTCCTTAAACCATAGTGTTGAGGGAGCCTCTGGCGACATTACAGTGTTAAATACGGTAATAACATCTCCGTATATCTCAGCATGCATCGCCGCGAGCAAACTGTAGATAGCCTTTGCAGTGATCTCACATTTTCTTATTGTAATTAAACAGTCATTAAACAGTTATTGTAATTCCATCGTCGGTACATTTGCAGTGGTTTCCATAAGTGACGTAATGTATGTATCATTTTCACCAGCTGGTGTTCTGCCCCGCGAGATGCAGTCGCGCTGTCATCTCATCCTCCGAACCGCTTTACGACCTCGCCTTCGCGACTTCTGCGAATATATCTTGCACAGACTGGCCGGCACTTGCAGCATTCCCGGCGACGCCACGATTGCCGACTTCCCCCACGTATAGTTCGGCCCGTCGAACGTGGCCACAGCAGCACGGCGAGCAGTTATTGCCGTAACGCGTGCACGGTGAGCGATCAGTTTCTCTTTTTTTTTGCGAAATCGCAAACTCAACGCAATCCCATTCAGTGCACCCGAACCGCCCGAACTGTAGGCTAGCATGTTGCCGGCCAGCCAGGATAGCGCGCGATGCGCTCTGGTCTATAGCGGCTTCGGCGTGAGATAGGACATGTTCGATTCCCGCGCTGGCCATGTCAACGCGCGCCTAATGTCGCCAGTCACGCTGGCTGTGCGGTGACGCTAGGCTATAGAGCGTACACTTGGTGCCGGCGTATAATGCTACGCCGCGCGTGACAAGCGTCCCAGTTACGCCGGACAGTATGCGCACCTTGAAATGGGCCGCTATCTTGTACACGTTCGAAAAGCCGACGTTAGATTTCGCCTCGCGCGATTGTCCAGCCTGCGCCGATATCGCGGCCTAGGCCAATCTAGTCCAATCGCTTGAGGCGAAATCGAATGTCGGCTTTTCGAACGTGTACAAGATAGCGGCCTTTTGGTTGCCGGTTTCTTATCGCTTATCGCTTATATCTCCGCTCATCAGCTCGCCGCGCTCGATCGTCACTTTCGTGGTACGTTGTCAGTATCGTGGTTGGCGTGGGCGTGTAATCGCGGACAGCTTTCTGTGGCTATGAAGGGAAAGCTACGGGCGCGTGGCGCGTGGCTGCTGCACATGTGTTACCGCGCCAAGTAGTCCGGCAGCGTTTGACAGTGCTTTTGGCGCTTTTGGTTGCTCGGAACAGACGCTGAATTGACTCAGCTTCCACGTGCGACGGTTTCGCATTTCACCAGAGGTGGAAGGGAAAAGCTACAAAATAAATAATCCTTACGCTCAGTGCGTGTATTATTTAACTGTTGCTATTAAGGGGTTTATGTTTTGTCTTCCTCAGCCTAAATTAACGTGGACTAAAACGCGGGACTCTTTTCAGAAGCGCTGTCACTTGTGCGCAATTTGCCTCCGTAGCTTTCCTTCCATAGCCACAGAAAGTTGTCCGCGAGTACAGTAACTGCAAAGCATGACGATGCGTAAGACAGCAAAGAACGGAAGGCAGGAAACGTTGCATCAGACGCAATGCCGAAGTCGGTTCATAACATTCCTTGCGCAGCCTCTGTTGTGTCTTTGGGCAAAGCAGTACCGCCAGGCTTTTTCGGTTCCCCAAGGACGACAGGTAAGCTCACGCAGCAGGACGTCATAATCATTGAGCCACCGTCGCAAGTGCAAGACATGTGGCATTTTAGATGTTCTAGAAAACCTTTTTCTGTTTCCCGTTCCCGAAAATTCCCCTCCTGTTATCTGTTTCTTGTTACCGTTTATCTGATACTTCTGTTAACCCTTTCAGACGCCACTCCCCGTTCCTAGAGAAAAACATAAATTTCGCAATTAGCCGCCTAAGTAGGCCTCACTGAAACTAAATAGCTCAGTGGGAAAACGAGAAACTAAATCAGTTGTGGTGTTTTGTCAGGCAGAGCAGCACATCCTCGATCGGCCTCTGCAGCCCTGTAACTCTCGGTTAGGTACAAACCCCATGCAAGCGATTTTGCGCGCGACAGCGGCAGGAGACGCGATGGAGATGGCTGTCGCGTTCGCTTGTCTCCTACAAGTCGTGCCCCATGCGAGCTGCGACTTTAAGCGACGCCTACCCGGTTTTTCCAGTATGAGCGCTGCAAATACGCACCGAAACTGGCGTGACACGTTAATTTATTAATTTAAGTTCATGTTTTTTACTGTAAAAAGCAGACTAAATATTTCTGAAGGCCTTGTGGTAGGTTCTTATCCTTGCCACGTATCAAAACTTAATCGTTTGCTCGTTCGGTGTGACAATCTGCAGTACTTGACTGATATATATACAGTTTCGGCTTCGCGGTGTTGGCTAGTCACTCATAGCACTTCGGGGCGATGAGCGACGAATTTTAGATTTCCAGAACCGAGTGATCGATCGACAAGAATGAGCGATCTGTTCGCGCGATGGCCTTTTTCGCAATTCTGCACAGCAGCAGACATGCCATGCCGTAAATTGCAGAGATGTCAGTAAATTGAGGAGGCGCACACATCCGCCGACATTAAAATACGAGGAACATTACTGTGGCCAGCAGAATGAAAGTAAATTTTGTTAGTTTGTTTGTTTGCCTCCCAGAGTGGCTAATGTGCGGAGTACCTCGCGTGCACCTAAGCACGGTACGGTTTGCAGGATACTTTCGGCTAACCTAACGGGTTGACGTATTTTGCGGGAGTGCTGTCCTTACAAGGGGTGACTTTGGACGAAGACATGGACCTGCCGGACCTCTCACCAGCAGGCAGCATTGCACCTTCTTCAGACTCAGCCCAGCATTACTTCACCCCGGTCCAACTTCATCTGCCACCATTTTGCAGCGACAACACACAAGTGTGGTGAGTTCAGATGGAAGCCTATATTTTTTTTTCTTCGTATCACATCCAAAACCACATGTTATACAATAACTTGCCCAGCTCCCTGCCTGCAGAGGTAGCTGAAGAGTTGACTGCGGTCATTGCTGAACCGTTGGCGACACGCCTTGTACCAGCGTCTCAAGGAGAAGGTTCTTGACCGCAACATGGCGTCCGGGTCAGTGCGCCTTCAGCAGCCGCTCTCGTGCGAGAAGCTTGGTGACTGGCGTCCGTCGCATTCTCTTCAGAATATGCGCCTGCTGGTGGCCACTACCAATGTTCATTCGCATGGTGCAGTCTTAGGGCAATTGTTCCTGCAGCGCTTGCCGTACGAGTCGTCCTGGCTGCTGCGGAACATATGAGCCTCGACAGTCTCGCTGCACTAGCTGACCATGTACATGAGGTGGCCTCTCCATCAGTCATTGTCGTCTCCGAATCACCAAAGCCTTCAACTCTCTCACAGATAGACGTTCGCATAGAGCAGCTTGCTGATTCTGTTGCGGCTGTCCAGAGGCAGTGGCGCTACTCAGGTTGGCGTGAAAGAGGTTCATTGAAGAATGGCACATACCCAGCGTCACATACTCAGTGACCAGAGTAGGTCCAACGATTGGTTTCGAGCATGGTTCCCTCAACAAAGCATCCTGGTGCTCTACTCATTGGAATACGGTCTACACAGTGACCCAAGTTGGCGGGAAAGAGGTTTATTGAAGAGTGGCACGTACCCACGTCACATACTCAGTGACCCGAGTAGGCCCAACGGTTGGTTTCGAGCATGGTTCCCTCAGCAAAGCATCCCGGTGCTGTACTCATTGGAACACGGTCTACACAGTGACCCAAGTTGGCGGGAAAGAGGTTCATCGAAGAGTGGCACATACCCACGTCACATACTCAGTGACCCTTTCAGTTTCTGAAGCAATACCTCTGAGTCTGACATCACCACCACACTTGGATAATCCGCAGCCTGAAGCATATTTAACTGCGCAATGAAACTCTGGTTCGCCGAGTGATGACAAGAGTTCATTAACGAAGATTTTAGAGACATCAAATCAATGACGCGTTTCAACATCTTTGAGTGCGCAGACGTATAAGGTAAAAATTCCTTACGTGCACGTGGCGAGTACATCGAGCAGGCGTGACCTGTTTGTAAGGATAGCTGCAAATCTAAAAACTGGAGTTTACAGTCCCTAGACAGCTCATGTGGGAAAGTTAAACCTTTGCCATTGTCATTGAACAGAGTTAAAATGTCAGCTACCGTAACGGAGCATTCGCTGTTAGTCATTTGTGTCACACCAAGAAAATCGTCAACATATCTGAAGATTTGAACCGAGTCAAGAGTTTAAAGCACTCTTAAGAGCGCGGTCGACAAACGATAAAAAAATATTACAAAGAGCAGGCGGCACACATGAACCAGTACACACACCATTTTTCTGAATAAAAAGCTTATTTTCAAACCAGATAAAAGTTGCACTTAGATAAAATTCAAGAAGGGATATGAAATTTTCCGAGGACAACCCGGTCGCATCGAGAAAATCTACCTCGCCACTTTCTTCGATGCACGTTACCACACTACGAAACAGCTCATCGTGCGGTATTGAATAACAAAGATCTTCGACGTCAACAGAAAAAATGTTGGCTACTGAATGGTGCCGCAGTTTCATAGATGGGTCGAGAAAATGTAATCGATTGTGAGGGAACACAGGTGTGTGCCGCCAACGCCTCCTCGATTCTTTTGAAAAAAAAATAGAGGCGCTGGTGCCACTTATCCAATGTCATAGAATGCACTAGCTTGCTTAGGTGTTGGACTGCGTCACCCCTCGATAAAGGCACAGAAATAACGTTTGTTTCTCCATATGCTCTCCTAGCAGCTCAGTCGGCGAGGTCGTTGCCGGAGAGAATAATCGAAGATCGCTGAAATAGGCCTTCGATCTGCAGTGGACCTATCTTAGGCTGGCTATGGTAATCATGACATTGATGTGTCCGTAGCGTGCGTACATGCTGTGGTTACCAGGTACAACGTTACAGCATTGTTGAGAGAGTGTTCGTCGCTCGTCAAATAGTGGGAAAACAAACAAATACCTCGTTTCAAAAATTGAGCATAAAATCAGACGTGAAAGCACTCACTGACCATTTAGTTCTTTACGGACACGCTCGTGTACAAACTCCGATTGGCTTAAATGAATGGGGTGAGACAAAAAAAAAACTGCATTCTTTTACTTAAGCTACACTTTTAAATTAAACATGAGAAATGAGATGAATTAAAGAACCACTAAAGCTGGCTAAATTCAGCTGGATTGGTAAATTACACATATTACAGTGCGCATTCTCGAAGAGACAGACGAAAAATACAGCCTTGAAGTTCGCGTGCTTGCTTCAAGTAGAGGTATTGAACAGTATCTGCTAGCGACCAGATACTAGCACCTTATTAGAAAACACAGAATAGGTTTCATTCTAAGAAAACGACAGACTGAACTTTATTAGTGCGGAAAATTTTCTCAACAAGAACGTTAGAGAAATGCGGAAATAGAGGCTTCACACGAACGTGTACGGGTGGTGCAGTTTGGGTGTGAAATTGACGCCACCTCCCCCCGTCCGCAAAAAAAAGTAAAGTAACGTGAATCTTTGCTGTTGATCTTTTCTGTAAATAATGGACGTTTTCCAGTCAATTAAAGGTAAATAGATTTTTTTAAGAAGGCTATTCTGCACCAAACTAAATGAACTGTTCAGTTTCAGTGTCCCTTTAACTGAACATTGTAAAAACACATAGGATGCTAGGTCACCTGTGAATGTGAGTCACGACGGCGTGGAATATGTATGACGCAATTGAGAATTGCAGTGTCAGTGACTTTTCCCACGTTGTGCGGTTATCAGCTCGGGACGCGCAGTTCGGGTTTTCATTTCATTGTTATTTCCTTATGGACGCCCGGGCAGTAAATAAGGGGTGAGCTCGAACGGAAAAGGTGCAGTTGTTACTATGATTCAATGCGAAAGGTATTTGGTTATACTTTACATGAAGCTTGTCGTTTAGCTTTCGCCAAGCTGCATGCTCTCCACGGCTTATACGAGGAATTGTGGGCCTCTCTCCTCTACAATATTGTTAGCGAAATTTGCGCACGCTTATGGCACACGGGAATGAATATTGTGTACATCTTGGCTTGCGTGCTACAGCATGGCTATAAATATGAATTCATGTGCGTACATACATATCAGTTAAGGTTGCACGCCGGCGCGTCATATTATTTGCCATTTGCGTAGCACTTCTAAGACGGGACGAAGAGGCACAGAAACACACACAGCGCTGTGTGTGTGTTTCTGTGTCCCTTCGTCCCGTCTTAGGAGTGCTACGCCAATGTCATTTATATCTTGAATAAGCTTTCAGTTGTGCCTTCCTGCTACCGTCGTGTGGATGACAGTTTATTGTTTCACTATTTGTGTTACTACACAAATTTCGCAGAACCCTTGTAAAGAGGCATTGAAACTTGTCAAGTTATGCTCTTTGTTGCGCTCCTCCTGAACCAGATTTTTTATGTGAGAGGGAGCGACTATCTAGTACTACTGGCTCATTTCTTTCCACATGATTTTCTTGTGCTGATGTGCACAATGTCGGATCAGGATAGTGGTTATGAGACGAAGAGCCAAGTTTAGGGTTTCTACGTACCACATGGTCATCGCGAGTGTAAGGTATAACGGTTGACTGTAGAGTAGGTCGTCATGCCCATTGCAGTCTTAGTGGCACCAAAGAGACGCGGAAAACCTTGCCCATGAGACTCGAACCCCGTTCATCATAGCTTCTTTTCCTTGTTGGCGTCGGCGTTGGCGGGTTACATCTTAATTATGCTGCAACGTTGATTTCGTGGCGTGCCAGCATTGCTATAACTGTGCTTGCTAAAGCCCTTTCTTCTTACCTCCGAGGACTGCGCGCAGGACGTGCTTCTAAGATCGAGACGTGAAGTAGAGACCTGACGCAGGCCTAATTAGTGTACTTCAGCTCACTGACGGAAACAAGTCCCCTTGTGGAAACGTTGGCTCCAGGCTAAGCTTTCTAGCGTTTTCCCATTGCTGATCTTTAATTGAACGCCTCTAAATGAAGGCTTCTACAACAAAATGACGTGTATTACGAAGGATTTGGTATGTACCGGCCGAATTCCTATCTGTCATTTGTATTGTGAACGCCTCTACAGCGAAGGCTTCTACAACAAAGTGATCTTTATAACGAAGGACTTCGTATGCACCGGCCGAGTTTCTGTCTGTCATTTGTATTATGAGGGTGTCTACAACGAAGACCACTACAACAAAGGAATTTAGGTGCCCCGAAAGCTGATTTGTTGCTTTGCAGTGAACGAGGGGCGCAGCGGCGCTAGCCACTGCAATGCCGCCACCGATTATTTCTCTAGCAGTCACAGAGCGCAACTGCACATAAGACGCATCACCATACGGGAGAGCCCGGACAGCGCAGTAGCAATAATACGCAAAAAATATTAAGGCAAAAAAAAAATCATTACAGTATACCTGCGACTTTCCTACACAGCCTTGACCACATAGCTAAGTTTTACAAACGGCTGTCTATGTTTTGTTGGTCTGTTTTCTGGAACGTCGTCTACATGTGTACGCGCACCATATGGGTCGAGCCGCAATGAAATGTTCTCATGGGCGGTAATCACACATGCGTACACGCTTGCGACACGGAATTTGTACCGTGAGACTAACACCGCAGCTCGTATAATGCCGCAGAAGCCACTTTAGATTGGCGCCACTTTTGCTGCGAAATACCTGCCACCGTGCGTTGAGTGCCGCGCCCAACGCGTCGTCCTGTCGCTACGTGTCGTGCAGTACTGGGGCCTATTAGAGTTACTGTATATTCTACCAAAGGTAGCATATACAGCTTTGGTAGCTTTGGTAGCATATACAGTAACTCTAGGGCCTATGTCTGCTTGCACAAGTCTCCGCAGCACACGCTACTGTTGTCATCGCTGCGTTCATGTATTAAACCATGTCTTTCTTTTTATGAATTCTTTTTATTTTAAATGTAACTGTCACATCTATGGCCTCGTCCGTTTTTGCATGTTGGCTGCTTAGCTAAGCGGAATTTTAGCAGCAGCAACAAAATAAAAATATAAGGTTCCAAATTTGACAATAATTTCGCCAGTCACCTAAAATGTGCTTTTAAATGACCCACTTTTGTGCGCATGTTGTCACTGTTCAATTGAAGCCGATGAGCAGTAAACCCAAGCCTACTTAGCAGAAATACGAAGAATGCATCACTTTCGAGATATCCTGTTCAATACCTGCTAAGAAAAGCCTCGGCATTCCAGATAAGGTCGTCCCAAACTGTTAGGGTTTCTGCTATGCAGACACTACTCCTCGACTTCAATTTCGTAATTAGAACATATCCCCGAAAGTGAGTAATATAAAATTTAATCAGCACATTTTCGGCAATTAAAAGAGTTCTGTCAAGTTCTTTTTTTCTTTTTGCTGCAAATTTCCACCTAGCCGGGTAACCTATCTGCAAGAATGGTAGGGGCCTCGATATGACAGTTTCTTTTAAAAGAACGTGTTCCACATAAAAAAAAAAACACTTGGCAGTGTAGGCGCAGAACGGCCAAGCATAAACACAGTCAAAACGCAGTTCGACATCGTCGCAGTCATATAAGTGACTGATTTTAGAAAGCAAGAAATTTAGAACAAGCCAAAGCCCGATGAAAAAAAGAAAACTAAAAAGAGGTATTCGCTTTCTAGAAGGTGCAGCTTGCTAAATCTTTTTCGCGTACCTTGGGGGGATTTGTTTTCTGCGTTATTGGAACGTTATGGGAAGCGAACAACAAACTACTTTCGTTACATTCTCATTGATTTTTCCAGCATTTAACACGCTTTTATTGGACTGTGTATGTCACATTCAAAGTCACTCACAATGTGCTAAAGAAACGTTTCATACGTTTATAAAAATTAAACTATTGCTTTAAACAATGTTGCGCAGGAAACAGGCAGAATGTCATCAATACTTTTTAATTCTTCGATACATTATTGTTATTATTCTGAATTGTGCATCCTTTCTTTGGATCTGTCAGGCTTAGCTTTGCTGTTCTAAAGGAGCAGAAAGCCTTGGACACCCACACGGCGAGCATGACTGGAATCTGCGAATGGTTAAAGAAAGTTGAATTAGGGAAAATGACAGCAGTAACGAAAGTGCAGTAGCGATGGCAAGTTTTTCGTGCGCTGAAAAGCAATAGCATGTACTTTAGCCTTATTCAGTGAATTAAAGACCACTATTCGAGTCAAGCTTCGTCAAGCAACAAAATAAATAGAAATGCGAAGGCTGATGCATGCACCATAAGGAAGCTAGTTCCCGTAATGTTGCAGGATTAGAGGCAAGTGAAAATATATTGAATATTTCGTAAGTTTACGAAGTGTTTACGTGCTTTCTTGTTACTTTTCTTTTTTGACGGTGTGGGTACAATTCATGAGATATTTTTCGCATAACATTTCGGAACTGCCAGAATGCGGAAGAACGGCCTTTAATGACGTCGGAAGAGGTTATGTAGACGAACGAAAAATACTTCAATAACTCATACTTTGGCGCCTGAGCTATAGATTACATTCAGAAATTACGTTCAGCGATTTGGGATATACGGGAAGCACTTGTTTTGATATTTCTATTATGTGTTCCAACGTCTGTGATATGTTCAGGAAAATGCTTCAAACTTCCTTGCTGCTTGAATGAGTACGTGTCTATTAGACGGGCAGCGGCCGTAACTCCGGGATTTCGGTTGTTCTGATAGACGCACACGAAGGCTTACCCAAGCTGCGAGGAGAACAGCCATGACTAAAGTCGCAGTGCCGTAGTTGAAGGCATCGACCAAATACCCCGCTACTGGGGGCATGATTAGGCCTCTGAAAGAGACGAAACATTTGTATTGTTAAAAATTATTCAACACTCAGTCATTCTTCTTAAATTTATTGTTAAGTGTACTACTTGTTAACTTTCGTGCTCAGCAGCAAATTCGCGTGAAATTGGGTGTATCCCTCTCTTTCTTGGGGGGAGGGAGGGGGAGAGGGGGAGTAATAACAGGGTAGCGAAGTGTGCAAACAATATAGATAATAAAAAGCCTCCGTGATGGCTGTTGAATACATTTAATTGGTCTCCTTAAAACGCAGCTGCAGCTGACAAACGGCTCCAGACTGTCATTCTCGTATATCTTACGCAAGAGGAGTAAATATTTCTTTAAAAGTAGAAAATAAACTAATTCATTGCCTAATAATCTTTTTACATTTATGCGCCTGCACATTGCAAATCACTGCTCAGCAGCCATTCAGCCGCCATGATGATGATGGCGCTTATTGGCATCCCTTGTGAAAGCAAGCGGCCACGAATAGTCACAACCCACTGTGATCCGTGGCACAGCCAATGATTACAGAGGGTTGTGGGGCCGTAGTGATTGGCACATAAATGATTACAGCGCCACCAGTGAGACCAGGTACAGTATGCTCACCTATTGGTATCAGCACTGTCACAAACAAACAAACAAAGAAAAAAAATGTTTTCAGGTTCAACTCTGCGTTATAGTGAACCAGCAGATTCGGACATTGAGGGATTTGATTCGAGTCAGGAGTTCTTCTGACAGAACTGTTTTGTCCACCATATATACCTTTCATATGGCACTGGGATGCGTTTATATAAATTCGACTTCCCGATCGTTATGAACATTGTTCTCATTGGATCAATTACAGTTGCGCTAGCCAATTGCGACACGTGTAACTGGGTTGCGGATTATGTAATCAATTTGAATGTTTTCAAAGTGAGGAAAGCTGGCGCATCAATGTTTTTTTCTAGCTATACACACTAATACTCCTTGCTTAACGCGCGACAGGGTTCCAGCGAATATACGGAACTTAGATTAAATTTCTTTGCAAGGCACCGTTTCTCACCACTCTTCAATAATTTGCTGTTTTCAAATATTGTCTATTTCTACAGGAAGGGGAAACCAGACGGAGCTCATATATTTAGTGCTGATTTAGCATGCATTTGCATTCCTGACGGTGGAACAACGGAACCGTGCTGTCTACATTTGGCAGGTGATGTGAACCTGTAAGGTTTACGTGGAAAGTTCAGCAATGTTCGGACTCCTTTGCAAGTGACATCAAGGCGGGAAATTTTTTGAGTGATGGTTCGACTGCTCGAGGCCCTCTTGAGTCTGCGGTTACGGCAGATGTCAGAACATATTAGGAGAAATTAAAGTGTCTCGGTGGTGCAAACATTGATGTGTTACTTGCCGTGCTCACCACTGCGAAGTTATTACGGTTCTATGTGAGGCATAGGAATATTGACATGATGAGATCCTGTCAGTGTTTTAAAAATCGCAGTTATAGTAGAGACAGTAAGAAATAGAGTTCAGCTATTACTTTAAAACAGTTACTGTTAATAGCTGAATACTGCTAAAGTAGACCGGTTCATGCAATCAGGAACGAATGTATAATGTTTTGTTTTGTACACACTTCTTATACCCGATGTTTTTATGTGGTTGCACCAAATTAAAAAAAAATATCGCCTGTGGTAGGTAGCATAATTGAACTAAATTACATTATGAGGCGGGCATTACTTCTACAATGAATCCGTGCACTTAATTGAGACGATAATACTGCTCTACTAGCTTTTTTAATTATTACTATGTGGCACATATTACAGCTTAATAATTAAAACCTGTGAGTTCGCGAGGCGTACCCACTTGGAACGAATTCTGAGAATGGCACTAGTTTCCAGGTATTAATTTTCAAAGTGTGCGACGAAATAGATGAGCGTTCCGGTCAATTTTGGGCTTCAATGTATAGAACAGTGTTTTCTTAATAAAAAGCAAGTAAACAACAGCGCATTTTTAGAGCCAGTTTGATGGCGGGAATCTCGAAACCGGTGCCATCCTTAGAATTCGTTTCAAGTCGATATGCCTTGCACGCTCACTAGCTATAACTCGTAAATAGCAATAAGTTCTGTAAAATAATCAGTAAAAACTAAACTTAATTAGGAAACATTTGTTAAGTAATCAATTAGCAACTCCATTGCTCGCGGAAATCATACCCGCCTCACCGAGTAGTTAGTTCCAAGGGCTAGAATTGTGCTATCTGCCAAAGGTGGCTTTTTAAAATGTGGTCCAGTTAAAAAAACATCCTATATATAGATTACTGTTGATAACAAAATAAAAAACTTGTTAGGAACTTAAAATTGTGCACTTAAGTTCCCAGCAACATACGCGTAGGAATACAGACACATAACACTGAGCGTAACTATAGGACCTTTCATTTTCGTCTCGTCCGTTGCACTGTCCATTCCGGACTCACTCGTTTATGTACTAGTATAATGATTTCACTATTTTTTCAGTTACTTTTACATTACACTTGCATCACGCGTTTAGTGAATACTGATCCGCATCACAGATTCTAATCAGCTTCCACTGTGTAGAAAAGACAACATCAACGCAGGCACTTCATGTTAATTTTCTATCTTAAGCCCATGCGCCAGGCTGTGTTAGGGTAAGACCTTGCGTGAAGCCCAAAAAAACAACCACCTTTCGTGTCTGTACGCTGCAGACTCTTCTTGCTTAGTGTCAGTATAATAGCCAATGAACCTGGCGTTTTACGGGATTCGGGTGCCCGTGCGCTTTCCTTACGGCTGTATTAATGCATTGAGGGCATCAGGTTAGTGTCAAGTCATTCTGTCAGTTCATTTCACATTACACTACTCCGCAAATTTAATCGAAAAAATGTGCACCGTTTCTTGCGGTCCGATGCATTTTCCAAATATTGGCGCAGTACCGTAAGTATAACTGTTATTCAAGTGTCTGGTAGAGCCTTGCTGTTTGTCGGTCAAAGGATGACTCACCCCAGGAAAAGACACGTGTGCGACACACTCGACACAAAGCCCGTAGTTCGAACGGTATCTGGATAACCACGTTCTCTGCAATAAACATAAGACATCTATTTAAAAATAGTATACAAGAATTACTGAATCTCATCATATGACATTTGTTCGATCTTTTAAACAAAGTACCTGTGTGTGCCTCTCAAACTTTCGAATGCTTGTTTTTTTGTACCAGCTTCCTGTCACGCTTCACGACAATATTTGTTCCAAATGAGATAGCAAGTTACCTATCCAAACGAGAATGGTAACTGTGCATTGAAACGAAGTTATCACACATCTTAAATATTAAATAGGGCATACATTGTGGTTACGTTCTAGTCGGTTCTACTTTTCACTTTATCTTCCTCCTTGACACTCTCGGTGACTCTACGGACTACGTGACTTATAGTAAGACTATAGACTACGTAACTTCAATGCATGCTGAACGTTGCCTACAGATTAGTGCCGTATAGAAAGTGCGTCTCGTTTAGAGCGCAGCTCTTAGCGCCCTTTCCTGCGCTTCGCGTTGGCGTCGTCCCTCGGCGTAACCGAGCGAACGAGCACAATGAAGCATGCACGCGTGAACCCGGAGCGCAGCGGGGGAGGAAAGAGGGCGGTAGCGAAAAGTGCACGAGGAGGAAAGCAGTTGAGAAGGGTGCGGCGAAACCAGGAGGTGGAAAGTGGAGAAGGAGGGTACGGCGAAAACGTGAGAGGCGTAGTGCCGCGCAAGACGGGCTCTGTGGCGACGACCACTACGAGATGACGCCAGAATAGCGCGCCGTCATCTCTCCACTGATGGCATGTGGCGAGTGCGTCCGGCGGTAGCATGTGTGGAAACAAAGCGCTTCGTGAGCGGAGGTCTTTGTGGGGCGGCTGCTTTGAGCCGCGCCCCCGTGTGACCACGCGCTGCCTCTCGCGATCTTCAGTTTAGCGAGGCACACTTCGCTCCATTTGCAATGTGCCGCGCGAGACAGTTAGTCCACGCCAGCCAATATATCGCGACATGAAAACATGTATAACGCTGAGCTCCAATTTCGCATTAGGGAGTATCGTAATCGTCGGTGATTTTTTGTTACTTTCTTCATTTCATCACGCCCTCTCTTTTTGTTAAGCCATAGCAGCAAAAATCTATATACTCGCATGAGCGAGTGCAACAAAGAAAGCGCATAGAAGAAAAAATCAGCGTTATTTTGTTTGAAAACAAGCTTGCACCTCATTCATTTCTTGGATGCTGAATAACAAAAAAACAATAAAAAACTTGTTACCAACAGGGAAGATACTAGACACCATTTTCAGCAAATAATGTTATCTCTCAAAGTGAAACATAAATTTATCCAAAATGTTCGAAACTACACGCTTTAGGACATTGTTAGCAATTGCTTATATGTAAATTCAAATGAATATACTGTATGGTGCTTTGTTTGATCTTCATTGACGGCGTTCTAACTTTATGCATGGTTTAATTGCACAAACACCTTTTTAACTCTTAGCAGCTCCTTAATAGGTAGTTCACATGTTTCGACAAATGTTGATTCAGTACTAGTGCGCGTTGTCTAATTCAAACCTTTTTTTAATACTTGGCATGCGTAATAAGGAGATGTGGACACCAAGAGATGCTACTGGCTACCAAACGAGTGGTATATTCGCTCGTTTTTGAAAACTTCGAAAGCTTCGAATACCAAAATTCGAGCCGAAGCGAATATCGAATTGCATATTATTCGAGCGAATATTAAAAATATATCGAATATTCGCACAAGCCTGATTGTGAGTATTGCTTTCTTTTGAAAAGATACGAACGCTTAGCCTAGCCAAGTGATGGCCTCAAACACACAAAAGTTATTATTTCGAGTGTCACATTCTGCCGCCCGGAACGGTTTGAGTTTGGCCGAGAAATACCGTCAATTTCGTCTGAAATTAACAGGTGCAATTTATTGCCACCAGTGTGTTTTACAGGGGTAGGATTCCTGTGCCAATGGCGCAATTTCGAGACAAACGCAAATTCCTGCGCCACACTGCGCCAAACACTGAAAATTGACCGAAATTGCGCCACGCTGCCTCAGAACGGCTTCGGCATGTGTGCAGAACGAGCGGATTAGTTCTCCGAAATAGACTGCAGCCGTTCACATTCCGCACACCACGCGACGGCACCTGCCGCACAGTTTCTCGTAATTTTCGCGCTGATAACATTTCGCCCTTCCGGCAAGTGGCCGTCGCACGCGCGGTCGCAACGGGCATTAGGACGAAGGGCAAATGGCGGATTTGGAATAAAAACAGATTGCAATAGTTTTGCGTTATACCAGGAAGTTAAGCATTAGTGCTTTCGAATCGCCAAAGTCTATTATGCACCAGTGCTCCAACTGCGCTATTTGCGCCATTTTGCTGCAATGCCACTTGCCTGCGCTCACTAAAGTGTAATTTGCGCCAATTGCGCAAAAATTCGGCATTTAGGCGTTTTTACGGCAATGCAGTCTTTTTCAGTAGGGTTATGCAACTACTCCACTATACAAATCGATTTTGAACATTCAAACACTGTAATTTCCGTACGCTCGATTTTTTGGACATGCCCGAAAATTCGTATGCTTTCGCGTCACCGCCACGTGCCCCATAGAATCAATGTATAAGAACGCCTGAAATTTAGGACGCACAAAACCTTCGCCGTCTGATTTTCCGGACTTCTTGCCATGACCGCAGGTCCGAAACGGCGTTAATCGAAGCCACCACCGCAGCCATACTGATTATCTCGCCGCCTCGAGCCGGCGCTCTCGCACGCTGATCCGCTCGCAGCCGTAGCCACCGCCATCAGCGCGACAATGCTAGGCCTAGCTACTTCGACGTTAGCTACCAAGCTTGCTGTTTGGTGCCGTGTTTTTTATTGAAACAATTCGCCGCTGTTAGCAATGGCGCTGCTCCGCCTTTGTAAACCTCGCCAATAGCTTCGAATAGTTGATTGCTGGGCGTCGATTTCTCAAGTAAATAACAAGACGCCAACAACTCCACGAAACCTGCGTTGCATGGACACCAGGGCACGAACACCTGGCAGGAAACGACGGAGCACATGCTGCCGCCCGAGAGCATACCAGCCGGCATTCCCTGCCGCACGGGCTTCGGAAAGCAACGAACGTGAATGATATTCCCATCATCTACGCCCAAATATTTCAACACTATAGACTGGAAAGAAGACAATATCCACTACCACATCCAAAATTATACTAGGTAGAAGCAGCCGCCCTCCGCGGACTACAAACGATTACTTATGTCCATAGAATTATTATGCACCGAATGCACCCCACTAAATTCTCATACCAAGGCCAGTATTGTCATGTGCCAGACACCCTCCAGCACATGGTGTTAGTGCGCCTACACAGCGAGAAAAAACAATCAAGGTGAAGCTTCACAATCACTACACGCCATCGAAGAAAAATGGGAGGCAGTGTTAACGGCGCAGAGCATGGAGGATTAGCGAAGTCTGGTGGACCGGGCCCGGGCCGCGGTATTAGCCAACGGCTTCCCGGACTGAGAGAGCCTCCCATCCAGGGTGAAGAAAGCTTTAACTTTGTTTCACACAATAAAAGTTTATTCCTCCTCCTTCTGATGCATCAGTATGACTGCCTTTATTACGGCGAAAGCCTTACGTGGCTTGTTGCAATGGCTCATATCCGAAAAAAGTGTCGTCTAGACGAGTGGTTCAATACATATTGTAATCAAGTCGAGTGGGTTTGGTTTATAAAAAGTTGACGAGTGGTAAAAAGAATACCATCGTCAGTAATGGCTTAAAATCGAAAAAAATAACGATCTGGAATGGCTTATACGCCCGTAAGCAAAGATGCAAGGGCTGCATATGAATGAAGACACGAAAGAAAAAAGAACGAAGGAAGGAAAGAAAGCAAACATGAACATCAAAGGGAGGGGGGGGGGGGGCGTATTCTGTAAGAGTTCACCTAGTGGACTGTCCATTTTGGCCGTTGCTGATTGGGTGCAGCTGTACGAGGGAGGAGGAGACGAGCGGTCCTAGCCAATCAGGTACGGTCGAAATGGACAGTCCACTACGTGGGCTCTTGTAGAATACCTCCCCAGGAATGGCTCATACCCCCGTAAGCAAGCAAAGATGCAATGGCTGAATATGAAAGAAGAAGCGAAAAAAAAAAGAAAGAACGAAAGAAAGAACTAACGAAAGAGCAAAGAAAGAAAGAACTAAAGAAATACCGAGTGAAGGAATGAAAGAAACAAGATGGAAAAAACGAAATAACCTTTAGAAACTGCATTTGGTGCTCGCATGTGTCGTTGAGGAAATCGACCTACAACGCAATACTTTACTTCACACTACAGCTCGTTATGTCTTGCGAGAAGTCTGACCCCTCCGATCAGATAACTTAATGCATTACCACGTGTGCAGCAGGCTTTCGCCTTTATTTTTTACAGGAGTGTAACATGCTGCCTCTTTTTTTCTTCAAATGTAATGCTTAATCAGAAAGTTCTTTAATATCTGCTGTCGTCATTTACAGGCTCATTTTGACACCGGTCTGCTTTAATAATTTCAAGATCTTTTCTGACGCATTGTTTCTTCCGTATTTTATTTACGCTGGCATGTCCTTTGTGCGTTTATACTGACATGGATTCCCTATGTCAGTTCTATTAAAGTTGTAACGAAAGCGAAGGCAATCAAGCTCCATTACAGCGAAAGTTTTCACCTGCTTCAACCTCGACAATGCGATATACTATTGTGCTTGCTTCGTGTGAAAGAAACTTAGCCTGGTGCAGGCTCGCTAAAAATACAGAACGTTTACGTTTAGTGCTTAGTATGCCTCAGAAGAATTGTTGGACTTGATTAAAGCGATAGCTTTTCTTTGGTCTTTCGCGCGTTCTCACAGTGGTTCACGGCCGGGCTTTCTCCGCGGATGCAAAGACGCCGATGCAAAGGCGCGGACGCGAAAGGCACGTGCACTCGCAGAACCCAGTAGCGGAGCACGTTCGTCTCGCACTTCATTGAGACGCACGCGCCGTGGCACGACCGCATTGGGGCGTCTGACGGTCTCGAAGCGATGGCCGCCAGTGGCGCTGAACACGTTTCTCCGACGCGGTCCACTCGGAGCTACCATAGAGAAAGAAAAAGACTTTTTTCTTTCTCTATGGAGCTACCATCGTGTGCGGACGTGAGGTTTGGAGCTCCTGAGTCAGCAGCAGACGCTACAGCGTCTCACGTGCTCTTCCTCACCCTATTCCGAGCACGACAACGGACGCTTCCTGCGACCTTCCACGGCGACGTCAAGATCACCACCGATGCAGAGGCTAGCATCATACTAATCCCCAAACCGGGCAAGCCCCCTAAGCTAGAGAATCTCAGGCCGATCTCCCTCACATCATGCGTAGGGAAACTAATGGAACATGTAATCCAGACAAGGTTAACCCGATTCATGGAGGGAAATGAACTATGGCCGAATGAGATGGTTGGATTCCGACCGGGCTTAAGTACCCAGGACGTGATGCTGCGGCTTCAGCACGACATCATAAACTCAAGATCGAGAGATATAAAAGCAATCCTAGCTCTAGACCTCAAGAAAGCCTTTGACAATGTCAAACACGAGGCAATCCTGACAGAAATGCAAGAAATAGGGGTAGGATGCCGAACCTACAACTATATAAAGAACTTCCTGACAAACAGGACGGCAAAGATTAGATACCATGATTTGGAATCGGAAGAAATAGAACTGGGAAACAGAGGAACCCCGCAAGGATCTGTACTCTCCCCACTCCTCTTCAATCTGGCTATGAGGGGCCTCCCGGCTAAACTAAGGAAAATAGAAAATTTAAACTTCAGCATGTACGCAGACGATATAAATGTTTGGATAAACAAAGGTAACGACGCGGAAATAGAAAACAAACTGCAAACAGCCGCGGACACAGTAATCGAGTATGCAGCAACTAGGGGGCTTACTTGCTCACCAGAAAAATCGGAACTCTTAATGTACAACCCCAAATCATTAAGGCTGAAAAGAGACAGCGATCTCAACATCACGGTTGGGGGCATACCAGTACCCAAAGTAGATAAGATAAGAATATTAGGACTTTTCATCCAAAGCAATGGATACAACGACGAAACCATACGGAAACTGGAAGGTTATGCAGCACAAGTCACCGGGATATTCAGAAGAATAGCTCTTAAGGGGAGAGGGCTAAGAGAAAGAAGCCTAGTTAAGCTAGTACAAGCGTACGTCATCAGCAGACTTAGCTACGCCACACCATTCCTTAACATCCGGGCTTCAGAAAGAGACAAATTAGACTCGATAATCAGAAGATGCTATAAACGGGCACTCGGATTACCCATAAGCACCTCCACTGAGAGACTCCTAGCAATGGGAATTCACAATACGTGGCAAGAAACAGCCGAAGCAGTTAAAACCGCCCAACAGGAAAGACTCAGCCAAACATATACAGGCACAGCTCTCCTGAACATGGTGGGGCTGCAGACAGACAGAGGCATGCAAAAGAAACATGACATCCCAAGAGAAATCAGAGAACAGCTAAGGATAGGCCCAATTCCCAAAAACATGCACCCCACCTTCAACAAAGAAAGGAGGGAAAAGAGAGCCGAAGCACTGGTCAGACGCTTCAGCGAAATAGATAGGGAGATAGTGGCGTACACGGATGCGGCCAGCGGCAAACTGGGTGCGGCAGTAGCCTCGGTGGTAGATGGCCAAGGCGAAGCAGTCTCAGCAGCAACAATACGCAGCCGCAATCCGGAAGCAGCGGAAGAAGTAGCAATCGCGCTTGCCTGTGTTGGGACCAAGGTGAGCTACATAATAAGCGACAGCAAAACAGCCATCCACAATTACGGAAAAGGCAGAATCGCACCAGAAGCGATACGAGTACTAACAGGAAAGAAAATTGACAGAAAAATCAGCCTCGTATGGGCACCAGCTCACACGTCGGTCCCAGGCAACGAGGCGGCACACTTCCTAGCCCGAGATCTCTACTTCCGGTCAGGAACAGAGCCGCCCGCTTGCAAGGAACTAGACGAGAGACTACAGACCTACACAGAAATAATCGAAAACTATAAGCTTCAGCGTAGAACTGTCCCCCCTCCGGACAAGGAGCTCGGAAATAGAGAGGCGAGAGCCTGGCGCAGACTGCAAGCAGGAAACTACATAAATCCAGTATGGGCGTCACACGTACTGAAAGACGAAGATATAGACGATAAATGTAAGAGATGCGGGGAGAGGGGGACCCTCGACCATATAATCTGGCAATGCGTAGACTCCCCAGGTGTCAAGGAAGGAATAAATAGTAGAGAAGCCTGGGACACCCTTCTGCAAAGCGCGGACCCCGCCATGCAGAGGAGAGCCATCCATCTGGCGGCAGAGGCCGCGAAGAGCCAACAACTCTTTGCCTGCATCTAGTCGCGGAGACCCCCAACCCTGTCCCCAGGCCTGCGCGCCAGGGGCAGGGAGTAGGGGGTCTCCTTCTCTGATGGAAATAAAAGTTTTTGGAATGGAATGGAATGGATGCAGCAGGGACGCTCGCGGCGTCTCTGAGCCGTAGTGCTCGAGCTAAGCCTCAGCGTGGTCAGGATCGGCGTCCAGGGACTGCAGACCTTGTCCAACACCGCGAAAACCCGTTGACCACGATCATGGATTTCGGAAGCTACCAACGGCGACGATCCAGCAACAGAAGGATATCCAAAAGACCCGGCGGATGGATCATGGCTCACTGCTCGCGGCCGGCGGGGACGCCGCGCCGACGCTAAGTCTGACCCAGCAACCCGCCGCCAAGAGACGCAGCATTCGAACCAAACTGTACCACGACGACCCCAGAGGCCCCCACCTCTGCCCATTGACTATTTTAAAGTCATCCTGCGCCCGAGAAACGGTCTCACATTCGGTGAGGGGCCTCGCTACTCTCTGACTCGCGCCGTCGGCATCGAGGCGCGTCTCAAGGAACAAGAGGTCGACGAATTTCACCTACGTGTTCAACGTGCCCAAAACATCGCCCTCATCAGCACGCCAAGCGAAAGAATAGCGACCAGCCTTAACAAGATGACATCGCTTGCACTTGGCCCGCATCGCTACCCCATCTCAACATACATCGCCTCCCCCGATAATTCCTGCAAAGGAGTCATCACGGGTCCCGACACAGGGATTACATCAACAGAACTTTTAGACCACCTGTTGGCACCTGGGGTGGAAATCCTCCATGCTCGCATGATGGGCCGAACAACCACGGCCATCATAACATTTGCTGGGCTCAAGGTACCGCGCTACGTTAGGTATTATGGGGCCGAATACCGATGCTACATTAACACCCCGAGGGCCCAGGTGTGCAGCATATGCCTCACAGTGTGCCACCGTGCGGACGTCTGCCCCACGCCAAGCATCAAGTGTTGCTCCACATGTGAGACTGAAAACCCATCCCCCACCAAACCTCACCAGTGCCAGCCCCGGTGCCTGACGTGCAAAGGGGGTCATCCGACAACCGATCCCAGCTGTCCGGGCCGGGATAGAAAGCCACCCAACAAGCAACGAGTGCGCCAGGAACTCGAGAAACAAAAACGGCAACAGCATCGTCCTCTGGCCCAATCTAGAGAGCGACGACGCCGATCACGGTCCCATTCCCGATCTCGGTCCCGATCCTGGTCACGATCTCGGAGCCGAGGCCCCGGCGAGTGTTCTAAGAACCGCGAGCGGGTACCGCCATCATCATCATCATCCTCATCACCACCGGCGTCACCACCACCAGTGGCACCACCACCGGCCAAGAAGAAGCCGCCACCACTACCGCAACAGCTACCATTAGCAGCGCCCGAAGGGCCAGCCGGACCTAAAGAGGTAAGTTGGGCGGAGGGCCCGCCACCTTCACTGCGCTAATCTCCCTCACACTCATCCGAACCTCAGTCCCTACCACAAACCCAATCCCAATCCTAGGCGCCTCGCGCTAAGATCCCTCCCTAGTCCCCAACTGAATTGTGCCGCGACCTCCAGCAGGAGCTTCGACGAGAATTGCACGGAGCTACACAGGAGATGCGAGAAAGCATTCTCACGGAAGTCAAAGAAATGATTCGAGCCGCCTTTGTAGACTTCTAAACCACCGTGCTGAAACCAATGCTACATGAAATTACTAACCAACTCAAGTAGAGCGTGAGAGAGCTCACGGCACAAGCCCTTCCCCCCTAAATAATCATCCTCCTCATCCTCACTAGTCGCACGCGCTGCACCAACCTCTGCGCCGTCACTAGCGACAAGCGAGCGCGCTCACCCGTACGTTCGCCCAGCCCAGCTACAGAAAGATGGCTCCTGCAATGCAAATGCAAAATAGAACGGCGGGACTGACGATGTGGCAATGGAATTGCAGGGGGTACCGATCTAAACGGGGCTCGCTGCAACAGTACGTTGCCGCATCGTCAGAACCGCCGGACATCATACTTCTCCAAGAGAAGGGCGGCACCGTTGTAACTATAAGTGGCTACGAGGCCATTAGGGGCTCGGACGAGGCGAAAGTGGGCGCGCTTGTGTCCAGGAAACTCACCTACACCCATACTACTCTCACGTCAGATATCCCTCATCAAATCATTGAGGTTGTCCCCGCGGACACGAGACAAAATAGCCTGTACATCTTAAATGTATACAGTGCACCTCGCACTCGGTGGGACAATTTTCAGTATCTACTCTTGGAACTCATCAAGTTGGGCCCGGTGTCCGTAGTGTGCGGTGACTTCAATGCCGCACACGTGGCCTGGGGCTATCGCAGTAACACACCAAAGGGCACCCGGCTTTGGGACGTCACACATAATCACCGATTCACCCTCATAACAGATCGTACCCAGCCTATTCGCCAGGGAAATAGTGTCGAGAGAGACACTTTCCCGGATCTCACTTTCATGAGGGGGGTCCAAGGCGAGTGGCTGAACACTGGCGAGGCGCTGGGTAGCGATCACCACATTCTCATCATCCGCATCAATCACTCAAGTTACAAACGCCCTGAACAGAAAATTTGCATTACAACTTGGACCAAACTTCGCGAAATCCGTAAGGATCGAGCCACAGGAGATGAAAGCCCCAAAAATTATGCCAGTTGGCTCAGTGATTTACGCAATGATCTAAACAAAACGGCTAGCCGCATAACCACGACGACAGAGACCCCCGAGGTTGACCCGCATCTCCTACATCTGTGGGACGCGCGCCGAGGTCCCACGAAGCGATGGAAGCGGCAAACGTTCAATCAAAAATTGCGCTACAGAATATCCCAAATTACGAGAGCAGCCCAGGAATACGCAGACCAGCTAACCAGTGTTAACTGGTAAACGTTTTCGGGTAAGCTAAGTGGTACGCTGGGCACCGCGAGAGCGTGGGCAATCCTTCAGTCGCTAATCAATCCGAAAAACACGAAATCCCATAAAAACCGGCAGCTTCAAATTTTCCTCCACCAGTGCGGAGGAGACGGAGACCAGCTCCTGAAGGATCTTGAACAAAGGTATCTCTCCCGTGGCTCTAAGCCAAGCTATCCGGACTATCCGTATAGAGAAGAAAGTGACCCGCTAGGCACTGACATAACTGTCCAAGAAATCAAAGCCGCATTCGCAGACATTCATAGGAACAGCGCACCCGGAGAGGACGGGATACGTTATACTCTACTGCGAACTCTCCCGGATGAGGACCTGGAAACGCTCTGTGCTATGTACAATCAGCACTGCCACGCCGGCACTCTCCCTCTAGAATGGCGACGTGCTGAGATCACTTTCATGCTTAAGCCCGGAAAACCCCTGTCGATCCAAAATTTACGGCCGATTTCCCTCACATCGTGCATCGGAAAGCTGCTTGAGTATGTAATCCTAAAACGGCTTCAACCTTTCTCGGAGATGCAAAATTTCTTCTCCCACACATAGTTTGGATTTCGCCCCCATTTGTCCGCTCACGATGTTCTTCAAATAAAAGAAGATCTCGTTGACTCTCCCATCAGGGCTCAGACGAGAGCTCTTTTGGCACTTGATGTCAAAGGAGCTTTCCATAAAGTTTCCCATGGTCTCATCCTTGAGAACCTGGCCCACTCCCACTGTGGCTCCCGTATGTAGAATTACGTGCGAGCCTTTCTCAAGGATCGTGTAGCCACAGTGAGAATGGGCTCATATCGGTCAGCAGACATTAAAGTTACCGGAGCGGGGACACCTCAGGGGTCGGTGCTCTCGCCGACGCTTTTCAACATAGGTATGGCGAGACTACTCCAGTTACTGGAGAAGGTTGAGGAGCTATACCACGCGATATATGCTGACGATTTGATTCTCTGGACGTGCACCGGCTCGGATGGAGACATTCAGGACCGCCTACAGACGGCGGTGGATATAGTGCAGGCGTACCTCGCGACTGGAGACCTCGAATGTGCGCCAAATAAATCAGAACTATTACTAATCCGACCCCGAAGCAGCTATGAAACGCCATTTCCATCGATTGAAGTGAAAATACAAGGCATACCGATTCCCACTGCACAAAGGGTCCGAATCCTTGGTTATCTCCTACAATCCAATGCCAAAGCTCACTTCACGGTAGATCTCCTTGGTCGACAGTGCGAGCAAATCATCGGTATAATGAGGCGTGTTAGTAACCGCCGCTCAGGACTCAAGGAAGCCGATTTGCTGCGGTTGGTCAAGGCACGCATTATCAGCCGGCTAACCTATCACCTCCCATACCACAACCTGACGCTCTCTCAGACCAACCGCATAAACACAATTATTAGAAGAGCCGTTAAACAAGCACTCGGAATTCCTGTATATGCTTCCACGGAACGACTACTTGCTCTCGGGGTACACAATACCATCGAGGAACACATCGAAGCACACAGAATGGCACAACTCGAGCGATTGAGACTGACCCCTACAGGCAGGCATTTGCTCTCACGGCTGGGCTACCCACAGCATTCACCCTCTACGCAAGAGAATATCCCAGTCCCATCAAACTTCCGAACCTTACTCACCATAGCGCCCATACCGCGCAATATGCATCCAGAGCATCATAATGGTCGCCGGGATGCACGTGTTAGATACCTTCGGAAACTCCTCAACGCCCAGCCGGAGGGCACCGTCTATTATACCGACGCTGCCCACTATGCTCTTGCGATCAGAAACAAAGAAAGACAAGTGTCGGTGGTGGCGGACGATCGGGGTAATATCGTCACCTCGTGTAGCGTCCAAACCGAGGCTACGCTCACAGGGGAGACGTTGGCCATAGCAGTCGCCTTCAACCACATCGTCGGTCACATGAACAGATCACCAAAACACGACCATATCATCATTAGAGACTCACAAGACGCATGTCAAGCCTACCTCAGGGGTCATATACCTCAGGAAGCCAATCGCGCTCTCACCAGCACACGTAAGTTCCCCGCCATTCCAGATCCCTCAATACCACGCATCAGGCTGATTTGGACACCTGCTCATGCCTCTCTGTCGGGCAATGACCGCGCTCATGCGGCTGCGCGAGAGCTAACCTGCCGGGCACCTGGCAGTGAGGCGAGCAACCCATATTAAGCCTCCCAGAATTTGCCCAACACATACCGGGACACTCTAGACTTTTACAGACTAGGGCGCTTGCAATATCACCCTCCTCCCAAATCCTTCTCCCGGAATGAAGCCGTATCCCTGAGACGGCTTCAAACCAACTCATATCCGAACCTCCCCCTTCTCAACAAGCTCTCCCCAACCTTATATCCCACCACCTGCCCAGGCTGCGGTGCACCATCGACGACGTTCCACGTCACGATTGAGTGCCAAAAACTACCTAAGGATATCCCTCTTCTACAATCTCCCCAACCAACATATGCGCAGTGGGAGGCGATCCTCCGTCGCTCAGAGCCTCAGGTTTGGCTGGCCCTGATACGACGAGCACGAGCGGTAGCGACAGCCATTGGGCCCCTGGACTGAGGGCCCCAACCACATAAATCCTTTCACTTTATAATAAAGTTTCCTCTCTCTCTCTCTCCGACGCCTAGGCTGACGGTAGCAAGGCTTCGGTTTGATGCCGAAGCCCGTTGCGCTTTTCTTGTCGGTGCGTCGTTTCCTCTTGCCGGTTCACCACGGCTATGTTTAAACCGATTCGCGTAGCGCGCGGAATTTCCTTTAAAGTAAATGGTCGGAGGAGCGTCGGGCCTCCGCGGAGTAAACTAGTGCAAAAGAAAACGCGGCAACCTAGCTGTTGTAGTGCCATCGTCGCGTCACACTGTCGCCATGCCGCTGTCATCCTCACACTATCGGGATTCTGTTGTTGTGATGCAGTCTTGCTCGTGCTGCCTTCATTGTCGCGCCGTCGTTTTCTTCATTGTTGTGGTGAAGCCGTCGTCGTCGTCACGCTACCATGCCGTCTGCCAAAAGAAGTCTACAATAATTTGTACCGCCTTCATGAAATACATCTACTAAAGTCAAAAGTATATCTTCGGAAGTATTGCTTAGTGTACCCATCTGATTTCTGCGGTCCGCATAAGCTATTCACTTAGACAGCTTTCAGAGGAAATCATTTTAGAATGGTGCCCTGACAAGTCATCGCAGTTGAGGGCGACGAGGGCACTGTTGCACTTTTTAAGGTCATCGGATTTGCACAAGCGAATGTAGCCTGAATTTGCGTTCGTGGCGCTACAAGTGCTACTGTTCTGTGATCATCTGCCAGGATAACGACGTGCTGTAATTGTGTGTCTGTGGCTCCATCCCTATCTCTCTATTCTCATCTGTTTACCTCCCCTGCCCCCTTCCTCAATGTAGGGTAGCAAACCAAATTTTTTCCGTCTGGTTAACCATCCCGCCTTTCATCTTCCGGCTAAACACTGCTTTTTCAATAAAGAGCTTTCTCTCTCTCTCTCTCTCGATCATCATCTTCCAACCACAAAAAAAAAAAAAAAAAAAAAAAAACACTGAAGAGATGCCTCTCGTCGGTGCAGTCCAGGCGGAGGCCCGAGATGCAGCGAAAGTATAGTCTGTGTATTCTCGTGCCTCTTACATGTGCGGTATTCACTGAGAGCTTATTCATCACTAACTGTAATTACTGATTGTCCTGCATGTTATGTCTGGGGCTGCGAAGAGAACATAAAGAATCTGTTGTGGTACTGGCCTCAATTTCACATGCAAGGAAAACCTATGTCTAATTCATTGTGGGCACTAGATGGTCGTCCACTGAAAATACAGACACTAATGGAACACCTTCCTCACCGATCGTCTGCCCGAAAAGTAGTGAAGGTACTTCTGTGCTTTTTCAGAACGGCTGGTTTGTGCGAGTGCTTTTGACTACGTGGTTCTGTCCACGCACGTGCAAACATTCACTGCCTTTCATCTGTTTCTATCCCTTGTTTCTGGTCCCGTTTTCCCCTCCTTGCGGTGTAGGGCAGCCAAGCAGACACTTTTTTTGGTAAGATCCCTGCCTTCTATTTGTCCTTTCTTTCTTGAGGATAATCTTCTTTGCTTTTTGCAAGACTTTTCAATAAATTAAAACACCTAACTTTGAATGGATAACTATTCTACAATTAACTATTATATATTTATAAAGTATAAACTTTAACAATTTGACATGACTATATTACTGTTTACATGCATACATTTTGTGTGATATGGCTATTCGAATTGCTTCTGTGATGTCTTTTTCCGCAGGTTATATAACTGACCACTGAAGACAATTTTCAAGCTACTTTTCTCGGTAGAACAGGCAAGTGCAAGGCTCTTCCTTTCTTTCGTTTATAGGTGTCGATATGACGTGAAGGATATTTTTAGGGTTGATTTGCTCCAGGCACATGATGGCCGTGTGAATTAAGTTCGTATCCAAATTTAGTAACACAAAAAGTTGCGGGTCGTACACATCGAAATGGCGATGTTGCGTAAATAAAATACTTGCAAATATTTATGTCTTGTTCGCTTTAGTACGCGCTACGGATGTGGTACTCACAGCGTAACGGTCAGTGAATGACAGAAACCGCAGATGTAGAGGGAAGAAATGCCGACGCCCATGAATATCTGGGAGATGTAGACCATGGTTAGGGTCCTGAAAAATGATGCATTTCATCTATGAAGTGGGGAAAGGCTTCAGTTCAAATGTGTTTAACTATGCACGAGAAGTACAGTCAACCACAATAGGTTATGGACCTTAGGGACCTCAGAAAATGTTCAATTTCTGAGCAAGCTGTACCAGTAGCCAGTAAAACTGAAAATCAAATTGTTGTTCAGGTATACTATAGTAGAGACTGTAAATGCGAATACTAGGCTGCGTTGTGAGGCTGCGCAGATATTCAGTTTCTTCTCAGATCTTGTGTTCCGCAAGACTTTGTGCTTGACTGCACTTGCATTCTTATAATTTCAACAATGTAATTGGCGAAATAGTCAATTTGATGCTTAGTTAACGTCTTCTGCAACTAGCGACAATGGGTGCACGAATACTGAGTTTATTTTTTTATATATCAATGCCTGTTCCACAGCACTTATGTATACACATGTTTACAGTTAGAGGGTATAGGGCTTCACCGTAAGCAGGAGTGACTGAAAAAAAGGTCAATCCCGAATTCGAAATGAGTGCCACTTCTGCAGTAGCAGCAGCAGCAGCAAGCAAAGCAAAGCAATCCTGCTAACCTACTCCAGCAGCTGAGTAGGCTATCAGTATTGAGACTGAGGATTGAGAGCACATCACCAAGATGCAGGCCGAACAATGATGTTGGTCGCTTTCCCCTGCATTTTGCGTAAAATTAAGTGAATTGAGATGTATACATTACGCTAATCAGATCCTAAACTACCGAATGAGACAACATAGTTTATTTGTCAACAAATTTCATCGTCCTCAGCAAGAAGTTCTGCGGGGTGCTTTTATCATATCAAGGGCCACTTCCTAATTTACACTCAGATTGTCCAACTGCTACTCATGGCTGTGATGTAAGAACGACAATTGTACGCTAGCTGGACACTCGACGAATTCAGGTATGGCTTCCCGGTTGTGACTGGCCAAGTCACCAGGCACGATGATTTATCCGACGCCACAAATAATTTCATTGATCCACTTCAGAAATTGAGCGCCGTGGACAGAACCCTAGACAAAGACGAAAGCGCCAGTGCTCATGCTCACTGTACTCCACTTAGAAAAACGCCGGCCGCGGTTAGGAATCACCGCGGCGATCATCTCGTTATCAGGCCGACCAATATCCTAAGCGGTGGTGCTTGACGTACCGTGATGGCTCAGTGGCTATTGCGTTCTCGTGCTGAGCCGTGAGTTCTATCATTCGCCGTTGCGGCCGCGTTCCGATTATGCAACAACGCCGTCGTATACCGCGCTTTGGGCGAAGGTTACGGACCTTCAGGTGGGCAAAACTCACAGTTCACACAGAGCCCGCCAGATGTTATTGTTGCAGAAACGCCTTGCTCTCTGCCTGTCTGGGGTGGCAGCATCATATCATTTAGCCAACTAAAGCCAGGCGCCGACCAAAACTCGCGACAAGCGTAGCTGCCGAAATTCCAAACGTTATCCACTTCACGCGTTCAGAGCCAGATGCTCGCGTACACTTAACACATTTATCAAAGCATTTCACTGCCTTTCGGTGTGTTTAGTTTTCTCCTGCAGCGCCATAGTCACTTCTTTCTGCGCCCTGAAATACGCTGCTGATCAGCCGCACCGCATTACACCGTTTTTTTGAAAAAGAAATACAGAATAGTTGTGTCGGCCTCACCGATCAGCGGGAATGAATGGAGCTGGTCCAACAATAAGGAATGCTGCGAAAGACAATACGAGACCAAGGAGCGCGAACAGTGCTTCACCCTGCAAGAAACCGTCTTGTAGTATAGGCTGGCATGTCATTCAAACTTTATTGGTAGTTTCATCGACAAACTTAATTACCGACACATTCTCAACTGCGTACATGCCTACGGAAAGGACAAATATTATGCCTACAAACCTTGAAGTGCGCAAAGACTGCAGCAATAATGCTGCCAATTGCCGAGCTACCGAACTGAATTGTGTAGACGGTGCCGATTTCAGTACTGCTGAGATCAAACTAGAAATAAGGAAAAAATATATATCAGACATGTTTAGACAATAACAACCACTCCATTTAGCGCACTATCATATCTACTCAAGAACGGGGACTAACCTCCCGAAGGCTGGGCTCCAGCGTTGGTTCATTGAATCCCATTTGACCCCAGCAAAGCACCATGCAACCCAGACCAGCTATGAACATTGGGTCCCACAGCAGCTTGGAATAATTTATTGTGACTTCGCTGGGATCGTGTGCCTGAGCGAAAGAACCTGAAATTTTAGATTAAGCAATTACAACAGAGCTTCCGTTTCACTTGCTTGATTTGTTTCATGCAACTAAGAGAATGGGGCCCGAGGCCCGAGCTTGGAGGATCCACATCTTAGAGCTTCAACGTGTTTTCTACTGTTTTTATTGGTGTGACAGGCTTTAGTAACCGTGGTGTGCTGGATAACTGCGCATTTATACTTGGTGTCCTAACTATCATGCACCGAGATTTAAAATAAGCAAATGCCACGTAGCTGCACAGAACCAAGGTAATGTTCGCCGTCGCTTGGAGATGCTCAGAGTATTTTTTTTTGCATACCGCCAAATTACATAATTTGTCCTAATTAATTAATCAACTTCTCGAATTTATAATTACATGAACATTGTCAGTGAGAAAATTGTTGAGTAACATGAAACCTCCCGATACAGCTTTCTGGTGCTCAATACGCTACACAATAGTGTCTTCTCCTAGCGTGAAAGAAGCACGCGAACACACGCAAAAGGGCCATGCGACTGGCCTCTCGAGGCACTTTGAGTGTATTCGTGGGCTTCCTTCACACTCGTAAAAACATTTTTATGTAGCACGCATTCAGGACCAGAAAGCTGTAATGGGAGGTTTTCATGTTGCTCTAGAATTTTGTTAATACCACTTTTCATAGAAATTTATTTGGAAAAATGGTTAATTAATTGAGACTATTTATGTAACTTGGGAAAATGAAAAAAGAAAGACGCTCTGAGTTTCTCTAAGCGACGACAAACAACATTACCTTGGTTCTGTCCAGCTATGTGGCATTTGCATATTTTTAAATTTTGGTGCATGATAGTTGGGACACCCTCTATAATGCGCTCCACTCAGCCTCATGCATTTAATTACGTGTGTACATGCGGTATCCATGTGATAGATGAGTAGTGATACCACGCAATTTACGCATAATTTGTTTTGATGCTGTTGCTCGAAGGAGATTATGCATTTTCGCATGCATAAGCCAAAGCCAGCAAGTCTACGAGGGCGTGGAATCTTGTTGATTTGAATTGGTTACCTTGTTTAGATATTGTGGTTTTAAAATATTATTGTTCTTTTGTTAAGGGGCTGCAATTCTGAAGATACCTCATGGAGCCATTTTCCTACCTACTAGTGCTAAGCCTACTACCAATACCTACTAATTGCTAATTCCCATCTATTTCGCGCGTCAGAAGGATTATAGATCATTTGAACTAACGGGCAATAATATAACAGTTCGTAATGAAACGCTACATTAAAATACTGCATGACACTTCACAAAGTGAAGTATGTCTCTCCCAGTAAGAAAACTATGGAGCTGTCGTTATACCATTACGTGGACTGCCAAGCCAAAAGACGTTCAGAGCCGCAAAGCAGAAACGTGGTTAGAGGGGACAAAAAATATTATGCTGATGCATAGGAATCGTTAATAATTGACTGAAGCTTTGGTTGTTGTGTCGTTATCTACACAGAGATACCGCCAGGCACTGTATGCACTAAGAATAGCTAATGAGGCGACAGCAAGTGGGAAGCCACTACCACACCAGTCCTAAGTGAGATCTTTAACTGTGAATTCACGTTCTTATTCGACTGACGTCAGCAATTGTTTGCACAAAAGCTGCACGATCTAAGAATTCAATTCAGGCAAGGCAGAGTTCACAAAGAGCTGAATGATCACGACGTATCGAAAGCGTTATGCTCTTACCGCAATCTTTGTTTAGAACTGACTTCAGGCTGACGATTGCCGGAAATGCCAAGATGATGATTATTCCAATGACGAAAAATGGTGCCGGGTACCCCCATTTCTGCAAGTGATACAAGCTAAGATTTTCACCTGATTTACCTGCACCAGCATCAGTACATTATTATTGGCAACGAGTACCGAAAAACACGATTCGGTTATTAAGTACTTGATGTCGATCTAAAAAATATTTTGCCCAATGTCAGTGAAAACAGTTGCCCATGCAGGGAGTTCAGGGATGCTATGCCATTTATTGACTGAACCCCCGAAGTGTTGTGCCAGATAAAGCAAACCCCCTCGTAAAACACCCGACAGCGTAGTCGGCGTTAAAACGTTGGCACTTCCCGCGTCGCCACATACATGCCGCGGTATATCAGCGAGCAGGAATATATGAGCAGGCGCAGTGACGATTATTTCTGCATCGTCGTCTGTGTCGTCAAGGTATGTTTGAATTGCAGAAACGCAAGCTTCACACATACAAAACCACTTCTTTTTGACAGCCAGTGACGTCCGAGTCAACGTTTTCCTAAATCACCGTAGTGATGCTGGTCCTGGGTCTCATAGAGTTTCATACAATAATTCAAAGAGGGAAATCTGGCTCTGTAATTGTTCAGCCACCATGGGAACGGCGGGACAAGTACACGGATTTCTCTGATCTCCACGCTTATTGATTCAAACGTTCTTGCGCATTCGTTAATTACGCTTTATTTGCGTTCATTGTGCAAAATTTCAGAGTAGTCGATACTTTTCTAAGTGCAGAACACCCTGCGAACACACACAATCGCTACTAATTGCAGCAGTTCAGCCTATCGAGGTGGCCAGATTGAAACGCAACAAACGTCTGAACGCGCTGGCTCGCCCGCAAGAAATTCACAAGTGCGTTCTGTCCCGCTTCACAATGCATCCGCCCATGGCCTAACTGTTTTACTACCGGGCTTTTGTGCTAGAAGTGCTCTGTTCGAATCCTGCCATCGGACAGTTTTATTAATGTTTATTGAATTATTTAATGCACAGTATTTAGTTGAAAATGAGGAGCCTACAGAATCACGAAGCCGTTCGAAGCCAGAAGTTTAGGCAAATCTTTGTACTTCTCATCATTTCTATGCTGGCGAAACCGCCTCGCTTGCAGCTCTTGTAGACACTAGCGCCAGAGTTCCCTCTGGCAATTATTGTACGAAGCTCTAGGGTGTGTATAACAAAGCGCTTATGGCGGTCCGCATTGATGCGAACCACTTGAGTGAACGTTATGAGTCACAATAAAGTATATTTGCAATAAGCTTGCCCCGCACCATCTGTGAAACCCTCGGTAAGTGATCATATATCTGGCTTCAGAGCTGCGACCTCGCCTCTTAAGCTTTCGTGACATGTTTCAGCCAGTCTGCGCAATTTTTTTTTTTCGCCGCGTGTGATGACCCAAGAGGTGCTTGACGCGCGGTACTCGTGACGTGAGCTGGCTTCGCCGCGATATATGAGCGAGGAAGTACACATTTCTTAGCTGGGAATGTCGTTTTAGCTTGAAATGTACGTGCACTTGGAATAATACAACACTTGAATTTCTCGAATTATGCATTTCGTTCGAGTTACAAGACATACTGAAACTTACCTCTATGAGAGCTCCACCGAGGATTGATCCTATCATATTTCCTGTTGTGAAAGTGAACTCCAAGGATGCCTGAAACAAATAAACAACTAACGTATAAGTAAACAATGATAGCTAAGTTCTTACAAAAGTATAAAGTAACGCAGCTTTCTCGGAAAAGCATACAACAACGCTCACATTTTCTAGTGTGCATGACTGCATGATATAGGTTGCTTAATAGCACTCTTGGTCTAGCCGGTAACAACTAGCTATCCTATTTGTTGTGATATGCAACTGTCTGGTGTTGTTTCTTGATTCTTGATTTAGTACATCTAAGATGTTATCCTTTATGCGCACGTATCCTACTTGCACCTTCAATAAGCGCACAGCTTAGACGGGAGAGGAGTGTAAGCGTAAGAAAAGTGCTCAGGGGTCTCGTCTAAGATGTGCTCTTGTTGAACCTGCAAGTATAGACCAACCAACCCAGCAACACGCTCTATTAAGGTACCTTCCCTATCCACAGGAAAAAGAACGAGAAATCGCAAGTTGATTATTTAAGGATATCTTACACTGGGGGGGGGGGGGGGGGGAGTCTGGTTTTATAGAACAATTTTTTTTCGCACTAATTTCTAGCGCGAGTCAGTGATAGTTTTGCTACAGAAAAATTGGCATAGTTCAAGAGATGATATGCGTATTTTATGTCCTGCGTCTAAAAGCACCTTAGCACGTAGAGTAAGTAAATTATCAGACGAAGTTGCTTACTATGGCCACTCCAGTGTTCGACACGAAGCGATTTGTGAACACTGCATAGGCGCTGACTATATACAAACTATTTGCGACTCCACCCAAGAATGCGGATGCGAGGCCAACAGCCAGGTTTACAGCTCCTCCTGGAATCCAGTACAGGGACCTGAAAATAGGACAAGGAACAGACATGTATTGACGTTCATGCTTGCTATGGTACTCAGAAACAACCTTTTTCCATATTGTAATCGATGTCGCTTCAAGGCGTTGACGCGATCAAATAAGGTTACTTATGCTATCAATTATTTATGCATTAACCACGGTGCTATTTCTTGTGATACTTTGACAATTCTGTCAATACCTTTTAGGGTACGTTCATTTGAATGGTGACGACGAAAAGGTAAGGAAAAAAAAAAGGGGAGGGGGGGGGGGTTGAACGAAGAGCAGGTTACAAGGGTTCAAAGGAGGTGGTCGGCGACGGAATGTTAATGGTGGAATGTAATGAGATGGTGGAATTACTTTGCTGGCAGGTAGGTACTCGGCGGGGATGCGGAGAAACTTAAAACATAAGCAACACAGAGATATACAGGCGAAATGAAGGAAGTAGGAAGAAATTTAAATAAAAATGGAAGGTAGTTGTTGGGTCGTCCTGCTGCCGGATTAACGCAGGATTCGTTAACCATAATTTGTCTATATCCGAAGACACAGCAAGCAGAACGTCGACGAAACAACTAGTAAAATAGTGAAGTGACTTGAAAAGAATGGAACAGAGAAGAAGGGAAAAGACAGAACCAAACAGCGTGGGAGGGTTGGGTAGATGTAGAAAAAGTGAATGGACAAATGTTGCCGATTGAACGAATTAGTAGTGCACACTTTCTTTTGTCTACCAGGAGGTGTTTGTAAGAGGCTGCTGCGAAGTCTGTGTTGACGTTGTCTTTTAGGAGAACAGAAATAGATGCAGTTAATGAGTACTCTGTAAAGTAATGAAAGACATCACGGGAAGGTAGGCCACAATCATATCAATTTGTAAGTGTTAGGCGGAAGCGATGAAAATGTAATGGGAACGTCCATGAGCAGTCAGAAGGTTTACGAGTGGTTGAAAGTAAAATAAACAGAGAAATTCACTTTAACGTGGCCGCTAAACATACGGAATATTTTTTCATTAAGAATCTGTCATGGTAGAAAGAGCGGTGCGCCACTTCTCGTATGAAACAACCGAAGCTAATCAGATTTGTTCATATGTATGGTCACTAGGTGTCAAAGCTTCGTAGTTAAAAAAACGAACAGCGAGTTTTCAAGAATAGTATCGATTGAAGAATGATTACTATTTTTCAAAAACAAGAATAATATACAGTTGTCGCAGAAAAGGGCATTGTAGAAGATATGGCGCATAGGTGTACATTTTGTGGGTATTCTAACGCAGACGTTTGATGAGAGCTAGTAAAACAAATTATGCTCATGAGCTCGAAAATACTCCTCAACAAATAGAAGAATCAGCAACCGACACATAAATCGCGCGTCCAGTCCAGTTCCGCACAGGGACTTTTTTGTATATGGCCGCCATTGGAATGCTGGCCGCCGCATCAAGGATTCGAAGCTACACTGTTATGCTCAGCAAAAGGCAGCCATAGCCGCTAAAGGCCTGCGGTTGAGTGGCCCAAAAGCAAACAATACCGTGTAGCACAATGAATGAAAAACTATGGTGAAAGACGTTATAGCCTCTTCATATGACCCCAGAAATCTGAAACCTACCTCAACACTAAATTTTTAATTTCTTAAATTGCCTTGTCCGAGAACATCTACAAGGCAGTAAATATTGTTCCATATATTGACCTTTTAGTGGATTTGTTTCAAGCAGCAAAAGATGTTCTTACCCAAAGAGAAGGTTGAAGATGAAACATCCTGTCATGCCGAGGAGATAACAAGCTACCGGCGAACTCCACACCATCTGCGCAAAAGGCATATGGTAGTTTGCTTTGTATTTTGTGTTTCGCCTCTCAGTGTGCTTTTATCTTAGCTGCACAGTATCGCCTAAAGTTGTTATGCTTGCGCTTAATTTGTTGGTCGTCCTTGCATCTCTTGTTTGCACAGCTTTATTAAGAGTTTTGGTGGGAAGGACGTTTACTAATTATTTTTAAGGGTTTTAAACGTCGCAATAAGTATCGCTTAAAAACGGCCAGATGTATTTATGAAATGGAAGAAAAGAATGACCGTGAGAAAGTACTCAATTCTATATGAATTATATATGAAAACTAAGAGAAACGAAAATATGGAGGGAGGGGGGAAATGATTTTACAGCATCCTCACCTAAACACATGAACCATAGTTGAATATGCTTCACGTTGTCCTTAGCAATTGTTCACTCATGAGAAACATATGAGTTATCAGCAGCAGTACTCACCACAGCAACGTTGTTACTCGCACGAGGATTGAAAGCTAGTGCAGTGCTAGATTGTCACTGTGTAACTATTGCTTTTGAGCCAGTATAACGCAAATGCAAGCGGGAACATCATTGTTATTTTACTGTATATGTATGACTCTGAAAGTGGCAAGTCTTTTTTTAAGTATACACAGCAATCAGCCTGTAATAGAGATACACAATTTTAATCCAGTGACGCATTTTATCCTGCCCTTAGGTGGTGGCTCACGGTGTCGCAGACCACTCAGCAATGTCATACCAGCTGACTTTCGTCCAGGTTTCGGCTGCTTGTAGCAAGACTCTATTGCGTCGTTTCATAACTTCAGTTTCAGCTGTCAGCGACCTTCTTAAGGTCTGACTTGCTCTTGGCACACGTATTCTGAGTTACGAGCAAGAGAGAGAGAGAGAGATTAAAGAAAGGAAAGGCAAGGATGTTATCCAGAACAAAAATATTGTTTGCTACCGTAGACGGTGGGGTAGGGTACGTAGAAAGATAAGACTAAAATAAAGAGACAGGAAGGAAAAGAGAGCACATGAACCCAATCATTGCTGTTCACAGCACAGGATAACAGTTGCATTTGTCAGTGCTATATTCGCTCACACGGGTTGTCACCAGAACCTGCGACAATGCATTCTAGCTCTCTGCTGCGACAGCTTCTGAGGACGGTATTCTAAAATGATTGGTTCTGATGGTGGTCTGTCATACATACGAGATTGAGCCGTCACGATCATTTGTCTCGGTACACTGTGTCGAGGACAGTCGCACAAAACGTGTTCAAGTACTGCTCGAGGCTAGAGTGATCATAGGCAGCGTTGCCAGCCATTATTTTGCAAACCTCGAGTTGAGTTCCGTGGTATTAAAGCTGTACAAATTGCTAGCCATAAGCTTGCATATCTATTATAGATACAACGCAATTTTTTGCGAAATAATTAATTTTACTGAACAGAATAAAATGTAAATGTTCAGGTTGATGGAATGACCGAATTGTTAATATACGTAGATCGTGAGCGGAAAGATTTGGTCATTACCAAGTCATTGAATAGAATGACGTTTACATGAACTGCACATACAGTTGATCTGGGAAATAAATGAAGGGTTCCGTGCTGTTTCAGGAACCATTCTTCATTTTTTGCATATTGTAGGATGGTATAAGGTTATAGCTCCCAATAACAAAGCTATGTGTAGAAAAAAGGCCGCATTAAGAACTTACAATTCGTTCCGCAAGTATTGCTCCAAACATCATGGCAATCTTGTAAGCGGAGTAGACATAGCTGTACTCATCGGCGTCGAGGCCTTTATCAGACGCCTGAAACAAACCAAACGAGAGTGAATGGCTAAGGCAATGCAAATCATAGGTTGTTGTATGGTGGCTACTGACGTATCAAAAGTATTCAAAAAAAAATCTCGTTTTTTTTTTCGCTTGCGTGATATTTGTCAATATTCCGGACCAATATCCACGTACTCGGATCGCTTATCTCAATTTCATCTCTAATTATGTTCTTCTCGATTGCATATTTTTGTGCGTGCATTAGAGTAATATTTCATTCGCCGCTACTGCTGCAGCACTTGTAACAATACCTTCCAGCTCTCTCGAATTTGTCGTAATCTTTATGAATTTGGGCTTGTTCTACGCTTTTGCGAATGTTGCGTCCAATCTTACGAAAAAAATTGTTCCGAAGAAAGTTTGGCTTGCCGGTCCCTGAAGATGTACTCGTATCCTTGGAAATCTGATGGCGAAAGGACACCAGAGATATACTTTTTTGGATTTGGATTTTTTGGAATACGTTGAATTTCAATTGACATCGTGAAGGTCGATAGTATAGAACACACTACCTTTGGTACTAATTAAGGCGAAGTGAATTAAGGCACTCGAACCCATGACCTTTGGTGGAAGTCGAACGCATTTGGAGATATGGGCGAAACGGCCATATGTCCGAGTTGGATTCCAATGACATCGTGAAGGTCGAGAGTAGAAGTCACGACCTTTGGTGTTAGTTAAGGCGAAGTTAAATACGGTACCCGAACCCACGACCCAACATGGAGATATTGGCGAACCGGCCATATCTGCAAGGTAGATTCCCATTGACATCGTGAAGGCCGAGATTCGAACCCACTACCTTTGGTGTTAATTAAGGCGAAGTGAATTAAGCCACAGTTAAGACTGAAATTATTAAGGCACTGGAACTCATGAAGTTTGGCGGGAGAAAACAAGTAATAGGAAGTAACAACGCATTCGAATGAAAATGTCAAGTAATGCAATGAGTATCTCGTGAGCGCGCAGGTTTTCGCCTTCATACTCGTTAGCGTATTTATTTGTTTATGTATTGTACGCTCAGGGCTTTAGAGCATTCTAGAGGGGAAGGGGATAGAAAGAGCACTTACAAACTTGATAAGGAGCACTTTACATAAAACAGAGAATCAGAAGCAGTAAAAAAATGAATGAAAGATAAAGGCATGTTGTAATAAGGTACGTGCAATGACAGGGTGACACACAGGTTTTTGCGCTGTGCACGTATACACGTGCCAAAAGAAGGGGCGGGGGGACAAGAAAAAGAATGTAAAAAACAGAAATAAAAAGACATAAAAAAATACATGTTAAGTTCTTCGCGGAATCTTTCTGAGTTCACATGGTGGCTGAAGGACAGCAGCGCCAAAGTTCCCTCGAGCATATTGTAGGATGCTCTATGGGGCGTGCCAGATAGAGCGTGCACTTTGCCACCAACTGCCATAGAGCTTGTTTCAGAGCGCTGCTTTTTGATGCGGGCGGACGGTTAGTCACGTGATATTTTACATTTTCTCGCGGGCTTTCTATATCAGCGGAAAAATTTACACGGCCTAAAAGTACCTGGCTGAAAACACATCGGTCTTAAGATTGTTTCAATTTTCAACAAATTCCCAATTTACACCACGCCATTCAACGCAGTAATTTAAAAAATCTAATTGCAATTTATTAGTAAATTTAGTGTTACCAGCGAAAACATTACTGGTGGCTACTGTACTCGACTGTGAACAATACGCAATTGATTATATTCGCATTGAACGACCATGCGATGCTTTCCTCGGCCACACCTGTACAAAATCAATGAGAAATTTAATTCTTTTTGGATAAATGTAAGTTACATATATGTTCACACGCATGCGCGCACGCGCGCACGCACGCACGCACGCACGCACGCACGCACGCACACACGCACACACACACACACACACGCACGCACGCACACACGCACGCACGCACACACGCACACACGCACACACACACACACGCACGCACGCACGCCCACACACGCACGCACGCACGCACGCACGCACGCACGCACGCACACACACACACACACACACACACGCGCACACGCACGCGCACACGCACACACGCACACACGCACACACACACACACACACGCACGCACGCACGCCCACACACGCACGCACGCACGCACGCACGCACGCACGCACACACGCACGCACGCACGCACGCACGCACGCGCACACACACACACACACACACACACACACACACACACACACACACACACACACACACACACACACACGCATGCGCGCGCGTGCGACAGAAGCACATGACAGCACATGACAAAAGCGCATGAGATGACCGCTTGCGCTCCTAGCATCCTATGTGCACCGCGATTACAATGCTCTCAAACGTGCTGCGTACAATCTAATAGCGCATTGAGCTTGGTGTGCTGCCTAATCTGCGTATTGCTATCATGAACCGCCGTGAAGGAAGCACATCACTGGCATAAAGTGCGCAGTCTACATGAAAGGGGGTAGGTACTTCATGATACAGTACCACCGCCCCGTTCCTAAGGGGACGCTCATAACATCATCCATCCATGAGGAGTGGTGGCGTGGGTAGAGAGGGCGGGGGGGGGGGGGGCGTATGCCAATTAGTAACGGGGGGGCGCCCCCCCCCTTAACTCATGGCTCATCAACTAGCCCATCATTATCTGTTAAGTTGCTAATGAATCGAGCCAAACGAAATGGTCCAATAAAAGAAAAAAGAAAGCGTGTAATATAGAATGCTTATATATTTTTGTAAAAGTAAGAGTAACATAAGAAAAGATTACCTCAAGGCATTAAGGTCACAATAAAAGGCTAAAAACGAAAGCTAGATGCCAGCAAAGGTGAATGGAGCATTCGTGCGTATCGGTACGTTTGACGGCTTCACGCACACTGACATTCTCGACTGTTCGCCTGGAAGTACCTCCAAAATTTATTTGACCACAATCATCCCTTGTGTTTTGTTCAGGACAAACTCCAATGTTGCAAAAAATTTTGTAGCAGCTGCTGCAGCACGTATGGGCTGCAGTGAGCTTGTGCGTGGTGTGGTAGCTGTGTCATGACTCGTAAACTTCTCCCAAGGACTCTTGTTCGAGTGATTTTGTATGTCGCAAGAGCTTTATTCGCTGCCAAGTGTTTCTCTTTTCATCACATGTAAAAGCAGAAGCATATGCGCCTTCTTCCATACACTTATTAAAAGAAAGAGTCAGTTGAGAGAAGGGTGGAGCGATGGAGAGAGCTTATTGCTTTAATGAGCCACTATCACCTGGATATCTACATGCGACCGTAAAGGAGCGGAGTCGCCGACTACGGATACGTTTAACTAGAGTCAACAATACTCTAAGCGAACCTTGCACGATTCTGCCTCCGACACGCGCAGCACAATCTCTGCCTGCGAGCAAGATACGGTTTGCACTACCTTTTTGTCTCTCACATCACTGCCTGCAATGTAATATAGAGCCGTGTGTCTACTACCGAAGAAGGCTCTTGGCGAACGTTTTCTTTGGAATTGTTAATCAGCGTGACGCAGATGGCAAGTGACCCTCAAAAGCTCAACTAACATTGGCAGCAGAAGCGCTTCTTTGCTAGGCCACGTTGTCTGGCGCATTGCCGTGAGCAACAGCGCCTTGCAGTGCTGCCTGCAGCTTTCCTAAAGAGTATATTATATTATGCAAAAGTGCCTTCGACACAGAATAAGCGCAAGAAGAAAGCATTTTCCGAAGCAATATTAAATGCAGCCTATGTTGCACAAGAGACAGAAATAGGCGTTTATATGTAGCATAAGATTACTGCTACTCCATTTCGAACCACATAACTCGTTCTCATACACCAAAGGGGTGCGGGCGTGCTCCACGGAGTAAAATAGGGGTTTGCCTATAAAAGTCCGGGCTCCATTTATGGCACTTTCACGTACCATTGCTGCATTCTGCAGGTATGTATCACACGATTTCATACTCAGATGCGTTCTCTCTGGCTCCGTATTCAATTTTCACTATCTTTAACGGAGACAGCTGTCCTTTACCAACCGCGACCTGGTGCAGCTTTCGCGTATATTTAATTTGCCGCATCGGAATTTTCCGACTCGGCAATCGCTGCAACGAAGAAAAGAGAGAGGGAGATAGATAAAAAGAAGGCAGAGATGTGAGCCAGTAAAGAGTCCGGTTGGCTCCCCTGTGCTGGAGGAAAGGAGAACGGAAACAGAAAGAAGGGAGAGAAAGAGAGAGATGGGGTTAGAGAGACGTGTGCAGACAGCACTGCAGTCAAAGGCGCTCGCACAAGCCAGACGTTTTCAGAAAGCACAAAAGTGCCTTCATTACTTTCTGAGCCGATGATCGGTGTGGGCGGTGTTCTAGTATTGTCTGTTCAATAAGAAGGTGGTAATCTAGTTTCCTGAACGCGTTTGACATAGATTGTGTTTGTGGTTCAAGCTGAGGACAGTGGCACTATCGGCAGTCAATGTTCTCGTAGCAGCAGACATCACATGCAAGACTGTCAGCCATTGCAATTACTGCTGAATAAGCTCGCGTGAAGGCAACTCCCAACCATGGTGCAGTCCGGCCAGAGGTCCGAGTTGAAGCAAAAGGGTGAGTCTCTACCGCCTGGTGCACCTTGTATGTGCGGTATTCCACTCAGCTAACGAGAGTGTGCTTGCTAGAACGCGAAGCTCTCTCGCAGCGTCTGTCCTTCAGAGATGAATGGGGCGTAGTGGTCTTCTTGGTTCGACGTCCGAGCTGCCTTATCTGCGTCATCGTTTCCTATGATATCTCAGTGGCCTGGTATTCATTGAAAAGTGATATCATGGCCTTTTTCACTCAACTGATGGCTGAGTTCCACGATTTCGCACGCCAGTTAATCGTGAGTTTCATGTCGCAGAAATGACGGTATACATTGTAAGGCCGGCCTTGAATCGCAGAAGACTGCCCATTTTTTAGGACTTTCTGTGTGGATCCCATGAAGCCGCGAGCTTTACAGCTGTGGACATAGTGATATGGAAAGTCTTGAACCGTTGGGTTATTCCCCTTGTTGGTATAACTACAGCGCCACCGGAGCTGATTAGTGTAGTAGAGCCTTCAGTATAAACGTGTCTGCAGTCGCTGTATTTACTGTACAAGAGGAGTCGAGTTGTTTGAGTGCAAATGATGTCAAGTCAGACTTTTTGAAGTCCTGGGATTATGAGGTTTACTTGAGTACTGCTGACACACCATGGAAGACTCGAAGGTCTTGCAGCAGGTGCGTATCCTGACGTAAGAGAGGCACGATGAGCGAAGACAGTTGCACTGAATGTCGTGTGGGCCTTTTCTATAGGTAGACTGGTGAGGTGGCAGGTAGGGGTCGGGGCGAAGTGTCTTATGTGCACACGCATTGTTTCTATGGTAATGTGCGCTCTAATAGTGTAATCTTCAGCGATTGCAATAACTTCTGTCGTTAAATCGCTCCGTGGTAGACCAAGGCATATCCTGAGGGCTTGGGCTTGGATACCTTGGGTTGTATTCAGGTTAGTTCTGCAGGCGTATGAGATGACCGGTAGGCTGTACCGCTGGAATCCAATAAAGAAGGCCCTGTACAGTTGCAGCAAAGCGTGTATTGACACTCTGCAGGTATTTCCTGATAGGAACCTAAACATATTGAAAATTCTCGTCAGTCGTTTTTTTATATAATTCACATGAGGGCGCCAGGAGAGATTTTCGTCAATAACCATGGTTATACTAGGAGAATGCCAGCAAACTTGACAGAAGAAAAAATCGAGAGGCAGACATAGACAAAGAGACAGGAATGTGGCTCTTTGTCTATGTCTGCCTCTCGATTTTTTTTCTTCTCTCAAGTTTGCTGGCATTCTCCTAGTATAACCATGTACCAACTAGCCCAACAAGCCACTCTCATGTCAATACCACCCCCAAAAATCTGCTAAATGTGCTGTACGGGATCAACTGTCCGTCGACGGATATCACGTATTGAGACATTAGTCTCCTGGTAAGTGCCATCACTGCACACTTTTCAGATTATATTTTAAGTCCTTGTTCGCGAAGGTAGGGTGATGTTAACGTGTCTGCCTTCTGAAGCTGCGCGCTAAGCTGAAGTCGTGTAAAACCCGACGTCCAAACAACAATGTCATCGGCATAGATGGAGAGCCGGACGGTGCATGGAAGGATGTCAGCGAGTCCAATGAGTGTTAGATTGAAGAGCGCTGGGCTCAGTGCTCCGCCCTGAGGAACCCCACGGCTACTGTAATGCTGGGAGGCTGGGCGATCCTCGGTACGTATGAAAAATATCTCTTCTATAGGTAGTTACTAATTCAGAAGTAGACTGTGCTGTCAAGTCCTACTGCCTCTAACGTGCTCAAGATCGCTTCATGTGTTACGTTATCATATGCTTCTTAACATCCGGACACAGGGCAGAGGATAATCGTTTGCAAGACTTCCGGAGCTCGATGTACGTCTTCAAGTCGACAACATTGTTTGTGGTAGAGCGGCCATGCCTGAAATGTGCCATTGCGTCTGGATATACCTCGTGATGTTTCAAATACTATTCTAATCCTGCTAAAACCATTATCTCCATTAGTTTTCCGATGCAGCTGGCAAGCGCAATCGGTCAGTATGATGAAATGTCTAGAGGCGACTTTCCAGGATTGAGCAGTGGCATTAGGCGACTGTTCTTACATTCCTGTGGAGCCGTGCCCGTCTGCCAGGAGCTGTTCAGCAAGTGCAGGAGCATTTTTTGAGTCTCTTCGCCAAGATTACATAGGGCACGATAAGTTCTACCGTCGGGTGCTGACGATGACGAACACTTGCACAAGGCAAGTGCAGCTTCAAGTTCGTCCATAGTGAAAGGACTGTCCATGCGGAGGTCGCGTGAAATCTGTGAGTGGTTGGGCATCGATGTTCCAGTGTAACTAGTTTCGCGAGCAGTCCTCCTGCAGAAATCATCAGCGATGCTGATCTTTCTGCATTGTTGGCGAAGGGCCAAAGACATGAAAGGTTGGCGCTGTTGAGGGTTTCCACGGAGACCTCAAACAGTTCTCCATATGCGAGACAAAGTTTGTCTTAGATCCAAAGACTCGCAGAACGACAGCCATCTTGGCCATGTCAGTCTGTCCATGCGATACTGAATTTTTTTTAGTTACTCTGCCCGTCCTCAAGTCAGGTACAGATTTTGTACGCCTGTATATTCGCTCTGCACGGCGACGAAAAGCTTTTTTAACTCAATGTCGTAGTCGGTGCGTGTAGTCGTTCTCGGAAGCTAATGCGTGGCAGCCTCTAGGGCACCTTATATAGTGTCCTCTAGGCTAGAGGACAAGGACAAGTCATCACGACAGCCGTCTTCCACAATTGATTTGAACATCGGAAATTCAATACATCGAGTGACGCCTGCTAACTTGGAGCCCGTCTGCCCTTCAATCCTAAGTGGGAAGGTGGTCACTTCCGCGCGTTTCAATATCCTCAAACCACCTATCCTCTTTGTTCAAACAGCATGAAACAAAGGGGATGTCCGAGCAGCTACTGTAGACAGTTCCACGCAGAAATGTGAGGCTTCCATCATCAAACAATGTTGTTGTTCGGAGGCAAATGAAACTAATCTTCTGCCCCTAGAATTTATCTTAGAGCTTCCCCAAAGATAGTGGTGGGCATTAAAATCTCCAGTCATCACACAAGGCTACGGAGTCGCTGTTGTGATTCGCCGTAGCTGCTCGAAGTCCAGCCGACTTAAGGGCGATATGTAGGCTAGAACACCTATGTAACTCACTTGCCTTTCTTCAATGTCAGACACACATGCTGGTTTTAACGATAAAGCTTTACTGGCCGCGAACTTGCAATTTCGCCGTGGCGGTGCTCCGAGGAGGCACATGGCGTCGCAAGGAGTGCCTCGCCGCGGATATTTCTCTCTCTCTCTCGCTCCCTAGTCACTACTACGCATGCGCAACTAGTAGCACCGAGTCACAGGTGTTCCCCCGCTGCGCCGCGCCTCCCCGCCGCCGCCATTTGGTATGACGTCACACCGCGTTCCTCGTCGTTGCGCTCGCCTCCGCTCGCTTCGCCAGCTGCGTCGCATGCCTGATAACATGTCGGAGGATTGAAAAGGATAGCTCGCGTGCGCCGCAACCACAGTTGAGGCGGCGGCATGGACGGCGACAATTCTGATAAGCAGGAGGAGGCCTGGAATCGACATCGGAACGAGATGAAGGGGAAAAGAATTGCCCAGGAAACAGACGAACTGCGCGCCGAACGACTGGCTAAACGCCGCAACATAGCTAGACAACCAGACTAACCTGCACTTGCAATCAAGATTAACCAAGGCTAACCATGCTATGTCTTAGCTTTCGCTACGTATATCCTGGCATAGCCGAGCTAAGCCACTGCCAATTTTTCTTGGTCAGGTGGCACTGCATGATGAACACATGTAAGATCACATCGTATGAAAACGATAATCTTGCTGCATTCTCCATGTGTGGCGGAACTCAAGCCCACAAACCCGTACAGTCTGATGTGAAATGATAGGGGCTAGCAGATGACGATAATGGGGCACTTATTCATGAACACAAACTGTCCAATGTTCGACACACGTAACTCAAGTCCTCTGGCGTTCCACTGAAATGTCGACGCGTTCCAGACCGCGTCACGAAACGACAGCTTCTGGCGAGCCATGATTTCAACCAAGGGCTGCAAGCACTGGACTCAGTGTCCTGCACCTGCAGCGTGCTTTGCACAGACGAAGTTTTCATGTTGTTCAGTATAACACGAATGGCATTCATGAGAAACCGCAATATGTTGTTGTCAACCCTTCTAACGGAAGATAGCGCGTCACTATCAGCAGAAACCATCGAACACACTCTATGCCATGGTCCTTGCTACAGCCCACAGAGACGGTCGCTCGCGACCTTCGCTCGTACGTCTCGACGACTGACTGCTTTTGGAGCAGATGATCTTGGAATTCAGGCTTGTAATGTCGTCACACCAGGGGCGCTATAACGTAAAGCTATTCCAAACTTTTCTATTCCAATTCTGCAATCAGCACTCTGCGATTGGTCAAAATCTTTATGGACCAATCTTTTTGGATCCCACCCACTCTGCCTGTCTTTCATGCGATGTCACGAAAACGCGACAGCTCCCAGTTTGACATGACGTGTACACACTGATTATGCATGATCCTACCGAAGAAAAGAAAAATAATTATTTCTGATGCGGCGCCTTTTCGCCATTAACTCTCTACTATTGCTCAAAAGATTTCAGGCTGCACCCACTTCACCTGTCTGGCACTCGACGTCACAAAACTGCGAAATCTTATTGCGTCAAAGTGACGCGTACGCGTTAAAGATGCATTAATATACCGAACAAAACTGGATTTTTTTCTGAATAGGCGGAGACTGCCGCGTTTCGAAAGGAATAGAATATGGCTGCTGCCAATCGCTCAGGCACTGGCTACTCTCACCTGTCGGAGAGCATGGGTTTATTTGCGTATAACAAAACATTTTGCGTGGCCCTATAACGTTATCTAGCCCTGACGGCCCGTATACGACATTTCCCTGCGAACTCTTCTTTGCTGAGGATCCGTATTATTGGGATTTTAACGCGACAGCCTTAAGGAGCTCGTGTCGCAGAAAAGCCGGTATCGCTGGCGTCGTTGGCGTTTGCCGTGAGCGAAAAATGACGGAAGGCAATTCATAAATAAAAGCTTACAAGATGGGCTGGGTGGGAATCGAACCAGGGTCTCCGGAGTGTGAGACGGAGGCGCTACCACTCAGCCATGACTTCTTTTTTTTTCTTTGTTGTCCACTCAGCCATGACTTCGATGGTTCAAAGTGGGACAAAAGCGCCTCTAGTGAATGTGGTGTTGCCTTAAAAACGTGCCATAGAATGTTATACGACGGTGTATATCGGTAATTATGAGCATGTAAATTACAGAAGTCGCAGTTCTACGCGTAGCGAAGTACGTTAACGCTACATTTCTTCTGCGCTTGGTGCACACGCAGAGACATCTTGTGGCAAACACAGGATGCCCCCTCCTCGCAATGTACGGCGCTGCCCCGACACGTGGCGCGCCACTTGCCAGCTTCTCCCCTTCGTCTCGTTTGAGCGCATTTTGGCCGTGCGGGGACCGGTGCGAGGATGCCCCAACACCCTTGCGTTTATTAAGTTTTCTCGCTCTCTCCCCTTCCAACTTCCAGCGTGCGTCACTCGAACCCTCGTGTTTAGGCGACGCGGTTCCTCTTTCCGCTCACAGCGCGATTCCTAGGTGCAGCGTCCGATGCGGGATGCCTTTGACGTGATCGCTGCGCTGTAGCGTGTCTGGTGGGAAAGCGTCCCCTGCGATGTGTGCCGTGCTGCTGGCGAGGAGTCATGCGACTGCGTGGTGCTCCCAATCGAGATAGAGGACGATCCCATCGAGGCGTCAGCCCCATGATCGCCTCCGCCTTCATGGCGCGTCGCGACCCGGCTGTCCGTGCCGATCACGACGTTTGGCTCGCGTAGATCATTTCTACCTCCGAGACATCGAGTTCTTTTGTTCGTTCCGCTTGCTCAGGGGCACGTTTCGTTTTTGTGTGACTCAAGAGCATGCCGAGCGAATGAGTGGGCGGTGCGAACGGGGTGCGATAACGCTATCACGTTCCACTCTTGAAGGCGAAGCTTAAGTACCGCATGCTAAGTAAGGTAAGGGAAAGCGGACAATTCGCAGAAGTCAGCCCCTCCCTCTTCATCAGGTTATCTATTTTCAGAGCGCTGGCTCGGCCCCATAGAACCCTCTTCACTTGAGCGTGCTCCTCACCTCTTGTCTGCCAATTAGATAACACAAACCGCTCAATGTAGGCAATCTAATTCGTTTTGAAATCAAACAAAAGTGGCCACCTATAAACGCGGAGAGCATTTGATTGGGTTGTTCAGGTAACGCTGCGGGTCACCGCCCGATGCTTGCGTCGGCGGTTGCGTAAATTTGGCGTCAGTAGGTTGGAATAAAAACAAAGTGGAATAGTTTTATTTATAGGGCCCCAGAATTCGACGAAGGCGCTACTGGAGTTTCTGCGGTCACATGGCGTAGTTAAAGAACACTAACACTCCCGCGTACACTTCCCCCCTTTTTAGCCTGTGTGTGTATTGTACTGTCTTTCTTTTGATCCATGTGATTTATTTTGTTTTTCTTTCCAGGTATATGTATCTTCTTACCCCGGCTTGTCTTCTAGTTATCCTTCCTGCCTTTGGCTTCTGTCTTCCTCAAATTCAATTGTATCTTATTGAATTCCTGCTATCGCCAAATGTACGTGCTTGGGACAAAACCAGACACCAAGAAGTAAGTGATCGTTTATTATCAGGAGTGTAGACCGTTGAATATATGTTGAAATAAGCAGAAATTGGGGCTGCAAAAAGAAGTTCGTGGCCATCTTGATATGAACGGGCTCTGCTAGTCCCGAGCGACAGTGTTGCGTGGCGGCGGAGTCGGCTGCCCTGTCTATCCTACTCCGGGATTGGGGCCTATGCAAGCCGCGCCCTCACCAAGGCTGAAGCAAATTACTCGGTCACCGAAATAGAGTGTCACGCAATTGTACGGGCGTTAGGAGGATGTCGCCCCTATTTTTGCGGCAGACATTTCGACGTTGTAACAGAACATCACGCATTCTGTTGGTTGGCTTTACTAAAGGATCCCTCAGGTCACCTCGGTCGTTGGGCTCTTCGAATACAAGAATGCGACATTCGCGTCGTTTACGGATCCGGGCACTAGCCCTCCGACGCAGATGCGCTCTCTCGATCACCCTTGAAATCCGACGAATGGCCATCCTTTCAGCCGTCGACTTCTCCCTGGATGCTCTCACTATTGCAGCCACGCCTTTGGAACAGCGCAAAGATCACTGGATCACGTCCCTCTTGAAAGTTGTGTCTGCCTCTTCATCCGCTTTACAACCCCGTACCCTTCGCCGCCAAGCCGTGCATTTCCCAATAATCGATGCAATTTTATACCGCTGCAACTACTGGGAGGATGGATGTAAAGGGCTGCTAGTCATACCCAAGCACTTGCGATCCGATGTGTGAAGCCTTCCAGATAGATGTAAATGCACAGAGTTTTGCCGTTGGATCCCTCGCCTGGCTCAGACTACCCTTCCGGCCTCCTGCCCTCACTCCCAAGTTTGCTGCCAAGTACCACGGACCATAACGCGTCATCGAGCCCATCAGCTATATCATGGAACCGGTCAACCCATCTTGGGACAAGCACCACCTTGGTTGCAACACGGTCCACGTCAGCCGCTTAAAACGGCATCGCCACCCTGTCATCCTTTCATCGCCTTGAGTCGCCAAGATAGCTTCCCTTCGCTACAGGGGTCATTGTAATGAAGAAGAACAAAGAGCAAGCAGTAGTTGGGTGCTATCATCGATGTAGAGCGCGAGCGCAGATCCCGAGTTGTTGGCGCTGATACCGTGTTTATCTTGTTACTGTGCTGGTTTTTCGCCTGCCGCCTGCCGTCAGTAAATCCCCTTATCAATATTAATAATAGAAGCTTTCGACGTAAGGCCTTTTCTTAAGTGTGGCCATACACGTTGGCAGTGCAAGGTAATCACATGCCCTTCATCTTTAGCAAACAGACACGCTTGAAAAAATTGCGTAAACCAATCATATAAGGCCGTCGCCAAATATTCAAAGGTATCCATTATCAAATCTCCGAGTGTAATACTTCGATCCCCATTCGCAGGGTCTTGCTCATTTTCAAAATTCTCTATTGTTTGGTTGTCGCTAGTTTAGCAAAATTTGTAAAATATGCAGAAAGAATGACTAAGTTAGCGTTATATATATATATATATATAAACGAGAAGAGAGGAGGTTAACTGAGGTGCCCAATTTGTATTAATCATGTCATGAGAAGCCAACAAACAGGCACCAAGGAAAACATAGGGGAAATATCTTGTACTTACTAATTGCATTAATGAAATGATAAAGTGATGGCAATGAAAGTGGATGAAAAAACAACTTGTCGCAGGTAGGGAACGATCCCACGTCTTCGTATTAAGCGTGCGGTGCTCTAACCAATTGAGCTAATGAGGCGCGGTTTCCCCATCTACTTTCATAGCTATTTATGTGTTACTGCTAGAACTAACGTTTCGTAGACAGATTCAGTTATTCGACAGGAGCGATGTATATGCCACACAATGTGCCCAATCGGCGTATAAGGAATTTCTGTGTATTTTCAGCACGTGTTACCAAGAAAACTTTCCTCTGCAAACTAGACGCAAGCGATCTTCGCACATTCGCAAACCTTGGATCACGGACGACCTCTTTCGCAAAATAAAGTTTAAACACATGCTCTATAACAAGTTTGTTATGTCGCGTAATATAACCAATCTACACATATTTAAACGCTACCGCAATAAGCTAACAAATGAGCTTCGGAAAGCCAAGGCCTCTTGTGAATATCAATACTTCATGTCTTGTCAAAATGACAGTCGCAAAACTTGGAAAAAACTACATGGTATGCTAAATCGAGCGTCGTCGTCGCATACAAATATTGAGATTTTTGAACATGGCATTAGCACACCGAATGAAATGCTTCCTGATTGTTTTAATAATTTTTTTGTAAATGCAGCTGGTTTATGTGTAAATAGAAATGACGTCCCCTATGTTCAGGTCAGGTGCCCCTATAGTATTTTCTTATATCCTACTACTGAATGTGAGCTAGTCCATTTATTTCCTGAGTTACGTAATACCACGTCGTGTGACATTGATGGCATACAGATTACACCTGTAAAGCACGTCTTACATATTATATCGCCCGTTTTAGCATACATTTATATCCTCTGCCTGACACTTGGGGTATATTTTGCCGAAATGCAAACAGCTAAAGTGCTTGCACTGCTTAAAAAAGGCAATAAAATTGTGATGTCTAATTACAGACCCATTTCTATACTTTCAGTATTTTCAAAAGGACTTGAAAAAATAATATTTCGGCGTATTTCAGATTTCCTCGAAAAACATAACCTGTTAACTGACTGTCAATATGTTTTCCGAAAGGGATAGTCAACCCACCTCGCGTTACTAGCACAAGAGGAACTAATATTTCGAAATTTCGAGAACAAGCTGCTCACGCTCGGGGTTCTTATCGACTTCAGTAAGGCGTTTGACTCTATTAACCATGAACTTTTGTTAAAGAAGCTAGAGTACTACGGTATTCGTGGTATTGATTTGGATATAGTGAAATTTTATTTAAATTAGTGGAATCAACTCGTTGAAATTAATGGCGTCTGCTCCCAGTTCAAGCAAGTAACAGTTGGTGTTCCCCAAGGGAGCATATTGGGCCCCCTCCTTTTCAATATATAAGTAAATGACCTTGTTATTGTCAGTAGTGAATCTAAATACATAATCTATGCAGATGCTTTTTCATCGAACACCATTGCAAGCCTGGTTTCAACCGCAAACTCTGTTTTTGCAATAATACAGAGATGGTCACAGGATAACGGCTTAAAAATTAACACTGAGAAAACATAAGCCATTTTATTTCAACTAAGAAATTAAGGTGTGAACTTAGAGACCGACATTATAATAGGTTCTTCAAGAATTGAGCTTGTTCGGTTTGCGAAGACGCTAGGTGTTTTTTTTCTTTTTTTTGAGAGTCATATGTTATGGACTGATCACATCGACTTCCTTGGAGGAAAACTTGCGCAAGTCGCTGGGGCGCTCTTCAGTTTAAGACCGCTGCCACGTAAGGTCGAACTTATTTTGTACAACGCTCTCTTCCTGAGTCACGTACACTACTGCTGCCTCGTGTGGAGTACGACCTCTGCTACAAACATAAACTGGTTATTCTTGCTTCAAAAAAAGGTAATACGTAGCATCTGTAATGCTCCAGTAGAGGCTCACACTGACCTCTATTCAAACAGCTGCATTCTCACACTGCATTCTCTTTTAGAGTTCAGGCGGTTACTAGCCTATCGTAAAGAAGTAAAACAGAGCCAGTCATACATCACATCGTTAGCACATATAATTCGATACAATACAGCATACAGTACACGGTCACCTGAACACTGGTATGTGCCGCATCCTCGCACTAACTATGCTCTTCAAATGTTACACCATCGCTTACCACGCCTGCTAAACACGCTTAAACATAATAACATAGATGTCACTTCTTGTCTTATATCGCGTTTATGAGTATATCAGTGATTTTTCGAACACGACTTAATTTGTTGTTTGTGACTGTTTCTGAGGTAGACTGTCGTTACACATCTTCGTTTGCTATTAGCCTTTGTCAACGGCTGCATCATGTCTTATTCTTTCCTGACAATGTTTACTTGGTTATAGCGCTATCACTGCCTTTGTTGCTTTAGTGTACACTGTGGATTGCGTAGTTTTTTTATGGTTTGTAATGTTTTTTTTACATTGCATTTCTTTTTGCTGGCATAATGTCTAAGCCAATTTGTCATATTTTTTTGATTATGTATTGTTTTTGTCAGTATTGATTCAGTGCCTGTGCCTGCTCCTGCTTCTCTCAAACCGGGTTTAAGGCCCGTCAAGTTGCTGCGAGCAACTTTTTCCTTAAGTCCCCCATAAATAGTATCTTTATAGAAATAAAGGCAAAGTAGTAAATAGTAATTTTGGATGTATTGGTCAGCGCCACCACTCACAAACCTTGGAGGTGAATGTAGAACATCCTTTCTGCCGCAGGCGTCATGAGTACGTGATATTTCTGTGTGAAGGCAACTGGTCAATAAACCCGCACATGCTACCTGAGGGCATCAATGTTGCCGGATTTGATACCCTCGTTATGTAAGAACGAGAAGACAAGGGGTTAATTGAGGGGCCCGATTTTTATTAATAATATCATGAGAAGCCAACAAGCGAAGAAACCGAGGAAATATAGGTGAAATTACTTGTACTTATTATTGAATTAAAGAAATAAATTAATGGCTGTGAAAGTGGATGAAAAAGCAAATTCCCGCAGTTGGGGAAGGATCCCACGTCTTCGTATTACGTGTGCGATGCTCTAACTAATTGAGCTACCGCGTCGTGGTTTTCCCATGTAATTGTCTTCTCTAGATTATATATATATATATATATATATATATATATATATATATATATATATATATATATATATATATATGCATGTGGGGTTTCGAAAGCTGGTCGGGCCCCAGTCACCCAGGAAAATGAAAACTTTCCGCCTATGAAACAAAGTACACATACCCCATATATACGAGCAGCTCCGACCAGATAAGGTGTTTTCAAAAAAGTTCTTCGGGTCATACTTTATATATATATATATATATATATATATATATATATATATATATATGTATATATATATATATATATATATATATATATGTATATATATATATATATATTCTTTTTTCTGCTCGTGAAGAAACTTCGTTTGACTTCGAAGAATTGTTCACTGAAGTGACCGCTTTATACGAGAATATCCAAGACCTCATAGTAGGAGACAATTCAATTTGACAGCCTGAGTCCTCTCCCACCAGCGATAATCTGATGTCTCTCAGCGCTATCATCTTCCTTCGTGTAATTGTCGTATAGTTCACTATCACTAATACTGCTTCGCCTTTCCGGCGAAACTGCAGCTTCTCTGTCTTTTTTTTTGTCTTTTTCTGTGAGTCTGAGTGTAAGCGCTCCTGCGCATGACATATGTTGATTATAATTTCGAGTGAATCCTGCTTGGCCTCATTTAGGTTACCGAGTGAATTATACAGAGTGCCTTAACTATCATGCACCAATACTTAAAAAAAGAGCAGTTGCGTTACCCGAAGAAAACCTAGTGCAAATTGTTTCCAGTGCAGTGGAGTATATCCGTGAATATTTCTTCGGTTACTGAAGTTTAATTTGACAAATGCAATTAATTATCTAATTCGAGAAGGCCTGTCCTAATTATCAAAGTGTCATTGAGGCATTTGTAGGCACCCAAGGCACCCCCAAATGACATCTAACTGCTGTGTTTTCAGCGACGTACGAATTGCGTGCAATATTTTCCGAGTGGCACACAAACCGTATGAAATATCAAAAATACCACGTGACTGCGCTCTCACCCGCAACATAAAGCAGCTCCCTCAAATAACCTGATTAAAAGCAACTGCATTGCTTGTCCGAAATCCGAAGAGACAGCGGGACACCTTGATAATGGTACGGAAGGAGCACTAACAGTAGGTCTCGCGGCTTTCCAGCTTTTCCTTCCTGTCTACGTCACACTTATCACCCGCCTTCAAGACCGACTGATCACATTGATAATAAAAGTCCCTTGATAACGCGGCCTAAGCGCAGCTCTGACCACGCACGAAATGCGAAAACCAATGTAATAGTCACAGCATGTTTCGAAATCGCGGCTTTGCTTTCACCGCATCGACAGAGTGCGCGCGCAGCTATACTTCGCGCCAGAAACTTGCTTAGGACCAAAGCCAAATTAAAATGACGGCTTTAGTTTTCATGAGAGTGTATATGGGCTACAAAAACAGGTTCATGGCATCAAATAAAAGCGAAATAAACGGATCTGGAAGCGACCCATGCGTTGAGAAAAGGCCAAACCGATCCGTTCGAGAAAGCAAATAACTACTTCTAAATGAGCCTAATTGACAATTGGGACGCCTGCACAAAAAAAAAAACAACAAAAAGATAAGCAAGAAACATCAGATTTCAGTGTGCCCTTACTATCTATGAATTCTTAAACGCCATTGAACATCAGCTTCTGCTTAGAGGACGTGCTCGAATAAGTGTCCTTCTGCAGCTACGCAGTACTGAGTCCGCTTTGTCACACCTTCGTTGGCTTCCTTGATGACCGATGCTCGAATTCTACGGCAGACATCCGTTATACTTGTCTTGAGCTAATCTGACATCCGGCTCGATTATGTAAGCACCATCTTTCACATAACCCCAAAGAAAGAAATCAAGCGAGGAGAGGTCAGGTTACCCAGCCGACCAACTTCCGCACCCGTGCCTTCCAATCTATTGCGCATGAAAAGTCGCATCCAGCCAGTTTGGTGCTCGACTGCTGCTGTGTGCTGGTGCTCCATCTTGCAGATACTACAGAAGTGGACGATGTAACAGCGGCACTTCGTTGAGAGACTCATCCACCACTCCTTCAAGGATTTCGTCCACATAACACTGTCCAGTCAATGTTTGATCGAAGAAGCTGGGACTGATTATAGCAGCGGCGTAAATTCCGCAGCCCATATTTTCGACCACTGGTGCTGGTGCCGATAGCGCTTCACCCAGTGTGTAGTGTAGTCACTCCGATAGTGTGCGATATGCAAATTTACCTGGGCGTTTCCGTGAATATTGGCTTCATCTTTGGGCATGATGTTGCTCAAAAAGTCCGGTGACTCATCGGCTTTTGTGAGGACCTAAATCGAGCAATCTAGACGATTCTACAGATCCCTAGCTTCCAAACATTTTTGCTGGTTAAGGTCGTATGGGTGAAAGGCCGTCGTTCAGAATCCTCAAAACTGATGACTTCAATATTGGTACCTGGGAGGCCACGTCCCGCACGCTAGCATGAAGGTTTGAGGCCATAAATGCTAGAACATCCGTGTGTAGAGTAGGAATCGAAATTGGAGGTCTATGCCGCTGTTTCTTGAAGCTGCCGGTTTGTCTCAGGCTTTCATCAGTTCGTTGATAGTCGACGCGTCTGGTCTACCACCACACTACCAAGACTGGTATATATTTAGGGCCTTCCTCTTGTCATTTGCAGCTCCCAAAGCAAGGATCATTTTTACCGTCTGCTCACTAGAGAAAAACATGACGACTTGAACAAACGAGAACGCACCTTTAAATATTTGCACTAACGTTGTCAATTAGCTTTTGTGATGATAGGTTTTGCCACAAAAAAGAATAGAATCATCCGGGCACTTTATGCACGCTAAGACAACAGCTATCGCAGAAGGACGATGGTTATTGATTGATATAAATGGGATATATATATCCCACCTTATATCAATTAATACACTTTCAGTTGGCAGTAAGTGCTTGTCCACGTTTTTTTCCTGTGTCTCCTGTTCATCTTCAGGCTGTACGGAGCACACATCTATCACAGCTCGTTTCCAACTAACAGCAAACGCGACGTATTACTTCGGCCGAGGCGCGGCAGATAGGGCACTAGCTAAATCGCGTTGTTTTACAGCGAAGCTCTATATAGCTAGCCGATTCGTCCGTCCGTCCGTCGGTCAGGCTGTACGCCGAGAACTCCTCCTGCGTAACCCCATGCGAATGCACAAAAAGAAGCGAAAGAGAGGCGCACGATTGGCTGCGCCAGCAGTGACGTCATTGCTCTCCGTCGCAGCTGGACTGGCGCGCAGCAGTTTCTCTGCGGCGCCGAAATTGGCAGGCCATGCGTCATACGTACTCCTTAAGAGCAGACAGCTTTCCATCAGCAACGCCGCGGGGTGAACCGGGAACGAGCTCGTCTACATCGTCCCGATGCTGCAGCCCGAGCACAAGAACAGGCTCGTAGCGGAGCGCAAGCAGCAACTGCCTACCGAGGATTCGGCAGCCTACCAAGCCGTTGCTTAATGAACCGTCGGGATTAACCCAGTGATAAACAACGGGGCCACACGTTTCAGCTTCGCTGGTTAACCATCTGTACGGAGTGCTTGGGCGGTGATTTTTTTCCTTATTTCTTTCATTTCTTTCTGGCTAACTCAGAAGGATCCTGTTTGAGGGCGCTGTGTTGTGTGGCGGGTGGGAGCGTAGTCACGTGGTATTCGCCATATTTCGCAGGATATATTTATCAGTCGGAAAAAATTAGTTTGCGATTAGTGCGTCGCTGAAAATACCAGAGTTAGATGTGGCTTTGGCCTTGGCAGTGCTTCCAAATGCCTCATTGACACTTTGATAATTGTGGTAGTTAGTCTCGAGTTAGATAATTAATTATAATTATTTTGTTAAATTTCAGTAACGGAAAAATTACTTGCAGCTACTCCACTGTACTGGGAACGATATGCACTAGGATTTCTTCAAATAACGCATTTTTTTTCTAGATCTTGGTGTATGATAGTTATTCGGGACACCCTGTATATATTTATCACCTCTACATGCAAGTGACGATGTTCTCATTCCTAATAAGAGCTGTAAATTAATAGAATGTTTTTCTTAATGCGTCGTTAGCTTTGCTTATTGGAAAGCGATACTGATACACATATCATTCGCGTGAATTTCACCCGCCGTATTCGCGTGAATTTTACCCGCCGTTGCTAAAAGACTCCGCCGAAGGAGTCACTAAAGTCTGGAGGTATATTTCAGGGTCAAAAAACACGCAAAGCATATTGAAGCGAGGTGAACATACAGCGACATATTCATTCTCTAGGCATAAGCTATCCATACCTTTAGAAATAATTGTTAATTGGCTACCTCCTTCTCTTTAAAAAATATATTAAACTTTGTCTTGTGTGTATATTTGAATATATTGTGCATGTGCATTGCGTTTAGAGTGGAAAGTTAAAACATCGTTGAAGTGAGAAAATACGGATGAGGCAGCCGTCGCTGGTCCTTCTAACGCGCTTGTTCTCCTATTGTCACGATTTGCAGAAATAAAGCAAAGTGTGAATTAAAATCCACGCACGTCTGCGCGAGCAATGATGCAGTAAGCTATTAGCCACAATAAAATTTTAAGTGAAATGGTCGAGGCTAGTCAAAGGAAATCTAAAATGATGTGGGTGACAAAGCTCTGGCCATATGACACGTTAGGTGGGAGTAGGGGATAGACGTTGGCATCGCCGGGGTGAATAGTACTCAGCGCCCCCCCCGCCCCCCCCCCCCCCGAGCCCGGAAAACTCAGGAGTGGGCTCGAATCCCGGCGCCCCCCCCCCCCCTCCCATTCCCCCGTAGTCGGCATCTATGATTTGTTTTGTCTTTCAAGTGTTCTCTATTGGTTTCTAAAATCAAAGTCGCGGAGCGGCGCTGTCGAAGCAAAACGGTCTTGAAAGCTCCACTGAGTGTCAATATCTGCTCGCAACTAATACTTTAGATACGTGAAAGCGTAGGCGTGTGAAACATTGATGTAAATTTAGTGCGCATTCGTGGTCGTAAGTTAACGAATTAGGACTGGTTGTGGTCCGTGAGCCTTGTAAAATCAGTTTATTGTCTTTTGGCTATTCCTCAACATTTTCATTCTTGTGGCCATATTTTGTATCGATAAACGTCATACCACATTTTTTAATATCATGCCTTGCATCTAGCCGATCTCCGCAATAACATAGGTACAGTGGCGTCCGAGCCAACCAAATAAGGTTCGAAGAGAATGGAGCATGGTCAGTCAGGTCGTAAGGAAGTACGGGTCCAGACAGTGGCATAAATGTTGATCGGCTTAAAAAAGACAGAACTAGGAGTATACTTCTCATGTTTGCTCTTTACAAAGTAGTTTTCTGATATTTCTTAAATGATATAAGTAGATGCACAGAAAACAGGGGGAAGGCAAGAGATGAAAATTCAAGACGATGAGCAAAACGAAAACACGGTGAAAGCGGAAGCCACCGTTTCAGCAAGTGAACTTGTCTTTTTCATGGCTTGAAAAATGCTTGGAAAAGACAAGTCGACTTCTCGAAACGTTGGCTTCCGCTGTCACCTTCTTCTCGTTTTGCTCATCATAAGTAGATGCAGAATTTCCTGGCTCTGTACCATCAGTGAATTTATGGTCACTGAAGAACTTAAGCCTCAGCGATCAGATAAGGCAATGAAATAAGTAAAGCAACGCGTTTACTTTGCTATGTTTGGCTCGGAATTGGACACTGTGGCCCAGGTGGTTGGTGGTGCCCTGGCGGTTATGTACTGGTTAATGACAGAAACTGGTCGAATATTGACGATAGTTCTAGGCAAAGAAATAAAAATAAAAGAGTGTAATCGTCTGACTGCATATAAGGGCTCCAATATTGGGGCTCTTAATTGCGAGTGTTTGCAGTTTTTTTTTTGTCGTATTTATCCGTGAGTGCAGCTGGTAGCTTTGGGGCATTACCGAACCGACAGAAATAGCGCATGCAATTATCCAGTGTAGCAAGTGGTAAATAGCCCGAAAATGTAGCATGTAGTGTAAAAAAGAAAAAAAAAGAAAGATCCGTGCGACTTGTCTGTCCTAATAATAGCCAAGAATTTGACTCGCACTACCTGTTCGTTGAGGGACTTCGAACTATAGACTTAAATTGAAAGCATCTGGTGCCTTTGGGCCCAGTGATTCTCCATCTATTCTTTTGACTGTCACAGTTGACGCAGGCAGAAGTGTGGTACTTGAGTACAAAATCGGATTGATACTTTTGACAATGATCAGACACTTGCTGCGCGATTGGATGCGGGATTCACCAAAGATGCCGATGCGGTGTCAATTAACGATGACTTACCATTGCCGGATAGAACGTCTGCAAGAGCGAGAAGCCTGCAGCTATCCAGAATTCACTGTGAACAAGGGGCAGGATCCACAGGAACTTCGTCACCTGCCTTCCCCACTTGGTGTTCCCTTCTGCGGCGGTTTTTTGCGGCAGTCCGTCTACCGTTTTACCAAGTGACACGCTCCCATGTCGACTCTGGTCGCCACAGTAGTCGTCGACAAAATCGGGATGCTTTTTCGTTGCCCCGTAGTTGGGCTCTTGTCCGGCTTCCCTGTCCAAGAGCACCGAAGACTTCATGCTTCACTGAAAGCTGGCGACGGAGGCTGGCTACCACGCCAACTGCGTCAGCCGTTGTGCTCGCCTGCCAGCCTGCGTTGAAACCGTGTCACACATGTGATTTGCGCTCTGCCGACGCACGCCTGTTTTGCCGCGCAATTAGCTTGGATGTGGCGTCACGCCAAGGCCAGCCTTATCTTTATGTATGGTAAATCGACTTTTTTTGTAGAGATATACATACGTAACGTAAACATCTACTATACTTGAACATTTCATACTGCTATCTGATGGTTTTAATTCGTAGCAACAAGGGAAGTGCCACAAAACAAGTAATGCACAAAACAAGTGCAAAGTTCATGAAATGTTCGAGCATTTAGGATATAAAGAGACTGACTGCTGTGACAACTTAAACATTTGGGACAGTGCCAGCGCATGAGTCAGGTATAAACACGCACGCACACAAAAAGAGGATATAGAACAATCCTGCGTTTTTACTGCAGCTTTCTTTTCTACGTGTTTTGTACTTTAAGAGCTCTGATATGAAACATGCTACTGCTTTAGAATGCTGAAGATTTTAACCAAACTCATGGTAGAGGTGTTCACAATTTATTGAAATCTATAAAAGAAGAAGGAATCTCTGTAAAGGGAAAAAATCTGATACCCATGAATTTTGGACGTTGCCTCCGCGGCCATCTGTCGAGCTTCACCGCAGTAGACCAGCGTAACTCACTGGGCAGTATTAAAAAAAATGTTTCAGAAGGCCGACCAACATTTTGCAACTTTCAGCTGGCAAAATGCAGAGGGTACGCCCGTTTAATAACATGCGTATTTACGGCACCTATCCGTAACTTTCAAACCATTACGAGTGTTGTAACTACGTAGCAAAGGGCAGACCCTCTCGGCGTTCCTAATTAAACCTTGTTGATTGAAATTGGTGGCCTTCGCATATATATATACACTCAAATTCCGCTCATTGAGTTACGCTGGCGCACTACATTGAAGTTCGGCAGGTAGCCGAAGGGCCAATTTCTAAAATTCGTGGGCACGGGTATTTTTACCTGATCCAGAAGATTATAATGATGGTATTTACCGAGTCGTTCACCTGAAGAAACTGATCGGAGGGGGTTGCAAACAAGAACGTTCCGAAACGCCGCACACTTAAAGAGAGTAAATTCCAGACAATACCTAGAAGCGAGCTGCAAGCTTTACAAGCATGAAAACGCAGAGATGGCACGCATCTTATGGAAATGCACAGAGATCGGAGCAATATACATAGAGGACAACATAGAACCGGACCTTCTCGAGGAGCGATGGCTAAGCGCTTTGACTAGCTGGGATCTACACGACCAACTATGGGCAATCCAGCGGGCCCAGGCAGCGGTGGAAAGGTTAAGCCTCAGCGCACATAATGTCCGGCTGGCCTGAGCCCGGGCTGGTAACATCGCGGGTGCTTTCCTCAATAATGTTTTTTCAACCTGGGAGCTATGCACATTTGTTGTTCTAGTTCTATCTTTGTTACTGTAATGCTTATGCAGTTTAGAACATTAGGTCAGTTTTCCTGGATAAGCGAATTTCGAATAATATATGCACGCCCTACAGCACCTGTGTTGGGAACCAGCAAGCGGTCTTCAGAACCTGTGTAAGCATGAACTCCACTAAGCACAAGAATATAACGCGAGTTGTCGACGTGCTCAAATATCGAATAAGATATCCCTGATTTGAAACTGGGAGTCAAGACAAATATGTACTGTACACTACACAGTTCTACACAGTTTTGCTCATAGTTCTACAAAAGGTATTTGAAATAGTTAAGGAGTAAGTCCACAGTCAAGTCAGAAACCGTGCTTCGCCCAAGCTTCAAGTGGGCACCACTTACCCCGCACTTGTACGTATATGTGCACCTGTCAAAGGTCCTCTTGAGCTTTATGCGTATTTTGTTTATTATACCCCAATAACACGGCACACCTTCTATCACGATCGCACTCGACCAGGATTGAATTTCTTGGTCGTCATTGGCTCCTTTGCACGAGATCCGGATAGGTGCGAATCACAATCAAAGAATGCGATGCCGAAGGGCCTGATCGCGATCGAAAGTGCCACGTATGACTACGGTGTTACATATGGTGCCTAATAACACATTACGTATAGTCTATGGCTAAAGGTAGAACGAGAGCACACAGAGATTACATAAAAGATTACACCCAGCTCAACTTTTAAAACAACTTTTAGCTGCCATTTTATGAACGCACTGTGTCACAACTAAGGAGAACAAGGACATCTCTCTTTCCGATATGGGGTAGCATGTACGCAAACCTCTCCATCACTCACTATTGGTGGACTCTTTATACGTTCTTTCTCTAGAAGCGGCCCACGCATCAGGTTAGTCATACAATGAAACGCACCTGCCAGTTCCGCTGCAGTTTGCAGAGCAACGGGGGGGGGGGGGGGACCTGTGACGGAAACGGTTTTGTGGAAAACACGCTCTCGCAGCTGGGCTTTCGAGTCCGCTTCAGGCCGCCAGCATTGGGCGCATATTCGCAATTGCCCACCTGCTTTGGTCTCACTGAGACTGGCAGTGCTGCAAATAAATACGCAACTCACGGTCACGCCGTTCCTATTTGTGGACGACTCGGCCCTGTTTGCGAATTCCACCGATGCGAAACCTGCGTCGGGTTTCGTATCGTGACCGGTTCACTGAGGTGTTGCTACGTCATCTCACGGTCGCCCGCTTTATCAATGCTTAAAAGTGTGTCTGTTACCGCACATATAGTATGTGCCAAAAGTGCGTATGGCGCTGATGGGACCTGGTTGTTGCAGGGAATGGGGAAAAGTCTACTGTCACTCACCCTGCTACAAGGGAGCACGAGAGCACTTGTTCGTATCGAGAGAGTTGTAGCGCAAGAAGTGTCTGCGATATATAAATGTCGCTGAACTCCTGTGCTAGATTTTTATATTTAAATGTACACTAAATACAAACACTAATTCAGTTTGGACTGATGAAGTATAGCCTTATAACGCTATATTCGTTATCGCGCGAAGGAGTTCATCAAAATAAGAGTAAATGAAGGATGTTTTTCTTTTAATTTCGTGCCTATATCCAAGCGCCCGTAGATTGGTATGACCTAATGAATATCCAATAATTTTCACGTATTGGGAGCGTGTGGCGCAGTAATTGTTTTCGTCGTCGTATCAAAGGCAGAAGCCAAGCCCAAAAAAATCTAGTGATAAAAAGGAGAGCGGTTTTTGTTTGCAGGCCTAAAATAGGAGAAAACTAGATAGAATAAAACATCTGTGAGAGTGAAGCCGAAAGCTTTCGGTTGTAATATGCAAGAAGGCGTCCGAGATATCAGGGGCTACCTATTGTAGAGGGACAGGACACTTTCTCCTGCGCAATCTTGGCAAACTTTGTCAAAGGAATACTAAAGAGTAAAAATACGTTGAGTTCTATTAGTAAATGAAGCTTCTGCAGTGCTAAAAAAATTCTCTTAGTGCTAAAGGATGCTAAGCCGGAAAAGATGCAATAATGAACAACGAATGGCGACGCTGACTTGAAGATCCCGAGCCAGCCCACCATAACGCCATACACTTTGGAGGCGTCTGTTCAGGCCTCGTTAATCTTTTATCCGTAAAAATTGGGAGAGCGAGAAGAGGGAAGGAAAGGCTGGGATGTCAACGAGGTGCATGTCCGGTTTCTCTTCTTTCTTGTTTTCTTACCCTTTACATGCACTGCATAGAGGAAAGAGAGAGAGAAAGAGAGAGAGAAAGAGAGAGAGAGAGAAAACATTTATTTGTAATGGGATGGAGTGACGTCCTCGTAGGGTGGAGCCCTTAATTCAGGGCCCCATTGGCTCGCGCCACTCCGCGTGCCCGCCGAATCAGCCGTCGCTGCTCTTGCGGGTATTAGCTGGTCAGCGCAGTCTCCCGCGAGGAAGGTGAGGGCGAAGGAATAGGGGAGTAACCCGGAAGGTGTGGGCAGTCCCAGATGCAGTGATATACTGTGGACTTTGCTTCATAGTAGGGACAGTATGAGAGATATTGTGTGGTGTGGAAGAGGTGAAGATAAAGAGGCAGGGAAATGAATTAGTTTTCGGAACGTCATCAGCGCACCTGGTGCCACCACCTGCAGTAGTTTCCTTGCATCATCAGTTTACCTTGCGCCGCCGTCTGCGGCAGTTCGTGTCGCGGCAGCGCTATCATTTATGCTGGTCGGATCAAGTTTTATAACGTTGATAATGACACCAGGCTGCATGGAGATGAGCAAGTGGCACAATTCTTACGCAGATTTAGCCAACTCCCAGAGCAATTTCTGCGGGCACTTTGTCTCTTTCCCCCGCACTACCGGCGCCGCTGCTGCCGCGGATGCGCGGAGTCCAAAGCCATCTGGTGGTGATGCAAGGAACCCAGCGGCGGCGATGCGCGCCTTCTCCGCTGTGATTGATTGGCCTGCTCGGCAACAGAACAGCCACGCAGCTCCCATGGTTGCGAAAACCCGGTAATCTACGCAAAGGAAAGTTTAGCTTTTAAAACGGTTAACGGATTCTCGCTCTAGCTCTTGAAAGAGCTACGAATCAGATGGAAGAGAAACTACAATAGAAATTTGCACGCCGGGTATTAAAGCTAATTAAGGTGTCAAGTCTGGGTTAAGCTGAATATATTCAGGTGTATTAACGATAAGTATACGAGTACCTGCGGAGTGAAAGTACGCGAGTATTGAACCTGAATATGTTAAAATTGGCCAATAAAGATGCACAAAGGAATAAGTAAACACATAAATTGTTTTGGTGATCAGAGTTCGAATCTTTAAGAGTCATAAAAACAATGTCCCTTCTTTCTTCTCTTTTTTGTTGGTGCACACTTGCGGCTCACTGAATGGTTTCGCGTTAAACAGGAAAGCAGAACTATTTAGAGCTTGGAACTATGCAACAATAACTTACAATCTCTTCAAGCCATAATTTGCAGCGATATCTTGCATAGATAGCGGGCTTTACAAACAACGTGTTCTGTGTGACATATTGCTTCACCGGCCACAGCTCCAGCAAATGTGGCATAAAGAATAAGCAAAAAGAAAAAAAAAGACTTTGCATGTTATTTACATGAACATGGCAGAGCAAGCAAGTCCTTAACGTCGACGTTTTCAGGACCAAGCACGTGCTCTTCTTCCTCAATGTCGTATACAGCGTTGTAACAATATTTTCGGACTTGTAGTTGTGTGTTGCCGAACGCCTCATATATTTGTTTACGTCACTAAACAACACGCGAGGAAGAAAACGAGGTGTTAATGCCGTGTTCACAGCCACCTACTAACATAAGGTGCAGGATACGATAAGTAATTACCCATGTTATACATAAAATTTCAGCTCCCCCACCCGTCGGAGACAAGAACTGAAGAGAAATTTGCTACACTAAACTTCACATTACTTAGGCGATAGTATCACGGACTTCATGATACCGATCACACGGCTATATCAATAGACTTATTCTTTCAGCCGTGAAAGCAGCACTATGCACGAAGGCTCGCACACGAGTGAGCACTACAATGTTGAGCCCTACCGGCTTTTAACAACGTATTTCGTGAAAGCTAACTGCTTCGCTAGCGTGTGGGCTGGGTGCGTTAGTCTGTGAAACACCTCATCTTATTCTCCGCGTTAATTTATTATAATGCCCGTTGGACGCCACAAGTGCGTCAGGAGTGTCGTTACTTAAGATTGTTCGTTGCTTTTGAGTGCTTCTTTTTCATTGTTACGCACCTTCCTGCAGAGGAAATGCCAATTCAATGCCACATTACAGATTTTTGCCTTTCTGCACAGCAAGTGGTCATATCAACATGTGCAAAGTATTGCTGCAGTTTACTGCAGCTATTCAAATAGGCCATAAGTATTGTATAGCTCACTCGTAACGTTCGGTCAAAATATCTTTTTAATGTTTCTCAACAATCGATTCAGTATTAGGCGTTGGCGTTGAATCACATGAAAAGTCCCAAACCCGCCCGAGCTAAAGCTTCCTCTTATGGCCACACGTTTAATTTATTGCAATTTTCATCTTTATGCACTACACCGCTCACAAGCTATAGCGAAATACAAGCACCAAGTCTGGCGGATGCCGGTTGTGAGACATTTATATACGCAGCGATGTCACGAGGACGAAGGCAGTGTACGATGTTCGTCGAGAGACAAGGGTGGTAGACAAAGAAAGCTTCGCTTTAAGAGAACAGCTGAGAACAGAACTTTAAGAGAACACTTGAGCTGGTTACAAACCTTGCTTATCGCACGCGCGCTGCCACTGGCTGCTTTTAAATAGGCAAATTGCCAGTGGTAGAAGTAGTATTAGAGAGTTATGGTAACCGAGTGTTGGGTGATGCAAACTCCATTGTATGCTCTTTGCGTTATTTTGAGCCCTCTTTGCGTTTTCGGCTTCGTAGTTTAAATGTGAAACTACAAAGCGTACGTTACCTCCTGCCTAAGCGATGCCGGAATAAAACACCACACAAAGCTCCCAGACTCAATCCACCGTCTGTCCCGGCGTGCTGCTTCAGCGTCGCCAACTGATATTCAGCGGAACTGACAACCAAGACGTGGAAGACTGGTTGGCAGTTTACCAGAGCGTGAGCACAGTACCCAAATGGGGCGATTTGACTAGACTGACCAACGTCGCCAGCCTCTGGTTCCGAAATCACGAAGCAGAGATTAACAACTTAGCGTCGTTGAAGACAACTTTTTCGAAAATCTTCGTCCGCCCCATGGTCCGCAAGCTCCGCGCAGAACAGCGACTTCGTGAACGCGTTCAACAACCCGGTGAGAACTTCACCAGTTATGTCAAAGACGTCGTCGACTTGTGTAAACGTCGAAACCCGCCAATGCACGAGTCGGATAAGATCAAGCACATCCTCATAAGAATAGCCGATGAGGCATTTCATATGTTATTGGCTATGACCCACAAATCGACGCAGATTTTGTCAGCTTGTGCCAGAGTTTCGACGAATTGCGCAAGCAACGCGCCCAAACTCGACGCCCTCTGCAACAGAAAGACCCGGTCGCGGCGTTGACTCTGGGCGACCAGAACGGACTGTTGATTCAGATCAAGCAGTTCGTGCGTGAGGAGGTCGCCCAACAGCTCTCCATTTTATCGAGCACACGCGAGCTAGCACAGGCACAACATCTGGCCCCAGTCATACAAGTGATACAGGAAGAGGCCACTGACGCTTTGTCTTTCGTTCACCCTGAGGGCACATACTCTAGCTTGAATTATGTTAGCCGTCGACTTGGCTTTGTTCTCAACGAGAACAAAGGTATTAGGAAGGAAAATGAGGCTCTCAAACTCAGGATCCACGCTCTCAAAAAAGATGTTACTGACTGTCAAATAAGCATGCTAAAATCGGAGCAATACTTGCGAAATCGAAATATTGAAATCAAGGGAATAGTAAAAGCAGATGATGAGAACCTTGCACAGCTCCTGACGAAAGTTGGTGAAGCTATCGGAGAACCCATATCAGCCTGTGACGCCGATATATGCCACAGGGTGCAGACTAAAGATAAAGATAAACCGAACATCATTGTCCAGTTTCAACGCCGGGAAAGACGTGACAGGGTTCTCAACGTCGCTAGAAAAAAGAAGATAACGAACGCTGCCATCGGATTGCAAAACGACGCTCCAATCTATATAAATGAGCACTTGTGCCCGGCAATGAAAAGAATCCTGGGGATGGATATTTCCCGAAAGCGCGAAAACGGTTGGAAGTTCGTTTGGACAAGGAATGGGAACATCTTTGCCCGTCGTACGGAGACGTCACCTATCATTGCTATCTGTCGCGAAAGTGATGTGGAAAAGATTAGCAGCACGTCACAATTGTAGTGTTAGAACCATTCGATGTTGCCTATTCGCAATGTTGTGTCGGCTAGTTATATCGCTCCTGAGGACATTCAGCACGTTGTGAAATCGAGGAAAAATGGCAGTAAATTGTTCAAAGTGATGCACTTAAACGCACGGTCACTTCATCCAAAAAAAGAAGATATCACTTTGCTGTTGGAATCATGTGGCATAAACTTTTCCTTTTAATGTTCACAGAAACGTGGTATACTAGTAAGTCAGAACATTTCATGCTGCCGGGGTTCAACCATTTCTTTTTAAACCACACGGAGAGTAGAGGGGGTGGCTTTGCCATTCTAACAACTCTTGAGTTTTGTGAAGTAATCGAAGAATACAGCCTTATCACAAAAAATTACGAAGCCTTATGTATTAAGAAGGGTACAAATGTATTCGCTGTTCTGTATCGCCCTCCTAGCGGTTCTATGGCTGATTTCCTAACATTTATCGATCGACTTTTGTCACATGCAAATGCTAGGAATTATATGCTTACTGTCGGCGGGGATATTAATATAGATGTCTTGAAGAAGTCAGTTACAAGTAATGAATTTTTATCAGTGCTTGAGTGCAACTCTTTTGAAAATGTCATTACTATGCCAACACGAGTTACTGAATCAACAGTGTCATTGCGGGACACGTTTGTTACCAATTCTATAACAGAAGAAAGAATTTCAGGGGTACTAAGTTGCGACATGAGCGATCATTCGCCTATATTTATTTTCCTGAAAATGCACACCAACCCGGCCTACGTGAAACCAGAAGAATTCACGTACCGCTCAGTGACACCTGCAACATTGGAGCACTTTAGACACCGTATCAAGCAATTGCATAGGAATGATATTTTGGCCCATGGAGATGCAAACAACTCGTATAATAACTTTATAACAGCATTTAAAGAACTTTACTTTGAATCGTTTCCTCTCAATACATATCACAGACCAAACAGATCTCGGAAACCATGGATAACAAACTACCTGAAACAAAGTGACAGATAAACCATAAAAATAAACTTTACCAGCAGTTCGTTAAAAAACTTAATGCGGGCTTATGGGCTAAATACAAGACTGTTAGAAATAAGTTGAATAAAGAAAAGGACAGGGCAAAAAGGGACTACTACTACCACATATTCGATCCACAACGTGCAGAGCGACGTAATACCATGTGGAACAAACTAAATGAAGTACTGAATAAAGGAGCCACTCCCACTAAAATCGAAAATCTGGAAATAGACGGAAAAACGTTAAACGGAACTGAGCTTGCAGAGCGATTCAACGATTTCTTCGTGAAAATAGGAAATGCCAGCCACAGCGCACAAACAACAACCGGCATAAATCCGATACCAAACACGCTTTTTCTTAAACCAACTTCCAGTTCTGAAGTAATTACACTATTCAGTGGAATAAAAAAATAGTCGCAGCTGTGATTCTGATGGTATAGAAATGCGACCACTAAAGTATGTATTAGATACCATAGCGGAAGTACTAACACATATCTACAACTTGGTGTTATCAACAGGTATTTTTCCAACGCTCATGCAACTAGCAAAAGTTACCGCAATATACAAAACAGGAGACAAAAACAATTTAAGCAATTATCGCCCAATATAAATGATAAAATAATAATAAATGATAGAATTGATATCTTCTCTAGAAAGTACGATCTTATTTCCCAATGTCAATATGGTTTCAGAAAGAAACGTTCAACTGAGAGCGCTCTATTAGCACAAAAAGAAATCATACTATACAATATCGAGAACAGGCTTTTGACACTAGCATTATATTTGGACTTCAGTAAGGCATTTGATCGCGTAAGTCATGAATTATTATTAAATAAATTAAAATGCTATGGATTTAGAGGAATCTCGCTCAAACTTATTCAGTCGTATTTTAGTGCGCGGTCTCAGTACGTTGAAATAGATGGCTTTAAATCACGCACACAACCAATTAAAACCGGGGTGCCATAAGGCAGCATTCTAGGGCCTGTGTTATTTTTATATTATAGTAGTGGCATAATCGACATCGACGAAGATTGCAAATTTATAATTTATGCTGATGATTGCACACTATTTTTTACTGGATGAAAGTTAGGTACTTTTGAGGCACTAGAGGCAAATACCTGTTATAAGCTTCGCGATTGGTGCACTAAAAACAATTTAACACTAAATAAAACCAAAACAAAATATGTCCTTTTTCGAGCCCTTGGCACATCCCTACAGTTATTACCCTAGGCCCATACAAAATTTCAGTAACCAAATCAATTAAGACGCTTGGAGTAATTTTGAATGAACATGTATCCTGGAATGAGCAAATAGATCAGATTAGCTTAAAGCTGAGACGCGTGGTGTGTGCTTTAAATCGTTGTCGATATCTTTTGCCTCTTACCATAAAGCGACTTATTTATCAAGCTCTCTTCCATGCTCACTTCAACTACTGTGTTTTAATATGGTGAAACACTACATTCACCAATTTGAATAGGCTAAAAATACTTCAGAAAAGAGCTATCGGGGCAATAGAGAACCTACTATACCTTGAACACACCAGCCATCTTTTTGTGAAGTATAAGATTGTTACGGCAAACAATATATACAAATGCAGGCTGCTACAACCCTGCATTAATGCAACTCGCGGGAAGCTTGACACATTTCTCACACTTGCAAATCTTGAACCTACTCAAAGTACTTACTTCCATCGGTATAAACCCCCTTGAAAACTCCATTCTCACGCACTATTTACGGAACGCAAATGCTTTGCCACACATTACCAAGCACTCTTAACGCATATGAGCAGCAAGACATAGAAATCAAGACACTAAACCCCACCAATGTAGTTAGCTTGTTTTTGTAACTGCGCATTCCTTAAATTGTATTGCTTTATATCATTGTTTTCACTAAGCATAGAAGTACGATGCCAATTTGTCTTCTCTTGCTTTATTATGTGCAAAAATGATCCTATATGTACTATTTTTCGTACTGGTGTGTGATAATTATTTGCTTTCGCTTGTGCGTTTACCCTGTCACTTTAATTATTCACTTTTTGCTTGTATATTTACCCTGTCATTGCTCCTACAGGGTGGACGGTGCTTAGTCAAGGTGCAGTATCCGCAGCTTTTTCGCCGTCTTCACTTTTTCACAGATGTTTTTGTTTGGTGAAAATAAAACACTGACTGACTGAGTCTGTGCCCTTGTCGTACGCGCAAGTCGTCTCTGCCGGATTGCCCCCTCACCCAACCTATTTTTCCGCGTCAGGACCTGCTCGGCCACCAGCAGTTCCGTTAAGCTGAGCAGTCCCCACGTTTTCGAATCCACGGCGCACTGCGGACAATTGCCGTATATTTTTTCTTGCGGTTATTCAGGACATGTGGTACACTTCTGCCACCATCACCCTCTTTTTCAAACTGGAGCCATGCGCCCGTCTGCGTACGATCTCAAACGCTTTAACGGCACAGTGCGGCTACAGCAATCCTTTTCCCCCGAACGACTGCCCTCAGCTAGCCGCCGATCCCCATCACTACGACGCCGACGTCTGTCGCCTATGCGCCGTCGACCCTGCCCTTCTGACGTGGAAAACTAGATGCCGCAGTTCTTAAGGCACGAGCTGCATCATCGTCGAAAAATTCGCCCTCAAATTTTCCCTGCAAACCTCATCGAAGTTCTTGTGGGTGGCTTTTGTACCCTTGCGCTTGTGGTCACTGGTGCTGCCGTTTCAGTGATAGCTATAAAACATTGGCACTTGCTTAGGATGGTTACCACGACGTCCCTCCGTACCTTACACATAAGTCCGCAAGTACATTCGTTCCTGCATTGAGTGTTAACGCAGGAGAATAACTTGTCACACGCTTGGCCCATTACAACCTTTGTCGCGTCCAGCTCACTCGTTTGATAGAATTCGCATAGACCTGTACGGGCCCCTTCCTTCCACGCCTGCGGTTAATCTGTGGATTATTGTGGCTGTCGACCATTTAACTCGATATGCCGAAACCGCCGCTATTCCAACAGCTTCAGCTCGCGATGTCACCTTGTTCATCTTTCGCAGTTTCGTTCTTCGCCACGGTGCGCCACGCGTGCTGCTTAGCGACCGAGGGCATGAGTTTCTTTCGCAAGTCGTCCAAGAGCTTCTCACTCAGTGCAATACTATTCATCGCACCACTACAAGCTATCATCCGCAGCAGACTAATGGCTTGACGGAGCGCTTTAACCGAAGATGATGATGATGAAGCCACATTTACTGGGTCCGAAATAAATCGGTGGTGCACGCAGGCACCAGATGGGGTGGTTCCCAAGTTACGGGACCCATATGTTTCCAGAAGCTCCTTGCCCCTGTCCGTCAGTGCGAGCTGAATCGGTAGGGTGGTGCTGGATAACAAGGTCTCCCATCGCTCAAGGGGTTGGGGATTGGGGGTGTTGGTGGGAAGGGGAGGAGGGGGGTCTTGAGTTCTGTGCACTCTGCTAAGACGTGCGGCAGAGTGCCCTTTTCTCTTCTGCAAAAAGAACAGAGCATATCGTGTTCCGCAGGGTACATGCGGTTCATCAGTACGGGATGCGCAAGCGATCTTGCCTGCGCTCGACGCAGGATCGTCTGTTGTTGCCTGGTGAGTTTGGGGTGCTGTTCTGGCAGTCTGCACCTTTCCTCTCGGTACATCCGGGCAATGTCCCTAAAGCTGGTAACCAGGTGCGGTAGCTCTTCCGGCTCGTGCTCGGCCCGGATTGACATTTCTCGGGCATGGTAGTCGGCGATGGTGTTGCCTGCTACCTACCTGCGAGTGAGCAGGTAGGTAGCAGTTCCCGGAGCCTTGTAGTAGTTCCCGGAGCCTTGTGCTTCGCTAGAATGGCTCCGGTCGCGAAGGAGATTACCCCCCTGCGGAAGCTTCTGTAGGCTGTCTTTGAGTCGGTGACTGCGGTGTCCACGCTCGGCTGTGCGAGTGCGAGGGCCACGGCCGCTTCTTCGGCAACTGCGGGGTCTGTTGTCTTCAGGGACGCGCTGACGATCAGCTTGTCCTTTGATGTAACCACCACCGCTGCACGGTCACTGTGCTTTCGGAGCGAGGCGTCCGCGTAGAGGACCCTGGGGTTCTCTTCCAGCTTCCGGGCTAGGGCTCTGGCTCGCGCGGTGAGCCTCTCATCGTCCTTTCCCGGCGTCATGTTCCGGGGAAGGGGTTTTGTCTGAATGATCATTTTCCAGTCTTCCGGAAGGGCCGTCTTGATGGGTACTGGCTCGATCTGTGATCCTATCTTGCGTAGGATGGCTCGTCCATGTTCCGTGTGACTGAGCTGGATTCTCTGATTAGAGAGGTGGGCTTCGATGAGCTCCTCCTCCGTGTTGTTGGCCCCCATGTCTAGCAGTTCTTGCGTGGACGAGTATATGGGCATGCCCATTGCTTGTTTCCTTGCCTTACGAAGCATCGTGTTTAGGGTGTCCCTATTCGCCTTCGTCAGCTGGAGATACGGGGCGGAATAGGTAACCCGCGACACGACGAACGCGCGTACCAGGCGCATGGCATCGTCCTCTTTAAGGCCTCGGTTTCTTTTGGATACCCTCCGAATCATACCAAGTATCTGTTCGGTTGTTGTCTTGATCTTTGTGATGGCGGCCTGTGCCTTTCCGTCGCTCAGAAGTAGTAGGCCGAGAATCCTAATCTGCTGTGTTGGCTTGATGGTCGTTCCGGCGATCGTGATAATCACGTTCGGCGGCAGCTCCTTCTTGGATTTTCCCGAGCTTTAACCGAACACTTGGTGATATGCTCTCCATGTACATAGCCTCCGACCATTCTAATTGGAACTTGGTGCTTCCTTTCGTGACATATGCCAATAACACAGCCGCTCAAGCCACCACTAGATTTCCCCCTTTCTTTCTACTATACGGACGTGAGCCCTCTTCCACACTGGATATTACACTTCCATACCGCCAGGATGCATTCCAATATCGCTCAGGCTCAGAACTCGCTCGATGTGCCTAAGAGTGCCGCCAACTAGCATTATTTACAGCCGTTACAGAAGGTCTTCAAAACGAACGCCTAGATTTGGCTAAACCTGTCCCTACTTTCCCTGTTGGCTCCTCCGTGTGGCTTTCAATTCCATGCAGACCCCTGGTCTCTCTCGCAAGTTTGCAGCGACATATCACGGTCCCTACCGCATTTTTCAATGCACATCGCCGGTGAACAACATCGTCGAGCCTGTGACACCTCCCACCGACAGACGCTGCCGCGGTCGTGAAAGAGTTCATGCGAGCCGCTTAAAGCCCTGCTATGACCTCTTGCGCTCTCATCGCCTTCCGTCAACGGAATGGCTCCTTTTTGCCACCATGGCCAATGTAGTGGGGAGAGGTTCGGGAACTATTGAGAGAAGACAACGAATCCGGCAGGCTGGAGAGCGCGAGATAGCGACCGACGCTCTTGGGCTAGGGCTGTTGTTGCGTAGCCATGCTAGTAAACAAACCCCTCACAGCAGCATAAATTACAGTAAACATAAGCTGGCTAAGTAAACAAGCGTGGCTTGACATGCGCAGACACACATGGATAGAAAAATCTTGAACGCGAGCACCATCCCCTAAAATTCCAAATTCAGGGCCTTGTCGATGTGATCGCCATGCGTCAGCCTCGCGTTCCTTTGCTGTGGCATGCTAACGGCGGGCACAATATGTGCGTTCTCTTTATGCTTTTGAACCACACGATTTTGAATGCACTATCACTTAGTGTCTGCCTCCTGTTTCCACAGCGCCGCGTCTGGACACCCTGGCATTGAGCTGCAGCGTGCGGAGAGCACGTATCAGCACGCAGTTACCGCGTCTGGACAACGGAGATGTCTTGGTGCGGATGCGGGCCCTCCTTGCTTCTGTGCGACAAGCGGGTTACAGCAGCTTCTCAGATGGCGTTTTGACAATTAACCATTTGTGAGGTGCTACTTTCTATCTAAAATGTCGTTCATATAAACTGAAGAATAGCATTCAGGGTGGCAGAAGAAAATATTTGACATGTTTTCTAAGAAACTTGATGCAGCAATTTTTGAAAAATAAAAGTGGTACATATATGTGCCACTGACTTCGCTACAAGAAATAAAATGTGGTACACATTTGTACCGCTGTCCGCAGGCGGTTTGAAACGAAAAGACAATGTGTAACTGGAACGTTATCTATAAAGTCAGTCGTGCTATTCACTTGTGAAATGTCTGAAAACATACAACGCACAGCGGAACTTTGCATTTGCTGCAGAGAAAGCTTGTTCGAACCTGTTTCTGTGCCGTGGAGCACAACCTACACCTCTGTCGACTAGCCGACCACTGCGGGTGATGATCTGGCCGAGAAATCTGATGTCGTGAGGCACTCCTACCATCTAGTGACCACTTGTAGTCCCTTTCTCTTTGCTCTTAAGGGTGACAGTCTCTTGTTGTCCCCGAAGGTTTGCCCATTTATTAGCCAGCGGCCAAGGGAAAGCCGAAAGAACAAGTATGCTGTATCATGGTGCGCGGAAAACTGAACAAAAAACGTTTAAATCAGTGGCGTCCCGTAGAAAATAGAAAATTTTGTGCCGCCCTTTTTAGAGCGGCGGTCTTCTGGGTAGGCACTGCGCTTCTGATCAAACCTATCTACGGCACACATCCCTGTGTTGTAGTCAGTTATTGCCTTCGGACAAGCGACTACTACAAGAATGCCACTAGAAAGCTTTCTGCTGACTTCTACAACTGCTTGCGGATTGTTGAAGTTTGACATGGCAGTGTCACATTTGCTGTCCTTCCACTGATATGGAGTTATTGGCCCTCTGGACCGCCGCAAATGCTCTTTTCTTGAGCTTGTTATCACGCTTGATCGTTTGCGGCAAGTCTTTGCGGTTGACGCGCACAGTACCAGTTGCAAGAATGCCCATCTCGGAAAGCATTTTAAGCAGTCGCATGGTCGTAAAAAATTGTCAAAAAACAACTGAGAACACTCTTGGGCATGCTCGGAAAGCGACAAAACGACATGCTCTCCAAAGGTTATAGATCAGCACGCCAGTTACCGTCTTTTCCTTCATAAATGTGCAACTGTAGAAGGTAGCCTGTTGCAGAATCGGCCCGGCACCACGCCTTATACCAACGCTTGATAGGCTCCATTAGAATGCACTGTTTCAAAGAGGACCATCCTTTGAAGGGTATAATACTTTGATCCACTACTTGATGACATCAAGGGATATATTGCCGCTTGAAACGTTCATTGAAAGCATCGACAAGAGGACGGACTTTTCCTAGTCAATCGTAGCCATCTTGGCCCCTTCAGCTTTCATAGGTCAGTAATATGAAGACAGTTGAGGATTGCTGGAAATCTCTGAAAAGTTATCACTTTATTTATTTCTTCCACATAAAAAAATGTTTCACTATTCCAATATAAGTACATCCGATGAATAAGGTTCACACTCATCAAAAGAAGCATCCCTACGAAGGCTTCAAGCTCCTGCTTAGAAATTTCATGCAAGCCCGGTTGATTCTTCTGCTTCGCATACATGTTTGTCTATGTGACAAGAACCTCAAGCACTTCTCCATAAAAGTACAAAAAGAATGTCTCCTTTGTCAAAGCAGGCTCTTCAAAGGCTCTTCTGAGCAGAAGAGTGGGTCCCATACTTTTGGTACCTCTAAAATACTGTTCGGGAGGTTACTAAGCCAGCGCCAGCTTTCTGACGGAGCGTCGTCGTCTTCATCCGAAAGAGCAGCATGGACCAACTTGCGCGTGCATTTCTTTTTCGCTGGTGTTTTTAGCGAATACGAGCGCTTTCGCTTCGAAGCCACACTGCTAGAAGGGACACCATCGTCAGCGTCTTCCTCTTCCATAGGCGCTAGCTCTGGGACAAACTCCTCATCGCTCCGCTGTCCCCGTCATCTTCACTCACTTCTGGATTCTAGGCAATTCAAATAAGAGGGCAACAGCCTCCTCCTGTGTAAGGCTGTGACCAGTAGTGTGTTTAGTTAGGAATATTAGAATCTCTAACTGCTATAGGTATCGCCTCGCGCTACTCTGCTTTCACACAGGTAAAGCCGCACAAACGCGAAGGGGACCAGCGACCTGAGAATACGCAGGCCTGCGCGACTTCGCGACAACAGTCGCCAAGCAGGTAAATTAGTCGAGGAGCGATTTGCGAGCTATATTGCTATTATGAAAAATTGATTTAGCTGTAATTATTATACTTAGGTATAAAATAATCGTTAAGCCAGGTATGACGGCTGTGCCCAGGTCGGTGGCTAGACATGACTGTGATTAGGCTTGGGTAGACACGCATCTTTCGACGGTGCGACGCCCGTTGTGCCACAGGGAAAGCGCAAGTGCTAGACATGCAAAGAGTCGCCGCGAACATGCGCAGCGTCGAAGCACAAACGGACAGGGCCCGAACGCGGTCAGTACATTGATCTCGATAGTGCGACGCCTGTTGCATTCCGGAATCTCCCCAGTGAAGCAGCTCGCCGGGCGATATACGCAAGTTGGTCAGACGCCGATTCGCGACGACGGCTGAAAGCCTCCACTCCCGTGCAACGCTCAGAGAAGACGGCCCGGCCTCGCTCTCATCTATGGCCAAGCTTGCACTGACTAGGCGGACGCGGCGCTCCTCTAAGCCTAAAACCCCTTAAACTTCGTAAAGTAGTGACACTCTCCTCCTCCGCCTTCACTTCTCCTCGTTTATCCTCTCTTTCATGCTCCCTCCTCTACCGTGGCGCCGCCTACATGCGCTCCTCGCCACTCCGTAGACCATGGAGGAAGGAAACTGAGGAGAGGCCCTACCCCCTCCGTGCGCTAGGAGAAAAGTGGGGAGCAAATGACGTAGTAGCGCGTAGTAGGTTCGCCTTTGTTTTGCTGTTTTTTTATTTCTTTGCTGTAGTGGTCCCGCCTTTCGGGCCATAATGGCGGCTTTGTTTTTATTCTGATCCATGTTCTGAGCGCTCACACGTGTTGCTCCGTAGGTTTCGTACCGTGGCAAAGGCGCCGTGCGGGCAGGTTTGCGTTGGTCTCCGTGTTTTGTTGCGCTGCGTTATCTGGAGCGTGCTCTACCGGATGTTGCTGTGGCTAGGTGGGAAAGGAGGAACTAAAGTTCGTGAAATGAACGCGCATGCAACGCTGTACGCAATGTACCGCGCCATTGCAATGGCAACGGACGAAGGAATATCCGCGGGAAATTTTGCCCTCTTTGGCGGAATCATGCTAACGTGCTAACGATTGTTTAGTATTGCTGCGGAGCGCGCGGGTCCCAGCAACACGGTTGCGCGCAGCGCGGCGTGGTTTCGCGAGAAATGTAAACAAGAGAGGAGAGCTGGCCCGATAGGCGGAGCAATGCCATGAGCAACGCCAACTTCCGGCTTCACTTTCGCTTCACAAAGAGTGACGTCAGGGCCTCTCCTGAGTTTCCTTCCTCCGTGCCGTAGACGCTTCTCGAGCAAAAATGGCGCTGATGCAAGGCGCGAGGGCCCACGTGATGCTATTAGGCCAATAGCGACGCGGCGTCGGCCTCGGCCAGAGCGCGCGAGGAGGAGGCGGCATTCTTCAAAGCATGGCATTACTTTACGAAGTTTAAGGTGCTTTATTCTTAGCCAGGCACGTGGCGACTCGCGGGGTCAGGCGGCGACCCAGCTGCGGAGAGCGCACGCGCCAAGCCGGCGGCGGCGGCGTAGCTCGGCGCGGCGAGTCACGTGATGCGTCGCCAAGGCTACGGCGCAGCTGCTGTCAAATGAAGGTCAAATTGCTGGCTACGGCGAAACTCAGCTGGACGCGGTTACTAAAGCTTTCGCTTTAAAAAATGACATGCGTCCGGTTGTAGGTTTCCAACGTCGGCGCCCAGTGCAGCAGGCTGATGCTCCAACAACTAGGGAACAAGCGCTTTTTTATTACATGAAAATTAGACGTAGGTGTGTGCGAAGCTCAAGGCTAACATACACTTAATAATCAGCCGAACTCCTGCACCCAATAAACTTTTATGCAGAAACTCCAGTAGTGTTGTCTAAGTAAGCGTAAGCATTGTGCCACTTGCTCATCTCCACGCAGCCCGGTGTCATTATGAATCTTATCAAACTTGATCCGATCAGTATAAGCCCTTATCGACCCTTATCGGTCGTTATCCTTATCAGACCTTATCAGACTCGATCCGACTTTTGTCAACCCTTATCGGTTGTTATCACCCTTATCCCAATCCATCGAATCCTTATCAACGCCTATCTGTCTTTACCAGCCTTGTCGGGCTTGATCAGACCCTAACTGGTCTTCACCCACCTTATCGGACTTCATCCAACTCTTACCGGCCTTTATCGGTCTTTATCAACCTTTGCAGAATGCAGCCCTTATCGCTTTTTATTACCTCATCCATCCGCGTCGAATTATTATCAGCTGTGAGGAGACCCATATAACCCCTCATCATTCAGTGTCATTCTCTTATCAGCACATTGACTGATTATCTGTTGGCGCTGCGCGACGCGAAGCGCATGAGCCCCTAGAGATCGGTGCATTTCGGTCGGTGAAGGAACGCGCCAGCGGAAGGCGCAGCGCGCGATCACCGAAACCCGTCGGGGATGTGGCATGTTTGGTCTTTTGGCATTCAATTCTTGCAAAACTGGAATTTTCCTTTTATTTATAAGGCTCTACATCTACTCTACATGTGGTTCTAGAGAGGGCTTTTACGCCACTAACACGAAATTTCAACAATGCCTTCAGAGAAACTGTTCTCCTTTCAAACTTGTTACCGCCAATACAACACATTCATGTGGTTCAGATATGTTAACCTTCTGCAAGCGTGGGTGTTCAGCCGAATGGGTAACACACGGCTTCTGAGCATGGGGTCGTAGGTTCGAAACTCACCACCGCCAGCGTTCTTTCTGCCGAAATTTTTTTTCATTCGAAAAAATTATTTCTTTATGCTTTACGCGTTACGGACGGACAGAGGCCGACGAACAGATTTCCTGGGTAAGTCGCTTAGGAACGCTTACGCAATAAAGCAACCACTCTGGTGGCTGTTCTTGCGCCGCATGCTCACTAAGCACATACGACACAGTTTCAGGGAAAAATGACCTCATGATTTAGGAGTTTCAGCATGCATGTCACACATCCGACTTTGGCCGCAACCTTGTGCATATTTCTCGCACGCCAACACCGACTATGTCTTTGCGATGACCACCGCGTGTCAATTACACTAATGATTTTCATACGATGGTACATATCTACGAAGAAGGATCGGCCGAGACGCGGGCGTCACAATGGATCATGCCCACAGATGATGATGGGTCAAGAAGCGGAAGGTACATATCTTGCCAACGCCTATTAACTCTTTTCGATGATTGCCGTGTGTTTATGATGATTATGATTTCAATACGATGCCGCATAGCTGTACACAATGTGGGACTGACCGAGAAGTGACCGGTGCATTTAAAATAAATAAGAAGAAAGGAACAAGCACCAGTCTTTATAAGCTTCGTAACATTACATAACACGGGTGTACTAGAGCGCACTAGCGTACGCTGGTTCCCTTTACGCCAGTGACGCTGAAGTGAAATGGGCGAACTTATAGCATTTCATTAACCGTTTCACACAGGTTCCAACATATGCCCGATTAGGACCTGCATAATTTTTTGTTCACCGTATGCTGAGGATAAAGTAGATGGTGAGGAAGGGGTGAATTGACGAGGGGGCCTGGTGTCGTCGGCATCGTAACAACACAATGAGGACAGCAGGAGTCCAAAGAGGACTCCCACTGCAGTACACGCGTCATACGTAACTCTTATCGACGGTGGCGACACGTTTTGTCACTATATTGATTCAATGCCAAACGCATTACCATCTACTGTCATTGTGAGATGGGTTCTGCCAGATGTTTTTGCATGGCTCACTTACATTACATGGCTCACTGTGCGGCCCTGCCGTCATCAGAAAGGCGTTCCACAAAAACGGCACAGAAGTTACGTCATCTTCACCTTGCTAAAAAAAAAGTTGCCACGGTGACGCTCCGATCCTCTGTGCCACCGCCCACACTACCGCTACGTAGGCGAGTGCGCTAACTAGTGCGTCACCGTTGTATTTTTTATATGCAATTTATTATGATGAATGAAATGACGTATGTACAGGAACTATTTACAATAATATAAGGACTAGGTGATCAAAGGTCAACACAGGTCAAGCTGGCCAAGCAATCACAGGTCAACGAGCAGTACATACAAAGAAAACGTCACACAAAGTGACCTATTCCATCGCAACAAAATCTTGAAAAGAGAAGTTAAACACTAAGAGCTGAGGGCTATGGTTTGGATCTTGAGCCATTACACCATCACTTTATGCTCACATTGAATAGTCTTGTGTGCCATATAAATATCTAGGCGTTCCATTGCATGCCTACATGTTAAATGTACACTACTGGAGAGAGCACGTTCCAGTCCTCCAGCGTTACACAAATGCCTTTGTCCTGCACCGTCTTTAAATATTTGTAGAGAAGAAGCCTGCAACATCTTTTTGGCAACCAAAACTTTCCATGTCCTTCGGGTGCTCAACTGCGCGAGAATTTACATTCAACGTTCTCACAGGATTTTTTAAAACATTTTTATGGTCTTCTAGTTTTTTACCTATGAGACAGGACAACATTTTTCGACCAATGAGTGCTGGAAGGTTAGGGTTGGTGCATTTATATGTGCAACAGTTAGTCTCGCACTTTTTTTTTTCGAGATAGCTCTCAATCGGTATCACGAGCATCCTTGCAGGTTAACCTGGTTCATGTCCTGCCAGAATCGGTGGTGTATTCAAATTTTCTTTACAGACCTTGTTTGTGGGGGTTCATACGTGAGGTTTAGTTGGCTATTGCTTTTTTGACTGTTCGTTTTTCGAAAGTTATTTGTTCACTGTATCACAAAAAACATTTACAAATATTCAATTTCGATGTTGTTCCCATTGCCGTTTTATCGATCAGTATACATCAGATTACCAGGACATGATGTACTTGAAAGAGTGCGCAAAATGCCAGCTGCTCCTTTTAAAAATTTGATTTTTTCTGGAAATTACGCACTGAAACCTTGCCACTTATAACATTGCTTCGGGAAAGAAATATTTTCGTTTTATCAATTAACTGTCACAATAAATTGTCGCCTTTGTGACGTTCCTGAAGCTATTGAAAACAGTTTTATTGATTGTAATGATGCCATGTTATTCTGGGATGACCTCCATTGAAATATGCAAAAATATTTTGAGATATTCTCACAGTATCTGGCATCTTGTCCTCTGTGATGTACCATTTGATATGTTTTTTACTGATAGGCCTGCATAGGCTATAGGAAACTTGAATGAAAAACCGAAATGCAGAATAAACAATTTCCTCAAGATCGCATTTTGCTCAGATGATTATGTACCTAAAAGACATTTACGATTACAAAGAATGTCAGAAGGATTGGTACCCACTTCTGATAACTGCGCCAACGTTTCACTGAAGCACGATTGCAGTAGGCGACAGTGATGAAAACGTTCGAGGCAGTGCACGTGGTTAGGAGCTGTCTGGTGGGCGACTCACTGGATGGCACGTGATAGGAGTAGCGCGACTGTCGCCACCATGGAGCCTTCATGGTCCGAAGTTTAATCGCTCGCGTCTGCATCATCCGGCGAGCTGCAGCGGCTGCAGCGAGGCAGCGTGCAACGCCGGCATCCATAGGTGGGAAGTTTTCATTTTTCCTGGAGGGACTGGGGCCCGATCAGCTTTTCAAATGCCATATATATATATATATATATATATATATATATATATATATATATATATATATATATATATATATATACATATATATATATATATATATATATATAAGTATGTATCTTGAATAACTTCGTGTGACCTCGAAGAGTTGTTCACTGAAGTGACGGCCTTATATGAGAATTTACGAGATCTGATAGTAGCATAGCAGCAGCCAGTTCAATTTCACATCCTGAGTCCTCTCGGTGGGGTAATCTTCCTTCGCGTAATTATCGTATACTTCGCTTTTCCGGCGAAACTACAGCCTCGCTGTGTTTTCTTTTTTTCCTGTACTGTGAGTATGAGTATAAGCGCTGCTGAGCATTACTACTGTTGATTCTGATTTCGAGTGAATCCGGCTTGGCCTCATTTCCGTTACTGAGTGAATTATACAGGGTGCCCCAACTATCATGCACCAAGACATAAAAAAAAGAACAGTTACGTTACTCGAAGAAAACCTAGTGCATATTGTTTCCAATATAGTGGAGTAGCCGCCAGTAATTATTTGGTTCCTGAAATTTAATTCGACAATTGAAATTATTTGTCTAATTCGAGAAGTACTGTCCTAATTATCAAAATGTCAATGAGGCACATGTAGGCAATCCCAGGCACACCCAAATAACATCTAAATGCAGTGTTTTCAGCGACGTACTAATTGCGTGTAGTTTTTCCAACCGGTAAACAAACCTCACTGAATGTGAAAAACACCACTAGACTGCGCTCTCACCCGCATCCATAAAGCAGAGCCCTGAAATAAGCTGATTGAAAGCAACTGCATTGCCTGTCGCAAACCCCAGTAGACAGCGCATCACCTTGATAATGGTACGGAAGGAGCACTAACAGCAGGTCTCGCGACTTTTTAGCAATTCCTTCATTCTACGTCACATTTATTATCCATCTCTCGAGGCAGATTGATCACATTGATAACAAACGCCTCTTGATAGCGCGGCCGAAGCGCCGCTGTGACCACGCGCGAGACGCGAAACGCCATGTAATAGGCATGGCATGTTTCCAAATCCCGGCTTTGCTCGCACCGCATCGACCGAGTGCGCGCGCCAGTATATTTCGCACCAGAAATTTGCTTCGGACCAAAGCCAAATTAAGGTCGCAGTTTGTGTTTTCATGAGAGTGTATACGTGCTACAATAACAGGTTCATGCCATAAAATAAAGCGAAATAAACAGACCGGGAAGCTACCCACGCCTTGAGAAAAGGCAAAACAAACGCGTTCAAGAAAGTAAATAATCACTTCTAAATTAGCCGAATTGGCAATAAGGTTGCTGGCACAAAAAACAAAGAAAAAAACATCAGCTCTTGTTATGTGTGAATTCGCAAAGGCCGTTGAACACCAGCTCCTACCTGGAGGACGTATTCGAATAGGTCTCCTTCTGCAGCTACGCAGTACTGAGTCCACCTTATCACATCTTCAGAGGCTTTCTTTAAGAACGATGTCGGAATTGTACGGCAGACATTGTCTTTAGCTAATCCAAGTTGTCTTTAGCTAATATGACGTCCGTCTCAATCATGTAAGCCTGCTCTTTCACTTAACCCCAAAGTTTTTCTGTATATTTTAGTCCCTTGTTTGAAAAAAATAAACCAGTTGTTAGTCGGCGTTCGTATCGAGTACTTCCTTTTGTCTTTCGTCCGGGTTGCGCTGCCCACCCCTAGGAACATGTTTAATCACCGACTCGCCCAACTTGCCGTGTTAACCCAAAGAAAGAAACCGAGTTGAGAGAGATCAGGTGACCTAGGCGGCCAATTACAGGCCCGTGCCTTCCAATCAACTGCGCAAGAAAAGTAGCATCCAGCCAGTCTCGTGCTTGGCTGCTGCTGTTTTCTGGAGCTCCTTCTTGTTGATACCACAGAAGTGGAAGACGTGACAGAGGGACTTAGCTAAGAAACTCATCCACCACTCCTTCAAGAAGTTCGTCCACGTAACGCTGTCCAGTCAGTGTGTGATCGAAGACGATGGGACTGATTATAGCACTGGCGTAAATTCCGCAGCCCGCATTTTCGACCACTGATACTGCAGTGCCGATTGCGCTTTATCCAGTGTGAACTGTTATCTCTCCAATAGTGTGCATTAGGCAAATTTACCTGGGCGTTTCTGTAAACATTGGCTTCGTCTGTGCACACGATGTTGCTCAAAAAGTCCGCTGACACATCGGCTCTTGTCAGGACCCAATTAGAAAAATCTAGACGATTCTACAGGTCCCTATCTTCTAAGCATTCGTGCTGGTTAAGGTGGTACGTTTGAAAGGCCGTCGTTTAGAATCCTCCATACTGATGACTTGGAAATTGGTACCTGGGCGGCCACGTCCCGCTCACTAGCATGAGGGTTTGAGGCCATATTTGCTAGAACATCCGTGCGTAGGCTAAGACAGAGATGGAGTCCTCCGCCACTGTTTCGTGAAGCTGCCGGTTCGTCTTAGGTTTTCATAATTTCTGATGATAGCCGATGCGTTTCGTCTACCGCCAGACTTATATGACTGATATATATATATATATATATATATATATATATATATATATATATATATATATATGTGTGTGTTTTTTCTTTTGTGGCCTTCCTCTTGTTGTCATTGGCGGGTCCCAAGGCAAGGAATCATGTTTATGTTCTGCTCATTAGAGAAACACATGGCAACTGGGAGGAAACAAAACGCACCTTTAAACCTTTGCGCTTGTGTTGTCAATTCGCTTTTGTGGTGATAGATATTGTGGCCAAAAAAACATCCGTACACTTTATCTACGCTAAGATAATAGCCATCACAGCTTGTTTCCAACTGACACCAAACGCGACGCGTTACTTCGCCTGGGGTGCGGCAGATAAGGCACCAGATCGATCTCGATGTTTTACAGCGAAGCTGTGTATGGTTAGCCGATTCGTCCGTCCATCCGTCTGTCGCCTGTACGCCGAAAACTCATCCGGCACAACCCCATGCGAATGCACGAAAAAAAAGCGAAAGAGGGGAGCGTGATTGGCTGCGTCAGTAGGGACGTCGTTGCTCGCTGTCGCAGGTGGGATGGCGCGCAGCAGTTTCTCTCCGGTGCCGAAATGGGTAGGCCACGAGTCGTACGTACTGTTGAGCAGCAGGCAGCTTTCGATCAGCAACGCCGCGAGCGGAACCAAGAACGAGCTCGTCTACGTCGTCCCGATGCTGCAGCCGGAGCACAAAAACAGGCTCGTGCAGCCTTGCGCAAGCAGCAACCGCGTACCGACGATTCGGCAGCCTACCAAGCCGTCGCTGAAAGAACCGTCGGGATTAACCCAGTAATAAACAACGGAGCCGCACGTTTCTGCTTCGCTCGTGACCATCTGTACGGAAAGCTTGGGCGGTGATTTTTTTCCTTCATTTCCTTCATTTCGTTCTGGCTAACTCAGAAGGAGCTTGTTTCAGAGTGCTGCTTTATCATGCGGGTGGGAGCGCAATCACGTGGTATTCGCCATATTTCGCAGGATTTATCAGTCGAAAAAAATTAGTACGGAATTTAGTACGTCGCTGAAAATGCCGCAGTCAGATGTCCCTTGGCTGTGCCTACAAATGCCCCATTGACGCTCTGATAATTATGATAGCATGTATCGAGTTACATTATTAATTACAATTACCTAAGTAACTCTAAGTAACAAAATATTATGGACAGCTACTCCACTGTACTGGAAACAATATGTAGTAGGTTTTCTTCGAGTGACGCATTGCTTCTTTTTAATCTAGGTGCATGATAATTAATTGGGACACTATATATTTATGACCTCTGCATGCAAGTGACGATGTTTCCATCCCTAATAAATGTTGTAAATTAATAGAAGTGTTCTCTAATTTAGTCGTTAGCTTTGCTTACTTGTGAGAGAAACGATACTCAGAGACATAATATTCAGGTGCATTTCACACGCCGTTGGTAAAAGATTCTGCCGAGGGGGTCACTAAAGTCCACAAGTTTTCTTTAAGCGTCTAAAATGCACGCAAACCATGTTGAAGCGAGGTGAAGATACAGCAACATATTCATTCTCTAGGCATAAGCTCTCCACACCTTTAGAAATAATTATCAATTGGCTACCTCCTTCTCTTTAAAGATATAATAAACTTTGTCCTGTTAATATAGTTAAATATATTGTGTATGTGCACGGTGTTTACAGTAAAAATATAAAACAACGTTGAAATGAGAAAGTATGGATGAAGCAGCCACCGCTGGTACTTCTAATGCACTTGTTCTCCTATTGTCAGGAAGCAAAGTATGAATTAAAATCCGTGCACGTCCGCGCCAACAATGATGCAGTAAGCTATTAGCCACAATAAAATTTTAAGTGAAAAGGTCGAGACAAGTCAAAGGAAACCTCGAATGATGTAGGTGACAGAACTCCGAGAATAATAGACAGTTTTAGTATAGCGTAAAGCAGCAAACGCAAAGAGTTAGCGTTAGCGTTGCGTGCACCACACTGCGCATGCGCTGTACGTAAACGCTGCTGGAGCTCTTACGTACGTACGCTATTTTCGAGATTTAGCGGGGAACGCTAACGCACGCAAGGGGAGCCTTACGTACGGCAACATGGCGGCGCCAGTCGAAGTGAGAGCTGCCGCTTCGGATCTATCGAGTCGTCGGCCTGCACTGTTTGGCTCATTCGTTCCCCACTAATGCTCGTGTTTGCTTTAGATTTGTGTGATGATGCTTCGACAGCGGCGCACAGGTGACAAATGGGCGTTGTTTACGATATACGTTCTCGATTAGCGGAGCAGTGGGCTTAACGAGAAGGTTTGCTTATGTTTGCTCATGTTTGCTGTCTCCGCCTCGAGATGGCGCCCAAGTGTATTTCGCTCGTTCGCTTGGTGTAAAGCCGCATGTCAAGCCGATGCATGTCAGGTTTTCCGCGGCAAAACACAGTAGTGTGGTCGGTGCTGTGGTCACAATGCGTGAGTGTTTTACCAACGACGACGATATGAACCTCGTGAAGGAGGTTTTCGCCTTGAGCCCATTCGGACGGACGTCAAGGTGGGCGTCCGTTGCAAAAAATTGGAAAGAAGTGGGAAATCCGCTTTCTGGAAGCGAAATTGCCGGCGAAACGTTCCCTCCGGAGTAGCTTCGATGTTGAGTGGATCTTGAGGACACGTAGAACCTGCGCGGTCGCTCTCGTTCCCGAAGCATGAGGGCGTCTATGTCCTCCCAACTTAAAAAGGACACGTAATATGGGTCCCACAGAACACTCGATCGCGGCATGCCAAGAATAATCGGTGTGTTTCGCGACTCTCGACAAAACAATGCACAAACCAAACACCTACATGCGTAATTAACGCAGCGACTGTGGCTTTCGATAAGCTTGACTTAGGGACACACTTGCGGATTCGGCAATGGATAAGTTTGACATTTCGTGTGGATTTTGCTTTCGAGTACTTTGTGTTTTTACGTCTAGATGGCGCTGTATTTGTTTGCGTTAACGTTAACGCTCTTCTCCGTTCCGCTATTCTAAAACACTACCTTGTGCTGCGCAGTGCAGTCTTTCTTTGCGTTAGCGTTGCGTCGCACGCTAGCGCTAACGCTAGCGTGCGACTTCCTCCCCCCCCCCCCCCCCCCCCGTAAAACTCCGGAGGTGGCTCAGGCCCCGGAGGGCCCCGTAGTCGGCGCCTATGCCGGAGTCCCCGACGAGTAGACAATCGCCCACGGGCGACGACGACGACGACGACGACGATTAAGGTGCAACGCGCTTCAGGTGCCCGTCGGACGACGACTACGATATCCCCCCACTGAGTATGAGGTCGAGTTCGTCTACGAACTCGATGAAGAAGTGCAGTGTCACAACCATGGTGCCGCTGGGAAAAGTACTGTCATCGCTCGGCACACAGGTGTCACCGTGACTAAAAGTGGTGTCAGCGTGTAAGAACACTTAACGCAATCTACGTGAAACACTACTTTGACGAAAGGTGCGCACAAATTAAGCTCAGCTGGGACATCGCAATATGGCCGGTTTGTCGCCTTGAGTTGTTGTAACTTCATAAGCAGGTAACGCAATCTACGTGAAACACTACTTTGACGAAAGGTGCGCACAAATTAAGCTCAGCTGGGACATCGCAATATGGCCGGTTTGTCGCCTTGAGTTGTTGTAACTTCATAAGCAGGTAACGTTACACTGAGAAACATAACGTAGCAGCACTAAATCCAACAAAATTTCGCCGTAACACTAAACTCGACGACATAACTAAGCGACTCACTCAGCGACAAATAATGCTCTCACATTTATACATCATAGGAATTGCTTAGATGCCACCATAATTTTTTTGATCAATCAAGTTTTCACGTTTCATGGAATTCACGTTGAAACGTGGTGCCATGTTCTGAATGTTCTCTAAGGAACCGCGACTCGAAATTCGTCTTATAAAAAGCGATCAGTGATACCCTATTGTTTTTAGTTTACCAACGATAGACACGATAAACGGCATCATTCTGCACTGACCAAAAATTATAAGCTAGTTAGGTGATGTTACTATGTCAATCTCCTAACCGCACATTCATTTGCTATTGCTACAAGCAGAAAAGCAAATCTACGAAACACTCTAAAAAAAGTTTACACGCTTTGGGTTGTATTTTGCCCCCAAACAGTAATCGTCATCTATCTTGTTCGCGTTTCCTTTCTGTAACGCTGTGAGTCCGGTACTTTCTCATGAACGTCATGAACGGCTTGTGCGTTATTAGCTTGACACAGCATTCTCGACCCGAAAGTAGCGAGCGCAGAGTTCTCAATAGAGGAAACGCAAGCAAGGCAGGTGACGATTATCGTTTGGGGAGGAGATAATAAATAAATAAATAAATAAATAAATAAATAAATAAATAAATAAATAAATAAATAAATAAATAATCTTCAAAGGGTGTAAATGTCTTTGGAGTGTACTCCGTAAAAGGAATTATGCCCCTCAGTAACATTACCTTGCAACGAAACCGGGAACTCGCACAATTATGCGTTTGAAGGAAACGTACAGAATAGATAAACCTACGTACATTCCGCACATCCAGTTCCACGGCGTCGTGCCCATGACTAGACTATTCGCCAGTGGAAATGTCACACTGAAGCACATGCCGCTCACTGTCACTGACAAGCTTGCCGCTTCGCATTGCTCAATGCCAGACCCAGGATATATCTATGTATTTTTTTCTTTTGGTGTCATGTAGCTCAAAGGAAGCGAGCAATTTTTTAGTTCCTGTTTTATGATTGCCGTTCGAAGTTATTGCTTTAATTATAATAGTATCAAGAGCATGGCATGACTCAGTGGCAGTACATTAGGTAAATTACGCATTCCTGTGTGTCTTTTATACTTTATTTGTACGGTGCGGCCGGGATACGGATCCCGGCAAACACACTCTCTCTCTCTCTCTCTCTCTATATATATATATATATATATATATATATACATTGTAGTGGGTAATATGCATGTGGCGCTGTGCGGGCTGCTACCTTCTGCTGCGACCATGCATGACGAAACCACCCAGAAAGATGCACCACAGCCTCCGGCGGTCATCGTTTCCGGTGTGTTGCGCCAGCGTGATCCTGCCATCTTTAGCGGCACCGATGATCATGACGTGGAGGATTGGTTGTCATCTTACGAACGGGTGAGCCAGCATAACAAGTGGGACGACATCACCAAGTTGCACAACGTGCTGTTTTACTGAACCGGCGTCGCGAACCTCTGGTTCCGAAACCACGAACACGATTTCGCAACATGGAGCACATTCAATACAAGTTTCGCAGAAGTGTTCGGGCGCCCCGCTGTGCGCAAGCTTCGCGCAGAACAACGCTTACGGGGGCGTGCGCAACATCACGGTGAAACTTTCACAAGTTACATCGAAAATGTCATTGACCTGTGTAAGCGCGTGAATCCGTCAATGTCAGAAGAGGACAAGATAAAACACATTATGAAAGGCATTGATGAGGACGCCTTTCAAATGTTGTTAGCGAAGGATCTGCGTACCATGGCATAAGTTATCAATTTGTGCCAAAGTTTTGACGAGCTACAGAAACAACGCATCTTAGCTCGGCGCCCACCGCCTACGGAAGATTCGTTAGCAGCATTAATTATTGGCGACAACCACACAACTTTGCTGACGCAAATAAAAGAATTTGTGCGCGAGGAGGTTGCATGACAGCTCTCGATTTTGCCGACCACGGAGAATCCTTCTCAATGTTTGGCTCCAGCGATCCGACAGATAATTCAAGAGCAAGTGACCGAAGCTCTTCCACCTCCGTGTCAGCCGGCTCCCGTGGCCGCGCCTCAGACGTATGCTGAAGCCGTTGCACGGGCGCCTCGTCTGCCGGGGTTCTCTCCTCCGCCTTCAGCGCCTCGCCCGCCGGTGTTCTCTCCTCCGCCTTCGCCTCGCCAGCCGGCGGATCCCTTTTTCAGTGCATAGCAGCAGGGTACAAATACTTGGCGCACTGCTGACAACCGCCCAATATGCTATGCCTGCGGTACACCGGGACATGTAGTGTGCTTCTGCCGCCGGCGCTTGCCGGTCTTCGTGGGCAGCCCGCGACGACCCAGCTCCGACTTCCGACCTTTCCGTATGCCTCAACGACCACCACCGGAAGTCTACGCTGCTGATGACATACCGGCACCGCAGTCACAGCTCTACGGCACTCCACGGTCGCCTCCCCCTCGTCGGCGCTCACTCTCACCCATGCGTCGTAGGCCCAGTGCCAGTACTACTGAGGCGGAAAACTGATTTCCGCAGTTCCTGAGGCACGAACTGCGTCATCGTCGGAACATCTAAGTCCTCATTTTTCTACCGCTAACGTTATTGAAGTGTCCGTTGATGGCATCAAATCTCTTGCGCTCGTCGATACTGGTGCTGCTGTATCCGTGATTAGTGAGAAGCTTTGTCGTGCATTACGGAAAGTGACCATGAAGCCGTCGGTACCATTGCTTAGAACAGCCAGTGCACAACAAGTGCAGCCAGTCGCTATGTGCACTGCCAGAGTGCTGATTCGAGACATATTGTATTCGATTGATTTCTTTGTGTTAACTTGTTGCTCCCACGATGTGATTCTCGGTTGGGATTTTCTGTCGCGCCATCATGCCGTCATTGACTGTGCACGTGCTGAGGTTCAGTTCTCCGTTCTATGCGATTTGCCATCTCACGACTTTCAAGTTCAGGATCTTAGAAGGATCTGTGTAACTTCAGATACTGAGCTTCCTCCTCACAGTGCTGTATTTGTCCCTCTTTCATGCGCATCGCTTGCCGAAGCGACGGTCATGTTTACACCCGCTGCCGTCTTCATTCGGCGCCAGCTTATATTGTTGCCTTTCACCCTCCTCACGGTTCACCATGGTGCTGCAGAAATACTGATTTCAAACCCAAATTCGTACACTTTGGCTTTGCACTGTGGCGAGACTATTGGTACCATCGAGTCTGTGGACGCTGACGTTATTGTGCATATCCCTATTGCCGAGGACGTAGATACTGCCAACGTAACAGCACTGACACCCCATGTGCCATCTAACCGAGTACCACCGGATGTTTTTTGTCGCTCAATTGCCGATGACCTCGAGCCGACACAACGTGAGCAGCTAATAACTCTTTTAAATGATTTTCACGCCTCTTTTGACTGGAACCAAGCATCATTAGGCCGCACAAGTACCGTCTCCCACCACATTGATACGGGACATCACCCACCATTACGCCAGCGTCCGTACCGCGTGTCATCCACCGAGCGTCGTGTCATCACCGAGCAAGTTGAAGACATGCTTGACCGTGGTGTTATCCAGCCATCCTGCAGCCCTTGGTCGTCGCCCGTAGTACTCATTAAGAAAAAAGATGGCTCGATTCGTTTCTGTGTGGACTATCGTCGCCTCAACAAGATTACACGAAAAGATGTCTATCCTCTACCGCGCATAGATGACGCCCTGGATTGTCTACATGGTGCTGAATTCTTTTCTTCGTTGGACTTGCGATCGGGCTATTGGCAAGTGCCAGTGGATGAATCCGACCGCTCGAAGACAGCTTTCATTACGCCTGGTGGCCTGTATGAGTTTACAGTATGCCATTCGGCCTCTGCAATGCGCCCGCGACATTCGAAAGGATGATGGATAACATTCCGCGAGGCCTCAAATGGAAGACGTGCCTGTGTTATTTAGACGGCGTGGTAGTTTTCTCCCCTGATTTCACCACTCACCTCTCTCGTCTACGCGAAGTCCTTACTTGCCTTGCCACCACCGGCCTTCAACTTGAAAAAAGTGCCGCTTCGGAGCCCGCCAGCTGACCATACTTGGCCATGTCGTTTCCAAAGACGGCGTCCTTCCCGAACCTGACAAACTTCGTGCTGTCGCATAATTTCCGCGGCCGACTACACTGAAAGAGCTCCGAAGTTTTTGTCGGCCTTTGCTCTTATTGTCGACGCTTTGTGCGCAATTTTGCCTGCATCATCGCTCCCCTGACGAAGCTCCTGGCTGGCCCTGGTGACCTTCGCAATTGGACTCCGGCATGTGACCAAGCCTTCACGACTTTGCGTCGTCTGCTTACCTCACCGCCTGTTCTACGCCACTATGACCCGACTGCACCGACCGAAGTTCGTACGGACGCCAGCGGCGTTGGTCTTGGAGCCGTCCTTGCGCAAAGCAAGCCTGGCTTTCCGGAATATGTGGTTGCGTATGCGAGTCGTGCCCTCACGAAGGCAGAAACCAATTATTCCGTCACAGAAAAAGAATGTTTGCTATAGTTTGGGCGTTAAACAAATTTCGCCCTTACTTATATGGCCATCCGTTCGATGTTGTGACAGACCACCACGCGCTCTGCTGGCTTGCGTCACTGAAAGACCCGTCAGGCCGTCTTGGACGTTGGGCTGGCTCTTCGACTCCAAGAATTTGACATTCGCGTCATCTAACGATCCGGGCGCAAACATTCGGATGCAGATGCATTCTCCCGATCACCCATGCGATCCGACGAAATGCCACCATCTTCCATAGAGTGCCCGGTTGCTACACTTGCTGTTACTGACATGCCGTCTGAACAGAGGAAAGATCCGTGGATTGTGTCTCTCATTGACATGCTTCACAGTTCTTCAACGGCTACATGCCCTCGAGCCCTTCGTCGACAAGCCACCCATTTCGTGCTACGGGACGCCATCTTGTACCGCCGAAACCATCAGCCGGACGGTCGCAAATAGCTGCTAGTCATCCCTCGCCATTTGCGCTCCGACATATGCACGTATTTCCACGCAGACCCACAACAAGCTCATGCTGGCGTCCTGAAAACCTACGAGCGACTCCGCCAGTGCTAGTACTGGCGCGCTATGTATTCTTATGTCCCAAATACATTCGGTCATGTGTGACCTGTCAGCGACGGAAGACATCTCCTCATACGACAGGCCCTCTGCAACCTTTACCGTGTCCTGCACGTCCTTTTGATCGGATTGGCATCGACTTTTATGGGCATCTTCCATGCTCTGCTAAAGGAAATCCTTGGATAATTGTCGCAGTAGACCACCTCACAAGATATGCCGAAACTGCTGCACTTGCTTCGGCTGCTGCTCGCGACGTCGCCGCATTCATGTTACGGCATTTCATCTTACGGCATGGCGCACCGCGAGAACTGCTCAGTGATAAAGGCCGTGTCTTCTTGTCTGAAGCTATTAATGAGCTACTCGCCGCTTACCGCACTATTCACCGCACCACTACGGCGTATCACCCACAGACTAACGGTCTAACGGAACGGTTCAACCGCACTCTTGGTGACATGCTCACCATGTATATTGCGTCTGATCATTCCAATTGGGACGATGTCCTCCCTTTTGTGACGCCATCTTCGGACAAACGCCGCCGTGGCCGCGAGACGGTTCCCGTGAGCCGCCTGAAGCCGTACCACGACGCCCTTATCGTGTCATCACCTTAGGTCGCCAGGATGGCTCCTCTTCGCCGCGGGGGCAATTGTAGTGGGTAATATGCATGTGGCGCTGTGCGGACTGCCACCGCTGCGGCGCGAGACCCGAGCTCGGGCTGCTGATGCGAACGCCTAGGACTCGCGATCAAGCGCTACTTTTGATCCCGCGTACGAGCTGCAATAAACCCCCTTTTAATATATATATATATATATATATATATATATATATATATATATATATATATATATATATATATATATATATATGTATGATATAGTGAGACTATGCCATAATCTTGATCCACATGTCTTTAGATGGATTCAATCTTTCCTTCTCAACCGCTGGCAGTTTGTTTTCACTAATGGCACAGCCTCGCCGCTTACTAACGTGCTATCTGGTGTACCTCAAGGATCCGTCCTCGGATTACTTCTATGTTTAATTTATATTAATGACCTTCCGTCCACCCTATCTTCTGCCAGCCACCTTTTTGCTCACGACTGTGTAATTTCCCGTGAAATACGTAACCTCCACGACATTAATACTCTTTAGACCGATCTTAATGTGGTCTCTAGCTGGTGCAAAACTTGGAAAACGGAATTAAATATTAACAAATGTACGTTCATGCGCGTTTCTCGCTGCCCTAACACTCCCCCTTCTTATTGTTTTAATGGCATTCCGCTTGATTCCGTCGCATCATATAAATATCTAGGCATACATATATCACTAAACTTAACATGGAATGCCCATACTGAATACGTTACCAATAACGCTAATCGCATGTTAGGGTATTTACGTCGCAACTTCTCTGCTGCTCCTTCGTCCTTAAAACTCCTACTTTATAAATCACTAATACGACCTAAACTTGAATACGCGTCATCTATATGGGACCCTAGGTATGAAAATCTTGTATCTTCTCTCGAACTTATACAATATAACTCCGTTCGCTTCATCTTTTCAAATTACAACCGTACTGCAAGTATCACAGCCATGAAAACTAACCTTTCTCTGCCATCTTTAAAATCTCGCCCTAAAATCAGCCGCCTCACTCTATCCCACAAGGTATATTATCACGTCACGCTACATGACGATTTTATTTCACCACCGGAATACATCTCCCATCGCATTGATCATCGGCAAAAGGTTGGCATCAAAAAGTGCAAAACTAAAGCTTGTTTTCAGTCGTACCTTCCCCAGACATATGTCGAATGGAACCGCCTCCCTTCCGATATTGCAGCCATTGAGGATAATCAACGATTTCGTGATTCACTAACAACCTTTGTTTATTTTGGAGAATGTTGAAATTATGTTCTAACAAAATTCACTGTATTGTATTTATTGTCTTTGTAACCTATATTACCCACTCCTCTCTTTAATGCCTTTGGCCCTGAGGGTATAATAAATAAATAAATAAATAAATAAATAAATAAATAAATAAATAAATAAATAAATAAATAAGAAGGCCTTCAGGTAACGTGTGTAGGTTTACTGACCACTTGCTTTCACCCAAGAAGTTCACGTACACCTGACGCCTGTGGCAGAAAGGGTGTTCCACATCCCCCGCCAAGGCTTGTGAAGGTTATATATATATATATATATATATATATATATATATATATATATATATATATATATATATATATATATATATATATATATATATATATATCATGTCCAAAGGAGTTGCTGCAGGTCTGCCTCCTGCACTATCGGGCACGGCAGTGCGTATGTGTAACACGAGCCTCGCACAGTGTATAAGTATGGACATGCGAGTAGAATCAAGCTCAGTATACACTGTGTAGCTCTACTCAGCATTGAAGTTGTTCACGTCTTGCTACAGTCTACATCATTATCGATGAATGGAAGATTTTCTGGAAAGTGAAAGGTGCTGGGGAGCTTTGAGGGGCGTCCGACTACTAGGAGTAGTTGCAGTACGAGGTGCGTAATCGAAAAGTAGGCAGCGAGGGAACTAACTCTGTATGCCTGAACGTATTCGTATTAGAGGGAACAAGAATGTCCCCAGCAGTAAGCGAACAAGTCTGGTATTTTTTTTTATCACTTTTAGAGTGTTTTGTAATACTACCTTTCCGCGATAGGAACGAGGGGAGCCTTTGTTAGAGCCAGCGTTTCTGCAAGGGTAATTGCGTTTATAATTGAAACGACTGCTTTCGTCGGCTGATTTGTTTTAAAACATGAGCTTACGCTGATGCAGTAAATGACTTCTCTCATTCCTGTCTCCATCCTTCAAACCTTATTTGCAGCTCTACCTTCTTTTGAGCCATCTGCGATGGGGATCAACATTATTGTGACCCCCTTGGCTCTGCATGATGTTTCCGAACGTCGAAACCTTTGTGACATGCCTGACAGGTCTGCTTGCGAAGCATGTGGTTGGGATTACACGGTCGTACATATCACCCGCGCATACAGCCTCGGTTTTGTCATCAGAGACAGGCGCTCTTTACCAGCTTTTACTAGTTTGACAATCGGGCGCTTTCTAAGTGGAAGGTCACCGGCTTCTACAAACATGCAGAGAATGTTCCGATTTCTTTTTAGTGCTGCGGTCTTATGTGAAAGTATGTGACCCTATCGCATGCCGGTGGGAACACAATAGCCTTCTTCCATCAACTTTCGTTTCCATCCTTCTATGACATTTCGATTACTCACTTCACGAAGGCTTCGCCGTACTTGTCTCGTGGGATATATGTTTGAATACAGTTGAACGGGCCTCTACAGTGAATGCATCTATAACGAAACAACCTGTATAACAATGTGTCCTAGGTCAGTAATGCCGCTGAGAAGTATACTGGGACAGTTCTTGTTTAATCTATATTTTAGCGACATCGTCAATATTCATGCTTACTTATTTGATGTTATATGCGCTGATGACACCAGTGTATTTTTCTGCAGTAACAATCCTGACGAATTGATCAGAAAAGCTAACGAAGTGCTTGTCATACTCGAGTGTTGGTCGCAACTAAATGCGTCAGAAATTAATGCGGCCAAAACAAATGCACTCATTTTTCGCCCTGAGGGTAATAGTGTATTGTGCTCTAAATCCTTGACTTATCGCTTTAATAACACAGGAATTGTGTCAGCATTCAAAACCGCTTGTGCTTGGTTTAGAGAAAACTTGTTCTGGGATGTGCATGTGAGTCACGTGCGCTTAGCTCGCTCACGTTTTATTGGTCTCTGATACCGTAATGCTCTCCTCCTCCCGACTAATATCAAATTTCTGCTTTTCCAATTTTTTCTTATGTCACATGTGAATTACTGCCAACTCGTATGGGGCACTGCCACGTACACATCCTTACAAAAGGTTTACGTCCTTCAAAGGAAAGCTTTGCGCGTCATTTACAACTTAGTCAGAGACCATCCTTCCGTGCGGCTCTTCCAAACTGCTGATATTCCAATAGTCTTTAGTATTTATAACCTACGCCTATTTCTTCGATGCAAATGCGAAATAAAGAACAATAACTCAATGCTTAAAGAAATAGCAGAGTTAACCGAGTACGCTTCTGTGTATCCTTTACGCCTCACGAAAGAATACGAAACAAGAACAACACGCACAAATTACGTAGGCCAAATGTTGAAAATAACTCTACCCTCTTTATTAAATGTTTAGCACGAAATGATTTTGATATCCAATGTTGTAGGCCTGACCTTCATGCTTTCTTCGTGTGGAGCTCATATCTGGAATCTCAAACATGAAAATTCTCGTTGATGTAGTGTTTTCCTTCGCCTTTCGCTTTTTTATGATTTTATACAAACATAATGTATGGTTCTTTCTTTATAGTTATGTTTATGTGCATGTAGCCAGTTATGTACACCGCCACTGCATGCCGCTGAACAGTAACAGGATGGGAAGCCTGCTCAAGTGAGCTTGACTAGGCTTCCCATCCTGTTACTGTTCAGCGTTATTTTTCGTGCCTTCCACACTGTGAACTATGAAGCAGCAAATAAATTGATTGATTGATTGATTGATTGATTGATTGATTGATTGATTGATTGATTGATATGTCCGAGCCGAATTCCTATCTTTAATATGTTCTGTAAGTACCTCTATAGCGAAGATCATTTCAGCAAGTGTGCGTGAAGGCTCTTAAGTGAACAAAAAAAGACCTTTAGATATGGACTGGCATACTTAGCAATTATAAACAATAAATCGCCCGAATAATAAATTGCTTTGCCTAAATCGAGACAGAATCCTTCGCAAGGTGCCTAAAGGCGAGGCATCCTTTTTAATGAGTGGACATTGTTGAGCAGAAGATGGCGATGCATTCGATTGCTCAGCAACTGGTGTCTCTGCGCAGCAACCGCCCCTCCCCTGCAGTAGAATAATTTGCGACAGTCACCACTTCCATCCACCTCTCCACCTACAGACTAAGGAGTTGCTGTCGCTTATATTCGAACAAAAACGATTATTCGACAATTTGGAAAGCGTTGGGCATCTAAGGTTTCTTTCACTCTTCTATATGCTTACTTATAGCCTTTTAGTGGGATAAGAGCAATGCGTGCGTGCACGGGGATTCCTAATAGATGTAATTGGTTTATTCTCCTCGTTGTCGTTTTGAATGATTCAATATTTAAATCGTTGCGGCGACGGCCATTTTCATCGAAATATCTGATTCCGTTGTACTAAATTAATAAATCCGAGCACAAGGATGTTCTCGACTGGGTTGAGTTCGGCTTGATTATTTGCCGCTAAATCCAGCCTTTACGGCTTTGGTCCGGAGAAGCGTAAAACTACCCCAATCTGTTTTTGTTCCAAATCCGCCATTAGCCATTCGTGATAGGTCAAAATGGCTCTGGCTCCACCCTACATTGGAACGAAAACAGATTGAAATAGTTTTACGTTATTTGCGTCCTGGGAGCGGAATAGGGCTGTCACGCCTAGACGCTGCACCACCCTCGTAATAAACACAGGCTTGCGATAAACGAAAATTCCACTGAAGTGCGCTTGCTTGATTCATCAGAAAAAAGTACTCGCTGCACTTCCTTTTTCCCCTGTTCTTACTTTACGTTCGGCAGTTTGACCCTGGCAGCCACAATGCGCACAGATGGCCCGGCGATGTCGTGTGTCTCGTCAGATCCTGCACTCACAGCTACAGGAACAGTCTGTCACCTGGCTGCGCAGACCCGACAAGGGAACATGGTTAACCATAAACGGACGTGTTTTTTATTGTACATTTTACATCCCGTGGACCGCTTCGTGTGGAGACTGCGCTCGACGAGGCGGATGTTGCGTGCAGCTGTGTCCACGGCATCATCATGAGTTTTGCACAGCACTGGGCGCGTGTGACTAGCGTGCGCAGGCCCACCTTTTCCTAGAACTGCTCCGTAAGATTTAAGCGTATGTCTCCAATATCGCATGGCGAACAGCAGACGAGTTTTGCGCCGCATAACATATATTGTCCTTTGCACCACAGGCATAGTGCGTAGTCTCGGTGCCAAACTTTACGATGTAAATACCAATGGCAGATTCATACGGGTTGATCATTTCCAAGTCTTGTAGAATTAAAAAAAAAAATCGCCTGCGGGTGATAACATTATACTTGTCCTTGAGCTGGATCTTTAGAAGAGCCGGACATTACCAGCACGAGAAATAGAAACACATGAGCAACTAATTAACAAAATTCACGAATTACTTTCTTAATTAATTACTTTACGGCACGTATTACAATTCACTAATTGTAGCCGGTGAGTTCGTAAGACGTATACATACGAAATGAATTTTCAGGATGATACCACTTTCGAAATAATATTTAACAAAGTGTGGGCTGATACACATGGACATTCCAGGTACTGCTTCAATGCATAAAATAGCGTTTTGGTAAAAGGAGTAAATGGAAGAACAATGCATTTTTACGGCGACTTTGATAGTGGATATTTCCAACCTGGCGTCATTCTGGAAATTCATTCTAAGTGGGCAGGCCTTGCACACTCACCGGCTACAATTCCTAAAATGCAATATGTGCCACAAAGTAATTAATTAAGAAGTTAATTAGTGAAATTTCCCTAAATAGTTTGATGTGCGTTTCTATGTATCGTGCTAGTGATGTCCGCCTCTTAGAATAATCCAGCTCAAGGACAAGAATTATGCTGTCTGCTACAGGTGTTCTTTAAGAATTGCATAAAACTTAAAAATGATCGCCCTGTATAGACCTTTTCATCGGGCGAGGAGGAAAGGGCGCGCGGCGAGCCTTTTCTGCTCTCTCGTCTGTGCGATCCAGCGCGGCGCTGCTTGAAAGTATTGCTGTCGCGTGCTGCGGAACGATTTCGGGATGTTTCAGATCGTACTTCGTGAAACTTACGCAATGTCCGTTCATATAAGGTCTTTAGGGAAGCTTTTCGGTGCATTTGTAACTGCAGTACGCTGAAATACCTCTTGGGGGCGCAAACATGTGAGGCGCATTATCAACCGCGGTGTGTGTATGTGTTGTGAACTATTTTGCGCATATCGGTTTCAATTCAACGAAGAGAAACGGCGTCTCTGTACTACCAGCATGAAATGGTAAATCTGCTCACTATCTGATCACTTGGCGTAGGGACTAAAACATAAGAGCGCATGCTCGTGTACAGACAACACAAGGCAACCACGAAGCATTAAGCGGCAGTCGCTGTCAAATATTTGTGATACACCGGCATCGTTCTCACGCATTTCAAGTCTAGTAGCCTTGAAATCACTATATGTCTACGCTAGCCTACTGCATGAAGCCGATGGCGCTGCTCAACACAGCGATCACTGCAGTTGGAGAACCGGCGTGATAAATAAATAAGTTATGTGCTTCGGCATTACCTCTTTCCCTTGTAACGCCATAATACCCGAGATGGATCGCATAAAAAGAATGCGATGGCTATTTTTGAGAACAAAATTTCCGTAGTACGTGTGAGTGCGTCGTAGAGAACGGAACGAACACAACCGACAAGAAATTTCGGTTATCATCCTCTTTCTCGAAAAAGAAAGAGAAGACAGGCTAACACCGCAGTACGACTTCGCATAGTCACGCCGCACAATGTTTATAGATCTATAAACGTTGATGCCGCATGCTTGGACCATGCGCTATATAGAACAAAGATATCTGTAAATCCAGCACCTACCACTGCCTGGGATGCTCGCGCAGTTCGTGAATGGTCACTTTGCTGGACAAGTAGAGTTCACACTGTAAGGTATGCTGTTATTACTAACAAAAACTATTTTATTCACGGGTGGAAACCTCATCCACCGAACCAAGTAGTCACGCAACGTAATCTGCAGCTAACAGTTTGAGCGCTTGTCAAAGTATAACAGCACAGCTCATATCGCAGCAGAACGGTACCCAAGCTGTTACGATCGTCGCGTATGTTTCATGGCTCCTAAACCGCAGCTTAGAACTAGAGGATAATACTGCAATAAGGTCACATTAGTGAATGTAACTTTCAGAAATACACAATTGATCTCCGAGGCTGATTGAAGGCTCAAAATTATGCGTGCACACATCGCGCTGCGTGCTCCGTCTGCCTCAATGCCAGCAGAAAGTCCGGCCATACCGACTTAAGCCACTTCAGTACGTCTCACAGAACAGTACTCCACGTAGAAGACGCCACGCCATACTAAACAGACCGCACGAGTGCGAAACCAAACGCCAGAAACTATCGCCGAGCTTATACCTGCCATGCAAAACGGAGCGCTCGCCCAAGCCAGCATGCCTACTGCCCATAGATGGCGCCACTGCGTAGTAATATGGTTTTAGGCATTAGCAAGAGGCGATTAGAGGATTGCTGGAAGAAAAGCATGGAAACGACAAAAGACGTAGACGTACAAAAGCGCAGCTCGCACTAGGGGGTCAGAAAATTTGGGTGTGGTAGTTCATAGTGTCTTTTTTTCTTTTTTTATTGTTTAACCTAGGTAGGACATTAAATAGTATAATAGCAAGAGCTTGGTGGCGCAACCCACGGCCCCCTTCCAAAGGGGAAGCTCATAACATCCATCCATCCATCCATGAAAAAACGGTTTATAGAATGATCGAAGTAGTGGGACATTATAAAAGCCGCAACCATTAGGGGTTCCAGATTGGAAGCGGAACCCAGAATTGCTCCCTCTGCCATTACCCAACACGTCGAGTTCACAACGTTATGCGAAAAAACCTTTATGCTTACTAGTGTATTTATAAAATACTTTGTGAACTGTAATCTGGAGGCTTTTTATCACACTTTCGGCGACATTCTTGGGCTGTTTTAAACCAAGTACATATTAAACCATTTCATGAGGCAAATATTGCGGTACCGTGGCTGCACTCGGGCACAGGTTCAAAAAGCAAAGCGGTCATTACTGTAGTTTCTGAATTAGACTGGGCTCAGCGGCCAATTGTAGGTGGGATGAGAAGCTCCCCAGTATCGCGTTGTCTGTGCCTGCCTCCCTCCCTCCATCCCTCTATTTTAGCCAGCTAGCCTGGAATCGCCACAATTACCACCAAGATCAAATGTATCAGAAGTTCGGGGACTAGCAAGGCAAATAAGTGTGCGAAATTAAGGGCTTGTGAATGAAATACAGCCTTTGGAAAAAAATAATTTAGCAACTGCTGAAAAGCGTTATATGACCATTTTACATTGATTCCATGCTCCAAGGAAACTGGATGTTACACCAACTTTTTACTTGATGAAATAAAGGACGGATTGTTGATGTTCTGTAAGCAAAATTAAAATGGGGGGGGGGGGGGGGGGGGGCTGTAATTGCTGAATTTGCAATAAATTGCATGCGCACGAGTTCCGAATCGTTATGAATGTGTTTTACGAGTGGCGCAACTTTTAGCCCGCTGACCTGGCCTAACTACAAATACCACCAAAATCACGCTTACGAACAACAGGGGGACCAGTATGGCCAATCAGAATGCGAAGTTAAATGCGAGTGGATTAATTAGATCCCTTGTAGAAAGTTGCTCACTCAACTCATCCAAAGTGTCATACGGAATTTGCCCGCAATGTTTCACATAGTTCTAAAGAAAATGTGCCTGACATCGAGTTCACATTAGGTAGAAATGGGGCGTATGTTAGATGCATCATTTTGTGAAATTGTACCGTTCCCAGCTTGATCGGGAAGTTCAGAAATAGTTACTGAATACGGTTTTCTTTTTTTGATATTTTTGTGCATTGCACAAGGTTTGACGTACATTTCCCTGGCGCTGCCGGTGAACTGAACAGGTACCTTGTTTATATTTAGTGAAATTAAGGGTCTAGCTACGGGTCACGTGTAGGCAAAGTTCAAAGTGGATGGGTTAATTGTGGCCCTTGCAATGAAGTATTCGAACGCTTCGGAGCTTTATAAGTGTGTTTTACAAGTGGTGCAGGATTTAGCCTGTGGCCCGTGCAGAACAACAAATGCCGCCGAGATTCAGTTTAGCGAAAGTATGTAGGGACCACTGGCAAAAATTTGTGCTAAGAGGAAGCTTTAGCTCGGGTGCCCCTATAGAAGTACGTGTAAAAGAAGAATTCGTTTTTCTCGGCAACCACTGCACCAACCTTGACGATATTTGTTGAATTTGTAAGAAAAACTTAAAATCTAGTGACTTCTGATTTCAAATTTTTTATTTAGGACGTCAATTTTTTACTTAAAGTGGCAAAAATCGCAAATATTTAGCAAACTCAATTATCAAATTTAGAACTCCGTAACTCAGCAATTAAAAATAACATCACAATTCTGTGAATTGCATCTCATAGTACATCTAAAGCAGACAAAATTGATATGTTACACATGAATCTCAAGAAATTAAGTATTGTGTAAATACAGCTGTTGCAGAACCCTCATACACAATTTAACAAATTTGCTTGATATATAAATTGACATATCGCATTTGTCGGCTTTGAATGATCTAATGGATGCCGTTTACAGAACCGCGATATCTGTACGGGATGGAGAGCTATTAATTTGTAAACGTCGTTTTCTTATTTTTTCGAATTTAGAAAATTCTTTAAACAAAATTGAGGCCCTAAATCAAAATTCTGCTTTGAACAGTCACTAGAATTTAACTTTCTCCCTCAAATGCAGCACATTTATTTAAAATAGGTCAAGGGGATATCTCAGAAAAGTGTTTTTGCATTTTGCATTTATTTGAATAGACCGCGTGGGAGTTTGGTCTGAGCTATAGAGCTTCCTTTTAAGGTGAATGTATGTAGATCACGTACAGTGTTTGTAAAAATAAAAATCCCTTTAGCTACCAGTCAAAGATATTATAAGACCATCTTTTTTTCAATGTTTCCCAGTATCACGCAGTTGTAAAAAAAAACATGCTGCTGTACAACCATATTATATTTGGTGTAAATCGAAAGAATATTATGTTTAAGGTGTGGCGAAACTTTAGCGTTCCTGGCTTAATTAGGAACCTCGTAAATCATTACTGAATGGCTGTCTTTTTCCTAATTTCCTGCGTTACGCAAGGTTCCTAGTATATTTTCTCCTGTGTCTTCGGTGAGCTAAACAAGGCACCTTGCCTATATTTGGGTAAAATTAAGGGTAGTTTATCGGTGATGCTTAGAAGTCGACATTCTGTGGGCTAGTTACGGCCTTAGACGTAAATTCGTATGCAAATGGTCCAGAGCGTTACTATTTTCTTTTACGAAGGGCACTGAATTTAGCCCGATGCCACGAGGGACTATACAGACCACCGATATGAAGTTCAGCAAAAATGTGAGGAACACTGGCAAATCTGGATGCGAAGTCGAATGCATGTAGATTAAATACAAAGATCGGTAAAAAATACCTCGTTAATTTCTTCGAAGGCATTATAAGTGGCTAATCTTTCAAACAGGCGAGTCATGTGCGGACAACGATTTAGTGTGCGTAGTTTAAATTAAGCTAATTGAATATTTTGATGCGATTTCATGAAATGAACGGCTTTCCCGGAAATTGGATTGGGATTCTGTGCAAGCCTGCTGTATCTTCTTTTTCCACCGCCGATCAAATGCACTGACTGTGCCGAACCACGCCTCATCTTATTTCTCTCGCGCTGCGACTACATTATAACAAGAGGTGCTAATAAGTGTTTAGCCTTACCCAGAAAAAAAGACCGCGCTAGGAAGGTGTAACTGCGGGAAGATTTTACATATTTCTCCAGGTAGTCAATTTACTTGCGACATCTGTCCTGCTGTTTCTTATGTCGCTGCAAATAAAACTCTTCCGCTTGGTGCTGTAACAACTCACTTGTAATATTAGTTGCCTCCAGAACACTCCCAGATCGTTGTTATTTGAGGCGTTTTTTGAGATTGGAGAAAATATAATAATCTAAAGGATCCAGATCGGGTAATTACGGTAAACAGGACATCACTGAAAAGCCTAAGGAGGTCACTTTTTGTCATTGTTTTACCCGCAGTGTTTGAAGATGCATTGTTGTTATACAACCGGATGTCATTTTTTAAGAGCTTTCCTCAACGCTTTTTCCTGTTTTGTCTTCGTAACTAAAGTAGAGTAATATTCGGAATTGTTGGTCAAACCCTGTTGGAGGTAGTCCACCTGTAGAACTCCCTTCTTAACCTCGCATTCCCCGGGAAAAGAAAGAGAAAACTTTTAATTTGCATCTGTACCAATCTTTTCATGCGGAACTTCTTTGTCATGGAGAAGCCGACATACGTACATTCCGGTACCTACTGTTATATTGTGTTGTGACCATAGCAGTTGGTCCATGCCTTATCACCAGTTACCAGTTACCAGGAAATCTGACCCATTTCTTGCAAAATAAAAGGTTACATAGCAGCCCACGATGTCTGCACACATTTTATTTCTTGTTCAGTTGTCAAATGCCTTTGTATCCTATTTGTTGCAAGCTTTCCCATTTTTAAGTCATCAAGAGTAATGGCACCAGCTCTCCCGCGGGATATTTCCACATATGGACGAATCCTCTTAGCGGACATTCGATGGTCATCCATGAACGTGTCATGAATGGCTTTCATATTTGCAGGCATAGAGACAGAAACACGCCTTCCAGTTGTTTTCTCGCTTTCAACAACGCAACGACCAGTTTTAAAATTGACAACGCAACGTTTAACGGTGGCATATAAAGGGCCACTGTCATTCAAAGTTTGTGACATTTCGTCTTGAATTTGCTTCGAGGCGCATTCGCGCTCTCTCCATTGGCACTGCGACGTTGCTGTTGGCACCGTCGTGCTGTCAAGGTATTGACGCGCATGCGTGGCCAGCGCGTGGAGGATTAGAAGGTATTCAGAGACGTGCAGTGCGTTCTGCTGCAAAAGCGGCGAAGCCAAGTGGACGCACCGTCATGTGCCACTCAATCCGTTCTATCGCAACCATGGCAGCGTCCTGGGTTCCACTGCTGGCATGATCATTGTGCGCACACACATCGCCCCTGCTGACAAGAACGGGCTGGAAAAACCAAGCTATATCTACCTATAAGCCTTCCTTTTGACGCTGATATACGGCGGCGGTTCTCCTTCGGTCTCATCTTGTCCACGATTGAGGTGCTAGGCTTGCAATGCGGCTGGCGGTGCTTCTTATTACGCCAGCGTTCTAGAGGCCTTCACCGCAACGCTAATCCTTGCATCGTGCGTGTACGAACTACATCATGTAATTGCCGGGTTTTGCGTGCCAAAACCATGGTTTGGTTATGAGGTACGCCGTAGTGGGTGCTTCGCAATAATTTAGACCGCCTTGGGTTCTTTAACATGCTCCTAAAACCATGTACACGGGTGTTTTCGATTTTCACCCCCATCGAAATGCGACCACCGTTGCCGGGTATCGATCCCGCGACCTCGTGTTTAGGAGCCCAGCACCATAGCGAATGAGAAACCACGGCGAGTAAAATTACAACCTAGAAACTCTTGCTAACGCTTAGTCCCACCTCCCCCTTATCCTTCTAGCGAAACTGCCAATTTTTCAATTCGCTCTAACATACTGCATTCCTTTCCTTACACCTAGGTGAGCTGGACCGCTCCACCGCAAGAACGGCGTCCTAGACTATGGCCACTGTTAATGTATCGCATCAAACGCGTCAATAGGCTTAGACAGATGGATTCACCGCCATGACCCAGGTCTGAGCTAAAGTTAGACAGCGACGAATCGGACTAAGAGTCATTAAGAAATAGTTTTTCTCTCTCTAATGAAGTGAATGGCGGATACCGCTATATAGCGAAAGGCAGTCGTGTCGAGGGAACGAGCTCGATGTAGCAGTAAGAGCGATGGCGGAGAGGCGATTGTAACCACGTCAGAGTTTTGGTGATGGGTGAACCACACACCGGAGTCGCAGCGGAACCAGAGCGCGTTTCTGCAAGCAGCTCTAGGCACACTAGCAGTCAATTATGGTCTCGGGAATTAATGTTCTAACACAAGCGGCTTGCGCTCGAATAAACATGATCCTGTAGTAATTATGTGAGGTGCCGACATGCAAGGTTTTCTCAGCCAGCTGCAGCTGCGAGCGTGGCGAGCTTCCCCGAAGAGACCATGGAAGCCTTCACCACCTGCCGCGGTGACTCGTTTCGTAGGGACGACGATGTGCCGCGTCAACACACCCTCGGTGCCGCTATGACTAAACGTGGTCGGTGGACCAAGCATTGTTCGTGGATTCGCCGTGTCCGCTGTTTGAAGCAGGGGAGCCCCTGGAGTTTTTGCGCGGCCGTCTCACGGAGCTTAGAAGTCATGGACGGACGTGGTGGCCATTGTCTACGGTGTCAACACTGGGATGAAGAGGCGCCTGCCCGGGCCAAGCCTCGTGTCTTTAAGAACCCACTCACCTCGGCGTAGTCAGTAAAACCTGTGTGGAAGTGTGCGTAACCCTCCCCCTAAAAAGGCGGGTCGAATACGATGACGTTGGATGCTACGAATTGGCGGTGAACTGCCGTTTTCCCTCACCTAGGGATCTAGGGAGGAAAGAGTGTTTATAAGCAGCTGTTGTGCGGCTGCTGAGTGTACTCTCTCTCGCAGTCATGCTAGACTGATGAACTGCAACATCCTTATGTAGATACTGTAAATAAACCCATATTCCTCGTTCTCGATGATAAGCACTCCTTCCCTTCAACAACGTCCTCAGCGGGGATAGGTTGGACGACGGCAGGGGCCAGCTACCATCTATTTCATGCCCGACTCCAAACATGACACCGGGCAGCTGCTGTTGGAGCTCGCGTAACGGCAGTGACCATTTGAACTTTCACAAGATGCCTTTATGTGTTTGTGAGCTGTAGCTTTCACCGTCATAGTTTAAAGGGACACTAAAGCGAAAGAATAAATCAGTTTAGGGTAATAAATCATTGTTTGAAAGCCCTGCAGGCAGTCATTTCAAAGTAATAGTTTGATTATTAGATGAGAAAATGAAGGTCGAAGTATCAGTATTTGAATTTCACGCCTAAACTCCGACGCCTGTACGTCATTGTGACGTCAGGGACTCCAAAGTATGATTTCGCATTTGGGTCGCGTTGGCTGAGTAAAAGTTACCGAAACTTGCCAGGTTTAATATTTAGTTCCTTTAGAATACAATGTAGTTGAGTTGAGTTGAGTGGAGTGGTTGTAGGCTACTGGTGGGATTAGCCTTGCAGTTGCTGCCGGCAATTGCTCCACCGTAACGACACTTAAAATAAATAAATCGTATAAATCAGACACAGACCTCACAACCACGCAGGACACGGATTCGGCCTCCACATGGTGACCTTAGGAGTGACTATGTGTGTTTAGAACACAATGTAGTCAGTCTGTACCGCTATATAATTAAGTAGGCCCTAGAAGATTCCATTGAAATCCATGACGTCACAGAAATCAGGTGTGGCAATTTACACGCGATGAATATACACGCTCTGAACAACCCCCCGACGCGGTTTAAAACGCGATTGAATAAATATAATTACGCCCAGCCACCAACTTGCGACGCTAAGTTCAGCGCTAGCGCGCCCCGCGACTTCTGCCAGCACGCCTAGGGACAAACGCATACGACACGCGCTAAGAAACTCCTGCATAGTGCCTAGGCAGAGTCATATATCCAAGGAGCAAAAGTTCCCACATTTCTTCTCTCACATCCGCTCTTTCTCGCGCATGCGCACACACGTCCGGCGTCTCTGCAAGTGCGACACCCCGCTGTACCTTGATAAGGTGGAAGCTAGGGCGAGTTGGTCATTCAATATCGACACGTTTGCACAGCGCAATCTGCCTACTAGCAATCAGTCTTTTTCACGGCGCGACGACGCATGCGCCCTGCCCTAGCGGATTAGTCACAAAACGTTTTGAAAGAGACGCGCGAGCGGCCACGCGGCCTGGGGCGCGATCGGAGATCTTTGTTCGATACGCGTTCTGTTCGGTTGCTGCAACGTCACAAAGTGGCAGTGTGTAAAATTTCTGAGTATGGGGCGGAGAGAGCAGCCAATCGGCAAGCGTAGAACTCCCCGGAAATTTACTTCCCTCGTTTGTCGTCTGCTTGCAGACAGTATACTACAAAACGAAATGTTTATCTTCTTCTATGAATGAAATCTTTATCTAAATTTTGTCTTCTCAAGCTTAAAAACGTTTTCGAATAGTAGTAAGTGTGAATACTACAATTTATAACTATTAGTTTCTCTGCGTCGTCCCTACGTGGTGTCGCGCACAGCGAGAACAAAGAAAGAAAAAAGAAACGACGGGAGCAGTGGCGCACAACATTCCAGTGGCTAGCTGACACCGATGATGGGGTCGACTTCGCCGTACAACCAACGCACTATTTGTTTCGAGATACGAAAGCGACGCCCGAATTCGCTTTCTTCCATTTCTTCAAACGCGTTTCGCAATGCCACCCGCTCTCCTTCTTCCTCGAGCAACGCCAGCGCAAACACCGAAGTTCCCAACGCAAGCGCCATTTTTCTCGTATTAAACTATGGATTGGATCCGAACGCGCTAATCAACTGCCGAAGCCACCGTTTGGATCCAATCCAATCCACCAGACGCGCCATGCGAAGCCGGTCTCGTAACGAGCGATGATCGATCCAAACTTCCCAACTCCCGCCGGGTTCGGCGCGTAGCAGACGAAATACTCGGTGGGAGGATAATTGACAGGAACGTGTCATCATTTTGACGTCACCAAAAACATGGCCGCGCCCCGCGGCTGGCGACGTGGGCGCGTGGTAGGCCAATCGCGCGCGCCGGTAACCTAACGAACGCGCCGAACAACCATCTCCGATCGCACCCCTGATATCGGCGGAAAGTACTCCAGGAAAAAGAAAGCGTACGGACGGCCACTGCAACGAACACTTGTGCCGTGTACCGCGTTGAAACTTTACTTGTAGTAATAGTAGTAAAATCTTTATTAAGAAAGGGGAGGGGCAAAATGGGTCAAAGAGCGATGGATGGTTGGAGCCGTAGTCCAGGGCTCTACTGGCATTGGCCGCCCGCTGGACTTGCTTTAGGAGTGTCCTATGCACCCCCAGGTCTAATCTGGCGAGCTCTACCTCCCACTGCCCCGCCAATTATTGTTGTTTGTTTGTGTTAGGCTGAATCGCTAACTGTGGTGGCATTCTTTCTCACGTCCACGAAATGTGGAAAAGGATTGGTCTACCGCCACACCACGGGCATCTACTAGCTCGATATTGTAGCTCGACGTCGGTGCGGGGCCGAAAACGTGCGTAGCGTAACACTGCAACTCCACTTTAAAACAGAAGAGGGCCAGGACGTCCGGACTGCACCCTGAACCACGGAGTAGCCGCCTTGCATTGACGGCTGGCAAATTTATCGATAAGCGCCTGCGTTACACCTGGACGACACATCAAAAATACGTTGCTGACGCAGTCTTCTTGCAGCATCGGCCCACTCTTACTGGTGGTGACAGCACGTGCCTGACTTCATGTACATTTAAGGCGGGGTAATACTCGGTCGATACGAGACCGAAAAGACGTTGACGCCGACGATTGGCCGACTGTTCAGCACTGTATCACTGAGACAATTTGATCATAATAGGCCGACAACGACGCAACCGACGGGTGCGAGGTGTCATTTAGCGCGACGGGCTTTCTTGTCGACGGCGCCGGCAAAATCAGCGTGCCGACCACGCGATCAGCCGTCGAACCGACAACGCGATAGGTGCAGCTCATTTACTTGTAAATATGATTATTCGAGCTCAAGATGCCTCGACATGCCTTCGAAGTTGAAATGCACGAGCTTCAGTCCTCTCAAGCGGTGCACGGGAAGATTGAGCCAATGTTGATCCTGAGCAAAGGTTGGGTTAGGCCTGACCCCGTCGATTCGTGCACTCGCTGCCGCTGGACCTGAACTTAAAGAATAAGCAGTCAGGACGAAGGACGCCGCTCTTGTAGTTCAGTCGTGGTGCTATAGCGATTTGATAACTACACTTCGCACGGCAAGTACACAATAAGCAGCAAGTGTCGACACAACGCTGTGCCAACATCTTGTACTTTGGTCACCGTTCCAAACGCTACCGGTCGCATTCCCGTAGATGGTGGGTCTGTGTGTGTTGTTATGCTGACACATTTATTAATTCCAGAGAAGCACTGTTTTCCTCTGCGTCAAGCGGGCAAGAAGAGACAGTGCATTCGGTGCAGCAGCATAAACTCGCATGCAGTTGCCAACGGTGTCAGCGATGGCGTCCGCGTTTTCGCGAGAGAACTACACGGCCTGCAATGGGGGCTAATGCCGAGCACAGTTTATCTAATAATACTTTATGGCACGCGCAAACTCTAAGTATCGAAAGGGCAAGTTGAGCCACTTGGTTGGGACTCATAGTAAAGTTCGTTACAGCGCAATGCAAGGACGATTGCGGCGTCTACTACGGCGTTGGCCACAGAAACCGCGGCCGCCGTAGTAGACGCCTTTTGGCGGACGCCGTAGGGACACGTTGCTGGCCCTCGTGTCTTGAAAGCAATCCGCGACGTGGCCAAAGTGCGCGCCCGCGCGGGCCTCATCTTCAAAATGGTCTGCGATGTTTGCAGAATTCGCTTAGTGCCGGTAGCTTCGTATGCGTTGTGCTTTCGACGTTTCGTTCGCGCTGAAGCGACAGATGCATGGAGGTCAAGCGACTCGCGGCTCCTGCCGCGATTCCTAACTTCAGCGTTTTCGCAGACAGTTTGCGCTGTCATTGAGCGAGGTGTGTTCATGTTTACCTGCCTGCGCGTGACACCGTGCTGGTTAATTTAGTTAAAAGACGTTGACAGAATGGTTGGTTTGAATTCATGATAGCATGGGTAAGCACAAACGAACAGAGATGTAGAAAAAAACAGACACGCAAGGACAGCGCTGTCTCTGTGTGTCTGTTTCTTTCTACGTCCTCGTTGAGTCACGCTTACGTATTCTATCATCGTTGATTTAATTAGTAAGCGAATGTTCACAAGTGTATACGGCCGATAAAGCTACTATCCTCACTAGGTACAGCTATCTACTAATCTGCTGTCGCAATAGGTGCTTCGCCTTCCGTGCGGAACTGCGAAATTTTTCCCTGTTCCCCGCATCCGCCAGAGTGCTGCTATTGCAGAATATTGCTCTCCATCTCTGTCATCGTGCCTTTGGTTTGCTGCTTGTAATAAATTCGATATACTTAGTTTTCGCAAGGTTGTTTGTAAGCTAAAGGAATTTGTTCAGCTTCTCAAGGCCTAATCCTATTGTTTTGAGCATACGTATTGCGGTTGATGAACTCAATTTCAATTCAATTCAATTTTATTTGCATTTATACATCTACAGATGACAGGAGTACAGACAAAAAGCCATATGAATTCGGCTTGACGGGGTCTGTACCCCCTACGGAAATGGCGCTGTGAACAATACAGAGAACACAAACATACAATAATGGATAAACGAGAAAGAAAAAGTGAACATGAGTGAACATTGTATAACAGAAATGCATACGGGTAAAACAATCAATAGAATGCTCCAAGAAATTATATTACAGAAAGCGAATAGTATAAAATGATACAAACAATGCAGCCTTGAAATTCATATCTATAAATAATAAGTTATTGACAAGCAGAGAAAATTGGTTAAGCATTCATGGCGTCAGTGTATACCAGAGCAAAAAGAAAGAGAAAGAAAAAGAAAGGAAAAGAAAGGAATCCACAATGTGCCCATTAAAAGGAGAGATAAGTGTCTATTGAGTTTCTAATGAGTTTAACAAAGATGGCTATAGAAGACAAGATAAGAAGAATACTATAGTGCTAAGTAGGGGGGGGGGGGGGGTACCAGTGGCGGTCGTCTATCCGTGTTTTGCCACTACTAATATATATATATTAGTAGATTAAAAGAAAGATAGGCAAGGTGGTCAACTAAGGTGACGCGCGATTCGCTGCCCGTATACACGTGGTGAATAGGGCATAAGCAGTACTTATAGCGCGTGATTCTCTAACTCTGTACAAACGCCAAACAACGCTCATATACAGTGCACAGCCGGCACCCATCTATTAACCGCCGCGCCCCTGGCGGCAGCTTTCTTCCCAAGCCAAACTGTGGCGTCAGTTTCATGACCCGTAAACAATGATTGAAGGACTCGGGTGTTTATCCTCCAGCACAACGAACAGGCGAACAAACAGCCGAACGATGTTGAGGACACGTCGAGATCTAAACACGGAATGCCTGAATATTCGTAAGAATTATGTGCACTTTAGCGTATCCACGGGCGGCCTTATAGTCACAGCTTGCTGCCTGTACTCTTAACACACACTACTACTGCCGATAAGAGGCAAGTTGTAAATTGGCAAGTAATATCCGTTAGGCGCTCACTAACGGCCGTCTTATCCGCTCTTACAGAACTAACACATTATACATCGGCTCAAAATGTAACGCATGTACTTTGGCTGCATTGTTGGTATTCCTCAAGTAAAGCAATGCCTAACAAGCAACCATGCATCATTTAATGCGCAGAAGAAAGATAGCGGCCTCCCCGATTCTCCGCAGAGAAGAAACTGAGACCGCCTCCTTCAGAGCAGTGTAGTAAAAATGCTATAATAGTCCAGTTCGGTCAACCTGGCTATCTTTTCCTTCATTCCTCTATCTCTTGAAATAGAACACAGGAACGAAAAAATGACGACTCTCTCTTCTTATTCAGTCTCGACATTACCTTACTCTTGCCTGACCACGTTACATTTTGTTGAACTTTGGATTCTTGTTGCGTCTTTAACACTTTTATATGCGTAGCCAGTGATGTTAGAGTGCCCAGGTAGCCACTGAAATGCAACGTCGTGGCCTCTGTCCACCGCTTGACAGTAGCGTGATCGTATCTCTGCTATACTCGCGGACAACTTTCTGTGGCTACGAAGGAAAACCTACGGAGGCTAAGTGCGCACGAGAGCGCTTCTGAAAAGAGTCCTTCGTCTTAATTCACGTTAGTTTAGGCTGGAGAAGAGAAAACATAGACACCTTATTAGCAACAGTTCAATAAGACACAATACACCACTGAGTGTAAAGTTTTACTTATTTTGTGGCTCTTCCCTTTTGCGTCTGGGGAAATGCGAAACTGTCGCACGTGGAAGCTGCGTAGATTCAGCGTTTGTTCCGAGCAACCAAAAGCACTGTCAAACGCTGTCGGACTACTAGGTGCGGCAGCACATGTGCAGCAGCCACCCGCCCGTAGCTTTCCCTTCATAGCCACAGAAAGTTGTCCGCGAGTCTACCAATTCTTCATGTGATTTGCATGTGGGTTGAATGTGCCGAGAAAGCTGCCCGTGAGGCATATGGAGAATGTGATGGAAATCTTAATACCGTTGTCGAGAACGGATGCAGCGCGGCACCTCAGCGGTCTTAACCATATTATACCTATGAGAAAATGGAATACACCGGACTTTACCAACAGGCGCCTATATGCCATGGACCCGCATATGAAATTACAACTTTTACCTGGTTATAACTGACAGGAAGGAACGCTACTGTGCTGCTTGCAATTACGAGTTTCTTTCACAAACGCCTACTCATTCTTAAATAGAATGGCGGATAGTGCCAATTGCAGCACATGTGGTGTTTAGGAAACCACCAAACATATGTTATGTGACTACCCCACATACGAAGATGAGAAGAATTAATGCCCTTCCGACAGCTTTGGGTAACTGGATGACAGGCCCTTTACAGAGGCAATGTTGGGCCCGTGGCCTCGTGCGTCTGCTATGTGCAGGCTAAAAAGGTGCTTCTGCGTTTTCCCAAATGCATCAGCCTGTATGACCTCCTGTACCTAACTCAGCGATGAACACTTGTATGTGTAACTGTGCAAAGTGTGAACTTCTCTCTTCCTTCTCTTCTTTGAATCCGCTTACCCCTTTCCCCAGTGCAGGGTGGCCTACCGGGCTCAACCAGGTTAACCTCCCTGTCTTTCCCTTATGACTTCTGTCCAACTCTTTTTATTTGCATATAATAACACATAATTTTCGTCATTTTCTGCAAGCATTTCAGTCATTAGCGTTAGTTCGCGTACCATGTACATACCATTTGTGGAACTTAATACCAATTTCTGCGTAAGCTCGGGATCCGCCAATTATTTTTTTAATCAAAGAGAGTCGGCATCATTACAGAGGTGATAGCTACCCAGTTAGACGTGACAGCGGGAACAATGAATAATAATATAAGAAGAAAATTCCAACAGAATGCAGCTCACGATGAATGTCGGTATTAAAGCGATTAGCATTGAACCACTGTAGTGACACACCGCACTGTATAGGGCAAAATGTGTATGCAGCCGAGGTCCTCTCTCGCGCTTCCCACTGCACGCGCAGCGCCATCCAGCTGCGCCGCCGCTAAGTCCGCGCGTGGCGCAGGTTCGATTTCGCCAAGCACCGCAGAATTTCTAAAGGATTCTTTTGTTATTGAAGTACGTCGCATACACAGGGGCATTTGCTCCATTACTCAAGTTGACTTCTATGTGATTCATCGAAGAGCAACCTGGCGGCAATTCTGGCACAAACCTAGTGGCCCAAGTTGGTGTCATGTCCATTGAAGAGCGACGCAAACGAAGTGCCAGATGCTTGGTGCTCCAAGTTGGCATTAAAATGGTTCATGGGACAAACCCAGTCTCCAAAATTGGGCAGACGGTTGGTTTCAAACCCTGTTCCATCAGCACAGCAACCTCATGCGCTACCCATTATACAATGGACTACCCACTCCTAGAAACCCATGTTGACTGTAAAATGGTTAGAGATCAATAAGTGGTCAGTCCCCAGAAAGTGCGATAAGTGCGCTAAAAATGCTAATCGCCTTAAAATGTCACAACTTTAGCAAAGGTGACTTGAAAGGAAGTTGAAGAGAACACTTCAGATTCATACGCGTCCCTAAAGGTTCATATAGATAAATATAAGAATGCAGCGCGCATCGTATACAAGATCAGGATAGGCCACGGTACAGAAAACATCACCTAGTGCTGCGCGTAGCAGTACAGTGCGCTTTAACGCTGTTCACACACGCACACACACGCACACGCGCACAAACACGCACACACGCGCGCGCACACACGCACGCACACAAATATCTCTTGTGCTGCTTGCACGGTGACTGTCACAACTACGTATACTTTTCTGGCACAGACGTCGCTTTCTAAAATTCTTACCGGTTTCCTCGCTGTAGTGAAGACGCGCACGTCCAGTGAGCCAGTTCACCGCGTACTATCCACCACGAATTCTATTTCGCACGACAGGAGGCCTTTCATTTCTCTGTCGTCGAGGATACGTGGGCTGCAGCAAGTATGATGCAGCCATTATCCGGTTTCGTAAATAATATCCGCTCGATTGCGACAGGAAGCAACCAGCGTTCAACGTTCCCGTATTCGGCAAGTGTTCCAACACGCGCGGATGCAAGGGTGTGCATGCGTTATATATTTTGTATTTCTGAAAATGTGCTGCATTTCCGAAGTTTGATATTGCTTCAGCTCACTAACACTCAAGTTCTGAACATTTAGTGTGACCGAAGAAAAGAGTGTTCGAGAAACGAGCGCTGAAAAAGTACCACAGAAGCTACACGACAAGCCCCGGCCAACGGCGAGCTTTCTTTGATTATGTTAAAGGAGTGCTACATTCGACCCCTGATAAGTGTTCCCCAGCTGCACAGCGTTTGCCTCACTGCACGTTTTTATTAGTGCAGAATACAGGAAACTACTCGCCGCGAATAAACAGATGGCAGGATCTCTGAAAAGAATGATGTGCAAGGATATCAGTTGGGTTTGTTATTATGTATATAGCTTATTAGGAACCGCTTTCCTTTTTGCAAAGCCAGATGGTGCAGCTGTATCTGGAGCGTACGTACTTTAATGGTTCCCAACGAACGGCTCCGTTTCATACGGGGAGAAAGGTAAAAGATGGCGCAAAACATCACCAGGGATGCGACATATAGTAGAAGGCTGTTCCTTTCTGGGGTGTCCCGCACAAGTGGTGATGCTGAAGAAGATTGAAGTAAAACATTGGACGTGCTGAAATGGTTTGGAAATTTTCTTTTCATTTATGGAGAAACCGAAATGTTTTCTCTCCTGCGCCTTTTCAACATTGAAAATAGAACACAATGCTTTATGCATTAGGCTGCATACAAGAGTATCGGGTAGGTCATATCAGTGATGCAGCAGCTGCGGGGTACGTGAAACGTCTTGTTCACGCTGCACAAGGTGTATGTACACCAGATATGGTTGAGAAATGACGTAACCAAGTACTTAAGTAACATTTATTCACCCATTATAAAGACTACATGCTTAACTTATCTTACAGCTAATAGGGTCATACGGTCTAATTATGCAATCGTGCTCGTTCCCTATTCTTAGCGGGTCGTTTGTTTTTCAGAGGGTGTTTGGGCAATAGGGTACAAAAATGATCCCCTTACAAGTGGCGCCCGAGACGGCCGTGAGCCGCTCAAGCCGGCCGCTCTTGCACATGTTCGGGCGTGGCTCAAGCTCCTGCCCTTGTGCTCCTTGTGGACACGTACGGACACGTTCCACCGTGTTCAAAGGGGTTCAGTATCCCCCTGTCTTGCTGGCGGAGTCCCTTCCCACCATTTCTGGACCCTTTGCCGCACCCAGTGAAATGATTAGTTAGAGTTGGCGTGAGCTTTAGTATATGTTTTTCTTAGTCCGGAGTGCGCAACACAATGTTATGTGCACGCAGCAGCTCAGCAGCAATGCTTTTATGTTTTAGCAACAACGCTCATCCTAACAGCGGAAGCCAGTTTGCTGCTCTGGCTCCAGCAGAGCCCACTGAGAAGAACGTGAGGGTGCGTCCAAGGTAAGTACTTATACCTGGTAGCGAGAGAGCGGTTCATCGCCGGTTCATGGGGCTTTGCGCCATCTGAGTGACGAGGGGGCCCTTCCGGCGGAAGAAAAAATAATGTGATGTCGTATCCGTGAGAAACAGAAGCGACGTCATTATGTTCTCAGACATGAAATTTTCTTTTTGGTGGCTTGCCATTAGAGCTGTGTATTCAAATGCCAAATGCCCAGCCATTGGATTTGATGGGCGTTTCGAGCTTTCGGCGCGGAAAGCGATGCAGCAGGTCAGCCATACGGGTGTTGAAATTGCACCGCTACACAGAAGATACTTTCTTTGGAGGCCGACGAAAGCCTTGGGTGTATAGTGCTGGTCCCTTCGTCGGACGCCAATCCCGACGGCCACCGCATCTGCACGAAAACAGCTAACGTAAACAATGATCTGGTGGTCGTAACTCACTACTTTTGACTGAACAGGTTAAGAAACGATGAAACTACCCGCGCCACTCAATTCAGACAAACGTCGACAAGCAAAACACAACATGTGAGGGGGCGTATATTGCAACAGGGGAACTTTATGAGCGCGCCTTTTTTGTACACTTCAAGAGCTGCATTGCATTGCAAAGGATATCGGTGTTATCGCCCCCTCTTCTGGTGAGCGATGAAAGAAAGGTATTTATTGATAATGATTATGTAAAATAGAGCTGTTTTTCTTTTGTCATGCGTATGTAAAATTGATTAGGCATTTTATTTTCGCTGAATTAATCAAACTGTGTCTTGTCCTAATTTGAAAAAAATTGGCTGACGATTACGCTTCTCGGTAATGCGATCTTTGAGCGCAGCTGCTGCCTAATTTCAACAACAGGCAACCGAATACATAACACGTAGTGTCGAAGGGAGGCGGTTCTGCGTTTCGAATTGGGCAGCACACACCGCGATCCGCCGCTATCGAGCCGGCGCTCCGACGACGCGCCATCGCGCCATCGCGCCATCTTATAATGAGTCACCACCGCGGAGAGGGGGGGGGGAGATTAGCAATTATTATTTAATGTTTCTTCAGAGGTGGGATGAGGAAACGCGTGGAGAACAGGGGTATTGAGTAGAGGTCACGCACTCATTCACTCACAGACAGGCCTCAATGCGGCCGCACAAGGTTCGGGTGGGAAGTAGAAGTAAGGGGACGAAACGCTATAACTGTCTTTCGAGTCACCGCAACGTCACTGCGCCAGGCAAGGGGAGGTATAGGGCAAGAGTGGAGGCGGGAGGACAGCCAGGCTCAACCGCAGCCAGAGGCGACAAATGTCACTGAGGAACGCGCCCCGCGAACGGCGAAGCGAGAGACACGGCTGGAGAGCCGTACAGCCACGGGACGTGGAAACGGAGCAGCGGAGAGCCGTGGATTACGTGCGAGGCGGCAAGGGGCGCCCGCCGCCGGCACCGCGGCCGTATCGCGACAGTGAGAGAAGGGGCGGGTGGGCGGAGTGGTCGGTAGCAGCGAGAGTCACCGCAACGGCGCTGCGCAGAGGAACGGGGCGAGAGGAAAGGCGACAACATGTGATCTGGCTCTGGCGGACAAGGGGCATATGATACTCTATGACAAGGGGAGAGCAAGACTCGCGCCGCGCGCCAGAGATAACAGCAGGAGCGCGCACAACCAGAGCAGCGCGCGGATGATGACCTTGGTAACGAGGAGGCACGACGGCGAGGCCGACGGTGGCGCGAAACGCGGGAATGGGCGCCAAGAAGCTGCATTCTAAAACTATATATGGTTGTTCCCTCTTTCATAGGAATCCGTAGAACATGAAAGTGAAATGTGTCTTCGCAGAAGCTGTTGCATGCTTGCTTCGTGAACACGCGGTCCGCTGCAGCGAAAGGCGCGCTACTTGCGGGCTGGTGACCGTGTTGCAGGTTTGCTTGACGCGCGGCGTCCTGCTGCTGAGTCGCTTCGGCGAAGGTTCGAGCATTTTGGTCCGTCTCCGTACTGTCGTACAGAAAGGATTCAACAAGAGCGAATAGCGGCCGAATTGACTGCAGCGCACCAAGCCACCGACATTAATACCCGAACCACACTTCCGATTTCGATTTTGGGCGCGTGCACTTTGAAGGCTAGCTGGAACGCGTTACGCTGGCTGCGCTGACCGGCGCGAAATTTCTTCTGTTTTATTGAGATAGGAACTATATGGACACTCCAGGCGCATTTCTGTCGTCGCCGTCGCCGTCACCGTGAGATTCCGTATGAATGAAAGCGTGTGAGGGTGAGCCGGTGAACGTAGTTCAATCTCGCATGCGAGAGCGAGGGACGCGGCCTGGATGCGTGCCTTATCCCTTGGCGCGCGAAGCAGGAGGGCGGGGGAGGGGAGGTGAGGGTGGAGGGGCGTACTTCTACGGCGGCTGCTACGGTGCCTCAATGTCCTCCTCGCCCGCCGCTACGTATAGAATGGAGACAACCGTGGCGTCTCCAGTGTTGCTTAACAAGAAAATGTCTTCCGCAAACCGAAGGTTGTTAAGATATTCGCCGTTCATCTTCTCTCCTAAGCCTTCCGTGTGTAATAGTTTGAATACTTCTAAGCATGCAGTGAATAACATTGAAGAGATTGTGTGTCCTGGCCCGACTCCTTTGATAGGCACTTTTCCATTTATTTGTGGGGAATTAAGGTAGCTGTACAGTCTTTGCAGATATTTCTCAAGATATTCACATATGCCTCCTGTACTACTTAATTACACAATGCCTCCATGACTACCGCTATCCCTACTGATTCAAATGCATTTTCAAAATCTATGAAAATTATATAGAGAGCTTAATTCTATTTCACAGACTTCTCAATTACCTGACCGATGACAAGAATGTGATACTTTGTAGAATATACCTTCCTGAAGCAACCCTCTTGGTTTATTGAAGTCAAGTTTTGCGCTGATTCTATTTGATATTATCTTGGTGAATATATTATACAATACTGAAAGTAATATAATGAACCTATAATACTTCTATTCTTTAACGTCTCCCTTCTTGTGGATTAGAATAATGTTGGCATTCTTATAGCTGTCTGCTACACTTCAAGTCGTGATAGATTGCGTATAACGGGCCTCAAGCTTTTCAAGCATAATATCTCCTCCATATTTGATTAAATCGATTGTTATTCCATCTTCGCCTGGAATTTTTCTCGTAGACATGTTTTGCATGTCCCTTGCAATTTTATCACTAGTAACACAAGGAGCTGGATCCTGTTGATCACTCCTCGAAGTGAAGGTTGCGTGGCTGCTCAGAGTACTTTACATGTTAGTATATGATTATTCTGCTGCTTTTACTATGTTGTCGAAATTGCTGATGACATTGACCTGAATAAGTTTCACTGCATACATCTTGCCCTGGCCGAGGCCAAGTTTTCTTCTGACTAATTTCATGTTGCAGACATTTTTCACCGCTTCTTCAATCTTGCCGACGTTATAATTTCGAATATCGCTTGCTTTCTTCTTGTTTATCAGTTCTCAGTTCAGCGGACTCTATCTGATCTCTATCATCCTTTCTCGTTTCTTTATTAGGTCATTTGTTACGTGGAAGGCCTTCCCTACTGGTTGCCTTAGTGTATTACTTCCCACTTCAATTTCTGCTTCTGGAATCAGCTTTGCTACAGTGTCGTTCATTACCTCTATTTCAGCTTCATCTTATTGCTCTATAGCTGTATACTTTTTTGCAAGCACCAGCCTGAATTCGTCTGCTTTTGCACTGACTACGTCTAGGTTGCCTTGATTCTTCTAGGCTAATGTTGCTCTTTCTTCAAATAGAGAGCAATCCTAGATTTCACCAACCTATGGTCACTGTCCTTTACCCTACCTAACACTTTTACATCCTGCACTATGCTCGCCATCGGCAGAAATTATTAAATATATTTAATTTATTGTTTCTCCATTACAGGTTTTCCAGGTTCACTTCCTGTTACTGCGCTTCCTGAGGAACGTATTCATTATTTGGTGATTATTCTTTTGCTTGATTTCTACCAACATCTATCCTCTGCCGTTCCTAGAATCGGTGCCGTAGTTGACAATTTCTTGTTCTTTAGCCTGCTTTCGTTCCACCTTTTGCACTGAAGTCGCCCAAGACTACAGTAGTCTGAGTTTGCACGTTTCTTACTTTTACTTGAACACTTTCTTAGAACTCTTACGTTTTATCATCATCATTACTGGAAGTTGCAGCGTAAGCTTGTACTACTTATACAGTTCTTGTTTGTCTTTATTACGACTTTTACCCTCCCATAAATGTAGTTGAATTCCTCAATGTTGCCTGCTATGTCCGCATGAATTGGAAATCCTACCCCGTATTCTCTCTCATCTGGAAGGCCTCTTGCAGAAGACGCTGGGGACAGAGGACCACAGGCAAGAATCACGAGGGCGATAGTGGCCGAATACTGCACAAAACAGTCGAACTCGTGTTCTTGTGAGGGAGCGTCTTTGTTGAAACATAAAGGTCTTCCTAATTTGGTTGCACCTGGACAACTATAACACCATTGAATCTCGGCATGTTTTTCTTTCTTCTTTTTTTTCTTTTGCCGGTGTCAGGTGCCGCTCCAAGCTTGCAAAATGTAGTGCACTGGACAAGGAGTCAAACTTACGATCTTCAGATGAGAAGCTCGGTGTCCTACTTTGCTCTACGCCACTGCATGTGTTTAATACTTCAACCTAATGTTGTTTCCAATAGTTATCTGTGTAACTATAGTAGGAAATTGCGCAGTGAATAAATGGCTGAAGCAGTATTACAATAATTTTGGCAACTCCTTCGAGCACGTTACCAAGTGTTCGAGGTTGCAGCACCTGGAACATTCTGAAATGAAGGATCATCCTTCAGTGCCACGAGAAATTGTAATATTTAATTTTAGTCCAGCATTTTTTGGCAACGCGGTAATCAACATAAAAAGGTCACCTTAATGCGCAATTTTCGTAGTGCCTGCTCGAGAGCCTGTTTAACGGCTATCTGTCGGATGCCTGTCATCTTCATCCCTCATCACAGTAGGAGGAAACAGTAAAAGAAGACTTGGCAGGCTCAAGGATATATGCGTTAGCAGGCTTCCAGTTGTTTTGTCTGGGCAGGCACATGGCGTCACTACATTGGATGTGGCAGCTGACTGTCACTTGTAACATTACTTGTTGGAATTAAGTTACCTTAATGCCGGTTTTCTAAATATTAGCATTTTTATTTTTAAGTAATGCCTCCAGCTCTCGTACATGCTACTTGTTTAGCATTATTGTTTCTTGTGTGATTGTACCTTACTCTAGTAGAAACGTACTAAAAGATTAACTGTAGTGGCTTTTTGTGATAATCAGATTGATTCGCAATGGAATCCAAGCCATATTGGTCTAGTAGGCAATGAACAAGTAGTTCAACTAGCAGTGGAAGTACATCCTTTCGAGTCACTGACACCTGTTGCCTTCTGGCAATCAGGTGGTACGACTCTGCTTTGCGGCTCGCGGAACAAGTTATGAAGGATGACATGGCCTGATGACCATGCAAATCGTATTTGCTCTAAAACATTGTCCCTCAGCTGCGCTTCTCTGTAGACCTCAAGATCAACGGCACACTAGACGCGTCCCCATGCCGCTTATGCCTCGTGCCAGGTAGCCTGTATGCTTTATTTATTACATCGCCTAAAGAAAAGTCCCTCATCTGAGCACCCACACTGGAGCACAATGGAAGCGTCTGTTGAGCACTGTCTCGTTGAGTTCCCGCAATGTGGCAAGCAGCGAGATATGTTTATCATTCGTCTGAGCACTTTATTCACTTATTCCTCGTCTCTATATTATCAGCATCCTGGGCGTGCGTTTCTTACTCTTCGTCTTAGTGATTATGATGATGATGATGAAAAACTTTATTTATCCCTCTTTAAAGGGAAGGGGGCAATGGAATAGAGGGTGGGGGGAGGAACTACTTGAAGTAGGCCTCCTTTATCCTCTCAGCCCACTCCAGGATGGCCTCCTGAAGATCGGGCCTGGAGCTGCGCAAGGCAGCCTCCCACTGCTTCTCACTGAATATTAATTGCTTGAGGAAAGGGGGAAGGGGGTGCTTAGGGCACCCCCACATGATGTGGTTTAAGTCTGCTTTGGGAGAGACACAGAATTTACAAGAGGGAGAAAGGTAGATGGCGGTATGAATGCGGGGGAGGAGGTAAGGGGACGGAAAGGTACGAGTCTGCAGCTGTCGCCACAGAACTTCACACCTACGCGGGGATTTGCCCATGAGTGGCGGAAAGGTTAAGCGGTGTAATCGGTAGTGTGTGCGGATGTCGTGGTAAGTAATAAGTCGATCCCGCGCTGTAAACGGCGCCTCCTCCGTGGCGAGGTGCGACGCATCTGATGCCTGAGCCGGGACTGTAAATCCTCGGGCACTGGCATGAGCCGCCTCGTTTCCGGCAAGGCCCGCATGCGCGGTAGTCCAGATTAATGCCACAGTTTGATGGGAAGGATGGGCCAAGAGAAGAGAAAGGGCTGGCTTAGAGACCCTACCCTCCCCGAAGTTATGTATGGCTGCTTTGGAGTCGCTAACGATAACTGATGAATTTGGGATTGTGAGGGCCAGGACTATGGCCGCTTCCTCCGCCTCTTCCGAGGTAGAGCCAAGAATGGAGGCGGCCGCAGCGACTTGGCCGTGAGAGTTAATGACTGATATTGCGTAATGATTTCTGTTCCCATATTCGGCGGCATCAGCATAGAGCGCGTCTTTAGAAGTGGAGAATTGTTTTTGGAGAGCCTTTGCTCGCTGCCTCCTGCGCTGTTTGTGATGCACAGGGTGCATGTTTTTAGGAAGTGGGGGATGCAGAGGTTCTCGTATATGTGATGTGGAATGGTGTATTTAGTCTTGATGATGGGTGCCGGAGTGATAGAAAGAGTTTGTCGAATGTGTCGACCTGTTGCGGTGTTAGAAAGTCTGCTATATTGGAATGTGAGGTGGGCTTCTGTGAGTTCAGTGTGTTGAAAGTTCCAGTAAGCATTAGCCTTTCAGTGGAGGAACGTATACCCCCAGAGCGAATTTATATATCTTGCGTAAAAGAGTGTCGATCTTATCTGATTCTGATTTAAGGAAATGTAGATATGGCGTTGCGAATGTAATCTTACTGATAACGAAGGCCTGAATCAAGCGGAGAAGTTCGGCCTCCTTTAGTCCGCCATGTTTATTGGAGACTCGCCCTAGAAGGCGCAGGTTGTGATCGACTGTGGTGTGGAGTGTATGTAGGGTATATGTGTTGAGCTGGTTGCTTTGAATGTGTAAACCGAGCACCTGGAGCCTGTCCACTCTAGTAACGGGGATGTGGTTTAGGATGAGCTGTATACTAGACATGTGTTTTCCGGCCCCCGGGTGGGATGGGAGAAGAAGTAGCTCGGATTTTTTAGGGGAGCATGTGAGATTCATAGCCCCGGCATGAGCCACGACGGCGTCTGCTGCGGCCTGTAGAGTGTCTTGAATCTCTCCATCGGAGCCGCCAGTCGTCCAAAGAGTGATGTCATCAGCGGAGAGTGAAAACTTGAGATCAGGAATAGACCGCAATGCTTGCGCCATCGGCATCATAGAAAGATTAAAAAGAAAAGGGGACAGCACTGAGCCTTGGGGCGTGCCGTAGCTACCTAAAGCGTATTAAAGGGATTGCTCTGTGCCTATGTGTATCCTTGCGGTACTGTTGGATAAGAAGGTACATATGTAGTCATATGTCTTTCTGCCAACCCCAGTGAGATTAAGCTCTCGAAGGATGGCGGAATGTGAAACGTTATTGAAGGCTCCGTGGAGGTCCAGACTGAGAATTGCTTGCGTATCTACACTGCTATTGGGTGTACTGATGTCATGCTTCATTCGAAGCATGATATCTTGGCATGAGAGAGATTTTCGAAAACCTACCATTTCTGATGGATAAAGATTGTTGTCCTCCGTGTATTTATTGAGTCGGTTGAGGATGACGTGTTCGAGTGTTTTACCTAGACAAGAGGTTAGTGATATAGGCCTTAGATTAGAAGTGTTGAGTGGTTTGTTTGGCTTTGGGATAAAAATTACCCTGGCATCTTTCCACGAACTAGGGAGGGTGCCAGTGTCAAAGCAGCGATTGAAGTACGCCGTGATGGCTGTGTCAGAGTTGTCGTCTAGATTGCGGAGTATTTTATTGCTAATAAGGACGGGGCCTGGTGCTGACATTGTGCGCAGGGTGGCGAGGGCATGGCGAACCTCTGCTTCCGTGATAGCGGCGCTAAGTAGCTCGTTGGGTTCGCCAGTATATTTTGGCATGTCATACTTCTGAGCGGGAGGCAGATGTTTATGGCGGAGGTCGTCGAAGAATCCGTTGAGATTGTTTTTGTGTGCATGTAGCAGTTTGTTTATGCTATGGTTGTAGTGTGTGCGCGATGTGGTAGGCTCTAATAAGTGTCGCAAGAGTTGCCATGTGTGCTTGTTATCGAGGTTGTCATGCATGCTTTCACATACCTGGCCCCACTGCTGGCAGGCCAGTTGTATCGCGTGCTCCTGGATATGGAGGTCTAATTTGGCAATTCTGTCTTAGTTTTCGGTTGAACCGTTGCCTCTTCCACCGTTTGAGAAGAGTCTGTTTGGCTTCCCACATGTGTAGAAGCTTGGAATCAACCATAGTGAGAGCGGTTTCGGGGGGCAGAGTGGTAGTGTGCGTCTGGGCGTCTGAGTGTAGTTGCTGAACCCATTCTGAAATGTCTTGAATGTTTGTGGGAGCTGATATCTGGCGGGCCTCTCGAAAATTGTCCCAATTGGTAAGGCTGAGGCGTTTGGGTGCAAAGGGTTTGTGTTTGAATTGTAGTGTGATGGTAATAATGTAATGGTCGCTACCGAGGTTAACTTGTGAGTTGTGCCATGTGACGTGTTGGATTCTGTGTGTAAGCTTAAGATCGGGACAGGTGTCCTTAGCTACGCTATCGCCTAGCCTGGTTGGTGCATCGATGTCGTTATGTAATGCGAGTCTGTGGTCTTGTATGTGGATCCATAGGGCTGTGCCCTTAGGAGTAGAAACGGAGTGACCCCACAAATGGTTGGGTGCGTTGAAATCTCCAAGAATTAGGAGGGAGTGGTGGGTGGCACCGGCAATAGCTTGAGCGAAAAGGGAGTCAAAGCGGTGATGTTTGTCTTGTGGACGACTATAGATATTGAGAATGTAAAGGCCAGATGCGTTATTTTTGCGAGAAATAATTTATAGAAAATAGTGCTCTATATCGACGATGTCGAATTGGGAGTGATTGGCAGTGAGGTGCTTTTGCATAAGAATTGCCGTATCGGGCTGGCAGACCTTATTGTTCTGATAGACATTATAACCTGGGAAGCTGGTTAGTCCGCGAGTTTCCTGAAGCGCAATGACAGCTGGGAGATTAGAGGAGGAGGCTAGAAACTGCTGGAGGTGTGCTTTCTTTTTTCGAAACTCCCTACAGTTCCACTGCCACACTTCAAACTCGGAGCGTGTCGGGTTATTGGCCATTGTTAAGCGGAGCTGGTGGGGAGGCGGATCGAGCAGGTGCAACTATGTTAGGATGATTCGCGGTGACTCCAGCTATCCAACTTGTAGTTTGTTGGGTGTGTGCTTGTAAGAATTCAATAAATTTGTCGAGCTTTTCATTCCTGGCTGTGTAATCTGTATTGATTTTTTCAATTGCAGTGAGTATATTATGGAATTTAGTCTCCAAAGCGGTTAGCCTGTCATTATAATTTAAAATTGTCTCATCCAGGGTGTCCTCTGATCGCGGAGTTCTCGGAGTTTTACGTTTGCGGGGGGGAGGGTGAAGCGGTTCCCGTTCAGTGGAGGGGCTAGTGTCCATGGAGCGGTGTGAAGATGTTTCAGGTAGGGCTGATGGATGATGAGCCGAAAGGGTCGTGTTAGAGAGCGGGGCTTAAGAGGTTGAAGTGGAAGGGTGACGAGATTGGAGTTCTAGTTTAAGTCTTTGAATTTCGGCTTTTAGAATTGTATTTTCTTCAAGGAGGGATTCATTATTAGCAGTCTGGTTTGAGGAGCAGCTGGAAGAGGCTACCTTAGCCCAGCTTACCTGGGGTGGGTTGCGCGAGGAGTTGGCGAGAGTAGGGCTTGATGATAGAGTTGGCCAGGCGACGTCTTGGGTTGCATAGCCAGGCCCACGGTCCTTGCTTTTGCTGCGACTTCTTCGCCGGCTTGAGTCGCGAGTGCGGTCGAGACTGGGAGTTCGGTTTGTGGGTGAAGTGTCTTGTGTATGCCTGGGACGTGTAGGGCACGGTTTGAACCTTTGTTTGCACAGTGAGGAGCCGGTTTGATGGTTTCCGTTGCACACAACACATATCGGGTAACATTCGTGGTCCATGGGCGCGTCTTTCATTCCACACTTGGGGCAGAGTGTGTCGGTGGCATTAGTGCAGACGTCCTGGCGATGACCAATCCCGCGGCATCGGCTGCAGGCTTCTACCTTCTGCCTGAAGGGGCGGCATCGAAGTGAACAGCCGTCGTAGTTGACGTAGAAAGGGATGATTTTGCCTTGGAATATGACCATGATGGTTTCAGTATTGCCCAGGCGTCGTGCACCCCCAATAATCAATGTTGGGTTGCATCTGCGGAGGGTTGAGGCGGTGTCATCTTCTGAGTAATCTGGGGGCAAGTGAATGCATCCTCTGCAGGTATCGATGGGATCGGCCACATGGGTGGCGACTTCGTAAGGGTTACCATTGAATTGCAGACTCTGGATGTTGTGGTAGAGATCTGCACGTCCCATGTCTGGTGTGCTGATTAGAACGGTATTGTTGATAGTGTTGACACGAATTTGGTCAGAACTGGTGCGGTCGGTGATGGGGAGCCCCGCAGCCTTGAGGATGACTTGTCTGAGGATGCATGCATGCATTCCAGCGCAGTTGAGGCCCCCACGAACTCTTAGGATGATCTTATAATCACTGCGCGGCAGCGGCGGGGGCGTCGGTTCTGCTCTTGATTGAGTCCTATGAGCCATTCTGGTGGCGAAGGATGCTGACGCTGTCTTGAGAGGTTATCGTGGATCTTGCGCCAGGTGCGCGCGCCATCGCGCTCCGTTCCTGCGCCCATGCTAGGCGGAGCTCGGCCCAGCAGCGAGACGGTCAGCCGAGAGCCCTAAAAAGGGCTGCGGCTCGCGTAAGGGACGTCGGAGTTGCTAAAAGAATTGTCAAGAAGTGCCGATAACACTCACATAGGTCCAGGAAGGAAATCAGGCTCTTGAAGTGATCGGGTAGGCACAAAAAGAAAAAATGCAGGAGCCGAGGCAACATGCGACCGCTCGCACCGTCTTAGTGAACTCATCATTAGTGAGGACTGTGCCTTCTCTGGGCAGAAAATGCTTGGACCCTGGTCGTTCCGCAACAAACCGAGATTTATTCTCAAGGCTTTGCGAGATTTTCCCGTAGACAGTGAATTGGTAAATTTCTTATGAATGGTACTTAAGGTGCATTTTTAATTTCCTCTGTGTTCACATGACCCGTTTCGGCTAGTGTTGTTCTTGTAGTCTAATAAACATTTTTCCTTTATTTCCGTCGTGATCTGTGAACTCGCTCCGCTAGTGTTTGGCCTATGAAGTTGACGTACACCTATGACATTGGGATAGGCGGCCTTACTTGTAGCCAAACATTCATTTTTTTCGTACTTTATTATAACGAACTAGAAGGTGTGTAGGCTGGCACTTTGTCGTACACATTTCCTTTTTAATCTACGTCACAAATTGATATGTGCAACTACGTACCAAAATTCAAATAATCATTGAAGTTGTATGCAAGACAAAGCATAAGAATAGCTATTAATTATAATGCAGTTCTTTCTTTGGCCGTTTTGTTAATTTGACATAATGATGCATTCGGCGGACTGGCGTTTACCTATAATAGGAGAATTCTGAACATGACCATGGTGCCATCTCTGAAACTGACTGCCTCAATGATGTAGCCAGCAGTACACACACAAAAAAAAAAATTCCAGGCTTATTCTCACGCTAAACTGTGAGTTTAACCGTGATGCGCATGTAAATGAGGCGTGGATGATGTTTCAGGCACCACGTGGCCGAGAATAAGCGTGACACTCCTTCATGTAAGCTTGAGGACAAGACTGCCTGCCACGGTTCTGCCTCGTGCGAGCGTGAACAAGCCACGCACGCGTGAAAAACACAAATCACACACTTAACAACCTGCGGAGCGCTCGCGCGGCAGCTTTCCGCCACGCGCATAAAAAATCGGAATAGGGGATCCGTGGTATATCAGGTGATCTGCGCGAAGTGTGGGCGAGGGAGAACAACGCTCTGCGTCTTCCGACTACCCAGGCAGGGAATGCGAAACTTTTCTTGGGGAGCCTGAAGGAGGCCGTGGTGTTTTGAACACTGCGTCGGCCGTTTTTGGTGTGGATTTTACAGCGGACTACCATGATCCACACCCGTTCATTGCAGCGCAGAGCTTCCTGTTTAATTGTCAGAGTTGGTGTCCATCTCTGTGTTCACTTCTACAGACATTCGTGACGTACAACGCGGGTGGTGTATGCATATATTGTGCACTGTGCCGAGTTTACGAGAATTTACGAGAGAGAATCCACCGTGGTCAGACGGCTCAAGAGCAGCATTTCCATATGGATAATGGATATGTTGCGGTCCCTCACCTGTTATTCATGGACGATCGAAATATACAAGTAAGAAAATTTGTTATGGTTCGCCTTTATTAAACAGCAGCCAACTGCCAATTTGTCATAATTTCCGGTCTATGCTTGTATGATGTGTGGTACAAAATTTGCCGTAATGGTATATTTATTAGAAAGCGACAACCTTTTACGCGAGCAGTAGTGTTGATCGAAATAGGGAGCTGTCAGCCTCGTGCTTTTTTAACAAGTTTTAACACCGAACTGTTCAATTGTGCTAAATTGTTCAGTTCGTTGTGCTGAAGTACCAAATTCGCAGATTTGTGCTGTTCTCATTTTATATTTGCCAACACACCGTTCTCTCCGTGCCCGCTGTCATTTCGCTTCGGGCAAGGGTTGCGAACTGGGAGTTGCCACTCTGCATATTGCACCGTGCTTCTTCTGATGATTTAAAACTCTGTTAGTGGCGCATCAATGTGGTAAGCCGTGTATGCCATGTAGTTGCCGCGTATGCCGCTCATAGTATACCACTGCCTATAAAGTGAAAATGAATAATTTTGTGCGGTATTTGTCGATTGACAGTAACCTGCGTCTCCGAAGCGCTGCATGCGAGGTTGCAACAACACGCGCTACTAAATTTGCAACCTCAATTGCACTCTGAATTAGGATATCTATCTAGCGCAGCTCCGCATATTTTACGTTTCGGGATTTAAACAGGGGAAGTGTGACTCTGTTCAATGAACATGAATATACTCTGGCCGTTGCAGCTCTTGATTTCCAGCTGCAAAATCATCTATGTCCAAAGTGAGAGTTCACGCGTGGTAAGTTTACCTAGAATGTCATTCTTCTCAAAATTTCTGTCTCCCTTGGGTTGGGAATTAAGCGTAACTACGTGTTTCTATCTCATTTTTGCTTAGGTATTAAATGATTTAATCGAAAGCGTTGCCAGTTGTGTTCGAATTTTTAAAGTTTACTTTTATGAGGAGCATGATGGAATAAGTTACAGCTATGTGTCTCACCTTGTTACAGCTACAGCTATGTGTCGCACATTGTTCTTTTGTTTTTAATGTCACATTTGAAAGCAAGTAAAGGTTTGGAAATAGGATTGATGAAAATGAACAAAAATTAAAAAGAAATGTTCTTCTGATCATATGAAAATTCTGAAATTTTCTGAGCCTTCATACGTCGCTTTAGAAGCGTGCTTGCGACCTAGGCTTTCAATGCATGCTCTCATTACTGCAGTGATTTCACCATCTTTCCCATATCGCTTACTTCTAAAAACTTCCAAACCGCAACATTTTAGGAGCAGTCAGTAGAAGAAATGTCGGAACAAGTGCAATCAGTGTTAAAGCAGTGAAAAAGCAAGCGGTCTTTTTTACCACATTTAGTCTTAAAGAAACATGTTTTCATCTCTAAAGTATTATACTTGTAGTATTAAGATATCTTTCTTTTTTTTTCACATAGCGCTAAATAACCTTATAAAACCATGCAATATCTGGGGGGAAACAATGCTCCTCATCTGTGGCTGTGAGCAGGAAAACACCGAGATCAGGGATGACACATCCCTAGAAAAGGCACTAGTGATGTGGCTATGCCTTTATTGTATGTAATACGTAACATATCCGGTGGCATATGGCCAATTTTTGTGCAACCAACTTAAAGCCCGGGCGGCGCCGCAGAGCACGGTTGAGAGGGCATTCGTCCTTTTGTGCAAGGAGATATCGAGGGGCTTGGTCACGTTTTACATTCCTTGACGTCTATAAAATGTACCAGGATATTACAAAGCACCATCTCAGTGGATTAGTTTCAGTATCACTGGCGGGAGCACCTTGTGCAATCTTTCTGTAGCATACTCAACTTCTAATTCGCCGGCATGCTGTCACTGTCATAGCGTCTTCGTTCGTCACAGTCTGCGCCGTCTAAGCAGAAGTTAAGAAGACTGCGAAGGCCTTGGTGAGCAAAGCTCGCTTCTGAGAAGCGACCCAAGCGCCCAAGACGACAAGGGCCGGTGCTTCTTCGTTGTTGCCGACGCATGCAGAGAAGGGGCTAGGGGGGATGGGGCACACTCCTCACTCCATCCCCCTTGCCCCCGCTAGAATCCTCTCTAAGCGCGGAGGTTCGTCACGCCATAATATGCGTGGGAACAGGGGTCCTTATCACGTCTGTTAAGCCTGAGGAGGGGCTGCTGATCACTCCTAGCAGGCGTGATCGGTAAGCGAGGATAAATATCACGCTTAGATAAAGCGTGCAAAAAAACAGCAAATGCACGCTTAGATAAGCGTGGATTTTTTCAGAATGTAGGAGGCATGACGATTGTGCAACAAATATATAAGAAAAAGTAAAACATCCTAATGTTAGTCAAAATTTTAAGAACAGAATTTAAGTTAACTTAATTTATTATGGGATTATACTTTCCAAAAAGACGATATGATTAGGAGACACGCCGTGGTAACGCACTCGGGAAATCTGGACCACCTGGGGTTCTTTAATGTGCACGTAAATCTAAGTACATGGGCGTTTTCGCATTTCGCCCTCACAAGATGCGGCAGCCGTTAAGAACTGACCTATATGTTCGAACATTTAATGTATGTTCTAATTATGTTAAATAAACATTTTGATGCGCATCAAACCATTATGCAGTTATTTGTACCGGCCATCGTTTGAAAAGTGTCCAAGTATCTTTTTATTAAATAACATCATAACATTCAGGTCATTACATGTGTACCTTTTTTGTTCCTATCTTACTCACTTGTGGTATTATTAGGGTTATTTTCTCAATCTCACCCATATTGAAAGGGAATCGCTTATTTCACTTCGTTCAACTACATAAGCCGCGATACACCTTAATTATCGCTTGGCGCTTGAACGCCTTTGTGCGCAGGCGTTTCGCATGCAGTACTCACCAGACCATTTGGCATAAAATAGTGGAACGAAATCTAAAAGGTTTGGCAACTTCAAGAAAGCTAACTAAAACTAAAAACAGATTCTAAGAAAATAAACCCCAGCAATAGGGGTGATGTTGGCTTAGTCGATTGCGCTGGGGAACACCGTTCTGTCAAGCAAATGCACATCTTTCCTGAACGGTGCTTCTTCAAAAAAAATTTCTGACACTTCAAATGTTTCTCTACCTGCCGCATTATTTTACAACCATTCGGTAATGTTTCCAATAATAATTCACCCAGCTGGTGTAGAGAGCATATTAAACAGAATGAAGCTTTCGTCATCCCCGGGCTGCGATTCCGTAAGCCCAAAGTTTTTGAAAAGCACTGCTGAGTACTCTTCAATAATACTAAAATAAAAAGATTTTTTTGAACATTCGCTGGGGCTGGGGGGAAAGTCGCCAAGGTGATTCCACTACATAAATCAGGTAATAAGCATTCCCCACTTAACTACTGGCCAATTTGACTTACTAGCATTGCCTGTAAAAATTTGGAACACATCTTATTTTCTGGTCCCGCTAACTTTCTTAAATCAAACTGTTTTTTCACTCGCGCACAACACGGCATCAGAAAGGCATGCTCTTGTGAAACGCAACTAGTATTATTCACGCATAACCTGAGTATAATTCTTGATCAATCCTCTTTCGCAGATAACTTATTTCTAGATTTCTCAAAAGCATTTGACAAGGTATGCCATAAACTACTACTACATAAGCTTCGTCTTCTAAACATAGATAGCAAGTTACTCACGTGGCTTGACTGTTCTTTAACTAACCGCTCCCTGTACGCTTCGGTCAACAACACTGACTCGTAGCTTAGCAGCGTTCACTCTGGTGTACCGCAAGGCTTGGTACTTATTTACGTTAACGATTTGCCTTGCTGCGTTTCCTCTCATATTGATTAGTTTGCTGACGACTGCGTATTCTTTCGGGAAATAACAACTGCGAACGATGTAATTAGTCTAGAGAACTATCTTAACACTGTTTCAAGTTGGTGAAAGACAGGATGTATGGAACTGAACATTAACATGCGTAAATTCATGCATGTATCACTAAGTAATCAAGCGCCACACACTTACTTTCGTAACAACGTTCCCCTAGACCCCGCGTCTAGCTACATATACCTTGGTGTACATACTAACAACAACACCATTGACTGGACTACTCACTGCGCTTACGTTGTACGCAACGCTAACCGAACTTCGGGCTTCCTTCGATGTAACTTTTCGTTTTCCCCTCCTACCTTAAACTGATGCTTGATAGAACACTAATACTTCCAAGGTTGGAATACACCGCGTCTGTTTCGGATCCAGGTCCTGAAAACCTCATACAATCTCTTGAAAAGGTCCAGAATAGCGCAGTCCGTTTTATCCGGTCTAACTATAACAGGACTGCAAGCATAACCGCCATGAAATGAAGTTTGAGTTTACTTTCTCTCGCATTTCGTCGCAAACAGCTTCGTCTCTTTCATATGATCTTTCATCACCAAAATTACGCAAAGAACAGCTTCGGTAACCTCAGTACATGTCCCGATGCTAGCAAGGTGGGTATACCCCTTCTTACTGAGCTAATGCCTTTGCACTTGCATTTCTCCCACGCACATCTGACGAGTGGAATCACCTTCCCGAAATTGTTGCCACAATTTTAAATCATGAATTCTTTAAAAACAGCATAACTAATATTGTATATATAGAGCCCATTTTGTACCCACTATGTTTGTGTTAACATTGTTTAATCTTGATGTATTTCGTTATGTTTCATTTCTTAATCTGCTTATAGCGAACTTGTATGACCAATCCAATTTTTGTACCTGCAACTTTTATAGTAACCATGTTAATCATGCATTGATTTGTTATGTTTCAGATGCTGCTTTTATTCTATTTCTTTGTATTTCTTGTTTCCCACTCCCCTCTGTAATGCTGCTCGTCGTCGTCGTCGTCGTCGTCGTCGTCGTCGTCGTCGTCGTCATCATCATCATCATCATCATCATCATCATCATCATCATCATCATCAGCCTGGTTACGCGCACTGCAGGGCAAAGGCCTCTCCCATACTTCTCCAACTACCCCGGTCATGTACTAATTGTGACCATGTTGTCCCTGCAAACTTCTTAATCTCATCCGCTCGCCTAACTTTCTGCCGCCCCCTGCTACGCTTCTCTTCCCTTGGAATCCAGTCCCTAAGCCTTCATGACCTCGGTTACATTCCTTCCTCATTACATGTGCTGGCCATGTCCATTTCTTTTTTTTTTTTATTTCAACTAAGATTTCATTAACTCACGTTTGTTCCATTCCCCTAATCTGCTCTTTTCTTATCCCTTAGCGTTACACTCATAATTCTTCTTTCCATAGCTCGTTGCGTCGTCCTCAATTTAAGCAGAAGCCTTTTCGTAAGCCTCCAGGTTTCTGCCCCGTACGTGAGTACTGGTAAGACACAGCTGTTATACACTTTTCTCTTGAGGAATAATGGCAACCTGCTGTTCATGATCTGAGAATGCCTGCCAAACGCATCCCCGCCCATTTTTATTCTGATTATTTCAGTCTCATCATCCGGATCCGTGGTCACTACCTGCCCTAAGTAGATGTATTCCCTTAGCACTTCCAGTGCCTCGCTACCTATCGTAAACTGCTGTTCTCTTCCGAGGCTGTTAAACATTACTTTAGTTTTCTGCAGATTAATTTTTAGACCCACCCTTGTGCTTTGCCTCTCCTGGTCAGTGAGCACGCATTGCAATTGGTCCCTTGAGTTACTAAGCAAGGCAATATCATCAGCGAATCGCAAGTTACTAAGGTATTCTCCATTTACTCTTATTCCCAATTCTTCCCAACGGAGGTCTCTGAATACCTCCTGTAAACACGCTATGAATAGCATTGGATAGATCGTATCTCCCTGCCTGACGCCTTTCTTTATTGGGATTTTGTTGCTTTCTTTATGGAGGACTACGGTGGCTGTGGAGCCGCTATAGACATCTTTCGGTATTTTTACATACGGCTCGTTTACACCGTGATTCCGTAACGCCTCCATGGCTGCTGAGGGTTCGACTGAATCAAACGCTTTCACGTAATCAATGATAGCTATATATAAGGGTTGGTTCTATTCCGCGCGTTTCTATACCACCTGATTGATAGTGTGAATATGGTCTATTGTTGAGTAACGTTTACGGAATCCTGCCAGGTCATTTGGTTGACAGAAGTCTTAGGTGTTCCTGATTCTATTTGCGATTACCTTAGTAAATACTTTGTAGGCAATGGACAGTAAGCGGATCGGTCTATAATTTTCAAGTCTTTGGCGTCCCCTTTCTTTTGGATTAGGATTATATTAGCGTTCTTCCAAGATTCCGGTACGCTCAAGGTCATGAGGCATTGCGTATACAGGGTGGCCAGTTTTCTAGAACAATCTGCCCACCATCCTTCAACAAATCTGCTGTTATCTCATCCTCCCCAGCTGCCTTCCCTCTTTCCATAGCTCCCAAGGCTTTCTTTACTTCATCCGACATTCCTTGTGGTATATAAAATTCTTCTAGACTATTATCTCTTCCATTATCGTCGTGGGTGCCACTGGTACTGCATAAATCTCTATAGAACTCCTCAGCTACTTGTACTATCTCATCCATATTAGTAATAATATTGGCGGCTTTGTCTCTTAATGCATACATCTGATTTTTGCCTATTCCTAGTTTCTTCTTCACTGCTTTTAGGCTTCCTCCGTTCCTGAGAGCATGTTCAATTCTATCCATATTAAACTTCCTTATGTAAGCTGTCTTACGCTTGTTGATTAACTTGGAAAATTCTGCCAGTCCTATTCTACCTGTATGGTTAGAGGCTTTCATACATGGGCGTTTCTTGATCAGATCTTTCGTCTCCTGCGATAGCTTACTGATATCCTGTCTAACGGAGTTACCACCGACTTCTATTGCATACTCCTTAATGATGCCCATACGATTGTCGTTCATTGGTTAAACACTAAGGTCTTGTTCCTGAGTTAAAATCAAGCTACCTGTTCTGTAGCTTGATCTGGAATTCCTCTAGTTTCCCTCTTACCGCTAACTCATTGATTGGCTTCTTATGTACCAGTTTCTTCCGTTCCCTCCTCAGGTGTAAGCTAATCCGAGTTCTGACCATCCTATGGTCACTGCAGCGCACCTTGCCGAGCGCGTCCACATCTTGTATGATGCCAGAGTTAGCGCAGAGTATGAAGTCGATTTCATTTCTAGTCTCGCCGTTCGGGCTCCTCCACGTCCACTTTCGGCTATCCCGCTTGCGGAAGAAGGCATTCATTAACCGCATATTATTCTGTTCTGCAAACTCTACAAATAACTCTCCCCTGCTATTCCTAGAGCCTATGCCAAATTCTCCCACTGACTTGTCTCCAGTCTTATTCTTGCCTACCCAGGCATTGAAGTCGCCCATCAGTATAGTGTATTTTGTTTTAACGTTACCCATTGCCGATTCCACGTCTTCATAGAAGCTTTCGACTTCCTGGTCATTACGACTGGGTGTAGGGGCTTAGACCTGTACGACCTTCAATTTGTATCTATTATTAAGCTTCACAACAAGACCTGCCACCCTGTCGTTTATGCTATAGTATTCCTGTGTGTTATTAGCTATATCCTTATTAGCCAGCAATCCGAATCCTAGTTCTCGTCTCTCCGCTAAGCTCCGGTAGCACAGGACGTGCCCGCTTTTTAGCACTGTATATGCTTCTTTTGTCCTCCTAACTTCACTGAGCCCTATTATATCCCATTTACTGCCCTCTAATTCTTCCAATAGCACTGCTAGAATCGCCTCACTAGATAACGTTCTAGCGTTAAACGTTGCCAGGTTCAGATTACAATGGCGGTCTGTTCGGACCCAGGTATTCTTAGCACACTCTGCTGCGTCACAGGTCTGACCGCCACCGTGGTCAGTTGCTTCGCAGCTGCTGGGGTCTGAGGGCCGCGCTTTGATTGTTGTGTTGATATAGGAGGTTGTGGCCTAGTACTGCACCAGGGTGGCCAGTCCTGCTCTGGGGAGGGAGTGCGTTACCGGTTCTGGTCACCGTGATCAGGCCGCACTCCAGGCCTGTTTATGCAATTTTATCAACACGCCGATTTTTTTTTTAATCCGGTGGAAAATTGCGCGGCACCGCGATTCGAACCCCGGTCCTCTTGCACGTGTGGCGGATACACTACCTCTACCTCTACGCACCCAAGGAACACAAGGGTACATCAAATAAATAAATAAAAAAATAAATAAAAAAATAAATAAATAAATAAATAAATAAATAAATGCGCTTGTCGCGATCGCTTCCGGATTACCACAATTTCTAAATTAGATACGGATACAAAATTCTTACGTGATATCGCGCTGAGCATTGCATCTGCAGTATTGTCGTGACCAAAGATGGGTGACTTACAATGCGACATTGTAGGCGTTACAATAGCAACAGGTAAAAAGCGTTGCAGCTGAGAAGCGGACTAGGGTGGTTGGTTGGGTTAGTTGGTAATTCATGATCAAAATTAACGTACAGCGCGAAGGACAAGGACTGCGAAATACGACATACACAGCGCTGACTTCCAACAATATTTTATTGCGTTGCCACATCGTGTGTATATATACAAGAAAGGGCATGCGCAGAAAATGTCTCATATTTCTGCGCATGCCCTTTCTGTAAATATATAGGCACAATCCTGGCGAATGATGCGTCCACTAAAACGAAGAACAAGAAACACGCACTTACGGTGATAATAATATACAGAAGAGGAAGAATTAAGTGCAGAATTATTGCCCACGAGTTGTACATCTTAAGCAATTGAGGCCGACTGCTAACTGTTCCTAGTCGTAAAAATTGTAACAGCGCAAACACATGCAACCACAAAGTAACAAGGACGAGACACAAGCGCTGTGTCTCGTCCTAGTTACTTTGTGGTTGCATGTGTTTGCGCTGTTACAATTTTTATGTCAAGTATGCACCAACTCACCCAGAAAGAAGTTTTAATGTTCGTAGTCGATTTGAGTAACACGATTTTAAAATATGCAGTAAGCTAGATGACTATGCAACATTTAATATATTCGTTTGAGGGCATGTGTTTGAATGTGAAAGTTGTAGAGCTTTCTCACAAACATACAAATGTTATTTTTATAGCGTTGTCGTTTACGAGGTTCTAATTTTTCGCCTGCAAAACGACGTCACTGTACACATGGGGACCCTCGTTTGCAGCGTTCTCAATTACGTTTAAAAAGTAGAAAGTCCACATACCGTAAAGGAAAACGATCGAGCCCGTCGCCCAACCACCCACGTTAACCATTTCAATAACGTAGTGGTGAAGGTGAAAATCCACCGTGGGTAGGCCAGTGATAGGCTAGCGCTGAAAAGCGGATCTCGAAACGCACTCGTCAACTTATACAACTGGCATGTCGACTTCTTTATCGCCACTACTGTAAGAATATTTTTTCGTGTAAGGAATACTTACGGGGCTCAATAGAAGGAGTGGAGCTGGACCAACAACGAAGAAAGATATGATACCCACGGGCACACCGAAGTATTCGAAGAATAGTTTTTGCTGTGTAGAAGATAACCAAGCATGCAAAAAAATGACACACAGTAGTAAAATGTGGAATTTCCAACTTTTTTTGAGGGCCATGTTAGCATGTCTAGACGTCATAGATTGTTCATCATCATCATCGTTGTCAGTATCATTATTATCATTTTAATTTTCATTATTATTGTATTGCTTGACGCCTATTGCACGACAACCATTGCATCACCTGCCTATTGCAAGACGAAAGCATCATCCAGTGATCATCAACTCCCCGTGTCTTCTGTTTGCCCACTTCATCAAATGCATTCAAATTGCCCTATTTCATCAAACCTATGTAACCCTTGCGCCCCTGAGATCCGTTCCGTGCCCAAGAAACCCGTTCTTTTACTCTAACGGACAAACAGTCCCCGCTATGCATTACATCACCAGCCCGGCAGCACTTCCTAAACTCAATTATACTGTCAGCACACAACTATTCATCACTCTAGACTGCCATTTGCCTGTTTCTTAAGAATACGCTTGGTGTATTGCAATTCACTGCTGGATCAATGGTCCTTAGTGGCGTTAGTGCTGATAAAAAAAAAAAAAAAAAAAACAGACTGACTTTATAATTTTTTGTTCAGTGATATCCACAAGCTGCCGTCGATGACTGAACAGTGCCGGACATATACGAATGAATTGGTTTTATGCGCCTGGCACTTTCCTCCTCAAGGTGCATGCGCGCGGCAATATTGCGTGTGTCCGCGGGTTTCTTTCAGGCTCGGAAAGACACTTTTATGTAGCACGCATTGAGCAACAGAAAGCTGTATCGGCTGTCTTTCATGTTGTTCTACAATATTTTTCATTGCCACCTCGCGCGTAATTAAAATAATTAAGAAGTTGATTAAACAATTAAGAGTAATTACCTAACGAATGCAAAACGTAACCTACATCCAAGCCACGGCAAACAAGTTTACCTTGGTTTGGTCCAGCTACATGACATTTGCATGTTTTTCAAGTTTGGCTCTATATAGTTACGTGGGACACCCGGTATACCAGTGATAGGGGTATTCCTGTACTGCTTCAAAGACTGCTCTATATATACCATCGATTTAGGATAAGTCGAGCTATAAAGTGCTGCACAAGTTGAATAGGAAAATGCGTGCCGCGTATAGAGTTAGTTCTTTCACAAGTTCCTGAAAAGTCTCTGGTTGAGGTTCAGCTGCATGGTCCTAGAGCCGGTCAAATGTGGTAGCTTAAACGGCGTTTTATAAAAAAAGGATTTCTTCATGGATTTGTTCGTGCACTAAGCTTTATAGTTCAGGTCAACGCACTGCCTGTAGTCCCGCTCCAAACATCGATACCTAGCAGGGTGATAAAATACAGTTTTTGTATGTTCGAGGTTAAATAAGAAAAGAAAAAGAAATAACAATTCTGGCAGTACATCAGGCGTCATACAGTCAAGTTCAGTTTTTGAACGCCAAACTGATGTGCTTAAAATGACTAAATCAGAGTTTATGTAATTGACAGCAAGAACAAAATGCAATGCATATCCAACGCACATGAAGCGAAGCTGTCACCTCCTGCTTATTGGTCAATCCGCCTTTGTGGGCATGTGTCATTGTACCACCAGCTTCCTGGCCGACCCTCCGTTTTTGGTATGTTCCATTGTATGGAAATAATCATCATAATGATGAGCACGCGGACACGCTTCTTGGCTGATCCCCCATTGTGGCTATGTTCCATAACATCCAATTGATAATCATCATCAGCAGGCGGCGATCATCTTAAATATCTGGTTACCGTTGACAAGATACGCATCTCCCGCTTCTTGGCCAATACCTTGCTGTGGGTACGTGCCGCTGTATGGAAATCATAATCAATAAGCGGAGACGCTTCTTTGCCCATTCCCCGTGGCGTGTATGTTCCATAACATGGAAATGACAATCGTCAACTTGCGGCCATCATCTCGAAGAGCTGGTTGGCATTGGCACGAGAGGTGTACGTGTGGTTGTGGCCTAATTTCAACGAAACTAGGCCACAACTTCCCGTAAAGTTTTCTCTTGCAAGTATGTTCACATGATTGGTCACTTGAAGGATATGTATGACTCTAGCAGAGTTTAAATCGGACTGGTACAACCTCATAATAAGGTGCTTGTCGATGCAACTCCTTTAAGCGCAAAACGTCTTACATTGTTTCTGGGGTGCATGGTTTGCATATCGCGATTTCTCAGTCCTTTCTAGATCATCAATATGGGCGGTGTTGGCTAGCGCTTGCACGTTCCTCGCATATAGTGTAATACATAACGGAACAAATACCATGTGAGGAATAAAAGAAGTGGTGGTCACCTAATGTTTAGAAAATCGGGCTGCTGCGCTGGCGAGCCGAGGTTCAAATCCCGCCGCCGCACATTTCATTTTTTTAAAGGTGAATGTGAATATACTCCGCAGCAATCCGACCAGTGACCGGCCGACCCAGGCGAAACCATGGAATGATAGGCAAAGAAAGCTTCGCTTTGATATTTATGCACAGTAAATGCACAGCTGGTTGTGGTGTGACAGTGTCACGGTGCCGCGGCGCAGCAAACCGAAGCGTTTCACCAAGGTGCGTTCTGGGCCTTGCTAGCGCAAGGTGGCAGACCTGCACCCGAAGCACCGATTTATAAACAAGGGCGCGTATGTTAGTTGCATATCTAAAAGGGACCTGAACTTGCCATCAAAAGCGATTTCAGTGGTATTTCTGTAAGACCCTCTATATTTTCGCCACACTCTCTCACGTCAACGTTGCTATATATATCCGTGGGCATGAATTTGACCAGGTATTCTGCTTTAGGCCCGTCGCACAGTTGCGCGTGAAACCGCACTCCTTAACATATCATGTGCGGCGCGCCACTTTTTACATTATTCCACTGCTATTTCTCCTACATACACTCCTCGTCCGCAATCTATATCTGTGACATAGTTGCGCCTTGCTTTTGTTTCACACGTAATACGCGTTTAACACGGAATACGTATTTAGCATCATTTCTTAAACTATTCAATATTTTCTTGCAATAACCTGGCTTTACAGTTCACGAAAACCCGGTTCATGTGATACCGTATATATATATATATATATATATATATATATATATATATATTATTGTGATACCGTATATTATGAGTCAAAGCAGTGCCGAACCTCTCCGTCTTCTGGCAGTGGTTCCAAATCTTATTTATTTATTTATTTACATACCTACTTCGCCCATTGGGCATTACAGTAGGGAGGACAGATAATCAATATAAAATACAAGATTGCACATTCTTAAAAGGTTAAACACTTCAGACCATGGGTACAATACTAATCATACATGTGTTACATTTTAAGGGAGTGCATGAGACAGCACAAAGAACAAGTTTCGCCCAGGTAACAAGATACACTTATTTTCACAGCACGTTGGCTAACATTGCAAAACAAACATCAAAGAAGATTACAAATGGCGAGTGCATTTTTATCTGCAAACATATGTTTGGAGAGCAGTGGGGAATGCGTCATCAGAAGCAACTTCAATTAGTTCAGGAGGCAGCAGGTTCCATTCGTGGATTGTACGGGGAATAAAGGAGTTTTGGTATGTTGTTGTGCGCGCGCATATTTCTTTTATCTTAAGTATGTGGTCGCGGCGCCCAGATATGTATGTTGGTGGTTGTAGATAAGTCTCTTTGTTTAGTGGTGTGCGATTGAAGACGATATCTCGAAGGAAAGAGAGGCGGGAAACAACACGGCGTAGCGAAAGATCTTCTAAACATATGTGCCGTTTTATTTCTGTGATGCTGCTTGGAAATGAGTAAATGCCGGTTATGAAACGGGCCGCACGTTTCTGTATCGCTTCTAAGCTATTCACAAGAATTTGTGTATGCGGGTCCCACACAACAGACGCGTATTCGAGAATCGGGCGAACGTTGCTTAAGTAAAGTGTTCTCTTGACATCTAGTGGCGCGTGCCTAAAGTTCCGTTTGATAAAATTAAGTACTCGCCCTGCTTTTAAAGTGATGCTTTGAATGTGACGATTCCATGTCAGATCGGCGGAAAATGTGACACCTAACTATTTAGCTTCGCGTGTTTCTGATAAAGGGGAGCCGTTCAAGTAATACTGTGTACGGATTGGTTGCCGCTTGCGGGTGAAACAAATATGCTTACATTTTGAGACGTTGAGGGACAATGCATCCATCGCGCTCGCAAGAGCCGATAACCAAGATCTTCATGAATTATGGTGTGAACCGAAATGATGTCCACATGCTTCGCCAGTTCATCTATGCATATCCTCTGTTCTTGTCTAATCAGCTCGTCTACCTTCGCAATTGCGTTGGGGGTGATTGCATGATTGCTTTGGCCTGGTCTTGGATCGTCTTTGCAGTTGCAAAGTAGTCTTTCTTTGAACCGTTTGCTCCACCGCTTCACATCGGCTAATGAAATGCAATGTTCAACTTTTATGGCAGCCATACGGCGACTAATTTCTTCTTGGGAAACACCTTCAGCTGTCAAAATCCTCACGATACCACGCTGTTTAACTTTTGGCGCGTCCATTAATTATGTCACACAACCATGTTCAACGCAGTGTTTGAGAGCATTAAAGAACATGTATCCTCCCACCTACATGCCACCTTTGTAAATAAGAGATGCCTGTGCACTACGCGCATGCCTCGCAGATAATGAACCGAACCATCATTGCGCGGGATGGGTTGGCTCACTTTCATTTGAACCGCCCTCGTACATTAGAAATGGAAAGATACAATGGAATATACAAATGCGAAGATACAGCTTGATAAAGAGCAAAAAAGTGTCACTGCAAACAAAGTTCACTGCACGTATACACAAAACCTCGCAAAAAGATATTTAAATATACGTATAAGTCTCCAATAAATCTACATACCGAGGAAAAGGTCACTGTAAAGAATGCGTCAAACAAGGCAAATATATATATTCGGCAATCACAGATTCACAGATAACAGCCCCCGCTCTCTCCACTCACCCTGATTATCGCGCGCGACAGGAGGCAGCGCGCTTTCTCCTCGCTTTTCTCCTTTGCGCACAGAAGACTGAGCCATCATCGTCGGCTCACCCATGCTACTTCGCCCCCTCTTTATGCTTTCACTCTCACATACAACATGCGGCGCACAGTCACGATGTTATCGCCCTTGGACTTTATACGGAACATGAGGGCGACGGCAGAAATGCGCTATAGTGTCCATGTAATTGCTACCGCAATGGTATAATAAGAGCATCCGGCAACTGAAACCTGCAACGACCCTTTACTATCCACAAAAGACGTAACGAAATAGAACTTTCACCATGCGGCAAGTCGCTGCGCCGCAACGATGTCTTATTCTTTCTTTTGTGGGGCCTGAGCACCGAAATGAAAAAAAAAGAAGAACAAAGGAAAGCATGCTGGCAAGAATGGAATGCCTACATTGGGCGCCTAATGTGGCTACCCAAGGAATATTGAAGGAAACGTGAGACGCTTGGCTCACAGGGAAGCATACGCATGCTACTCCGTATCCTAAAACGGCGAGACAAGATTTTCCGGAGAGGTTGCGCTCAAGCGAACGCGTTGCAATTCGTCTAGTCCGCACAGTGACGGCGGTGAGCGACCATTGTTTCTTTTGCTCGTCTGCTAGCCAGAAAGCGTCCAAAATTCTGCCAGCCAAAAGTCCACATGGCCATACAAAAACGAACGCGTACCGAAGTGCGCCGCGCGAGGGTCGGGGCAACACAAGAAAACGCATGCGCTCTGGCTGGCTCTGGCAGCACGCGGGTAGGGAGAAGAAAAAATTGAAGAGGCTCAATGTGTACTCAGGAATAAACCTAAAGGTATAAAAATAAATAAGAAAGTATAGTTACCTTAGCTGGTTTTAGTGTCTTGACATGGATGCCTTGGCGCAGGTGAAAAGAATGTTTATATTCTTTTCTTTGACATGATGGCACCAATCAACCACCACAACGCTTCGTCTCATCGGCACTCGCTTTGTGCTTTGTCAACTTGTCTGATAAAGTGTTGATTTAGCTTGTCTCATTGTATGGTCCGATGTACGACTTTAGAAAAGCTAATGCACCTTTGGCGTCAAATGTTCATAAAAACATTAAACCCATAAAGTTCCGGAATCGAAAACATAAATCACGACTTTGTAAATGTCTTAGCACCTCTCACATCAAAAGTTTGTGAGAATTTTATACCCACGAAGTTTCGGAATTAAAATCCATGCGCACCGTAGATTACGCAGCCTCCGCGAGACGCCGCGACGAGCCCGCTCGCCATCAAAACGCCCTTGAAACTTTGTGCTCGGATGGGGCTCCTTGCAGTATGTTACTCTCGGTGCATGGGCGTTGCCGCGAAATCCAGCCCGAGTTTGCAGTGTTCGCGCTGAAATGTATTTTCGAGCGTGAAAAACACGTTCTGGACATAATCCAGAATGATTTCCGGCGCCGGGGGCTGTTTTGGTCGGCGGTGCATGACAGCACGAGAAAATGGGTGGGGGGGGCTGAAGGCCCATATGACCCTCTACCCATCGGCTAAGCCCCTGGATTACACAAGCTTCGGTAACGACCGACAGCAGAAACAGCCATCGATAACATTCGAGAAACTTCCGATAGACGCTGGCGCGTCCCGCGTTGAGTGATAAACATAGATGGTGAAAAGCGGTCACGCGAAAAAGATAAGTACACGTGCTAAAAGGGCTCATTGAACAATAATGTCATGTTTGTTTGATGCAGTTCTCAAAATAAAAACGATTATACTTGTACGCGCCCTTCCTTGCACCATGCTTCACTGCACTGCGGTTACCCAACTGCTACAATCGTGCTCACGGTTTACTCATTCCAGTGTGGACACAGCAATGAAAATCTCCGGAGAAGATAGAAATTCCACTGTTACAAGAAAATGTGGCACGTGTTTTGGTATCGCCGGACACAGCCTATAGTGAGCTCAGTTCAGACGCGCACCGAGTTTGCCGGTGACAGAGTTTTCTGTCCTTTCGGCGACCCTGTCACACTGAACCGAGCCGTACACTCTACCGTGTCAGCGGAGCGTCATGGAGCGCGTTTTCTGCTTGTTGTCCCCGAGAGTGTCCGCTCCGCCGTTCTACGCGCCATGCATGACGATGTGACATCCGGCCATTTCGGCTTCGTACGAACGCTGCACCGCACCCAAGAATGATTTTATTGGCCCAAGATGTACGAAACAACCAAGCGTTACGTCGCTAGTTGAGAAACGTGCCAACGTCACAAGCGACCGACCACCGCAGTCCCGGGTCCCCTTCGACCATTGACACCGCCCAGTAGGCCGTTCGAACAAGTAGGTATTGACCTTCTGGGTCAATTCCCGTTATCTAACAACAAGAACCGTTGGATAATTGTCTGCGTAGACCATCTTACACGGTATGCAGAAACTGCAGCCATACCGTCTTCTACCGCTGTTTGCGTGGCGGTCTTCCTGCTGCGTTCCGGGTTCCTTCGTCATGGCCCACCACGTGTCATCATCAGCGCCCGTGGTCGTCAGTTCACTGCTGATGCCATTGAAGAGTTACTTCGTTTGTGCACTTCACAGTTCCTTCATTCCACGTCGTATCATCCACAGACCAATGGCCTCGTTGAAAGGACGAACAGAACGCTGACCAACATGCTTGCCATGTACGTCTCCTCCAATCATAAGAACTGGGACGACGTGCTTCCATTCATCACTTACGCATAGAACATGGCGAAACACGAAACCACGAACTATAGCCCATTTCATCTCCTGTATGCAAAGTTACCGCGAAGCCCTCTGGACACTTTCTTACCCTTCGTACTGCACAGTGACGATTCTTTATCGAAGACTTTGTGTCTCGCCGAAGAAGCCCGTCGAATAGCTCGTCTTCGTACTCTGGCCTCGCAAAGTCGTTCGAAAGAGCGATACGACGACCGTCACGTACAAGTATCGTTGGAAAAAGGTGACTTGGTTCTCCTTTGGACACCACAACGCAAGCGTGTATTGTGCCAAAAGTTCTTGTCACAATATTCAGATCCATTTGTAGTCGTGGACCGCCCGAACGAACTCACTTACGTCATAGCTCGCCTCCTGTACAATGGTCGGCGATCAAGCAGAACTCAGCTGACTCATATTGCTCGCCTGAAGCCTTTCTACCCTGCTTGTCCATCCTGACTCGCCCCACGGGCTTCGTCTGCTTGCGGGGAAATGTAACGGATACGAAAGGCGCGGACAAGAAGAGACAAGAGAATACGAAGAGAACGAAGAGAACAATATACGTCGGACTACGAGGACATACTGTACTTATAAGAGTTCGCAAAATGGCAGTTTCCTATAGCAAAAATATTTTTTTTACTAATTGCATACTTAAACCTGGTCAGTAAAACTATGGTGTTGGAAAAATATATTCGTCCGCCCTGTTGTCTGCAGCCTTTGCAACGTGAGTGAAACTACTGAAAACTGCTTGACTAACTGGAACTATTCCATCTTGTTCTAGAATTTTGACGGAAGAATCTTATTAAGACCGAAATGGTTGCACTGCTGAGTTTGAGGTCGCGAGATCAATTCCCCCCGCGGCGGCCACATTGTGATGGAGATGCCACGCAAAAACAGCCGTATGCTGTGCGTTGGGCGCACATTAAAGAACACCAGGTGGTCAAGACTAATTCGGCCCTATGGTGTGCCTCCGGTGTTGAGGCAGCGCCTTGACGTTCCCCCGTAGGAGACCTGAGCCCGGGTCGCGTTAAACCTTGCCGGACGTACAAGAAAGTTGTATCCATCCATCCATCCCTGGTGTGCCTCTTACTTAGATCGCGGCCTTGGCAAGTGAAATCCTAGAACTTAATTTTAATTATTTAAAACCGGAGTGCAGAAATGACAGTTTCCTCAAAAGTACACTTCAGTCCGATAATTATGAGAGACAGAAACAAGCTTAAATAATATGCTGGAGATGTTAGCCGGACTGTTCGTCTCACATGCTACTGCAGGTGCGGGTAGACGATTATGCTATATACATTGATAAACACGTAACAGCACATACAGTCACACACACATATACACTATATATATATATATATATATATATATATATATATGTGTGTGTGTGTGTGTGTGTGTGTGTAAACACACACACACACTATAGAGATGTTCAGAAAGTTTCGTTCAGGCTCGAGGCCCGCAAGCACGTCAGCAGCGCTTTTCGATAATTCTGGACCTTCAAGGACATCTATGATCGATATGCATGTCAGCCGAATTTTTAATTTATTATTAGAAATTTCGATTAGGTGTTTAGCTTCACCTTTTAGTTTTTAGTGTGATGCATGGTGTTGCCTTTTATAAAGTGATTTTTTTAATATGTACTGCTCGCTGTGTTGTCATTGAATATGATCATCTAGTTCTCGCGATACTGAAATTAGTGGATGTGCATGCACGATTTTGTTTATTCGTAATGAATAACATGAAAAAAGAAAAAAGAAGGCAAAATGGCTGAGAAATAGAATCCTGGACTGTGTTGGTCGAATGTGTTGGTCGTAAGGTCGAGTCCTCGAGGCACAATATGAAATTTAGTTTGTAATTTTCTCGCAAGGGATTTCTACATTGTAGCGACCACTACAGCGTACATTAAGATGACCTGGGGAGGGAGCCCAAAACAACTTATATATAGCGCTGTAAAATAATCAGAAATGTTCCGCTACAACGAAGTCCTTGGTCTACGGTCGATGGTGGCTCTACAGTTTATTCTGGTGTTGAAGTGCAAAGAAACAGGATGAAGAAAAAGATCTCCCGTAACCGCGAGTAGATATAAGCATGAAATGGCAACCGGCAAAGCAGATTGGTTGGGGGTGATGCTAACCACAATTTTAAAAGGGGATTAGTGGATGTTCGCAACGGCACACCGCACCACACCACACCGCTCCACGTCATACTGTGCACTGGTTCATATGGACCCTGTCCAGCTAGAGGAATAAAAGCGGCTGAAGGCGGCTTGACAGGCAGCGAAAGACGCCGGAGAGACAGAGCGCGCTGAAGAAAAGCGCCTGAAGGAGACGCCAAGCAGCGTGGCGCCATCTTTCGACGCAACACAACACCTGAGCCGCGGAACTTGCCGCGCGACTGGCCGCTCGAGGCAACTTGCGTGTATTGGCGGGCTTCTTTCATGCTCGGAAACACACTTTCATGTAGCACCTATCGTACAACAGAAACCTGTAACGGGAGTTTTTCAGTTTCTTCTACCATTTTGTCATTGACACTTTTCATTCAATTATAATATTTGTGAAGTTAATTAAGACTAGTTATCTCATTAGGCGCAATGAAAGAATAATCTGAGTATCTGAGAATAATCTGAGCGACGGCAAGCAACATCACCTTGGTTCTGTCCAAGTACGTGACATCTGCATATTTTTAATGTTTGGCTCAAGTTACGTACGACATCCTGTATAGTGCAGTTTAACATTTTGCCTACGTCGGAAAACGATGAAGTTGCTCTTTGCTGTAATCCATCTCTTTCGGCTAGCTATACTTCGTTCTTTTACACGAGTTCCAGGGCGCTTTACGCGTCCTGCCTTGCAGCTATGGACGCGGAGCCTCCTACAGACCCGAACGGCCACAGGAGTACTACAGCGAGCTCTTCATTGACACATGCCACATGGTCCACCAGCAGTGAATACTCCACTGAGGCTCCTGCCCTCGTGGCTATGGACGCGGAGCTTGTCAGCCCGGCAGGCCAGATGTCTATTTTAATTATTTGTTCAAGGAAGCGAGACACTTGGTTCAGCACCAGCGAAGACACTGATGTTTATTCAGTCACAGGCGATGACTCGTGTGATGACCGATTTGTGTCGGTGATAAGCCGAAAGGCCAAAAGGAGGCTAATCAGGACGTCATCACCTAGGAATACATCAACCCTGCAGGCAACGTATGAGCACTGGCCGCACACCGTCTTCTTCATACCGGTGTATTCTTCCATCTGCCTTCGAGAATTAAACAGGCAAGCTCTCTCCGCTTTCTTTGAGGGAATTGCGCCAAATGAAATTAAGGAAGTCCGACTAAACATGCGGAAGAATGCCATGTCATGGAAATGCGCTAGACAGGCTCCGACAGACTACAGAATTGGGGAACATCAAAGTGCGACCGCTTATACCAATAGAAGGAACCTGTATTGCCGGCGTCATATACGACATGGACCTGGCAATTACGAACTCGACCTGCCTATTTTGATTAAACTGGCCGTTGAAGGAGTGGTCATAAAGCACGTATGCCGCCCTGGGAACAGCCGCTGCGTGCACATAATGTTGAAGGGCGACACCATCCCTTCGCATGTCAAAGTCGGCCACACGTCGTTCGACCGCTTGTCGCCAAGCCGCTTCAATGCCACAAGTGTTTCAGGATCGGGCATGTCAAGGGCACCTGTGTGAAATCTACAGTGTGTCCCCGGTTCGCGGAGTTGCACACTGTCGACGTCTGCTGCGCAATCAATATTAGGTGCGGTAACTGTGATGGACCTCATGAAGCCACGCCTAAAGATTGCCCAAGTATCAAAAAAGAAGTTGCTATCCTGATACAAATGGTTAGGGACAGGTAGTCGTATAGTGGAGCTTCTGAAAAGATCCGGCGCCGACGTCCTCATCGACGGTAGCGTACAACGCAATATGCAGTTGGTGCACAGATTTTGCCAATGACATCAGCTTCTAGTACAAGCAGACCAGAGATCTCATAGAGGGGTCAAACGGAAAAGTCTTCCTCTGTAGGAGACTGGCCGGCGCTCCCAAGCATCTAGCCTTGCAATGAGCCTACATGCTTGATGCCTCTATCGAAGCACACTTCAGTTAACGACGTGCCAGCAATAGGCTACCATATCATTCCGATGCTGTAGTACCTAATCAATGTCATCAGATAATGTTTACAAGCATCGAAACTAAATTACATTTTGGGTTTTTATGTGCAAGAACCACGATCTGATTATGAGGCACGCCGTAGGGGGGGTGTCCGGAAATTTGGAGCACCTGGGGTTCTTTAACGGGCACTTAAATCTAAGTACACGGGTGTTTTCGCATGTCGCCACCATCCAAAATGCGTCCGCGGTAGCCGGGATTCGATCCCGCGACCTCGTGCTTAGCAGCCCAACACTATAGCAGCATCGAAAGTCCCCCCGCTCGAAGGGGACTACAAGTGCAGGTCTCGCAGAGCCCAGTCCTAGCAACCATCAAGTGAACCATGACTAACAAGCGCCAGTCATTTCGTAAGGAGGTCAGAGATACATGATTATTCAGTGGAACGCCAGAGGTGTAAGATCTCGCATTGCTGATTTTCGCCAGTTTGTGCATGTTAACAAATTTGCAATCATCGTCATCTGCGAATCAAAATTATCCCATCCGGTAAGATTATCCTGCTACGAGTCAATTAGGCACAAGCAACCATGAAAATAGCAAGGTCGCCGTCTTCATTTGCCGTCAGTTTATTTACGTCGTCCAGCCTGTACAACCTCATGACGACAATCGGCATGTCTGCCTAACAGTGAAAAATAAGAGAGCTCGCCTTTACACTCGTAGAGGCTTACCTATTTCCATCACGCCCGTTTGACATCAAAAGTCTAGAAGACTTAATAAAATCATATCCTGGCCTTTGGATTATCACAGGGGACTTTAACACCCATCACGCCATTTGGGCAAGCTCAAGAGTTTGCGCAGTGGGCCGAAGACTTGCTTTATTTGTCTCTAATCATGACCTGTTGCTGCTGAATGTCGCTAGTCCTACATTTCTACGGGGTACAGTGTACAGCAGCTGCCTGGACATTACTTTTGTGCCACGCCGCCTTGCCACGTGCATTACGTGGTTTTTGGACATTCATCTGCCTACACACTACGAAGAATATATTCGACTGTGTTTAAAAACCTACTGGAGGACGCTTGCCAGAAAGGTGTCTCCTCTGGGCTGCAAGAAGCTAACAATGAAGCGGCGCAGACTGCTATGCGCACGTTCATGTGCTCAGCGAAGAACTCGTGTAATTCGACTTGGAGCTTGAGTGACTTCGCGCGATTCGTCGTCCCACCGAACGAAGATGCCAACGCACGAAGTCCTTTCACGATCTAAGAACAGCCTGTCGCACTCAAAAGAAGATACAACGTCGCATGGATAAACTGGAGCTCGTGCGATGGAGATAATATTGTGAATCTCTTGACCCCCGTAAACCATTGTCTTAAATAGGGAGAACTGTGAGAGGACTACGTTCTGTTCCGTACCAACGCTTCCCATTCAAGGCCCTAGCGCTCTCCCAATGCTGACAAGACTTCAACATAGCGGAAGATTTCTGGGCTATAATTGCATGGCAGTCAACGGGCACAAGTTCCTCTGCAAAGTTTAACTACGTTCCAGGCACACGGGATTTAAGCATGGATCTGCCGTTCACCACTAAAGAGCTCGACGCGGCACTTGCCTTATGTAATCGGTCGTCGTCACCAGGTCCAGATGGTATATCTTACCGTATATTGTGTCACCTCGGTGAACAAGCGGGAAGTGCATTGCTGCACATCTTCAATGAGCCCTGGCAGGATAGAGACGTTCCTCAAGAATGGAAGACTAGTCGCCTGGTACCGCTGGCCTGATACCGTATTGGGAAGGTGATGGAGCGAATGATCCTCGCTAGATTTGAATGGTACGTTGAACGCTAAGAGGTTTACCCGCACGCCATGGCTGGCTTTCGACGCCACCGATTCTTCATTGACAACGTCATCGATTTGGTTACGTACGTTCAACATCAAAAGACATGTAAGCGATTATCTGTCGCCATGTTCCTCGACATCAAAGGAGCATATGGCAATGTTCTGTAGGAGGCTATATTACAGGCTCTGGAAATTGTTGGTGTCGGCGGTCGACTCTATCGTTGGACACGCAGTTATTTACATATGCCATCTCTCTTTGTGGATAGCGAAGATAGCTCAACTTCTCGACATACATTATAGACACCGTGGAGTACGGGTGGTGTGCTGAGCCCAGCGTTCAACCTTGTGCCCATTGGCTTCCCAGAACGCTCACCAGATACGGTGAAGTTGGGAAGATGGCGATGACATCTGCGTCTGGGCATGTGGTGGGACGCGTCTTCAAGTGCGTGCATGGTTGCAAAAATCTGCGACGGTGATATCGACGTACTTTAGGCAACAAGGCCTCAGGATTTCCTCAGAAAAATATGCATTGGTGGCATTCAGCTGGAAGAAAATGAATTCGTACGCCATATCCATCGATGGACAAATGATATGTTATATATGTAAGGACACACAGGATAATTTGTAGGTATAATCATCGACCGTGACCTCTGTGGGAATCCCCATGTGGCCTACTTAAACAAGCGCCTGACAGCCATCTCATCTTTCTAAGTTCCTTAGAGGAAAAGCCTGGGCTAGTTGAGTACACGTGATGATGCAACTGTACCGGACGCTGTTTGTCGGGTATCTGAGGTACAGCTTACCAGCTTACCAAGCTTACAGCTACCAATACCTACAGAACAAACATCCGTAGACTCGGAAGTGCTCAGGCTCTGGCGCTTAGTGTTCGCCTAGGGCTGCCACGATGTACTTCAACGTTCGAAGCCATTGCAGTTGCGCATGACCACCTAGCTAAGATCGACATTGTTGTAGAAGCTCTCAGATCTCACGTCAGGTACCGTGCTCGCGACCCTCTCCGCTATCTCTCCTCACTGCCAGAAGACCGACCACGTGCCTTCATTTGTCAGACGATACTGCCTTATCGTGTATACCTGCCACAGATTACACAGCTGCAGCGAGAGTTTTGCTTCCACCTTGCTGCTTGGCTTAGCCGCAAGTTCGACTGGAAGTACCAGGGAATCGAACGAATGCACAACTCTCATCACCAGCTTTCAAGCAACTTTCGTTGCTCTTCCTGTACGAACAATACAACTATCATACCAATATATACACTGATAGTTCAACCACAGTGGACGCAGGATCAGTAATGTTTCCTGCGAAAGTCACCACCTTGAAGTTCAAGACATCGTATCAGACTACACCGACAGCCGCGAAGCTTGCTCCTCTTCGCAGCGCACTACGCATAATTCGAGAGGACCAACCTCAAAAGTGGAGGATTTTCAGCGACTCTAAGGCAGCTCTACAGTGCTTGCTTTCCGCCTTACGCCGTGAACCCTACGAACAACTAGTGCTACAAATCCGTGAACTCCTTCATCACCTCATCCACAGTTCTGGGAAAGGAATATCGCAGAAAACTGGCTCCTTTTCAAATACAAGGTTGCAAAACTAACTGAAAAATATATTACGACTGGCCTATTATCTTCATGCAATTGGGTTCCTTGGTTTAACTTGTGTTTAAAACGGCTTCACTTCTTGGACGCTGCTTGGACGCAGGGACCGCATTATCGATCCCTCTTGGACTTCATTAAGTCAGCAAATCTTTTTTCATTCATTTAATCATCCTTATTCACCCCCATCACATACCCTTGTATGCCCTGAGGCATTTATCCTCGCATTAAAAAAAAAAAAACGGCTTCTTAACAAAAGAAAAAAGAAAATACGCATTTTTCGACGCGTCAAGCTGTCTGGGGCAACTAAAGCAAAAGCTGCCTACGTAGCTATCGCATCTGAATATAAGATGGCCATCCGCTCAGCCAAGAATTACGTTTTTTTCTGAAAGAGTACCTTATCTGCTCACAACTAATCCTAAGAAGTTTTGGAACCTTATAAACGTACGCAAACCTAAAGAAATTGTTCTGAAAACTGACGCTGGATTTCCTGTCCCCCGTGAGCTTTGCTCGACAGTTTTTAACAATACATTCTCGCTATCTTTTTCTGACACTCTAATAGACACTTCACCGTCCGCACTTGCCTTGACGTACCTTGAGATGGAGCCGATTTCGATAGACTTTGATGGCATATACAATTTGATTAATAAAGCTAAACTTTCCTCATCCGCAGGCGTTGATACCATAAATTACAATTTCCTTAAGAGTACTGTAGCGTATTCATTTGCTTTCTTGTCATACACTTTTATACAGTCTTTGCAGAGTTCAACACTTCCGGACGACTGGAAGACGGCGAAAGTGATTCCAGTCCACAAATCTAGTGATATACGTAACCCCTTGAACTACCGGCCGATCTCCTTTTATTCTGTTCCATGCAAGTTATTAGAGGACATAATCTACTGCAACCTGATTAATTTTCTCGAGTCTAATCATTTTTTTCCGTTACAGCAGCATGGTTTTCGTAAAAATTATTCTTGTGAGGCTAAATTATTAACTTTTACTAATGATTTGTCGTTCGCTTTAGATCGAGCTTCAGTTACTGACTGCACCTTCCTTGACTTCGCGAAAGCTTTCGATACCGTCTCACATCGACTACTATTACTGAAACTTAGCACACTCCATCTTGATTGTGGCTTGCTTAAGTGGATTGAATGTTTCTTGCAGAATAGAACACAGTACGTTTCTGTTAATGATCATAACTCTAAATCATGCAATGTAACATCCGGTGTTGCTCAGGGGTCAGTCCTTGGGCCTCTTCTTTTTCTAATTTATATTAATGGACCTGCCTGAATCTGTTACTTCTAACATAAGGCTCTTTGCAGACGACTGCGTTCTGTACCGCGTAATTTCTAATGAGTCTGACGTCTCCGTTCTTCAATCTGACCTAAATAATATGGCTAAAAATAAAAATAAAATAAAATAATATGACCCATGGCTTATGAAACTAAACATTAGCAAATGTAAAGCAATGAGGGTGTCTCGAAAGATTCACCAGACCATTTCTCAGGGCTATGATCTTAACGGTTGCCCTCTTCAGTTCGTCGACAGCTAAAAGTATCTAGGCGTCCATACCACTAATAACCTGTCATGGCAGAAACATATTCACCATGTTATTAACAAAGCCAACAGTTCCCTTGGTTTTCTTCGGCGGAATTTCCGCCTCGCTCCCGTTCCGTTGAAACTACTACTATATAAAACACTCGTGCGTTCTAAACTCGAGTACGCTTCATCGATATGGGACCCGTACACTATCTCATTAACACAGTCCTTACAATCGGTTCAAAACCGCTCAGTTAGGTTTATCCTCTCTAACTACTATCGCTTAGCCAGCGTTTCTCGCATAAAGCGAAAGCTTGACCTACCTCTCCTTTCTACTAGACGTCGAATTTCTCGCTTATGCTTGTTTCATAAAATATACTACACTAATAATGACCTAAACATGACACTTCTTTCGCCTACGAGCCATTTGTGATTCCGTATTAATCACCGAATGAAGGCTGGGGTGCCTTAGTGCAAAAGCAATCCCTTAGTGCAAAAGCCTTCATCCCGAAAACAAGTCAACACTGGAATCGCCTACCCGCCTCCATCGCCACTATCACTGATCATGATGTGTTCAAGTAGGCTATATGTGACCATGTGCTGCCTCATTAGCCTTTTTTTCCTTTTTCTATTGCCACTCCTCCCTGTAATGCCCGTGCAGCTTTGACAGTAAATAAATAAAATGAATTGAAATGAAAAGGACATGACGTCACATGTCAATGGCTGCCTAGCCACTGTGGTATAATAGGTAATGATGAGACCGATGAAGCTGCTCGATGAGTTCATGAAGACGGCGTGCAGGAGCCACTCCGGCTGTCAAAAACAGATGCAGCAGCGCAACATCGTGTGCTTGCATATCGACGCGTGTACTTGTTTATCTTTATCGAGCGACCACGTTTCACCATCTAACAAATGTTCTCACACAGCGCCGGACGCGTCTGGATGTATCGGAAGTTTCTGGAATGCTATTAAATTAAATTATGGGGTTTTACGTGCCAAAACCACTTCCTGATTATGAGGCACGCCGTAGTGGAGGACCCCGGAAATTTCGACCACCTGGGGCTCTTTAACGTGCACCTAAACTTAAGTACAAGGGTGTTTTCGCATTTCGCCCCCATAGAAATGCAGCCGCCGTGACCGGGATTCCTGATATGTTATCGATGGTTCACCGCTGTGTTTCACCGAACAACGTGTAATCTGATTGCTTGTATGCGCGACGCGAATCGTGTAGAACTCTGTGGAAGACACTCATGTCCCAGCGATTACTCTGGAGTGTTCGACGACTGATGCATAAAAGCCGACGCGCCTGACCCGCTGATCAGATTTTCGACGATCGCCGAGTGTGTTCGCCGCTATCGTTGTTCTTTGAGTGTAGCCTGCTTTTGAGGGCCACAAGTTGGCCCAATAAAACGCTAGTTTCCTTAATCACAATTTTGCTACCTTCTTCACCGTCACTACTACGTGACATGTGGTGGAGGAGCTGGGTACGTTCATGTACCGGACGCCCCCGACAAGCCGTTATCCAAGCCCGGACCGCAAAGAGAACGCCAACGTCGTCCCTCAACATCGAGAAAGGTGCCGGCTACAGCAGCTGCCCCCGGAACGCGTACTTCTACCAGAGACGACCAAGAAGATCGTCCAGAGAAGACAAAGAAGACAGCCTAAATGGCAGCCGCAGCAGCCTCAATAGTTCTGCAGCAGTCCAGGGAGCCACTGACGTTCCGCGGTGGCAGATTTGAGGACCCGGAAAGCTGGATGGAGACGTATGAGAGGGTCGCTACGTTTAACAGCTGGAAGAGCGACGACAAGCGATTTCGCCATGGAAGATGCGGCCAGGGCGTGGTTCGAGAATCGAGAAGCCACCTTAACGACGTAGTACCTGTTCAGAAAAGGCTTCCTACAAACATTCACAAGCGTCGTGCGTAAAGAGCGCGGGCAAGCGTTACCATGGAAACCCGAGTACAGCTTCCCAATGAGACCATAGCGATCTTCACGGAGGAGATGGCCCGTCTTTTCCGGCACGCCGACCCGGAAATGTCGGAGAAAGAAGTCGGCTTCCTGATGCGGGGCGTCAAGCAAAAACTTTTCGTCGGACTGATTCGCAACCCGCCGTAGACCGTAGCTAAGTTTTCTGCAGAGACATCGACGATTGAGAAAACTCTGGAAATGCGCACCCGGCAATATAACCGCGAGGTGCTCACACTGCAGTGCGCCACCCAGGACTGTGTTGCGACGACCTTCAAGAGACCACAGGACCATTGTGCGCGAAGAACTGCGCAAGGTCTTGCCTTCGTCGCAGCCTCAAGTGGCCTCGATCGCCGACATCGTAAAAGATGAGGTTCAGCAATCGCTTGGAGTTCCTGAGGTGCAACCTCAATTACCGCAGCCCCAGTTAGAAGCAATGACCTACGCCGCCGTCGGACGTTGTCAAGGTCGCCCTCCGCGACCTCGGCAGGGCCCTGCAACGCCGCAATTCCGTCGTCCGCCAGCACGCCCACCCGTCGCCCAGCGCACCTACGTGAGGAAGACTGACATTTGGCGAGCCCCCGACTAGCGCGCGCTCTGCAATCGCTGCGGAGAAGGCGGCCATCAGTACCGCCGATGTCCATAACACGACTTGGGACTGAGAGGGTTCGCCGTCAACACAACGCGTCCACAGCTTGGGGAGCGGCCATGTGACATGGCCGACTACCTAGCCGCCACTAAGTGGAACTCTCGACGACCGTCCCGTTCGCCGTCACCAGGCTGCTACCTGTGGCGGCAACAACGATCATACACTGGTGCAGCCCTGCGCCGCTCTGCGAGCCCATATCCGGAAAGCTAAAAGCAGCAACCGACGGAGGTGTGGTTGCTCTTCGTCGAACTGACGAAGATCCTGCGCCACTGACGAAAACGCCGAAAAGACTATCGCGACGACATAACAACGATGGCACACCGCCGTCCCGACGAAGTCTGGAAGCAAGGAATACGCCGTTGAAAGACGACCTGATGAAGCGACGTTCTAGCCACAGGTCGACGTGATGCAGCCGTGATCCGACGCCAAGACTTAACTGTAACGCAAGACAAAAAACCACCGCCGTCGACGTGCTTCTCGACGGCCACGCAGTCACCGCCTTAGTAGACACAGGAGCCGATTACTTCGTCATGAGTGGACACATCGTTGCCCAGTTGAACAAAGTAAGTTAAGACTGCATGGGAAGGCCCTTAAATTTGGACAGCTGGAGGACACCTCATAACGCCGACTGGAATCTGCACGGCAAGAATTACCGTTCATGGCCGGACTTACCCTGTCACCTTCTTTGCTCTCCAACCATGTTCACGAGACGTCATTCTCGGCATGGACTTTCTGAACCAACACGGCGCAGTCATCGACCTGAAGTCGAAATTGATAACGCTGTCGGAAGATAAAGCGTTACCACCTGAGAGCTCTCGTAGTCACTACGCCTTGAGTGCGCTCGAAGATCAAGTGAGCATCCCACCGCGCTCCAGCATTATTATTTCCGTCGGCACCGAAACACCCGCTGACGTAGAGGGCGTTATCGAGGGTGACCAACATCTACTAGCCGACCGTGAAATTTGTGTTGCAAGAGGGATCGCTGGACTGCACGGAGGAAAAACGAAGCTGTTGCTGACAAACTTTCAGCCAGGAGTTCAAGCACGTCAATAAAGGCACGACAATCGCGTATATCGAGGAACTTGTGGATAGCAGCAATGCATTTGTCCTCTCGGATTCTGCCGCATCTACCCTGATGACCATAGTTCCCGAACCAGACTTGACATAAATCCAAGTCTCCCCATGAGTAAGCAGCAAGAGATCAGGAGTCTTCTCCGACGATACGAAGAGTGTTTTTCCACGTCATCGAGGATTCGACAACAAGTCGCAAAGCATCGCATAATTAATGAAGAGTGCGCTCGACCACTCCGCCAGAGCCCTTACCGAGTTTCGACGCGAGAACGTGTCGCTATTAGGCAACAAGTCGACGAAATGCTCCGTGACGACATCACCCAGCCATCGGAAAGCCCGTGGGCATCTCCTGTAGTCTCGGTGAAGAAAAAGGACAGAAGGCCTACGTTTCTGCGTCGATTATCGTCGACTGAACAAGATCACGAAGAAGGACGTATACCCCCTCCCACGGATAGACGACGCATTGGATCGGCTCTGCAACGCTAAATACTTCTCATCGATGTACCTCAAGTCTGGCTACTGGTAAATAGAAGTCGACGAGAGAGATCGTGAAAGGACTGCCTTCATAACGCCAGACGGCCTCTACGAGTTCAAGGTCATGCCATTCGGACTAAGCAACGTTTCGGTGCGTCATTAAAAAAATAAATTATGGGGTTTTACGCCCCTCGTTGAATTGCGGGTGGGCGGGGGCCCGAACACTGTTGAAATCGACCGCCAACTGCCCGGGCCTGGCGGCATTTGTAGACACGGCCCAGTACGGGCGCAGCGACCGGTACGCGGCCGTCTCGGTACGCTGGGATAGCACGATAATTAACGCAGCATCGGTCAAGGGGATAACGTCCGAAGTGGCCGAACAGGTGGCAATAGCCATGGCAATGAGAGACCCCGAACGTCCTTACGTCTACACAGATTCACGATCGGCGGCAAGAGCATTCGCCTCGAGCTCGATATCCCGGGAAGCGGCGGCTGTCCTCGGCAGCGAGGGAGCCGCGGGTCAGCACATCGTCAAATGGTTTCCAGCCCATATGGGGGCCGACGTGCACCCCGAATTTCCCAACTCCAAAGAGCTGGCGCACGGACGCGCGCGAGGACTTACGCACCGCGGCGATCGTGGCGAGCGAAGTGGCGGGAAGGGAGGGGAGCACCGAGACCCGCTGCTCACCTTCAACGAAATAACAACACACTATCAGCTGTCGAGGAGGACCTTCCCACTCCCCCACGCTAAACTTGTAGACCACAGTCATCGATATTCAGAATAATTCAGACAGGGTCGTTCCCCTCGAGCGGCAGACTGAGCCGTTATTCACCAGAAGTAGAGCCGCAATGTCCGGATTGTGGCGAATCGTACTGCTCGCTAGCGCACATGCTCTGGCAATGCTCCGCGTTAAGCGGCACCATGTTCACTAAAGAAGAAGACTGGGTGGACGCTCTGCAAAGCGACGACCACCAGACCCAGCTCCGGGCCGTCCAGAGGGCTCACGAAAGGGCGGAGGCTCACGGGCTTCCCGTCCCAACGTGGGTGCGGCCCGCGACCCCTGCCGGCCACTAAAGCAAGAGTGGGTGGGGAGGGGTTCCTCAGGACACAATAAAGTTATTTCCTCCTCCTCCTCCTATGGGGTTTTATGTGCCAAAACCATTTTCTGATTATGAGGTACGCCGTAGTGGGGGAATGCGGAAATTTCCACGACCTGGGGTTCTTTAACGGGCACCTAAATCTAAATACATGGGTGTTTTCGAATTTCGCCCCCTTCGAAATGCGGCCGCCGTGGCTGGGATTCGATCCCGCGACCTCGCGCTCAGCAGCCCAACACCATAGCCACTGAGCAACCACGGCGGGTCGGTGCGTCGTGAACATGGTGTTAGCAGGATTGAAGTGGCAGACTTGTCTTGTTACTTGGATGACGTCGTTGTCTTCGCCAGAAATTTCGACGATCACCTTAGGCGGCTTGCGACAGTACTGGAGGCCATAAAATCATTAGGGCTCACTCTGAAGCCCGAAAAGTGCCGCTTCGTTTACGATGAGCTTCTGTTGCTAGGCCACGTCATCAGAAAATCTGGAGTCCGCCCCGACCCGCAGAAGACAGCTGACATCGCAATGTTTCCGCAGCCCGTCGACAAGAGGGTAGTGCGTAGATTCCTTGGCATGTGTGCCTACTATAGGCGCTTTGTCAAGGACTTTTCACACACCGCGGAGCCACTAACACATCTATCCAAATGTGAGGTCGAGTTCAAGTGGGAAACACCGCAGGCCGACACATTTCAAGAACTCAAACGACGGATGCAGTCGCCGCCGGTACTTGCACTCTTCTACAAAGACGCCGATACCGGAATCCACACTGACGCCAGTAGCCTAGGCCTCGGTGCCATCCTAGTCCAGAGGAAAGACGGACCTGAACGGCTGATATCTTATGCTAGCCGGTCGCAGTCAAAAGCGGAAGGCAATTATTCTACGACTGAAAAGGAATGCCTCGCCGTCATTTGGGCTACAGCAAAATTCCGCCCTTACCTATATGGCAGGCCATTCAAAGTCGTCAGCGACCATCACGCGTTGTGTTGGCTAGCTGACTTAAAGGACCCTTCAGGACGGCTTGCGCGGTGGAGCCTCAGAGTGCAAGAATATGACGTCACGATAATCTAGAAGTCCGGACGAAAACACTCTGACGACGACTGCCTATCGCGCGCCCCCATCGATCCCCCGCTGCAAGACGACAAGGCCGACGACGCCTCTGTTGGAATAATAAGCGCGGCAGTATTCACTAAACAGCAACGAGGAGACCCAGAGCTAAAAGGCCTCGTCGAGTATTTGGAAGGGAACCCCGACGTTGTCCCTAGGGCATTTAAGCGCGGATTGTCTTCGTTCACGCTACAAAACAACCTGCTCGTGTAGAAGAACTTCTCACGAGTCCGCACCAATTACCTTCTTGGTGTTCCGTGAGCGTTGCGTCCAGAAGTACTGCATGCCCTATATGACGATCCAACCGCTGGGCACCTCGGATTTCCCCGGACGCTGTCGAGGATACAGGAAAGGTATTACTGGCCGCGTCTGACCGCCGACGTCACCCTTTACGTTAAGACATGCCGAGACTGTCAGCGACGCAAGACACCACCGACAAGGTCAGCAGGGTTACTACAGCTGATCTAGCCTCCTTGCCGACCATTTCCGCAGATGGGGATGGATTTGTTGGGACCGTTTCCGACGTCAACATCCGGAAATAAGTGGATCGTCGGGGCGACGGACTATCTTACCCGCTTCACTAAAACTAAAGCTCTACCGAAAGGCAGCGCAGCCGAAGTGGCTAAATGTTTCGTCGAAAACACCCTGCTGCGACATGGTGCCCCAGAAGTCCTCTAAACCGACAGAGGAGGGGCCTTTACAGCAGAGCTCACCCAAGCTATTCTGCAATACAGCCAGACAAGCGACAGGAGGACAACTGCCTACCACCCCGAGACGAATGGTCTTACGGAGCGCTTGAACATGACCCTAGCCGACATGCTAGCAATGTACGTCGACCTCGAGCACAAGACGTGGGTCGTGGTCCTGCCGTGCGTAACCTTTGCTTGCAACACGGCGGTGCAAGAAACAACGCAGATCACGTCGTTTAAGCTGGTTTACGGCAGGAACCTGATGACGACGCTCGACGCCATGCTGCCGCACGTCACTGAAGAAGAGAATCTTGACGTCGTTACCTATCTCCAGCGCGCCGAAGAAGCTCGACAGCTCGCCCGCCTACGGATCAAGAACCAGCAGCGTACCCACAGCCGACACTACAACCTCCGACGACGCTTTGTCGAGTACCAGCCCGGCGACCGTGTTTGCGTTTGGACCCCGATACACCGACGAGGACTCAGTGAGAAACTATTGCGACGCTATTTCGGACCCTACAAGGTCATCCGACGTATTGGCGCACTGGACTATGAGGTCGTGCCAGACGGCATTTCGAATTCACAGTAGCGCCGCGCAGGATCTGAAGTAGTCCACGTGGTGCGTCTTAAGCCCTTTTACGCACGCTGACGAACTTCCTTATTTTGTTGTTTCTTTGCTACGGGTGTCCTTGTTTATTACCTTCCTTTGTTTGCAGCATCGTGTCGATGCTTTTTAAGAGGAAGGTATTGACACGTGTACTTGTTTATCTTCAACGGGTGACTACGTTTCACCGCCTAACAAATGTTATCACACAGCGCCGGACGCGCCTGGATGTATAGGAAGTTTCTGGAATGTTATCGATGGTTTCATCCGCTGTCTGTCACCGAACATTATGTAATCTGATTGCTTATATGCGCGACGCGAATCGTGTAGAACTTTGTGGAAGACGCACGGGTCCCAGCGATTACTCTGGAACATTCGACGACTGATGTATAAAAGCCGACGCGCTTGACCCGCTGATCAGATTTTCGACGATCACCGAGTGTGTTTGCCGCTATCGTTGTTAATTGAGTGTAGCCTGCTTTTGAGGGCACAAGGTCGCCAAATAAAACGCTGGTTTCGTTATTCACAGTTTTGCGGCCTTCTTCACCGTCACTACTACGTGACAATATGATGTCTTACAATCGCTGTGGAACACACTTAGTTTCCAGCACACGCGTCCACATCGACTGGATCTCTGTCTGCAACTTCATCCTCCACCTGGACTATCCCGATCCGAGACAACGGTACTTTACCGATTGTGACTTGGCGTCGCATTTACGAAGTCGTTTGCTTTTGCCCATCGGATGGCAGGATAGCGCTGCGTGTGACCACCGGGCTGACGAGGAAATTATTGAGCACGTTCCTTGTCATTGACCCCGATACGGCGCACACATGCAGTCTCTCGCGATCACGCTGGCGCGTCTTGGCGACCGGCCGTTTTCGGAACAGACAGTCCTTGAACGCCGCCCTATACACTCGCCACACCACAATACCGTGAAGACACTCTTGAAATTTTTACGTTCTAGTGGCCTATTGGAGAGACAGTGGTATCAAGGTTATGAACAGGGATAAGGTGCCTCAGAAAGGATGGTCAACCAGTCTGAGGCACCTTATCTCTGTTTATAACCTATATACCACAGTGTGCTATTTCATCTGTCAGCCCATTTTTTTATTTTCTTTTGAGAGACTGTAATTCTTATCGACGTTCACGACCTCCCCTACGTTTTCTTTCGTTCCTTTGCTTTTTCTCTCCAGTGTTCTTTCCGTCTTTCATTTCCCCTAACCCTTCCCCCAGTGCAGGGTAGCAAACTAGAATATTATCCGGTTAAACCCCCTGCATTTCTCATCACGTTTATCTTAGCTTGCCTATGCCACCACTATATCATTTCTTTTCTTTCTTCATTCACCCTCTACGATTATTCACATTGTACGTTTACCTATGCGTGTAAGGGTTCCTTCTCTATCAATATCGTTTCCCACCAATGCTCTAAAGCTACTTTGTGCATCTCGACCACTGACCAGTTAACGCTTCCAGCCGCTTCGAATCTCAGTGTTTCTAGAACGTGGGTGTTCCCCATGATTCTTGCTGGGTGAATATCTTAGCATTTCATTGCGAGTTGCCAAGTCGTCTCCAGAACGGTAACAGACGCATACCTCATGCTTTTCCGAACATTCGATGCGGTGTGTTTTACAGAACAACTGTACTTGACTAGGATCCCAGTATTTCTCATCCGGTGATCCCGCGATCTCCACGACCTGAAGCTCAGCCAATCAGAACGGAAAACGCGCGCCGCGTGCTCCGCTAAGTGCTTTGCAGCACCACAAATGGCACTCGCCTCCGCGCATAGATAGACCTTTTGGATAGTATTTCTGGATATTAAGGGAGCATACGAAAACGTACACAGCAATTGCTAGTTGGAATCGGTTGGCGCAGGACAGGGGTAATTGGAGATCGCAGGGAGAGGCCTTCGTCCTGCAGGGGACATAAAACAGACTGGTGATGACGATAATGATGATGATTCTCAAGCACGAAGGTATACATAATGATTTCGTCGAGCTGCTGAGGGAGACATATAGAGGATACCGGGCACAAATTGTACAGGAAGGACGAAAATGTTATGAAGTGCAAATTCATCAAGGACTGAAGCAAGGATGTCCTTTGTCTCCATTGATGTTCACTTTATGTTAAGCTCTTCGAAAGAAGTCTGGAAAACAGTGAATTAGGGTTTGATTTATCACACAAGCGTAATGGACAAATAGTGCAACAGGAGGTCCCCGGACTGATGTATGTGGACAACGTAGTGCTACTAGGTGACAATGCTAGATATATGCAGACATTTGCGAATATGTGCGGCAACGCAGCCATAAATCTAGGCTTTAAGTTTAGCACAAGATATCGGCAATAATAAACGAGTTTTGCGCCAAGACCACACACGCAAAAAAGGAGAGAACACGGACGCTTACTTCAAGTGTTTTACACCGGTAGAAGTGAGTGCCTTGTTTGGCTCAGTGACGCTCTCAAGGGGTCACGTGAAACGTATTTGCCAGATTTGGCGATCCGAACTGTGGCAGCAAGTTCGTTTACAGATTGGCTACGTGTTACCTGTTGCGCCCAGTACCACGAATGGATTGCCTAAAGAGGGTTTCATTACTTTAGAAGGGAAGCGGCCCGTATCACAAGCGATCTGGTGGAACTGGAATTTGAAATCAATCCTTAGGGCTATTGGAAAGTCGAATACACCGGAACATGGAAATTGAAGTCTCATAGTTATGGGCGGCGCCTCTGTTCCCTCCAACATTTCAAGTATACTTCAGAAAGGCCCTAAGTTTAGACTTGAGCCATGTGTGCCTCCCCACGAACTGGTGGCCCTCAAGAGGACTGTGGCCAAAAAGGCCCCACATGAAGATCGAGAGCGTTGCCTACTGGTCGGAATTTACTGTTTAGCCAAGTGTGTCACACGGAAATAACAGAACTGACCTAAAGACCGTTTACGGGATGTTGTATAGTTCTTCAAGAATAATGAACTTTGTCTCTTCCAGGCAGATAAGGTAGGCGGCTTCCTCGTTTTGCCTAGAACAATGTATAATAATAAGGCCTGTGAAAGAAGGTCAAACTAGAATTAAGTGAAAAGCTATTGCTCTTTCTAAACGTCTAAATATGCAAAGAATAGATACGGATATAACTGATTGCTGCAAAATGTTTTCTTCAGTGTTAAAACAAACAAACCTGAAACTCCATTTCGCATGATTTTAAGTGAAGGTGGGACCCGGCAGCACTGCGTGAGTACGTTCCTGCAGATAAGTATGAATAGCCTTTCCTTGCGAAAAGTTCCGGGGACGTAGCCCATTTCTTTCGCAGGGAGTAGTGACATAAGTTAGGTTTTTTTCAGTTGACGTAGAAGAGCTATTCTATTCAGGGCCGCATTCTGAGCTATTTGCCTCTGTAAAAGCTTTCAAAGACGAAAGATGCCCTGTATCTTTCCAAAAAACCGCTTGTAACACTCTAGATAACTAGCAAAGGAAAGGCACTTGCATCAGCTCTTGCATAGCCCCTACACTTCGCAATATCTTTTTATTGTTCATCGATCGTTCTTTACACGATCGTTTTAATCATCTTAAGAATGACAAAGTCCTTAAGGTGTTTAGTTACATGGACGACTTCTTGGTATTTTAAACAAAAGCAAGGGGCTGTTACAATGGGGCAAAGGTAAACAATATTTTAAATGAGTTTAAGAAACTACATAAAGGGCTATCGTTTGCCCATGAACTGCCCGTTAATGGCATGCTTCAGTTTTTAGATTTACGGTTAAAGTTTGTAGATGGGGGGGGGGGGGGGGTGGAGGGGGATATTTGCTGGGCTTATTCCTCTTGTGCGCAAAAAGGACTCGCGCAGTATAATTCCGCCCACTCCAAAGTAATATAAAGAAGCATCGCAAACATCTGCCTGTAGTCGTAGTCGCAAACATCTGCCTGTAGTCGAAGCGCCTTGTCCTATCTGTATTCCTTCTTGTGTGCCGTCACTATTGGCGCTTCACCTATTGAAAGCTATGCACCAACTAGCCCCACAACGTGTTTTACTGTAGTTGTAACTCCGGAAGTCGTGTGTGCATGAAATTTATTTATCTATTTAGAAAACAACTTACAGGCCCTGTCGGCCATTGAGTAAGGGGCGAAATGTAACAATGAGCTGTTGAGTACAATGGAAACAACTAAAAAAATTAATGTAACACAACTGTACAGTGGCTGAACTAAAAAAACAAGACAAAGTCAGAATGCTCAAGCACAACAGCGAAATAAGAGTAAGGAGATTAAATAAAAAGCGCGCACAGGTGTTCACGAAGTATTATACGATCAGTTATCGAGGCGATTTCATCGGCAAGACAATTCCAGTGGGATATGGGACAAGGTACAGCAGATAAATTGAAAGCAGTAGTTTTACCGAAAATGCGCTTGAAGCTGAAATGATTACGTAATCTTGAGGACGTACGGGGGGACGAGTTTCGAGGTCTAATATGCAAGGCTTACCGGAATGAACATTTGTGAAATAGACAGAGCAAAGCAGCATTGCGGCGGATGTCTAGGGGCTGTAAAGAAATGTCGAGCTTGATCAGCGTTGTATTGGAGTTGCAATCAAAATTCCCAATGATATACCGGGCAGCTCTGTTTATGATGCGTTCCATCATGGTTATTAAATATTCTTGTAATGGTGACCATACAGTGGATGCAAATTCTAATTGCGGGCGTACGAGCGTAAGACATTCTAATTTACGCACGTCAGCAGATGAATTTTGCAAGTTGCGTCTCAGAAAGCCAAGCGTTTTACATGCAGTTCTACAAATTGCAGTAATATGCGAAGACCAAGAAAGGTCACTAGTGAGGTTTACACCAAGGTATTTGTAGCTAGCGGTACGTACAGAGTCGTGTTATTTAAGGTGTATGTGAATATGGAGCTAGTGCGCTTGCGTGAGAACGATATATTATTACATTTGGAAGGGTTAAGAGATATTTTCCGTATGTTACACCAGTCGGTAATAGTGTGAAGGCCATGCTGCAAGGTGGTATGATCGTTAATGAAATTAGCCGCTCGTTAAACAACGCAATCTTTGGCAAACAGTCGTATGCAGGAGAAAATATTTGAAGGTGGATCGTTAATAAATATTAGGAAAAGCAGAAATGCAAGCGAGCGTTGCCGACCAATAGGCAGGCTGGTTGCAGCTGATTTCCCTTAGTCGGACTTGGTCCCTGTGGCAGAAACGCCTCTGAAGAAGATAAAAGCTGGTGCCAGCAGAAAAAAAAAAAAAATCGGTGGGCAAAGAGCGGCCTGTACCGGTTCCCTGCATCCACAGGGCTTCGCACTGCCTGAAAAAAGCGGCTAACCGGTACAACGTGCTAGTAATGTTTCAAGCTCCCAAAAAGCTTGCCCAGCTTAGCCAACGCATAACTTGCGAAGACTAAAAGGTTGGCTGTCAGCAAATGCATACCCAGCGTTTCTTAAAGTGTGCCACAAACCCGCCGCGGTTGCTCAGTGGCTATGGTGTTGGGCTGCTGAGCACGAGGTCGCGGGATCGAATCCCGGCCACGGCGGCCGCATTTCGATGGGGGCGAAATGCGAAAACACCCGTGTACTTAGATTTAGGTGCACGTTAAAGAACCCCAGGTGGTCGAAATTTTCGGAGTCCTCCACTACGGCGTGCCTCATAATCAGAAAGTGGTTTTGGCACATAAAACCCCATAATTTTAAAGTGTGCCACAAACGTCGTTTATGAATTTCCCCTGCCCTGCGGAAAAACCTAAAGTGGACAGACGGGGCGTTGCGTGAATGGCCGACCTAGGAAACATGCGAAAGATGTAGAAAATAATGATTGCGAATGGCTAGTCGAACACTGTAGGGCTTGCGCCGATTGTATTGCACGGTTCCGATATGTAAGGATTCTGGGTAGAGGCAGGCAACAAATGGCACGTGAAGTTTTGGAAGTTTTTTATGTTATAAAAGTAGGTCCAAATTGTGTCAGTGACACATCTGTTTTCCTGTACGAGGCAGAGCAGAAATTTGTTCATGCTTTCTCAGATAACGTGTTTTTTACCCGAATCTACTTGATGCCTTGTACGCATGCGCACGTGCTCGGGTCTGGGAGGGTTATATTATGTGTGATGGTTTTACATTCATTAAACAGTTGAAACGCGAACGCCTGTTGTCTCCTTTCTTGTGTGTGTGGTCTTTGCGCAAAACTCGTTTATTATGTCGGATAACCAACTAGTCTAGCAGTTCCCTCTTCTAAATCTGGAATTATGATATTTAATTAAGAGACGAGTAATTACGTTGTGTCAACAGCAAGCCGTACCCCTAGTCAAGCAATACAAATACCTCGGCGTATACACAAAAGATGGAAAGACTTACTCAAGCACCCACCAAGATAATCTGAAAACAAAACGGGAAGCGGAATCCAGCAAAGCATGGAGCGCTTTGGGGCCAAAATAAATATAAGGTGGTGCGTGATTCTCGAATGGAGTAACGGTACCAGCGCGGACGTTTTCAAATTCTGTGCTTAAGGTAGGATATCTTGTCGGGGCTGGAAATTAACCAAAGATTGGTAGGTTAGTTGACTTTGGGTAACCAGGATAAAGCCACTAATGCGGCAGTGCAGGATTGCATCGGTTGGGCCTCTTATGAAGTTGAAGGAGCGCAGAGCAAAATTAATTTTGAAGAGAGACTCAGGAACATGAACCAAATTAATGGGCAGCTAAAGTACACAAGTATCTGTATCTGAAAAGCGTTCATACAGAATGTAGGAAGAACTCAAGAAACTTGGCAACCACGTACACGGCAATTTAAAGTGCAAATAGAGAACCAGGAGTCACCAGAAAGAAAGCGCGAGAAACAGATATAGTGAATTGAGTGAAAAGAATGGAAACAAAAAAGACCATGGAGATTTTCAACAATATGAAGAAAGAAATTAGAAGCAAAATCTGTACCATAACACGCAGGGAAGTTCCTTGCTATTTGAGCCTCAAGCTGGTTGCCTAAGGACAGGATATACAGGAGCAAATATTCGCAACTAGATGAGGCACGTGAATGCTGCAGCAAAGATACAAAGACCACTCAGCAGATCCTAATGGAATACGAAATGATTAAGCCAGTGTGACAACCCTTAGGTAACGTACACCTTCCAGAAGCACTTGGATTGAAAGTGGATGGAAGCATCAACCGATATGCAGTCGAGATCAAGCATAGACACCTGGAGTATTGGTGGAAAGAAAGCTTAGAAGAGAGCGATACGAACGGATCGGTTACAGGCGTAGGTAGCGGTACAAGTTAAATAGAGACCTTTTGAGGAAGACAAAAAGGATGAAAGATGTGTGCGAAAAGGCTAGCATGACAAACATGTGCTTACCGGGGTAACTCAAGCAGGCTAGATATCTATTTGTCACCACTCTGTTTCAAAGGGATACCTATAAGTCGTCATCATAACCATCAGATAGGCAGGCCATTAGGCAAAATAAGAACAAGAGCTTGGTGGCGCAACCTGCCAACCCGTTTTAACGGGGACGTTCGTAGCATTCATCTATCCATTCATTCGCGGGAGCGGCGAATAGATGGCCAGCCGGGCGGCTGAAAGGAGGAGGAGGAATGAACGTTTATTGTAAGAAACAGCGAGAAAGTGTTCTTTCTTCGCCCTAGGTGGGCGGCTCTCTTAGTCCAGAAAGCCGTTGGCTAATGCCGCAGCCCGGGCCCGGCCCACCAGACTTCGCTGATCTTCCAGGCTCTGTGCCTTTAACATTGCCTCCCACGTTTTTTCGATCACTTGTAGCGGTTCTGAGGCATCATCTTCGCTATTTTTCTCGTGGTGTGGGCACACCAATACCATGTGTAGGAGCGTGTCTGGTAGGTCACAATACCGGCCTAGGTATGAGAATTTGGTTGGCTGCATTCGGTGCATGATAATTCCATGTAGATACGTATTCGTTTGTAATCTGCGGAGGGCGGTGGCTTCTTACTTGATTAATTTTGGATGAGGTAGATGATATTGTCTTCTTTCCAGTCGGTAATGTTGCAATATTACGGCGTAGTTGATGGGAATGTCCTCTATCCTCGTCGCTTTCCGGAGACCAGGCGGCAGGAAAGCCCGGCTGGTATGCTCTCAGGCGACAACATGTGCTGCTTCGTTTCCTGCCAGGTGTTCGTAGCCTGGGGTCCATGCGACGCAGGTTTCGGGTAGTTCTTGGCGTCTTGTTATTTCTTTTAGAATCTTCACTGCTGCGGCAGAAATTCGGCCTTTTCGTAAGTTTCCACATGCCGTTTGCGAGTCGCTCAAGATGATTGCTGTCTTTGCATGCGGCGATGCCGAGGACGATGGCCACTTCCTCTGCCGTTTCTGGATTTCTGGCCGGTATGGTGGCAGCAATTAGCTCCTTCCCTTGGTTGTTGGTCACGGTAATTGCGTATTCTCTTCTACCTGGGTATTTCGCCACATCTGTATATCTCGTGTTGTGGTTCTTTGAGTATTTCTTGCTAAACGCTCTAACTGTTGCTTGTCTTGCGTCTTTGTGGTATGTTGCATGCATGTTGCGAGGTATTGGAGCGACTGAGATAGAGTCACAAAAAAGTGGCGGCAATCGGGCTTTCGCGCCTGAGTCTGCTATGAAGTTTTCGCTGTATGCGAGCTTGCTAAGTACTGCTCTGCCTGTTTGAGTCAGCTTAAGGCGTTCCAGCTGGCTGGCTCTGTGCGCTTCGCTCATTTCTTCCCAGGTGTTATGGAGGCCAAGTTTGAGGAGTGTCGTGGTTGAGGTCGTACTGGGGAGTCCTAGTGCGCTCTTGATTGCTTTTCTGATGATGATGTTGATTTTTTCGATTTCAGCTTTCTTGAGGAGTGCCATATGTGATCCGGCTTATAAGGAGTGCTTGGATTAATTGGACGGTTCCTTGCTTTTTGAGTCCTCTTCTTTGGGTGGTTATACGCCGAATGAGATGGGTTACTTGTGTTAGGGTCTTCTGACGCTTCGGAAGTGTAGCTGCCCCAGAACCGTCTTTATGTACGGTGAGGCCAAGGACGCGGAGGGAGCCAACTTGGGGGATATAGATTCCATTGAGTCTGACGTTGGGATCTGGAGCAACGTATGCTGGTGGTCTTCCCCGGGTCCTTGCCTTTAGTATAAGTAGCTCTGATTTTTCGGGGGGGTGGGGTGCAATGGAGACCGCATTTTGAGAGGTACTGTTCTATCTGATCGATTGCCTCTTGGAGGGTAGTTTGCTGTTGGCCGGTTGTGGACGCTTTTGTCCATAACGTTATATCGTCGGCGTATATTGCATGGCTTAAATCTTCGAGTTGTTGTGCGAGCTTAATCATTGCGAGATTGAACAGCAAACGTGAAATGACTGACCCTTGTGGAGTTCATTTGTTTGGCATTTCGAACTTGTCGCTTCGGATGTTGCCGATACCCACCGTAGCCGTGCGATCTTTGAGAAAGTCGTGTACGTATTGGTAGGTCCGGATTCCGCAGTTTGTATCTTGGAGATTTTGTAGGATTGCTTCATGCTTCACATTATCGAAGGCTCCTTTTACATCTATTGTTAAAATAGAGAACTTTCTGTGGCGTTCTTAGTGGTCCAAGAAGTCTTCCTTGAGCTGTAGTAGTATATCTTGTGCTGAGAGGAGCTGTCGGAAGCCAAACATTGTGTCGGGCATGAGTTGGGCATTGTGTTGGGCATTGTCGGGCATGAGTCTTCGAGGTATGTGGTGAGGCAATCGTGAACCATGTGTTCGAGAAGCTTTTCAGCGCAGGAAGTAAGGGAGATGGGCCGTAGGTTGCTGATTTGTAGTGGCTTGTTGTGTTTTGAGATCATAATGACTTGCGTGCTTCCATTCTGCCGGGAGCACACCTTTTTCCCAGCAGTTATTCATGTAGTCAAGGAGTCCATTTAGGGCCTTGTCTGGGAGGTTTCGTATTATCTTGTTGGTCACCTTGCCATTTCCTGGCGATGTGTTATGAATGAATTTGGCAAGGGTGGCATGGAGTCCAGGAAGCGTGAAAGGGCTGTCTAGGGTGAGATTTGGTTCGCCTTTGTACGGTCGGGGATCGGTAACCTTGGGGGCATTATCTCCGACAAGTTTACGATTGATTGCTTCCAGAATTTGTTTGTCTGTTCCTGGATGGGAGTTAATGATTTTCTTGAGGTCATGTCTGTGCTTGGTCTTGGTTTGGTGGTAGCTAGAAGGGCTCTTAGTATGTGCCAGGTCTTCTTCGGGCTGAGTGTGCCTTGAAGTTGGTCGCACAGCTTATGCCAGTTCTGCCTGCTGAGTTGATCTCCGTATTCTTCTACTCGCTTTGTTATGTGAGCGATCCGTCTGTGCAGTTTGCGGTTAAGTTTCATCTTTTTCCACCACCTCAGTTGTCCTCTTCTGGCATCCCAAAGATGTAGGAGGTGAGAGTCTACGGCTGGCGTGTCCATCGTGAGTTGGTTGACTTTAGTGTGCTTCTCCGCCGTCTTGACGGCTCCTTTCTTGGTCGTGTGCTGGTAACTCCATGCTGTGTGGGGGGCATTAAAATCCCCCCTTATTACGAGTTTATGGCCTTTAGATAGTTTTCTGGCTTGCGTGATGAAGCTTACAGAGTCGGATAACGGATTCCTGGGTGGGCTATATAAGCATAGTACATATAGTCTTTGGAGTGTCTTTTTCTCAGGTAGCACTTCCACTAGGATGTGTTCCACGGTTGTTCCCTGGATTGTGTGATCTTGCGTGGTGAGATTTTTCTTCGTCAGGATGGCTGTTCTCTGAGATCCGGTGTGTGTACCATATCCCTGTATGCGCAGATTGGTGTAATAAGTTTCTTGGATAGCGATGATATCTGGTTGTTCCAGTTTGGTCAGTTCTTGGAGGTTTGTTCTTTTGGTTCGGATAGAGCAACAGTTCCATTGCCACAACTTCATTGGGAGTTGTGGTAATCTCTTTTTGGTATTACTCGCCATCTTGTTCGATATCGTTCTCTTCGCCCCGGGCCATGGATTCCGGTCTGGCTGCGTTGTGGAGGTCTTCACGTGCTTTCTTTCGAGTCGTGTCGGTGTTGTTGAGTAGCTTTTCTACTGTGGCTTTCGTTACGTGGTTCTGCTTGTCATAGGACATGAAGTTGCTGAGTTCTTGGAGGGTAGCATGGATAGGGGCCAGCTGAGCGGTGATGTGTCGCTGGAGCTGTTGTGGTAACTCCCTTGCAAAAGTGGGCATGGCCTCCTGTATCTGCTTCCGCGCCTCCATTGCTACGATTTCCTTGATTCTTCCTTCCGTAAGGGGTGGTGGGATGTTTGGCATTCCTTGAGGTTTCGAGGCTTTATTGGCGGTGTTTTGTTCTTTGCACCTTTGTATGAGCTTGTCAATGAGGGCTTGCTGATTTTGGAGTTGTGCTCGCAGGTCTCGTTCGGTTTCTGTGGGTTCTTGTGCTGGTGTGTTGCCTCCTGCGGCGTCTGCATACGTGACTCGCTTTTGTGGGGTGCGTGTACGGGATCCAGATCGTGATCTTGATCGGGGTACATTGTTTGCTTGACCACTTGTTGATTTGGACTCACTTCTGGATCTGCGTGGACTATGTAGTGAGGTACTGCTTTATTCGGATAGTGCCGGGAAGTCTGAGTCTGAATTTGAGTTCCATCTGCGTTGCTGCTCTTGGATCTTGTTTTCCCTTTGCCGTCTGATTTTGTACGGTGGTGGATTTGGCTTCAGTTTATGCCGGCTCCCCTTCCCTGCTGTCTCATGGGGTTGTTGACAGATTTTACAACTGGGTTGGCAGTCATGTTCTTCCGGTTGATTTTCCATCCCGCACATGTAGCAGAAGTTGATAAGGGGTTTCGGGCAGATATCTTGCCGGTGCCCTGGTTCTCCGCAGGTTCTGCAGTATTGCACGGATTTCCTGTATGGTTTGCAGCGGTAGTCACAGCATTTATATATGATGTTGTATGGGACGTGCGGTCCGTCGAAGTAGATGAGTGCTGTTGACGATCTTCCCAACATGCGTGCTGCGAGAACCGTGTATCTTGCGGATACTTGTAGCCCCTGTAGTAGTTCTTCTTCGCTCGTGCCTGGCGGGATGTTGTAGATTACGCCTTTGCTGATGCCCTCTTGGGTCCTGACATGTGCTTTGACTTCGTAAATGGACCCCCCAAGCTGGATGCTGGTGATCTTTAGGAGCATGTCATACGCTATGTCTTTGTTTGGTGTACTTGCAATTATTATATTCTCGGCATGTTGCGCTTGAATCCGGATGTCGTCGTAGAAGTCTTTTTGGGACAACTTGCTAGCTTGGCCGATGGCATGTGTCACTGCCACCAATGTCCATTTGGAGAGTTATAATCCCGCCTTAGGTCTTTAGATGATTTTCGTGTCGTCCACTGGCAAAGGCGGAAGTCTCGGTTTTCTATAATGTGGAACGTTTCCCGCAATTGGTATTGTTGCTCCGGCTTGCTGCGTTCGTAGTTGGCCTGCTTCCTCGGCTGTGGGTTTTGTATGCACCTGAATCTTCTTGCCTCTCCTCTCCCATGCGTGCCATTTTTCCTGGATGTTTATTGCCTTTCCGCTGCTCACGTCATACGTCCACTCCGCTTCCAATTGTTGCTGCTGTTGTATCGTCTCCACCTGCATTTCAATGCTGTTGTTTTCCTGGTTCAGTTCTCGTGCACTTGCTGCGTCGGATGCGTCAGTCATTGGTACACAGCGGCAGCACTGCGTCGCTCTCGAAGAGAACGAGCGGCGGCTCACGAGCGCTCACGAGCCACGCGATACGCTCCGCGGGTCACGGGTCAGGCGCGTTTGGCTGGCCGCTTAGCCTTGTAGGGTTAGCTCCGCTAGCGTGGCGTGAAGCCTTCAAACAGCAAAAAATGAGGGTAATTCCACGTACCGCTCATAAACTTGATATCCTTCGGTACCACTTCCGTGCCGATTCCGTCGACGCCACAGTTCTCTATTAATAATAGCAGGTGTCCGGCAAATTGCCGAAATATGCGACTGAAAGAAAAAAAGAATTTACTCGGCTTCCCGGCCCTGTGAAAGTGACAGCTCCCCATCTAATATGACGTGTACACACTATGCGTGATTCGACCGAACAAAAGAAAAATAGTTATTTCTGATTCGACGCCTTTTTGCCATTAGCCCTCTGTTATTGGTCAATAGCTTTCGGGATGCACCCACTTCACCTGTCTGTCACGCGACGCTACAAAACCGCGAAAAGTTACCGCATGAAAGTGACGTGTTCACGTTAAAGATGCGCTATTGCGCCGAACAAAACTGATTCTTATTTTTTTTCTGAAAAGCGGGAGACTGCCCCATTCCGAAAGGAATAAAAAATGGCTGCCGCCGATCGCTCAGGCACTGGCTACTCGCACCTACCTGAGAGCTTGTGTTTATTTGCGTATAATAAAGCTTTTTGCGTGACCGTGCAATGTGTTTGAGCACTTTCAGCACGTTTACGACCTCGCTCTGCCAACTCTTCTTTCCTGAGGATCCCTTTTAGCCGCATTATTAACCTTCCGTTGCACGCCGCCGCGATTTTCGACCAGCCACTGCAAGCTAAGTAAGGGAAAACGGCCCAATCGCAGACGCCGACACCACCTTTTTCATCCGGTTATCTATTTTTAGTGCGCTGGTTTGGTCCCATCGATACCCTCTCCACTTGAGTGTGCTCCTCGCCTCCTGGCAGCCAATTACAAATGAAACACCGCTCAATGTAGGCAAGATTATCCATTTTGAAATCAAAGGAAAGTCACCTCTTATAAACTAGGAGAGCGTCTGATTGGGCAGTTTAGGCAACGCTGCGGGTCACCGCCCGATGCTCGCGTTGGGGCGGTTACTCAAGTTTGACGTCAGGAGATTGGAATAAAAACATGTTGGAATAGTTTTACGTTCTAGAGACCCAGGGAGCGATGCAACTACATTTTCGCATGTAAAAGAGGAAACCACTTAGCAACTGATTTCATTTGTGCTCTGACAGTGCTATGGAAAGGCCACGCATAGTTGGGACTCCCGAAGAGCAGCGTGAACACGATGAATGGCATCGTGCTCAGGCTAGATAGAACGCAGCGGTTGCTGCCTAGTGTAAGCCACGCGCAGTCAGTACCGCTGAAGAGCAGCGTGAATACGACGAGCGACGAAACGAACGTCAGTATGCAGAATGGCATCGTTCTCAGGCTCGGCAAGACCCATGTCAAGGCTACGTCACATTGGTCTATCGGATCAGGTTATACTATATAGAGCTTCGCTGGCCATCCACCTTCAGAGCGTGGATTGGAGCCCCCCCCCCCCCCCCCCCCCTTTTTTTTTTTTCTACAGGCAGCCACTTTGGGCCTTAAATAGCAAGGCACGGCCCTTGGTGTTATCGCGCAGATTTCTTTTTCTGAATTCGTTCTGGCCATATTTCGAAATCTGCATTTGCATCTTACACTTACGTGAGATTTGCTTAATAAAATTGTTCTAGCGAGCAACTTACTTCCGTCGCTTGAAAACGTTACGTTCGTTATCCGCAGCACTTTCTCGTGGCATGCAATAAATATGATTGCCGGCTAATGACTCCCATCTACTACGAAAGCTTGGATATGCTGATAACGGGAACACCCTTCGTTATTTGTAACGTTTCCTTACTGTAGCGAAAATCGAGTGCTCATGGTTCTTTTTTGACAATTTGGACACGCAGTTATAGGACATAACATTAATCGCGCTCTGAAAGGAGATACACTGATCTGTCGACACTGCCATCTTAATAAAGTACAAATATACGCAGTTTGTACAGGAAAATTGTGGCCGTATTTTTGGCATTTACTTGGTTTTAATGTCTCCTGTACAATTAATGACGCCATGGTACCAGAAGATATTGTAAAGAAAGTACCAACAGAGGCATCAATTCAAGGCTGAATGGTCGTGACGGTTCTCCGTCGAAAGCTGATGTCATCGGTCCACACTCAAAATGCTCAGTCGCTTTCTTAACAGCTATCTGCAGTATACGCCGGTGTCAGTGCGATATCTCAAGCCGGATTGTTTTTGTCTAGCTACGTCAAGTTTAAAAACGGATTCATAAAGGAAACATTAATAGAATGTCGACTGAACTATTCTATATAACGACGCTGACAGAGACTTCACTCCACTAAAATCTGTGCCAGCGAGATCTTAACTATTTGTCGCGAGACTTTGAGGTTCTCTGCATGCAGTAAAGAATAACGATGAAGCTGTCGGGAACGCAGAGAAAGCTCCAGCATTACGATGTATCGGTTTTTCAATGTTTGAGCCTCTGTGCGACCTGTCGACAATCACAGCAGCGAGGTTACGTTGCTCACTACCCTTCACCTTACTCATGGTGAAGGAATAGGTCAAAGAATGCTTTTCCCCGTCAAGAAAGTGGCAGCTTTTTCCCAAAGACGAAGCATTAATAGGCATAGCAAAGTATTAGACAACTACACAACGAACTAAGGTCCGTAGTTTCATAGGCTGCATAAATTGCAGTAAGCATTCGCTAACAAATGAATTAACGCGCACGGTTTGACTCACGCACGGGTAAATATGAACAGATCTCTCTTGATGACCGCGAACACTCGCTGTCTACGCGGGAGAATTGTTCACCTTGAACATGAAGACGTTCTGGCTCCCACACGGGAGCCAAAACGCGTTTTGATTTTTCCCTCATTGTTTTTTTTTTCTCGGTCGATGTTCCCTTTTATCGTCCCGCCTTTTCTCAACCAGACGGGATCCCGTCAAACTTTGTGTTGCATCAAATAAAGCAGAATAAAGTAATCGACAGTCGTCTAGACTGAGTTGTTCCAACAATTTTTGATTTCACAGGACACCGATTCGGGACCTATAAATCAGTCTTTCCATCCGTATATTGCTTTTATGCTATTTCTAAGTTCGCCAATACTCTGCTGCCGTTGAAAGTAACCTGGTCGGTGTTATAGGATATTAATGTAGGAATTGGCTTAATTTCTTTAGGTGTCCCGCTAAATTCAGTTTTTTTCGGCGTGACGCTTTTTACGTAATTCATTGCAAGAAATGTTATTGTTTCGTCTTTTTAGCTTTAGAGGTGTCGTTCGAATACTGTGTTAATTGGCAAGTGATACGTTACTTTTGTATTTTGCAACTTTACTGGCATAATTCCTGTGGAACTTTATTCTTTATTAATATAATTATAGCCGTTTGTGTATGCTGCAAGGAAGTACCAAATTTACTCAGCCAAATAAAAAAAAGGCAAAAGGAAGCAGGTTTGAGTTAAGGACAGCCAGAATGGCGAAATAACATCGCAGTATGCAGGAGCTCGAGCTGGCAAAGCAATATTTTGCTTTTTTTTTGCATACTGTACTGGACTCGGAAGTGTAACACATTATCAAGAAGGCACACTTGATCATTAATAATACCTTTTTCGTTTACATGGCGAAGGAGGTATTGGCTAGCTATCATAATCAATATTAATTGTTGCGCACATTCAAGGTGACGGTAATGATTGCTGAAACATTGGCAGTGTCAACGGCTGGACTCAGAGTCATTCTAGCGCGGAGGAGAACCATGAACTTAATAAGCTTTTAGGAGTGGTATCCACTCGCTGTCATGCACATGTGCCCGCGCGAACGCGTTTCGCAAGGGTTCATGGAATCTGAAATAGGGAAGGGCTTTTTTTGTAATATAACATTTATTTATGTAAAAAATGTCTGCAGGCCACGTCGCAGAGCTTTAGCAAGTTCTCGAGAGAGAGAGAGATAGAGATAAAAACAACATTATTTCGTCAGGTGGGGGGAATCAGTTCATGGTGTCGTTAGGCGGGCCAGATGGCCTTCCGGCTCATCTAAAATGTTCATCTAAATGTGAAGTCAGCCACGTACACATAATGTAGGCTCTCGATATAAAACGGGTGGTACCGTTCTACAAGAGAGGTTTGCAGAGTTCAGGGGTGCTATAACGTAAAACTATTCCAAAGTTTTCTATTCCAATTCTGCTATCCGCCCTCCACGATCGGTGAAAAACTTTTTTTCGACCACGCCCACTTCACCTCTCTGTCACGCGACGTCCCGAAAACCGCGATACCTCCCCATCTGATATGATGTGTATACACTGATTATGCATGACTTGAGAGAAAAAAGAAAAACAGTTATTTCTGATTCGACCCCTTTTCGCCATCAGCCCTCGGCTATTGGTAAAAAGTTTTCGGGCTGCACCCACTTCACCTGCCTGTAACGCGACGTCACAAAACCGCCCAAACTCATCGCGTCAAAGTGACGTGTACGCGATAAAGATGCATTAATATGCCGAATAAAACTGAATTTTCTTCGGAATAGCCGCAGGCTGCCCCGTTCCGAATGGAATAAAAGATAGCTGCCGCCGATCGCTGAGACGCTGGCTACTCGCACCTGCCGGAGAGCATGGGTCTATTTGCGTATTATAAAGCTTCTTGCGTGGCCGTGTAACGTTTCCGAGCCCTTTCGGCACGTTTACCACCTCATTCTGCCAACTATTCTTTGCTGAGGGTCAGTTTTTGCGTCATTCTTAGCTTCCGTTGCATGCCGCCGTGATTTTCGACCAGCCACCACAAGCTAAGTAAGGGAAAGCCAACCAATCGCAGACGCCGGCACCACCCTCTTCATCCGGTTATCGATTTTCAGTGCACTGGTTCTGCCCCAGTGAATCCCTCTCCACTTGAGCGTTCTCCTCGCCTCTTGTCAGCCAATTATATACGACAAGCCGCTCAGTGTAGGCAATGTTATTCGTTTTTCAAGCAAACAAAAGTGACATTCTATGAACGAGGAAAGCGTTTGATTGGCCTGTTCAGACAACCCTGCGGGTGACCACCCGGTGCTTGCGACGATGGTTAGGCAAATTTGACGTCAGAAGATTGGAATAGAAACATATTGGAATAGTTTTACGTTATAGGGCCCCAGGCATCGCGAAGACAGCATTTTGTATACATATTTAATTTTCCAGTTGCGTCTGATGAATTTATGCCCGCACTTGTAAGGTAAATCGACGACATGAGATCGAACACAATGCACATCACACGTTATGCAACTTCAGGTACTACTTTTATGCCAGTGATCGACAGATGCGTCTGTTATCTATATGTGAGCAGCAGGTGTGAGTATACGTGCACTAAGAAAAGTGTTTTTAGTGCGCATATGGATGCGGAGAACTGAATAGCGTTATGGATGTCTTCGTCTCTTCCTTAGTTTGTGGGTTTAGAGCACACGCTCGCGTTACGCGGACCCCATAAATTCAACGCACGATGTTGTTTGCAAGCAACAACATAACCATCTCTTAATAAGGCCCACAGAAGCACTACAAAACTATAAAAATGAGAATACTAAACCTGCCGGCTGTTACGCTCGAACTGCGACGCCTACTTCTGCTCGGCTATAATGTAGATGGCTGTTCTTTCTCATATAACTGTCCCCTGTAACATAGAAGCTATAGATTGAGACAGCGCTCTCGCTCTTGCCTAGAGATTCGTTTGCTATGCTAGCACAGGCCAAGTGCTTTCCTTAAGTAAAATCATCTTTTAGCTCTTCCTGATGGCGACTATGTTTTATACTAGGAGTATACTTACATAACACACCTGCGTAGTTCTTGATTAACTCGGAGACGTAGACTCTTCCGCCATAGTTTTGCCCATTTACTCTCATATCAAACAGGACATGTAGGCATCTTTTTCACGTAAATGCAGACGGGACATGGTAGATGGCGCCTTGGGCAATCAATTGCTGTTCTATGTAGGAGTTGTTTGCGAACCACGATACCGACCCAAAAAATAGGGGAGTGCTGAAACGCCTACTGTGGCACCACGCAGTAAAACTACTGCGTGGTGCCTGTTGTGGCATGCGAGCAGTCAGTAGAGACACTCCTGTCGACTCAGTGAATATATATGCCCTGCCGATACAAAGGGTAACGCGCGCTTAGTAATTACTTCGGAGACGTTATTCTAGCTGAGTGCTCAGGCTTGTTTTCGATGATGGTATGGAGTAGACCACATTATAGAATGTTTTCAGCTGAACATAAATTACATGTGCTGCGTCAGCATGCAGATATCTGTGAATCAGTTGTTAACTTTGATTGTTTCTTTCTTCTGTTGCTGCATGATGACGCCAACCACTGGATGAGCGTAACTGGTGTCTGAAAGATCAAAATAAAAAAGAGAGTCACCACTACATGCTACATTCAGTATACACAAATGCCACAAGGTATAAAGTAGTGCTGGAACAGGAAAGAAACTGAGTATCTACAGTAAGCATCGCATTCTTGATTTCGAACTGGAGCCACGCAGTAAACACCATATATTTAACATCCTGGCATGGCATATCACAAAAGCAATGGCGATAGCACATATGAGCTGTGTCTCTGTGAGTATGCCATACGCTGCTTGGTGCACCAATATAATAGCATAAAACACAGCCGCACGTGGTTCTAGAAGGTTACAAATGCAGCCCTTACGTTGCGCTCATGTTGCTCTTAACAGTCTTCTTCGGTCATGTTACTGTAAACACCTGTGTACTGTTCCCCTCAGTAAGCCATTTGAGAGCCAGCTCTTGGAATTTCTGTATTCTACAGTCAGGTGGAGCTGCACCTTCGCAGATCTTCTATTTATTAGGTATTAAGCAGCCGAAGTCTCTTGATCAGTGGACTTAATTGATTGCTTGAAAGGTATTATGTCACGCAATACAAACACTATATGCATGGTTTATTCTTATTATAGAATATTAAAAACCACCACACTTACCCATATCACTAGAAGTCCAAACAAAAACATTGATCCTGATTTATAGCCGAATCTTTCAACAAGGTATCCGGCAATTGGAGGTGTCACTGTAGCCCTAAAACAGCGCAAGTGATGCTCAGTACTTAAAATCTAAATAGACGTCGGACAAGAAACCATTCGTCTATAGCTGCTAGCAATGTATTTTTATGGACTACGAACAACGATGTTGAATGAAAACCAGAGACAGTCACTGATTTAAATTGAAAATGATGATTACACCATGTTTTACCAGAGATCTTGCTGCTTCATTAATATTTGTTGTTCAGTTTCATTGTCAGTGTTTCTACTATATAGAATGCACCTGCTGTACAGATTTTTGTAGGCCCTTGGTCCTCTTTATGGCAGTAGAAACCATGCTCTTATATATAACAAATCACACTTGGTAATGCAATACAGCAGAGCTGCTAAGAGAGAACTCACCCAAGCACCAGACTTGTAATTACTATGGTGGAAATGAACGATGTTGTCTTTATGTCGTCACAGTATCCTCTTGCCCTGCATGAGCCACATAGACCAATGAGCAGCAAAACACTGAACGCGGTTAAAGGGTTTAGGCTATCCCCCATTTTCAGAAAGTGTCTTGTCTCGAAGCCTATTCTCTTCACCGATCAGGGAGCCTAGATGCAAACGTTGTTTTTGTATGTAGGCTCCCCAACGCGATGATGAGGATGTTTCTTGACATCCCCTTCGAAACTGGGCAATGAGAAATAGTCACCTAGCCTGGTTGAACTAATAGGTCTTAATAAATTTATTGCAGTCTTGCATTTTGCCTATCTCTTGTTGATCTTTTCTTTCTTCACTAAAACCTTCATGCCTGTGTTGCGCACTTACCTGTGCTCGTAATAACTTCGGTTCTATCAATTCCTTCACTGCTTATTTCCCACATATATCCTACGCGTCTCTTACTAAACGTCTCCTACTTATTTTGCCTGCAGACCAGCTAATGCTTCGTTCCCTTCTGAATTCAAGAGCCTCAGGAAGGTGGACATTCCCTACGGGTATTGATGGGCGAATATCTTGACATTTTATTACTATGCGCCGAGTCCTTCGGCGCCTTTGCTGCGGAAAATTGGACGAGACAAAGCGCTTGTCGCATCCCTGCTTCACCTTGTCAAAGTTTATTGTGCACTGAACAAAAATAATCTTTTCCAACCTGTCAATTTTGCCATTCTGCATGCTTCCCACGAAATTTCGAGTAGAGACTGCATGCAACTTGGTTATGCTGTAGCATTTAGCCATGTAGAATATCCGCTGAGTCATTCATTGTCAAGTGTCCTTGAACATCTTCACCGTAAACAAACTTACACAGCGTACTTCAATGAATGACAATAGCTGCAAACAAATTGCCCGGCCATGCCTGCTCCCGTGAACACTTGAGATAGGTATACCATCCACATACTCCTAAAGAATGAAAAGAAAAGAAAATTAACATTGTTTTATGGTGTGGACCATGTACTCTTACTGCACTAGTTCTACAAGGTTACTGCCTACAACTCTTGTTTAAAGCAAAGTTAGCAACGACCTTTGCCGAGGCACTCGCAAAAGTTATCGAAAGGTGTCGCGTTCAAAGAATCGTTGGGTTCTGCTGCCGCTTTATGCATAGATGGAATGACAATGTTAAGCAGCGGGAACGTTGTTTCCACTGCTCGGCAAGTGACAAGTGTTCGCAGGAAATAAGCAATGCCACCGTGACCTCAGAAGGCCATGAATGCATTCTAATAGGTGCAGAAGAATGTATGGAGGCATTGTCACGGTAATTTTCTGGCATACACACACCGCGCAGACTAATTGATTGCTCGAGGTTACACAATTTTTATGCATTTTACAAACGCGAAACAAACACAACATTCCGCGCATCACCGCTGCGAAAAGATTCGAATGGGATCTGCGCTTATCACCATTACTGTTAGTTTGCCACCTCCTGTGAGCGAGACATTATTTATTTATTTATTTATTTATTTATTTATTTATTTGAAAATACTGTCAATCTCTCACCGTAATCCGAGCAATTTCGAAATGCAATTGCCCATTTATGAATTACATGTCCGGCGACGCAACTGGCCTTGAAACACACAAGCGCTCTTTGTGGTCTCCAAGCACTAGTGCCGCCATGAAATAGGTGTGGCTTCGAGTTACCCTCGCGACATCCCATACTTTTCTCGTACAGTAAACTTGAGTGAGGGAAAGGAATATTAGCGTCAATCACTGACGCTCCTTGTTACCGTCATAGCAGCGCCTCCTTGATAGCGATAGCAGAGTGGAAGTTTTCGTAAGTTCTTAGCAGCACTCCCATATGTACACGCATAAGCTACTCGTCTTTCTTTTTTTCTACTTCGAAGGCATATTACCAAAATTGCCTGTTTAAGTGCAACTTCTCATTTCCAAAGGTTTTACTGAAATGTCGAACTTTTCTTGCACTAGAAAACGCTATGATAAGTTACCTCGTCCACGTTCAGCTACATTACGTAAGCGTTGCTTGATTCTGTGGCAGTACATGAGACTCCGATAAACGTTTACAGGCCGTGATTGTATTGCACACGCTTCTTTGCGATATTTTCCTGAATTCTTGCCATTCAGTCTGATAGACGCATTATTCGCGCAGCAATATATTGTCATATTATCTCCATATTTTGAATGCACCTTAGTGTGGTTTGCCCGAGTGTCATTGGACCCACTGGACGGATTGGGTTCTTATACTTCTTAAGATCTGCGGTTTACTGTCTCATTTTACGTCGCCGATATGCGGGAATAAGAAATAACTCCAAGGTTACATTCTTGATTGCATCGAGAATACCACTTTTACCCGCCGTGGTTGCTCAGTGACTATGGTGCTGGGCTGCTGAGCACGAGGTCGCGGGATGGAATCCCCGCCACGGCGGCCGCATTTCGATGGGGGCGAAATGCGAAAACACCCGTGTACTTAGATTACCCCAGGTATTCGAAATTTCCGGAGTCCTCCACTACGGCGTGCCTCATAATCAGAAAGTGGTCTTGGCACGTAAAACCCCATAATTTAATTTTAATATCACTTTTCTTTCTATCACATTTACAAGCGCTCGTAATACTCCTGATGAATCTGCTTTGAACAAAGTATACTCACGCTTCTGTTGTGATGAAGGGCGCTGGCCCCAGAATAAGATAAGCGAATACTGTCACAAGCTGGCCCAAAAAGGCACAGAACGCGTCCATCTGGAAAAGAAGCATTCAACATGAAATAATCAAACGTAAAAATATGAAGTGTTGTAGATCTGTAATGCCCAAGGAATTCATCGCTGATCAACTGCGACAGCAATATTCAAGGAGGGGAGCGCACGTACACCAAAAATCGCGCTTGATGATGCAGCATATTCATTCATTCATTCAAATGATGCACACTTACGTCGTCTCTCTTCTGAATTACGGGCTTTCGTGTTGCATCTTTTTAGTGGTAACTGTGCTTTCCTTCTCACTTCAAATACGTCAGGCATTTTGGCGTCTTTTGCAAATTAGCGGTTATCGCACCGAGTATTTTTCACAGCGATTGCACCCTGCGCAACGCGTCTATTTCGCTTTCCAGTATTCCAGGTTGTCCCATGTGACGTCTCTTGCATGAATTACCTGGCCTGTTTAGCCTGCCTGTAGTGCTGTGGAAATGTGGCTGGAACGCGGCAGGTGCCTGTGCCCGACCACGGCGATATCATCAGCTCGATCCTCTAGCAGCTTCTGTAGATTGGCAAGTTAACGGAAGCAGCGGCTGTAAAATTCTGGGAGGACGCTTGCTGCGCTAACAAATCTCACGAGCCTTGATTTCTTGCCATTTACTTATAATGGTTGGTAGCCTCGGACTGCATACTTTGTAACACTAGAGCCGGCCAATATCGCTGCCCGCGACACTATGACTGTGGTGTTCGCTTCGGCTTTACTAAGTGTACCGCTACCACTCTTGAATTGTGTACTAAGTGTACCACCACCACTCTTGAAAAAGCGCCGGACACTGACGGGGCGATCCAACAAGCTCTCTTTAGAAGGTGATCTGCTCCTAATGGTGCAGATTAACTAGTCATTTGCAAGGAAGCTTGTCGAATTAACCTTGCTACTTTATATACGCATTTGCGTTTCTCCCGGCCTTGCCTCTTTCCAAACACTTTGCCATCTTGGGTGCTTGCGTTAGCAAGTCACTCCGAAACACAGGACACCCATGGCGCGTAGAGAAATGGTTGTCATATATATGCGTGGACGCACGAAAGCACATTCTTCAGATGTTATAGATAATATTGTTATGTTATATAACATTGTTATGTTATAGATGAATATAGATAAATTACTCTTAAGCTGTGAATAAACTCTGGGCGTCGCTGTCCAACTGGCATGCTTTCTTTCATTTTTGCTCGTAGCTTTTACAGCACCTTCAGCAAAGTTATCGTGCCAGGTAAGAAGGGTAGCGGGCGCCCCCTGCACTAGTCAATTTCAAAACAGCCACAAGAAGAAAAAGAAAAGACTAATATTTCCGCAAGCTCACGAGTATTACATACAGGGAAGGATGTTGTGTAGTGACTCAAGCATTCTTTTAAAATTCGCGCACAATAAACAGATACTATGTATAAACATAATAAAATGCTCGCCGAAAAGCACATTGCAATTCACCTTTAATTGGCACAAAATGCCAAGGACAAGGGCTGCGATAGTATAGCTTGCGAACTGAACCATGAATACGACACCAAGCTCAGTTGTGTCTATGCCAAACTGAAAAAGAAATGACCTTTATATAAGTTACCGTTGCTTCTCATGACGAAAAATAAAGTTCAACATTCGTTTTCACTAACCCTAAAATATACATTACCTGTCTCAGGTGTGGCTCTAATGTAGGTTCATTAAATCCCATGATGATCCAACTTAACATCACCGTAACCATGTCAATTATGAACACAGGGTCGATGAGTAGCTTGCACAAATTCTCCTGGTTTTTTGGAGACTCGGAGCTTGAATGCTGTTCAACCTCTGAAAAGAGCCGGCGACCATAATGCGTTATCTGGTGCATCATATGCAGTACAGGATTCTTGTTTGCAAGCTTCTGCTTCAGATCATTTCATCATCGTATCGCTTGAGCCCTTTCTTTAGCCCCTTCGCATGAAGCGTAGGTATCGAGATCTAGTATCTAGAATATGTGCGGCACCTTATGGCTTGGTTTAAGGCAGTACGAAGTGTAAGTTACATCATCCTACCTCCGTGTTTCCCTAATAGATACAGTAGTTTATCGTCTTTGAGGTTTATTTACTTAGCAATACGATTGTGGAAAAGCAAAAAAAGACAGTTGTGCGTTTCTAGGTGATTTTTCGAACGAAAACGCCAAGTCCTGCTTTTAACTGGGGCTTCAGGTGTATAACAAGCTATCATTTAGTACACAGAATGCTCTAAAAATTTCTTTGCGATTGTGCGAAAAGCTTTATGCATATATTTTAATTTTTTATTTACACAAGAATTAGGCAGGCGCTTGCAGCATGATATGCTACCCATTACATTTTGTATGAGAAACAAAGAAATCTGTTGCAAGTGGCAAAACAGAAAAGCTAACAGAACGCATTGCAATATGGCTAAACACGAGAAGTACCCGAAGCACAAGTTGTCCCAGTATAGAAGTAGCTTGAAATGTCACAAACGATAAAAGGCAGAGGATCACGAGAAATGATCAAAACTGATCAAAGTGATCAAAAGTGACAATTTTTATTCAACCACGTTTTATCGCACACATTATAGATACTAAAAATTAAATTTCACATGTGAGAACACGTGGTACACATTGCTGCTTCAGTATGAAAGTGTATAAAATACGATACATTCCCACAAACATTGTATTAACATAACAAACTTACATTTTTAGTATTCGTAAAATAGTAGGCGATATCACTTGGCTAAAAATTGTTTCTTGAGAGTAACAAGCGCACACTTTTGAAGAGCAGTAGTTGTCGATGAGCTGAACAGGTTCTTTACATTCATTGGTATCTAAACGAGCCCCTCAAATTTGGTCATCCGTCTCATCCTTGGTTCGAACTGTATGCAGCATTTTAAAAGAAGGTGTTCTAAGTTCTCATCTGCGTTGACACATTCACAGTAACGGTGTTAGCACTGCTGATAAGAATTGTTTTATGTAACTATTACTTGAATGGTGGGGGGGGGGTGAGGGAGGCAGACACTAAATAAACGTTTCTATATATATGTAAACAACATCTGCAGATGTTGTTTATATATATGTAAACAACATCTGCAGATATAAACAACATCTATCAACGGCAAAAGATGCCGCGAGCGAGTGGGGCTACACTAATCCAGGTACAACCAAATTAGGAAGGCCCACTGAGCTTCAACAAAACACTCCCTCGCCAGAACAGGAATTGGCCTCCCTCGTGCAGTATTCGGCCACCCCCCTCGCCCAAATGGGTCACTTCATTACCGAATGGCCCTCAGTTCCCATCAGCTGCGGTCAGACCTGTAACGCAGCAGAAGGTGCTAAGAATCTCTGGGTCCGGACAGGCCGCCAATGGAAACTGCCCCTTGCAACATTTAACACCCGTACCCTCTCAAGTGAGGCAAGCTTAGCAGGACTCTCTGAGGAAATATCAGACATTGTTTGAGATATCATCGGCCTTAGGGAGATTGGAAGAACTGGTGAGGCTTATACATTGCTCAATAATGGACATGTCCTCTGCTATAGATGTCTCCAAGATAAGAAGCAATACAAGGTAGGATTCCTAATCCCTGAGGACATAGCGGGCAACATTGACGAATTCTACAGCATTAATGAGAGGGTAGCTGTAGTCGTAATCAAACTTAATAAGACTACAACAAATATACAATAGAATTTATTGATAGAAAAGACAGAGAGGTCAACCTGAGCTAGTGCGCTCTAGTCTGCTACTCTGGACAGGGAAAGAGGGAAGGAAAAGAGGAAAGTACTGGGATGGATGATGATGATAAGAGAAGTGGTGAGGGGTTATGCGCACGAGACAGTTGGTTTGCTAGAGCCACTCGTCGAGCTTGGTGTCCTGCATAAACTTCGACAGCACTTTAGCTCCACACATTGAGTTTGGAGTGTCAGAGAATTTAATCAGAGGTATAGGTTAAAGTTAGTACAATCCTACGCTCCAACATACAATCAAGATGATGAGGAAGTAGATCAGTTTTATGAAGATGTTGAATTAGGGATGAGAAAAATGCAAACTCGGCATACAGTAGCAACGGGTGACTTCAATGCAAAAATGGGGAAAAGGCAGGCGGGCGAACAGACGATTAGCAACTACGGCGTCGATTCTAGGAAAGCTAGAGGTGAGATGCTGGTAGAATTCGCAGAAAGTAATGAGCATCGAATAATCAACACTTTTTCAGGAAGCATAGCAACAGAAAGTGGACATGGAAAAGCCCTAATGGTGAAACAAGAAATGAAATTCATACTTTCTGCCGATCCCAGCATAGTGCAGGATGTAGAAGTGATAGGCAGGGTAATGTGCAGTGATGATAGGTTAGTGAAGGCTAGGATTCACCTAAATTTGAAGAGAGAAAGAGCAGAATTGGACAAGGGAAAACAGGTCAACGTAGAGGCAGTAAGGGTAAAAGCAGAAAAATTCAAGGTGGTACTTGCAAACAAAGAGATGATGATGACAGAGCTAATAAATGAAACCCTTAAGTAGGCTGGCTTCAGAGGCACCAATTGAGCTGGGAGGCAAAGCACGAAGGCAACCACTAAGCAAGCTCTCCGAAGTAACAAATGACCTAATAAAGAAACGACGAAGAGTGAAAGTGTCCAACTCAAGAGATAATATCGAATTCGCGGAACTTTCAAAACTGATCAACAAGGCGTAAATAAGCGATATTCGAAACTATAACGTGAGAAAGACTGAGGAAGCCGTAAAACATTGACGCAGCCTGAAATCACTGAGAAAGAAACTTGGCATAGGACGAACCAAGATGTATGCACTGAAAGATAAGCAGGATAATATCGTCAGCAATCTCGAAGATATAGTAAACGACGCGGAAGAATTGTATACTGACCTGTACAATACCCAGAGGAGTCAGCATACCTCCATTAGAAACAATAATGAAGAGGATACAGAAACTCCTCCCATACCAAGCGCTGAGGTCAGAAGGGCCTTACAAGACATGAAACGATAAAGAGAGGCAGAAGAAGATGGAATAACAGTCGATTTAATCAAAGATGGAGGAGACATAACGCTTGGAAAACTGACGGCTCTTTATACGAAGTGTCTATCGACTGCAAGGTTCCCAGAAAACTGGAAGAATGCAAACATTATACTAATCCACAAAAAGGGAGACGTTAAAGAATTGAAAAATTTTAGACCCACTAGTTACTCCCAGCATTATATAAAATATTTACCAAAATGATCTCCAATAGAATAAGGGCAACACTGGACTTTAGTGAACCGAGGGAACAGGCTGGCTTCAGGAAGGGATACTTTACAATGGATCACATCCATGTAATTAATCAGCTTATCGAGAAATCCGCAGAGTGCAATAAGCCTCTCTATATGGCTTTCATAGATTACGAAAAGGCATTTGATTCAGTAGAGATACCAGCAGTCATAGAGGCATTACCTAATCAAGGAGCACAGAACGCTTACTTAAATACTTTGGAAAGTATCTATAGAGGTTCTACAGATACTTTATTTCTACACAGGAAAAGCAGGAAGATACCTATAAAAAAAGGGGTCAGACAGAGAGACACAATCTCTTCAATGCTATTCACTGCGTGCTTGAAAGAAATATTCAAGCTATTAAACTGGGAAGGCTTAGGAGTAAAGATCCACGGCGAATATCTCAGCAACCTTCTCTTTGCCGATGACGTTGTTCTGTCCAGCAACAATTCAGACGAGTTACAACAAATGATTGAGGGCCTTAACAGAGAGACTGTAAGAGCGGGATTGAAGATTAATATGCAAAAGACAAAGGTAATGATCAATAGCTGTGCAAAGGAACAAGAGTTCAGGATCGCCAGTCAGCGTCCAGAGTCTCTGAAGGAGTAGGTTTACCTAGGTCAATCGATCACAGGGAACCCTGATCATGCGAAGGAAATTTATAGAATAAAAATGGGTTGGATCGCATACAGCAGACATTGTCAGCTCCTGACTGGAAGCTTACCATTTTCATTGAATAAGAAGGTGTACAATCAGTGCATTTTACCGGTGCTGACATATGGGGCAGGGACTTGGAGATTGACAAAGAAGCTTGAGAACAAGTTAAGGACTGTGCACGGAGCGATGGAACGAAGATTGCTAGGCATTAAGTTAGGAGAGAGAAAGAGAGCAGTTTTAATAAGAGAGCAAACGGGTATAGACGATATTCTAATTGACATCAAGATAAAGAATGGAGCTGGGCAGGTCATGTAGTGCGCCGGTTAGATAACCGTTGGACTATGAGGGTTACTGAATGGGTACCAAGAGAAGGGAAACACAGTCGAGGATGGCGGAAGACTTGGTGGAGTGATGAAATTAGGAAATTCGTGGGCGCTAGTTGGAATCGGCTGGCGCAGGACAGGGGTGATTGGAAATAGCAGTTAGATGACTTCGTCCTGCAGTGGACATAAAACAGGCTGATGATGATGATGACGTATGTTAACTCTGTCGGTATATGGTATTCAATAAGGGGATCAAATTAATATCGGTCAAAAGTTTTAAAAGTCTGTCAAACCCGTTTCTTCTACCTTTATGCTCATATGTGTCTCTTAAAGTTGCAGCCTATTTCAGATCTTGCTATGGGAGTTGCGGTCGTCGTATTTTCTTGATGGGCTTTCAGATCTTCTACGTCACTTGCATATTTTTTAGGAATGTTCAACTGTCCCAGTATCCACTGAAAGACTAGTACGCTGGTACTCGTTCACTTTGTTAGGTTGTTTTAGCTTCTTGCGCGCTTGACGCGATTATAAGATTCTGCGTGCGAGTTTACTACAGGAAACGGTAATTTCTGCCTGTATACCCATTTTTGTGAACCAATTTGAACCCATTCTTGTACATCATGAAGTCAATGCTATAGACCGAACTGCGGACAGGATAGCCATCGGTTTGCCGTTTTCGATAATGTTGCACGTGACACTCTAATACCTTCTATATGGCAAACTCTGACGTAGAGGAATCGAGCAACTGGAGCCAACTGTGTAGGCATGAATGTGTCCAGAGTATCACATATACTGTGCCTGATACATTGCCATTTATTGGACGCGATTGTTATGTTCTGTATTAGCTTATTTTTGTTTTTGCATTCCCTAGTGGCTATAGCTTATTTTTGATGATTGCGGTAGCCGGTCCTTCGGTGGCCTATTTTCTCATCCTGCAGGATCTCATAAATGAAAAAACAGCAACGATGACGACGACAACGAAGTTTGCTGCGCTGCGACCAATAAGGCAACTCGTTTTTGTAATAAGCCCTCCACAAACAGTTTGTTATTTAGAATTACAAGTATCCATAGTGGATACGTGATGTCCATGTTGCAGTAATGATCAGTAAATATTACATCAATATATTCGTGGACAGCAGTGCGAATGATGAATTTGTCTCTCTTTACTTTGATGCTATTGGATGTTTGTCGTGCGGTAGCTAACCACAAATGAAAACACCATATCATACAATCTTTTCGCAACATTACTGCCGGACATTACAACATTACACTACTTCGGCTGAAAGTCAATACTCTGAGTGCTGTAGGCCAACCTCTGTGCTTATCTATAACATCCTTTCTCTTTCTGCCGAGGGGAGGAATGCTCCGCAAGGTAATATATTTCCGTGTATGGATAAGAGGCACCAGAAAAGCAGTCTCGTCGATTGCAATCGCGGAAGTTAGCGTGCTTCCTTTGAATAGGTTGTGTTTCGCTCGTATTGGTCGTGTTAGTTGCTCTCTCTGTCTCTCTCTCTCTCTCTCTCTCATTTTACCTCTTGTTCTTCCCTATTCTCTTCCTCAAGTTCAGCGTATCAGATTGGATATGCTTATCTGGTTAACCTCTCTGCCGTTTTGCCTCTATCTGAGGTAACAAATACGAGTATAAACCACAAAAAAATCCGCACGGCCATGCGAAGATTTTTGCGTGATTCGTTGCCAGAGATGCAGGTGTACTCATTTACGCCTCCGGTGCCATCAAGCAGGGCAAGAAGGTGCCAGTGAGCTCGTGCCTCACAGGTCTCAGAGGGCCAAGGATATGCCAAATTCTGTCATACAACTAGCCAACGAACCTTGTGATGCTTACCGTGTCTACACCGACGCTTAGTTCAAGAAATACGCCAACGCTTGTTGGTGAAAGTCCACCAGGTGGTGAAACTATCATGAAAAGGAAAATTGTCGTTCTTACCCGACCATAGCACGAAGCTGCTAAAGGAAACTTTTGCGGATTAGTCAAGGAGAAAGGTCCGGAATGGAAGAACAATAAAGAAAGGCGCGCCAACCAATGTCAACGTGAAAGACAAGGTCGACGTAGATGACATAATTTGTGCGTACTTAGGTGTATTTATGTGTTTTATTGACATTGGGTCACTAAAGGTGATGCGTTGAATTTTTGCTCTTCTTTATTTCATGTCAAGATCCAGCGTTCTTTTTTTAAAATCTTCCATTGTAACATACATTTCAACCATCAAATTAAATTGTTTTGTTTTACGAGCCAAAACCACAATATGATTATGAGGCCCGCCGTATTTGGTGGATCCAGAAAAACTTTGACCACCTTGGGTTCGTTAACGTGCACCCAATTAGTGCATGGTACACGGCTGTACTTGCATTCCGCCCCCTTTGAAATTGGGCTGCCGTGACCGGGATTTGATTCCGCGCTCTTGGGCTTAGCAGCGCAACGCGAAAGCCATTACAACACCACGGTAGATGCACGTCGACTTTTCATACGCGTTTTACATTTGCATTTTTTTAACATCGGAGCTGTTTAAGCATTCGTTCGGCCGTGGAGCGTTACCAGAAAACTAAACCCAGCTGTGCGCCGCCTCGCGTTGCCTAGCAACCACCTGCGAGAGCACCGAGCCACGTAACCTCCTCGCACCCACGCGCGTAGGGTCAACACCACCTAGACAATGATAGGGCGGAGTCGTGACGCCGCAGGCGAGTAAAGGCTCGGGCTGGCGCGGCGACACATCTCTCGCGTCGTCAACTCCTTGCGTACGAGCTGCTTCCATGGGAACACCGACGAAACTCCGGACGCCCGAAGAAGTCCGACTAAGGAGCGGCTTACCAGAAAGAGTACCGTAATTATGATAGTGATCTAAAGAAAGGAAAGACGCTCGATTCTGCAACCTGTGGGGGAGCATGGTGCAACGTCATCAGGGGAGAGGGAGTGGGAAGTGAAAGATGATAGAGAAAGAGGGAGGATGTAGCCACAAAAGGCAGGACTCCACTATTCGCGACAGGTGGCAGTCCTTAGTAATGTGGCCAGCGTTGTAGCGGGCGCTTACAGGGTGTCTATTCCAGTGGAATTTATTAACTCCACAGGCTTCGCAGCGCAGGGAGCCGGTAGGCGGGACACACGGGGAACAGCAGGTTGGTCTCTGTGGCCGCTGGAAGGCCGCGGAGTCCGTAAGTGTTGATTACTATGGAGCGTTCCTGCGCCAAGGATGGGCAGGCATAGGGAAGGTGCTCCAGAGTCTCGGGGTCCCCGCACCTGAGCGAGAAGCGATGCGTCGCCGCCGGGCTGATCCAGAATACCGCGCCGAAGCTGCGGCTGAGAAGAGACGACGCCGAGTCGAGGATCCCGAGTTTCAGTCCAGGAAACGCGAGAGTCGGCGCCTGAACGCTGGACGTCGTCGAGAAAGCGATTCCGGCCAGCGACTGCTCGAAAACTTCCATCAGCAAGCGCGCCATGGCACGGGGGGTGCGAACGGCCGATTACAGCACAAATTTCTGGCCATAGAATTTGGGCACAGCTGTCACGTCTGTGATCTACAAGGAAGCGCGGCGCGTGGCTCAGCGGGACTACGATCGACGAAGGAGAGCTGATTCTACCCATGGCGTTGAGGCCGCCGCCGACAAACTCTGTCACGGAGCCGAGTATCCCGAGTTTCGGGCCAGAGACAATGAACGCTGCCGACTGAATGCTCGGCGCCGCCAGGAATCGGTTCCGGGCCTGCGCGTCACCGTGAAATTCCAACGGCAAATCCGCAAATCCGCGGAAGGTGCGAACGACTGCTTTCAGCGCAAATTCCTCGGCATAGAGGTCGCGCACAGCTGCCGCGTTTGTGACCACCTCTGGTTCGACGCGAATCTGTCCACGGCGAGATCGGTGCGGAACTTTGAACAGAAGAGCTCTGCCTTGCAAGTGCTTCGCGAAGCCTTCCCCGCCGCCCCCGACCATGACAACGACCACGACGACGATCGGACGTCGAGAACGATGACCGGATCGACGATGTTGACGACTGGTACTGAAGCACTGTATATAATAAATTGTGATGCATGTAGTGTGGCTTGTGTGCGTGTGACATGCTGGGGCTTGTGTGGCTTACCGGCCTTGCTGTGTATGACCTCGCAAAAGCTGCGCGAAACTTAGGAAGCCTTGGCGACACTTAATATGAGCATAGTCAAGCCATGCATAACCTCGTAAGACTTAGCAAAACCTAGAAACTCTTGGTATGAGCATAGCCAAGCTATGCATAACATAGCAAAACTTAGCAAAACCCATAGCAGCACTTAGAGTGAACCTGACCAAGCCATGCATAACCTGGCGAAACTTAGCAAAACCTAGCAACACTTAGTATGAACCTACCCGAGCCATGGATAACCTCGCAAAACCTAGCAACACTTAGCAAAAGCCGGAACTATATAGCTCAGCTGTGACCCAGCGTTGCGCCGCTAGTGCAAAGTGCCCACATTTTTTCTGCGCATGTACGTAGACCTCGTTTTCGTTCGCGTCGACTTTGGTTGATACTCCTTTCTTTTTTCCCCCCCCATATAGACTCACAGAGACACTGTCCTTGAAACGGCAGACTCGTGCGGATTCACGCAATCGGGCAAGGCGCGCTTCCCGAGCGTCGACGCTGTCCTTGGTGCGGCGAACAGGTGCGGCGTCGTCCCGTTTCCGCTCTTCCACATTGACTGCCTTGACAAGGGGATTCATCTCATGGCGTGAAATAAAATTCTATAGGATTATTCTAATGTAGAAGCTTGTTTTTCCGGGCTAAAATATAATCTCTGGTAAATTAATAATATCTTGACCTCCCATAATATTTGCCCAGATGTTCGTTTCATCCTGAAACCAGTGACACAAAAGACACATCGAGCTTTATCTGGACCGTCATTGTGGTGTACAGCGGCGCGGGGCTGCTCAAAGAGCGCCACTACCCTGATCGGCAGCTTTGCTATCGAGGCACCCTACGGCGGCCCGCTATTGTGACGCCATCTATCTTGCACTCTTAGAAAGACAGCTGTTGCATCCGACATTATAGCGCACGTATTCTTATATTTTTGTACTTTCATTTCGATTTTCATTAAGTGTTTTCATTTGTGTCTATTTTTCGCCCTTTGTCTTATCGAGACCCATCATTTGATACCCTTTTATGATTCTTACGATACTAGAAACAAACAAAATTGTCCCTTTTGTGAAGAACTTACAAGATAGGTAACCAGATTCCGGTTACACCAAACCTGCATGAGGCCAGCAAAAAAAGGTTTTGTCTTCAAAAACAGCCCTAGGTCTGGGATAAACCCCGGGAACAACGCCTTTCCGGAGTGGTTCTTCTACCGATTAGGCTAACTGGCAGATTGCAGAGCGAGACCAAAAAGTCGACAAGTCGAAGCGGAGGCACACTGAATATGACAAGGCAGTTTCTTGAAAAGCCGTGGTTCCCTTTGTAGCTTAGTAATACTCTGTCTCCCTTCTTTATATTCCCATTCTTTCCTTCCTATCTGGTTTCCTTCCTATCGCAGGCTATCTGGCGGAATAGAGACACGTGTGTTAGTGCCCCTTCAATCGACCTGTTAGATAAGGAGACGGCTTTTTTGGATGGATAAGATTTGGATAAGGTGGCGCCACTGTGCATGGTTTATATAGGTGTACTTCCTGAAAATCAAGTTGTTGAAGTTAGCGCATTGTGTTGTCGTCTCCCTTACGTCCTTGTTCCTGGCGCTAAATATGCTTTCAATTTACCAACACGCCCAACAAATGGCAATGCTACAATTTATTTCTAGTACATCGGGCTCTTTTCTGTGTTCATCGTTAAATCCATGTTCAGTGGCTTCCCTCCTCATCTACGCCAATTGCCAAGCTCGGTCACTTTCCTTCTACATTCGCTGCAAACATTTGCCCAACGAAGTCCTGCGGTTGTTTGGTGGCCTTCCTCCTTCCGTTGGCCATGGCATCAGAGTCCTAAAGATAATGAGAAGTGAGTGGCAAAGGCAAGCGAGAGTGGTGAAAGGTTTGCTGAGAGTGACTCTGGGCGCTCCAGGGAAACAACAGGGTGCCTGCAGGAAGTGGACCGACTTCCTGGCGATCATCAGTAGCGGCACGGAATTTCTGTGGCAGAGGACCTTACCCGGCCTGCGTGACAGCATCCCTAAGAAGAAACCTGCCGGACCTTGTGGCGTCAGGACCTTCGGCGAGGTTAGTCTTCCAGACTACGTTGAAGGTGTTCTTGAACTTGGCCCCAAGTTCGCCGTAGAACCAAGGTTGAGCGCACCGGAACTTCTGAGCATTGTGCGAAGGATTTCAAAGTGCGCCCCACAAGGTGAAGTGAATCGATGTATCTCTGAAGGGGTCGATGTGGTTTCGCGCAACAAACCGATGGTCTCACGTGTACCGGTTAAGCGCGCAACTTCGTTTTTGAGGCAAAATGGTCTGTGTGTTTTGCCAGCGGACAAGGAAGGTGGCTTTGTTGTCCTCAAGGAAGGTGATTTTAATGCGAAAGCCTGCTCTGCGATTGCCTCTGTGTTCGACCAGTGTAGTAATGTGTCTCTCCGAAAAATCAAGCTAGAAGCGAAGCGTCTTTGTAAGAAGGCAGACCTTAGTCACTTGGTTCGTGAAATTGACAACGCAAAGTCTGGTTGCCTTCAAATTATGTTTAGTGCGAAGACGCACAAACCCGATTACCCATTAAGGGTAATAGTTTCAGAAACAGGTTCTTGGCAGAAAAAGTTCGCTCTTTTCTTGCAAGATAAGCTGCGAATTCTTAATATTGACGACCCATTTTTGGTTAGGGGCTCTGCAGAAATCGTAGATTTCCTGAAAGGAAATTCTGACAAAAGCTTATCAGCTTGCTCCTTTGACATAAAGGACTTGTACTACTCCTTGCCTCAAAAGAAACTAATTACTTGTGTAGAAGAGTGCATAGACGAGTATGGCGTGGTACCGTTCCAAAATTCAGCCGGTTTGTCCGTTCAAGGCTTTTTAGACATGCTTAGTTGCTACCTTCAGTCTACATATGCAGCATGGAACGACGACATATTCATTCAAAAGCAAGGGGTTTGCATCGGTTCATGTTTGGCGCCCATACTAAGTGACATCTTTCTAGCTCACCATAACAGAATCCTGTCCCGTACCTTGTCGGAGCACAGGGTGGTTAAAGTTGTCAGATACGTTGACGACTATCTCGTTCTTTTTGAACCTGACGCACGTTTTACGGTAGGCAAGCTTTACGAAGTATTTTCTGCAGGCCTTAGCCCACTTACTCTCACGATTGAAGAGCCCTCCAATAACGTGCTGCGCTTCCTAAACATTCAGCTCGAGTTCATGGAACGGCACACGTGTTGGGAGTATAAACCTAGAGCTAATAAGCCCCTGTTATCATATAGGTCAGCCCACTCGAAGCTTGTCAAGAGGAGCATTGCCAACTTATGCTTTGGAAATGCTCTAAAGAAGTCTTGCCACCACAAGATCTATACGAGCCTTATGGATCAATCGGGAAGGCTATCAGCAGCAGGGTTTCCGGAATCAGTGCAAGTTTCGGTCGTCGAGGGGCTGCTAAAAAGGTGCAAGTCGGATAGCACAATTCAGGACACGGCAAATCAAGGGACGGAACGTAGAAGGAAGGTAGCGGTAGCGCCCTACCTGCATAGAACGGCACATAAACTTAAGAAAATGGCTAGCCGGGTGGACACAAAAGTGGTCTTTTCCGCACCAGAAAAGCTGGCAAAAATATGTCGATTGACAGACCCGTACCGTAAGCCAGCTGCCGGGTGCTCTACGAATCATCGGAAAGCGCCAGTGGGATGCGCAGAAAGTGTTGTATATGAGCTTCCGCTGTCCTGTGGGAAGAAATACATCGGACAGACAGGGAGATGTCTTAATGACCGATTACGGGAACATTGCCAAACTGTGAAAAATAAGCAAAACGGTCATCTGTCAACCCACTGTCAAGAATGCGGCTGTGCGCCGGTCTATGAATCCTGTCGGGTTCTTGCAAAGCACGAAGATAAAGACGTGCGAGAGATCATTGAAGCGCAGGCTATCTGGCGGAATAGAGACACGTGTGTTAGTGCCCCTTCAATCGACCTGTTAGATAAGGAGACGGCTTTTTTGGATGGATAAGATTTGGATAAGGTGGCGCCACTGTGCATGGTTTATATAGGTGTACTTCCTGAAAATCAAGTTGTTGAAGTTAGCGCATTGTGTTGTCGTCTCCCTTACGTCCTTGTTTGCTGGCGCTAAATATGCTTTCCTTCCTCCTGCGTAAAGTAGCCAACCGACACTTTTCTGGTTAACATTCCTGCCTTTTTTTTTCTTTCTATCTCTTTCTCTCTCTCTCTCCTGCGGCTCTAAGCCGGATGATATCTTTTTTTTCTGGGGGGGGGGGGAGTGAGGGGGAGGTAGGTAAGGAATTATAGGGAGGTCAACCAAGGGCGCATCCGGTTTGCTTCCCTAAGCAGGGGGAATGGGGTTAACAGATGAAAACACAGGTAGGAGAGGGAGGGGAGGAAGCATTCGCAGTGCGAACGCGTGGGACTGCCCATCACGTCTACAGTCGGTGATTGAGGCCAGTCCATCTCATAAACTGTAGTAGTAGCTGCTTTACTTTGTAAGCCTGCGACATGTGTGGCCATGTTGCAAGCATCATTGTCTCTGAAAGCCGTGCATATAGCAGCCTGACACACTTCTTTGAATTAATTCAAGAGACCGTCGATATCTTTGCTTACTTCACGAAGGCTTCGTTCCCTGCAGTTCTGTCAGAAGTCTGAATACGTGTCTTACCTTTTAGAGGTTTGTCGGGTATCTTTGGTGAGCGGGTCGTCCATGGGAGTGAAAAGCTCACCAGTGCTGCCATTACGAAGAAGGGCAGAGGAAAAGCCCAGGCCTAAAGACGAAACAAAGAAACGCCACTCGTGGATACGCATCGAAATGAATTGTAATATAATAATAGGAGAAAGAAATGCGTGGCTTGAAACTCAAGAGACACTTACTCCAATATTCTAGAACGTTCCTCCACCGAGCCCTCCACCTCGACTCGAGAAAGTTGACGGCGGCGCCCACTGCGCTTCACTGACACTCCATAGCAGTTATTGAGAAGCGTAGCGTCGTCTTTCAGTCGACGGGTGGCGCTGTGCTCAACTGCTCGTAACGGGGGTGCGGCTTCGTGTGGAGGATCGTCAGAGAATACCGGGGCTAGTTCCGGTAAGCATCGGCGCAAATATATTTTTGTTACTTACGTCAATTAGCACCCCGCCGATGCCAGACCCGATCATAGATCCTGCGCCCCACATGAATTCCATTGTAGACTGGAAAGACAGGATGTGTTGCACATTTATTGCGGTTGACACAAACTTATATTCTGAAACAATAGCGGCACATTAGATATGATGGTTTATTTAGTAAATGTTCACAAATCATGTTGAAAGACCAGTGCAGACGGTCAACTGTGAATCGTAGGTTGTGGGATTTAAGTTCAACAACTATCAATGCACACTACGACATGTTGATCTCGCAACTCTTGAAATATATCGCTTTAAGCTTTCTTTTTTGTTCAGGTACATTATTCGCAAAATAGCGGCCGCAGCAGCGTCGTGGCCATGAAATTTTATCGCTGAGATTACAGTCGCGTGTTTGGCTCTCGCTAGCGGAGATTGTATTCCGGCCTTCAGAAGTAAAAAGAATGTTTTGAGGTTTCGGGCAAGGGTAGTTGAATGACTATGGTGCTAAAGACCACCAAAATTATGGCGTTTAATTGCGGTGTTTTTCGTAGCTGAGTACCCTCGATAACATCTTAACTTTAGCTAAGTAGCACGTGTCCTGTGAAAGAATTCTGAATACAATCAAAGAAATAATGCGGAACTAAACGTAACGAGGATAAAACACTGCATCAACTCGAAATCGGACGCCCTTGGCTTATAGAATTCATACCATACCAGATACGCGCGTGTGGTGTACTCCTGTAGAATGTGTTACATCGGCCTGACGCAATACTCGTGAATGACCGAGCCAGAGAACGTGCTTTTATCCTAAACGGAGTGTCATCTGGGCACCTGGCTAAGCACCACCGCAGCTGCCAGTGCAACGTCGAGATACACAGCATCGTGATAGTAGCCAAAAATTGGGACCAAGCAATTAGAAAGATTATTGACGCTCTCATCTATACATGCGAGAACACTTTGAATATTAGCAGTAGTGGGATAACACTCTCGTACACGTATTGTGTATGTTTTTTGCTCCTTAATAATAATCATTGTCGATTTTGCGTATACGCTTCCTTTATTTAACACTCTGTGCTCTCTACTTTCTCCGACAGGAACGCTATGCCACTCTGATAAGGACATGCCGTTCGTAGCCTGAAACTACCGGAGGAGGATATCTTAGGCTATAAGAGTGGCAAGATAGGCTTGTGAGTAAGTCGTCATCCAATTTGTTGTAGTACAGGGTCAATCAGAGGGACATCGAAGGAACACTAAACAGTTCATAGTGCTAAAGTTAGGGCTGTATGTTGTCTCATGTGCCTTCGATGTCGGTTTTGTTGTTTTGCCTGCACTAGAACAAATTAGAAGTTGTTAGGCTAGATGGTGATTGCTTTAAGTGAAACGAGACAACTACAATGAAGGAGACAGTTATAAGAGTATAAGGTTTCTTCGATTCTGTTGACGGCCTATTATGAAAATAATTTCTAGTGGCTCATTAAAAATTATCGAGTTCTTCACGACTGAGGTGTAAGAAGTAGAGCCATTTTACAAAAGGGCCATTTTAAAATTGGTTCCCCTAAAAAGAAGCAGTGAAATATATCTCATTTACTCGCAGAATGCTCACACGTTTTTTCGCGGCAAATTGATGCTTTGTTAGAGGATGCGATAATTACACGGCAGAAATCTTCCGATAGAACAACTAAAAAAAGGAGAAAAATGTGGCAGTAAGCACTCACGGCAGCCAGCGTAAATCCAAACAAAGTAATACCGATAAACAGCACATACCTTTGTAACATGAGCACAGTCTCTACACAAGCAGGAACTGCAAATTCCATTTATTTCCAGACACTAGCGGTGCCTATAATTTTTAAACGAATAAATAATGTTACTCGTACTGATGTATTGAGAGTCAGCGTCAACAGTAACATCGGAAGAAGCAAACGACTGTCGCTGGAGCAAATTTCGAGAGTGTCATGATTACTCGAGAGAAAAAAAAATTCACAGCCAATGTACTGGTGCGAGCATTATGCGAAAATATGTGTGTAGATGCGGTAAAAGTAAACAAGTTTAGGCAAGAGCCCACCTACAATTATGAGTCCCGTGTGCACCGGAAACTCCGCAGTGACAACAGAGTACGCCGAAACGATGTACACGGTAGAAAAGAAGCCACCAACGATGGCGAGTACTAGACAGAGGCCAAGGAAAACTTTGCCGCCGGGTGACCAGTACATAAGCCTGCAAGAGACATGCATTGAATATTAGAGGCTTTAGAAATGGAAGAACTGAGTGCATAAGGCAGATTCAGGGAGGCGAGGAGTGACAAAGTTGTCATCGTAACATTGACAAGTTAGTGATCAGCGAACAAGCTAAGCCTCAGCTCAGAGTCAATGGTTTGGCAAGGGGCTTGTCTTCGTCAGTGCAACAGCTTTCTTGGAAGGGTGCGGCAAAACCGAAGCAGCCGCCACTGAACGCGAGGCCCTCATGGAACGAATTCCGGCGTCCAAGTGGCGAACTTCGTCCGATGGCGACCGCTCTACGTCCGGCGTCAAAAATCGGGACGCACCCTGCCGACTTGGAGGGGACATATATTTTCGTCTACCGCCGGAAGCGTTCAGCTCGCGGCGACATGCTCGAGCCAATCATAAGCAAGCACTTCCGGCCGCTTCATCATGGTATTCATGGCGGCGGTGAACCCATGATCATCGCTTGTGGGATCCTGCTCGTAATCTTTTGTTTTTGTAGCGCCGCAACATTTCCCGTGTGTGGTAACATGCAAGAAGTGTACGACCAGCCAGTGCATTCGCAAAGGAAGTCATTGAAAGCCGCACGCGTACAATTCTATAATAGACTGATAGCCGTGGTGCAAAAAGGATCAGTGCTGTGGGACTGATGCAGGTCCGACTACAAAGACCAGCGTAAGATGACGGCATGGGAAGAGGTGGTCGCCGAGTGTGGACATGAGCCGGACGGACCCTAGCACACGACACCTTAACATATCCTAGACTGTCTACCGGTGTGTGAGAGCGGTCCGCACTTTGAAGGTGTTCTCTGTCTGCACTAGCAACTGTATCCGCATAGACACAACGTTGGCAGAGCTAAGCTGTTTTCTGCGCTTTCTGTAGGCTGCGAATAGCCAGGCGTAAAAATAGAAGAAATAACTGCGGAAGAATTTTCAAACACTAAGTTATGGCGTTATTAAGTGTCACAACATGCTAGACTTTACTGTCGGTTACACTTAAGAAACAGTAATCCCCTGCGTTACGGCTGGCCACATTGATAGCGGCTCGGCGGCGTTTGCCGCTGGATCGCCGCATGAGTGGCGGTGAAGCGAATACGTGGCTCCATGAGGGTCGGGCTTAAACCAGCTGATGCACTCATGAAGACAAGTTCATTTGTCAAAATACTGACTCCGGGCTCAGCAATATCTCGTTCGTCCAACATTCATTCATTCATTCATTTAATTTCCTTCGTCAAAAAGGAGGTCCTACATTGACCGTTGCAAGTCTTCATCTCCCAGTAACCCGTCTTTCTTCACTCACATGTTATGTACTACGTTTGTTGCAATAAACATGGCTAAAAAGGGAATAGAAACCTTCACCCGAATTTTTAATTAAACATAATGGTTTATTTTGCAATAATCTTCATAATAATAGTGAATGAAACTAGCAAGAAAACAAGAAATATTTACCAGCGGCCTTAGCCGCAACAATCCCCTCGGCATGATGTATTAAGGCCTACCAAACCGGGATGGTCTCCCCTCAGGCCCTCCGCATTCTCCAAAGCGTCAATAGTATCTCTCCGCATTCTATCACTTGGTTTCCCGCTCACTTGAGGTCGACTGAGGGCTCTCCTTCTAACGCTAACGAGGGCGCGCACGAGGCCGCGCGATGACTCACTGACCGCGCCGCCTCCGCAGTATCCCTGCCCCGCGGGGAACCCTTGCTCACGTTCCGTGAGGTTACCACGCATCCGTTTACCACACATCCACACACACCAAGTATCCCGCCTTGTGCAGGGCGCGGGCGGTGACCCATCGACTTTTACAAGCCCGTGAGTATCCTAACCTTGGGGTTCCTCATGCAATATACTCTGAAAGGTATCCCAGTGCGGACTGCCCTGCCTGAGGACTAACGGCAACATTGGATCATGTGCTGCGGGAGGGCAAAGCCATCGGCTCCTCCTCCAGCGAGGTTAGGTGGGCTGCGCTCTTGGGCAGTCCCGAACTCAACGACCAAACCCTCGCCGTCCAGAGTGGCCGCGATCGGGCCGTCAAGCTCGGCTTGGCGGTCCCTACGTGGGACTAGCCGAGTGGCGCGGGGTCTCCCCTGTGTCTTGTCTGGACCTATTAAAGTTATTTCACTCACTCACTCATGATGTATGCGGTGCTCTGTCATTTGAGCAAAAGCGATGGTTGTCCCCAGGCACACTTCATTGGGAACATCGTATGTACATACGTATGTAGGTGTAACGTAGGTGTCTGTGGGTGCACACGTCTATATATATATATATATCAAGGAATATATGTTCCTTATCAAGACATGAAATATGCTATATTTTCCATTACTTTGAACACATTTATAAAAAATTACATGTAGATGATGTCACAATACGGCTTCTTCAAAGGACTTATTCCTAGCGACGGATATTAGATGCATGACTAATATCAGTATTCTGTTAGCTATTATATGCACACAAATTACTATTTCAGATTATTCACAATAGGGCACAAATTGCAATGACGGAATCGTTCCACGATCATAAATTGCTGTCAACTTATAGAAATTCCTGTACTATTTTTGAGATGTCCACGCCCGAAATGTACCCCAAAATACACTGGCATTCCAGTTCACAACTTTCTAAAAGCTTTCTTTGAGCAGTGTGACTAGGGGCAGTGTGAGAAAGATTGAGGTTTCACTGTAAGAACTGAAACACGAATACACCAGGTGTTTCAGCGAACACTTTCAAACATTTTTAAAGGTTGCGTGTTGCAGATAGCACAATCCTAATTCATGAGCGGGTCTACTCGAGGAGGCGGACATTACTTGCACAAGAAATTGAAATGCATAATGGCTGATTAAAAAACAACTAATTATCCTTTTAACTAATTACTTTATGGCCCATACAGCAATTTACAAATTATAGCCGTGGAGTTCGCAAGGAGGATGCACTTGGAACGAATTCTCAGGATGACAACAGTTTCGACATATAATTTCCCGAAATCTGCGGAGAAATGCGTAGGAGATCCAGTTACTTTATTAACAAAACGGCGTTCATGCATTCAAGCACAAAAGTAACTGGAACGCCTATGCATTTCTCCGCAAAGTGCGGGAAATAATACTTCGAAACTGGTGTCATTCTGAGAATTCATTCCAAGTGCATCGGCCTTGCGAACTCTACGGCTAGAATTTGTAAATTGCAATGTGGGCCATAAGGTCATTAGTTAAAAATTATTTAACAATTTTTTGTTAATTATTCAATTATGCATTTCAATTTTATGTGCAAAAATGCTGTATTATTAACTACAAAGCGCTTAATTTGAGAACATTGCAAACACACGCATATATTTGCGCATATGAGCAGGGGTATAGAGGTTGCGTTTATATATATATTTATAGATCTGTTATTGCAGCTTTTCGTAGACGGCTAACTCCCACATTTTGTACGTGTCTTCGTAATACGTACAGTTTGCGTCTTCAATAAAACATTGTTAGATGAAACTTTGTGAGTACAAGCGCTCATTCAGACAGCGTGTATAGTTTTCCTCGCAGAAATACAGATGTTTGCATAACAAAAATACGGAATTCTGTCTGTTTCGTGCAAAACAGCGTAGCCATTGTATTATTACAGTGAAATGTCCGTAAGAATTAAAACGGGAGCATTTCCGTATATTAACGGCATCTTTTGCCGTATTTTTAAAGACACGACATGCTTTCCATATTTTTACCTGCAATTCCTCTGTATAATGACGGAACTCCTCCGTATAGTGACGGACATTTTTACAGTGCTTTCGCTTCACTACGATATGTAAGAAACTGAAATAAGAAATGGCGAAATTTCCCAATTTATGACAATTAATGCTTGTAGCGCAGCTCAGGACGAGCAAAAAAGGAAGGAGGTAGGGGTAATCAAAGGGAGCGGAAAACAGGGTGAGCGCCAACTTCCAATTGATGGTTTATTTCGTGACCCAAGACTACTTATACATTCGCAAACCATGTGACATCAAGAGAAAACAAAGAAAACCATGCAACAAAACCGATAGTGACCAAGTGGCAACATATTTAGACAGCCTGTGGCTGCAGTCGGAGATACGCCAATTCATTGCTTGATAATGATAATGAGGGTGAGCTTACACATGCATGGCCCAGACCAATGATAGCCTTTGCTTCGATGATTTTTCTTGTGAGCTGATTACGACTGCAAAACGCAGTCGCAGCACTGCAAAACGCAGCACTGCAAAACGTGTGGTTGCGAACCTGTCTTAGAGGAATGCGTCATTCTTGGTCGCAGTCGTAATCACCTCACAAGAGAAATCATCGAAGGAAAGGCTATCATTGGTATGGGCCATGCATGTGTAAGCTCACCCTCATTATCATTATCAAGCAATGAATTGGCGTATCTCCGACTGCAGCCACAGGCTGTCTAAATATGTTGCCACTTGGTCACTATCGGTTTTGTTGCTTGGTTTTCTTTGTTTTCTCTTGATGTCACATGGTTTGCGAATGTATAAGTAGTCTTGGGTCACGAAATAAACCATCAGTTGGAAGTTAGCGCTCACCCTGTTTTCCGCTCCCTTTGATTACCCCTACCTCCTTCCTTTTTTGCTCGTCCTGAGCTGCGCTACAAGCCTAAAACAGTCATGACATACCAACTCGCCCAAACTGCCACGCTTTTTCCCAATTTAATCCAATACGATTATTCAATAAAGATGACTTTTGTTACAAAACTGAATGTTGAATTTTTTCTCGCTTCTAAACAAACTGAAATATAAAGATTTTGTACAGTTCGTTGGGAATAAAATGCGGCTTACTTAAGTTGTTCGATGCACGCCTGTAGTGCCACTCGCAACGTGCATTTGAGAGTGGCGTTGCAGGCGAGCAGTTTGCAGCTGAGAAACACCGGTTTCCAGCTGTCTGACGCATTAACGGCACAAGAGAAGAACACTTCAGGAGATGCACGCAGAGGGCTGTGTTCGCTGAAGGAGAGTAATGCGATACTGAAGCAACGCGCATCGTTTTAAAGGGATGCAAACATGGCGAGCCTCGTTAAGTAATCAATTAAGTTGCCTGAATTGAGGCTCCCAATCGGTATACATAGGTTGCCTAAAAGCGAGGCATTCTTAATGAATGACAGAAAATTATTGGGTCGAAGTTTTCTGCCCCGTTTGTTAGCTGAGAAACTGGTGCCTTTGCCGCGGTCGTTGTGACCGCGAGTCTGCAGCAGGAAGAATCATTCTTTCTCGCTCGCATCGGTCCTTCTTTCTCGAGGCTCCAATAAATTCGCTTAATTTTAATATTCGAAGAGAAACGAATAGTTGATCATTTCAAGTGCTGAAATTGCGAATCGAATATTCATTGGACAGCAACGACTATTGGAGTCTTATTTCTGTCGTATTTTTCATCATATTTGATACATATTTGAATACTTATTCGCACCTCTCTAGTGAGAAACGCATAATGAACCCCAGAACACTAGTCTTTTCGTGCAAGGTGAGTTGGTTACGGTCAATAGGATACATATTAACTCAATACTTATTAAGATATATTATGCACTTGTGTAATAGTATACAAATAATTAGACGTAATTAGGCAAATCGACGTGATAGGCGCTGCACCAACTGGTTTAATCACAGGTAAAAATCTGATACATATGCAAGAAAACGCGCGTGCACTAATTATCTAAGTTCCCGTTATTTCGCACTACTGGTATTCGTGCCTCATTTCTTAAAACTGCCAATGACTAACTTTTTAGCATGTCACTATACTTCTGTCCGGCATCTCTATACTGTTACGTTGCAGACGTCACGTATAAAGATGTACTTATAATATTTACAAGACAGACAACAATGCATAAAGAAGATGGCTGTCAAGACCGATTTCACCTCTACACGTCAAATCGTCTCCTGACTCGCGCCGGTCTTGGTTGCACCGTGACAATATACTATGATGGGGCTCACACATGCATGCGATCCGATGTGCGGGTTAGGTATATATTAATATATCACGCCTCTGTGCATGGTCATTGACATGACGTCGAGTTTGACCTACGCATATTTTCATATACAATAGTGGTATCGCATTGACAACCCCAAAGGTGGAGTTGAATAAGGGAACTTACGAACAAACTTTGGCGTAAGAAAAATCATACGAAAAGAGCGTATTCTAGGGCACTACAACGTAAAACTATTCCAATATGTTTTTATTCCAATCTCCTGACGTCATATTTGCCTAACCGCCGACGCAAGCATCGGGCGGTGACCCGCAGGGTTGTCTGAACAGACCAATCAAACGCTCTCCACCTTTATAGGAGGTCACTTTTCCTTGCTTTAAAAACGAATAACGTTGCCTACACGCAGCGGCTTGTCTTATCCTAATTGGCTTACAAGAGGCGAGGAGCACGCTCAAGTGGAGAAGCAATCGCTGGGGCCGAGCCAGTGCACTGAAAATCAATAACCAGATGAAGAGGACGGTGCCGGCGTCGGCGATCGGTCCTCTTTCCGTTACTTAGCTTGCGGTGGCTGGTCAAAAACTGCGACGGCATGCAAGGGAAGTTTAAGAATGCGGTTAAAACGAATCCTCAGCAAAGAGTTGGCAGAACGAGGTTGTAAACGTGTCGAAAATTCTCGAAAGCATTACACGGCCTCGCAACAAGGTTTATTGTACGCAAATAACCCCATGCTCTCCGGCAGGTGTGAGTAGCCAGTGCCTGAGTGATCGGCTGCAGCCATCTTTTGTTCCTTTCGGAATGGGGCAGCCTGTGGCTATTCAGAAGAAAATTTAGTTTTGTTCGGCGTATAAATGCATCTTTAACGCGTACACGTCACTTTGACGTGGTGAGTTCTCGCGGTTTTGTGACGTTACTTGACAGGCAGGTGAAGTGGGTGCAGCCCGAAAACTTTTGACCAATAGCCGAGGGCTAATGCCGAAAAGGCGTTGAATCATAAATAACTATTTTTCTTTTGTTCTTTCCAATCATGCATAATCAGTCTGTTCACATCATATCAGATGGGGAGCTATCGCGGTCTTCGTGACGCCGCGTGATAGACAGGCGAAGTGGGGGTGGTCCAAAAATGTTTTTCACCAATCTTGGCCGACTGATTGCAGAATTGGAATAGAAAATTTGAAATGTCTTTACGTTGCAGCACCACAAAAAGCTAAAACTGTTCGTAAGGTCAGCAAGCTTGCAATACCAAGCTCCAGCAGGCGACAGCCAGAATTGTCTTATGGTTGGCTATGGAGTCGCTTTTTCTAAATCCCAGAATAACATCAGTCCTGGATGAAAGGACATCACTCACGTCTTTCAGTCGCTTCATGCGATTTTCTTTCAGTGTTTTTCTCCTCCCACTTAAGAAACTCTTCATAGGCGTTTGTGAATCAAGGCCAAGAACGTTATTCCAGCCGGCGACGGCCTTACGCTGCTCCGCGCCTGCTGCGCAGTAGTCAAGTCGACACGATGGGGTGGCCACAGTGGCCTGGTATCGCGAAGTGAACAATGTGAAGCATGCACGACGCTCAGCACGGTCACTAAAGCATGTGTCGTATCAGCTAGATCATCATTTGCGCTGCTCGAAGTATGCTGTCTTGTTTGCTCTCCCGTCGGCGCACAATTCGATCCCTTAATTCATTGCGATTGGACGAATATACGATATTTGTGGGTAATTAGCGGTAGTTATGTTGAGGAAGCTTGATGCGACTGTTTTAGGTAGTTTTCTGCGTAAATCAACTTACGCTCCGAGAAACCCTATTCGTAACACTGTTTCTGTTCTGTTCCCATCGGCTGAATTAGATGACTTTTCCAGATAAACAATGAAAATTGTTCAGATTGTTATTCTTAGTTCCGTCCCCCCCCCCCCCCCACAAAAATTAGATCCTCTCTTCAAATATCATTTCATACTACAGGGCACAGTAATTAGCAATCAACTGACCGTTATTCTTTCCCAGAAATTGTCAATACGTCCGGGATTCAGCAGTAGTCTTCCCCAGGAGTTGTTCACTGGCTTCAGATACCGCAACAGTATCTCCCACGGCACGATCGAAACAATCATTGGTTCCTCTATGTCACCGATCGCTCCTGCCTTCTTCCGCCCCCGCAGACTTTGGATCAGCGTGAGAACAACTGTAAAGTCGGTGTTGTTCCTTCTCATAACAATTGACCGCACACAGGATCTTCGGTTTCACACTTGGAATACCGTGTTGGTATAAACAGTCGAATGACACCGTGGGGCGAATTTCTGGGAAAACGATTCGTTTGCATCATGCTAAAGTAAACGCCGTCACTTGGAGATGATGATCCTAGCAGAAATATGCCTTGCAAGCGGTCGGATGGCGACCTCCATTCCCATGTACAGGCACACCCTGCCCCTTGGACGATTATGCATGAAGCCGAAGGAATGCGCAAGTACGTTGCGTGGTCTGACTATTCAGCAAGGTGAGCCGTTGACTCTCGTTCCATCGTTCCCGCCATCGGCGCCGGCCGTCACCAGCCCGTTCGCTATCAGAGCACTGTTTTATTCGGCCGCATGCATCCGTTTGTTTGGCGCCAACTCTCTCCCCGTATTGCGTTGGGCTTGATAGCGGTGTAAGTGCATATCGTATAGATTGTCCTAAAGGAATGAACGAACTTCACATCAACGTCATGGTGCTTGCAGCATTCGTCTCACAACTCAAAAAAGCCTTTCATTTATGTGTAACTTCCACATTTTCGTTCAGACATAGGACAAGTATCCGCAACTCCTCAGGCTGAAACTCTGCCTTAGTGATATTGTTGGCTTCACATGTTTTAATTACCCGCAAAAAAAAGTTGAAATATGCTTGTCTACAAAGCGGTCAGGCAACTAGGCGCAATCTATCTAATGCTATTAAACAGGCAAGGATTGGGAGCGATGATCAACGGCGAATGCTTCAACACCCTCCAGCTTATCGATGACATTATCCTGTTCATCAACGCTGGGGGAACATTGCAGCAATTGGTTGAGGATCTTAACCGAGAAAGTATTAGAGTATGTTGAAGGTTAATATGCAGAAGGTAATGTTGAATAACCAGTGAAGCGAACAAGAATTCATGATCGACAGTCAGCCTCAACAGTGTGTCCAGGAATAAGTTTATCTGGGTCACTTACTCACAGTGAGCCCTGATCATGACAAGCAAATCCACAGAAGAATGAAAATGGGTCGGAGCGAATACTTCCGGTATTACAAAAAAAAGAAAATATATGACACGGCTCCACCGCTATTGTTGAAAAGTGTGCAATCATTCCGTTCTTCCAGGACTATCATACGGCGCAGAAACTTGGAGGTTAACAATGAAGCTTGAGATCAACTTAAGGGCAGCTGAAACAAGGGATGGAACGACAAATGTCAGATCTATGCTGTTAAGAGACAGTAAGACAGCGGTGTCGATCAAAGAGTGAATGGGAATACTGGTAGTTGAAATAAATAGGAAAAATGGGAGCTGGGCAGGCCACGTTGACTGTAGGGCAGAGAAGTGGTGCTCCTTTAGAAATACGCAGTTTGTGCTAGGGGAAAGCAAACGCTGTTGACGACGGCAGAAAATTAGGTGAGGTAATGGAAAAAGTCGCAGTTTCACCCGAAATGCAAAATATCAATTGCGATAGTAAATTAGTAGACAGCTATGCAAAGTAAGGATAGTAGTTTTGCCAGCAATATAAACTTGTAAACATAGGCATACTAATAAATTTAAAAAGCATGTTGTCACGCGCGCACAAGCAAACATGAACACATCTCACTCGATCACCACCGAAACTCGCTGTCAAAACGCTGGAGTGAGGAAGCGCGGCAACAATTTACCTTCGCGCTGCCTCTCGCATAAACGCGAACGAAGTCGCGAAAACACAACGCACGGCGGGCTCTCTCCCCGTCGCGGGCACTCCCGGGCCACCCGGAGTAGAATGCCCTTCTCCTCCTACCCCCTCTCTCTACCTTGCCCCCGGAGCCTTGCGTGCACCAGAAGACGCCGGGCTTCCTCCCCGCTTTCCTGCGTTCTGTGCGCGAGATTGAGCCGCAATCGCCGGCTCACCTTCGCACGCTTTCACTTGCACAGGCAGCATACGGCGCGCGGTGACTATTTTGGCACCCTTGGACTTTACACGGAACCTCACGGCGGCAGAAGCCGACGGCGGAAATGCGCCTGGAGTGTCTATATAATTGCCATCGCAATAATGAATAAATTTGCAGGCAGAACTTCGAATCAGCTAACGCAGGTAAAGGGTAATTAGAGATCACTGGGAGAGGCCTTCGTCTTGCAGTGAACATAAATATAGGCTGATGACTTCTTACAACATCCCAAATTCGACCGGAATTTTAACGCGTTGTTACTGTTACCGCACTGTTACTGTTACCGCACTGTTGCTGTTACCGCACTGTTACTGTTACCGCACGAAGCGAGCCATAGCTCGCTTCGTGCGGCGAGGACACATTCGCATGTTCACAGGATGGTCTCTGTCACCTCTTGGATACCACCACGCCAACCTTGGCCTCGTACTGTATGTGCAGTGACAGCACCGAACAAAGTGCGTCAGTGTCGCAAGATCGACTACTTGAACCGATTTGATCCGAAACCAGCTAAAATGTTGAACCGTTATCTGCTATGTGTACGGTGCTGTGCAATATTCTGACGCGTACTTGAACGTGCGTTCTTATGAGGCTGGTGAATTTATGGAAAGAGAGAGAGAGAGAGAGAGAGAGATGAAGAGGGAAAGCAGGGAGGTTAACCAGATATCAGTCTCCGTTTGCTACCCTACACTGGGGATGGGAGATAAGGGTTAGAAAGAGGACAGATAGGAAAGCATTCAAAACAAAAACAGAAAAACGCGCACACATGGAGACACACACATACAAAAGACGTTCCAGTTAAAGACGTTCACAAAGGCCGGTAGGTCGCAAAAAAAAACGCAATAGTGCTTTCACGGCCTTCTTCTGTGACGTTGGTCCTTTCGATGGCGTAAAATTATTTTTTCCGGTAGCGGTTGGTCGTCCAGCTGGTCAAGTTCATGACGAAGGCATTCCCTCTGTGGACTGTACTGCGCGCAAGCGCACAAAATATGGTCAATCGATTCTTCATGGCCGCAGTGGTCACAGGTCACGGTGTTGGTCATCCCTATGCGGAATGCATATGATTTAGTAAAGCAACGCCCAACCACAGTCGATACAAAAGCGTGGTGTCTCCACGGTGAAGCTCTGATGGCGCTCGAAGACTTAATGTGGGTTCCAAGGGAGTACAATCGAGTATTTCTTAAATGTGGCTCATTCCATTGCGACCTGGTGCACTGCCGAGCAAGCAGGCGGAGCTTCCGTGCTGCGTCAGTTCTAGAAAGTGGAATTGGTACGTGGTGCTCCTCAATATAATAATATTAATATTAATAATAATTAATATTAATATTAATAATTAATATTAATAATTAATATTAATAATAATAATATAATAATATTGAAAATGCTTGATTTTAATGACAAGCTTACTTTGCTGAAGAATGGTTTTAAGCTTACCGATTCCGGACTTAGGCTTTCTGATGACTTTTCACCCAGAGTGCGATTCCACCAACTCCCTTGTAAAAATCTCTAATCGTCGCAACTTTTCTAAGACAACAGGTCCCGCATCACAGTCAGCAACAGCTTGAACTTCTACAGCCCAAAGAGACCTTACCATTATGAACATCAACGCTAGAAGTATAGCTAATAAATTTCCCCTTTTTCTTGCGCTTGTTTTGTCCTATTCACCTGACATTATTGGTATCACCGAAACTTGGTTACATGCGGGTATTCATGACTCGGAGTTTACACCACCAGGTTACGTCACCGTGCGAAATGATCGTCATAATCAAAGAGGTGGTGGAGTTGCATTGCTTTTTCGCTCTGATTTCAAATTCAAAGTCCTCTTCTCTCCGCTAGACATAGAATCAGTCTGCTGCAGACTTTACTACGGTAAACAATTCTTAAACGTATGCGTTTTCTATCGTCCCCCTAATAGTTCGTTGGAAACTCTTGACAACCTGGACCAACTTTTACTGCAAGAGAATTTAGTTTCCTCAAATTTCGTCTTACTGGGTGATTTTAATGCTCCCGGAATCGACTGGACGTATCTCTCATTTTTTGATCATGGTAATGCATTAAACAGGAAATTTGTTGAATTATCGTTATCTCTTGGCTTAAAGCAGGTCGTTCACAGTCCCACACGTGGTGACGCAGCACTGGATTTGATATTTCTCAGCACTGATTTTGCCAAGACGGGTTACAAGTACGAAAGTACGAAATAATTGATGGTATCTCGGATCACAATGCTGTTTTTCTATCTGTAAACCGGCCAATCCATAACCAAAGTTTTACGCTGTCCACGTTTCGAGACTTTTCCAGAGCTGATGACGTCCGTATCACGGATGAACTATCCAATAATTTCGACGCATTTTTGGCACTTGGACTATCTAGTGACGTTGATGCGCTCGTGGCGTGTTTTGAAAGCATAGTAAAATCATGTATATATCGATTCGTTCCTTTGAAAACTAAGAAAAAAAACATTAACCTTGCCTGGATGAACCGAGAACTGCTGCACTTATCGCGACGTGCTGGTAGACTTCGCACTAAACGCTCGAATAATCCTGAGGCATGCGTTTTGTACGCTCAGGTAAAAAATGAACTCCAGAAAAAAACCACCTCGGCCAAAAATTTCTTCTATCATGTTCAGTTGCCGAAACTGCTCAAGTCTAACCCCCGTAAATTCTGGTCTTTCATATCTCCTGGCTCTTCTTCTTCCACATCTTTTAAAATCAACAACAGTGTTGTTAACGATCTATTAGAGATTTCAGAAGCGTTTAATACATATTTTCAGTCAGTATTCGCCTCGGATGATTCCAGTCGTTCAACATTTGCAACTAACGATTCATATGCAATTGATGATATCAACATTAGCCTAGAAGGTGTTTTGAATCTCATACTAAACTTAGATACTAAAAAGCCAGCCGGCCCTGACGGAATTCCGAATTCCTTTTTAGTACGATTCTCGCAATGGACATCTAAATATCTGTTTATTATATGTCAGAAGTCCCTTAATAGTGGCGTTGTGCCTTCTTCCTGGAAAAGAGCTAAAGTACTACCTTTATATAAATCTGGTGACAGGCAGCTTTTATCTAACTATAGGCCCATTTCTTTAACTGCAACCTCATGTAAAATACTAGAACACATAATCTATAAGCATATAATACTGTTCCTTGAAAATAATAACCTATTGAACAGCTTTCAGCACGGCTTCAGGCGCGGTTTTAGTACTGTAACACAACTTACGGAGTTCACTCATGACCTTTCCCATTACATCGACTTAGGTAATCAGATTGACACCATTTTCATTGACTTTAGCAAAGCTTTTGACACTGTACTACATTCTAAATTGCTTTTGAAACTCCATAATATTCTAAATAACCCTCAGTTAGTGTCTTGGATTTCCAGTTTCCTTTCTTTGCGTTCCCAATTCGTGTGCTATGATTCTGCAGATTCGTCGGTAGTCGATGTCACCTCAGGAGTCCCACAGGGATCCGTACTTGGCCCTCTACTATTCTTATTGTTCATTAACGACCTTCCAGACCATGTTACTTCTAAAATACGCCTCTATGCAGGTGATTGTGTTATGTACAGCCCAGTTGACTCACTCGCTGATCATCAGCGCCTTAAAGATTCCTTTGTTTCATTTTGTGACTGGTGTGCGACTTGGAAAATGAGCATAAATTTTGATAAAACTGTTCTAATGTCTTTTACTCACAGACACATGCCCGTATGTTATGATTATATATGCAACGGTGTACCACTAACACGAGTTTTTCAATACAAATATTTAGGCGTCATTTTTACACCCACCTTGTCTTGGTCTAAACATATAGATTACATTTGTAGTAAAGCGTTAAAAAAACTTGGTTACATCCGCCGGACGTTGTCTCCTGCTCCGAGGGACACTAAATTAGTAGCATATAAAACACTGATTCGCCCAATTTTAGAATATGCTTCTTCCGTATGGAGCCCATATAAACAATGTGAAATTAATTGTATTGAGTCTGTCCAGAGGAAGGCTATTCGTTTTGTTTACCGTCGCTTCGACCGAGACTTTTCACCGTCAGCTGCTCTTACGGAATTAAGCCTCCAGTTTCTTTCTAGGCGGCGGCACATAGAATCTCTGAAGATTTTCTATTCTTATAAGAACTCTCTTTGTCACCTATCAGATCCCTCCCTTTTAATGCCTGCTTGCCCGACTTCAACTAGAGCTTATCACGCCTCTAATATCAGACCACTCCATCCACGCACTAACACTTTCAAATACAGTTTTTTTCCCCGCATGATTGAACAGTGGAATTTGTTACCTGCCGAAGTTCGTTTGTTACCGATTTCTCAATTTTTAAATGCTATTGCTGATGTATAGTTCCTTCAGATTTTTATATTTCGTTTGTTACCCTTTCTCAATTTTAAAATGCTATTGCTGATGCATAGTTCCTTCACATCTTTATATTTCTATGTTCTTGTTTCTCCATATCATAATCAGTTTTCTTCACATGTAAACCCACTCCTGCCATAGCCCTAACGGGCTGCAGTATGTATAAATAAATAAATAAATAAATAAATAAATAAATATGGGCTGAGCGGGCAGCTTGATCGGCCCGTTCATTGCCGATAATCCCGCAGTGACTTGGAAGCCATTGGAAAGTTATTTCATGGCCTGCATCACTTATATGGTGTAACATCTCTGTAATGTGAAATATTAGCTGTTCGTGCGGTCCTCGTCGTAAAGGTGACAGTAGAGACTGCATTGCCGCCTTCGAATCGCAGAATACCGTCCACTTGTGTGGCGGTTCATCATAAATGTAATGAAGGGCAGCCAAGAGCGCTGCGAGCTCTTTACTGGAAGCGCTGATCATTGTGGTGATCGTGACCAATTAGCCTTGAGTTCTACGAGGTGCAATGAGGTGCACTGTAGTTGGGGGCGCCAGGCCCTGACGTCACCATCCCATGATTTAATACCGGCCTCCAAAATTGAAGTGTACACGCCTGTCTGCATTTCGGCTCTCTCGGAATGCGGCTGCCTGAACCTGCAAAAACAAGCTCTTGACCTGGTGCGAGACACTATCGCGTCTTATCGGGTGAAGAGAAGTCCAGAAGAAGCGATGAAGGCTGATACGATGTCAAAGTGTGAGGGGCAGCGGAACTTGCACGTGCGGATGTTGCGTAGTGAATTTTTCTATCATAATTTCTCCCTTAGCGCTGCTTCCGCAGCTATCCGTGCCCTTGACACTAATCCGATGCGAAGAGAACGCTCGTTTCGTCATCGGTTGGCACTCGACGACATCGTCGACCAGCCCTTTTGGACGGCACCAGGTGTCAAGGTAAGTGATATTGAGCCTATGCGCGTCATTAGAACCGCACCTGCAACCTTGTGCAACGTTATGACATACCATATCGATGAACATACGGGTGCTGGTCGCCTTCCCTTGAGTCCATCTGAGCTATATATTATGCAGCTTGCTTTTTTCCGTTCCGTAATTAGTATCAAAATAAATATATTCAGTCCCTTTGTAATATGGTGGCGGTGCTGTTGCCATAGGTGGGATTAGCCTGGCAGACCCTTGCCGGCATTGCGTGGCCTGAGCGTCTTTTTCTGCGGCACTTGTGTCGCTATGTGTCCACCAGGTATGTGTCTCGCAGAAATGTCACAAGAGTGCGTAACACTTCCACTGCCATTCTTTTGACGATGGTGCGTTGAACGAGGGAGTGTGGTTGCGCTAGTCGGCGCCCGGAAAAGGAAGCTGTCGAATAGAGGTGTGTAGTGATTTGCCAAAAAAATATAGCCTCTACAACACACGAAAGATGTTGCGATCATACTAGCAGTTGGACGCGCTTCATTCATTTCTTGTCGTTTAATTCGAGCTTTGCTTCCTCCTCGCTCTCGTACGATGCCGTGAGTTAAATGCGCCTATCTTAGGGTGATAACATTTCGGCTGAAGAATACGTAGGAACAGCGTAGCTTAGTGAATTCCTCCGCAGTCTGACAGTTCACGTACGTGGGAAATCCACTGTAGCACCGGCAAAGCGTCCACAAAGAACACAAGCCAGGAAACCACGTAGCACTCGTGGTGTCCAGTATTTTGTTCTTTGTGGCTGTTTTATTAGCGCTATAATTGTTTCCTCAAACGTGAACTAATGTGCCCAGCATCCAGGTTATTTTTACATCACGTACTGCCTGGTGCAAAGACATACAACTTTTTTTTCGACGCGACTAATGCGTGAGCCCAGGTAGCAGTTATGGAGCTAGCCAGTACGTACACAATAACAAGCAGAAAACTTACCCTAGAAGAACAGTAAATAGCATAAAACCAATCTGTCCCGCCAAATAGCACTTCCGTGGTGATGTAATGGCCATCTAGAAGTAAGACAACATCGATTTAAAAACTAGCATATTGTGGCTAGTGAAAATCTGCTCCAAAAATATCGCATGACACTTACAAGCCGTTGGTTTAGCACAGATCCCAGCAACATCGCGACCTTAGTGGCAGAAAAGAAAAAGCCGTACTTCCACGCCTCCAGACCACCAGCAGCAGCCTTGTTAGCATGTAAAATAAACAGTAAGAAGCCACACATTAGGGAAAAACAGAGGTCATGAATACACCTGTATTGCATGTGTTGTTCCATCGTACATGGCATTTAGAGATTTGTAAAAAACATCGCATCGAGAAGATTGTGAGTCGATACGAAGAACGTAGTGGTGATTTATTTATTGATTTATTTATTTATGCATTTATTTATTGAGAATCAGAGTTGGGCAATGGTTACAGCTCCTTCCCACAATCAGCCAATCTGCTGCACATTGTACAACGGTTGTGGGAGCGAAGTGTCCATCACTTTGGGTCACTTTGGGTTCCACTACATATGGCATACGTAACCAAGAGCTTTCGTAGAGAGGAAGCCTCACTTCTATATCGAATAAGGACAATAACTGCTAGTACACCGGCATGGTTATTTAAGACGGCGCATCAATTCCCCGAACTCTACCACATGCGACGAGACAGGAGAGATTGTACACTTTCGCTGGTCGTGCCCGAAATTCCAAGATGAAAGGGGCGCTCTCCTAGAAAGTCTGCAACAAAAGGACCTTCCGCCTACGTGCCTGCAAGACCTAATGTTCCCCGAAGGACCAGTTATAGCGCCCTCAAAAAACTTCGCGTATCCTTATCGCATTCTTAAGAGAGACTGGTCTGACTGACATGTGTGAAACACCGCAGTCATTCTATAAGCGACGTTCGGGCAGAGCAATTGCCAGCCTTGATCGCCAGGCTAAACGCGCCTGCTGCTATAACTCGTCATCCCCACCACCATCCCTACGCGCTGTGTAGACGAATATTTCTTTTGTGTTATCGGAGGGACCTACGGAAGAACACCGCTTGCACTTTATTTGTGTTTTATTTGTGTGGGGAATTTGTGCGGAAAATAAGTTTACCCGTTTTCTAACGTAACTGCACCCCAAAACTGGGCAAAAGCGATCTGCTACAGATAGATGGTGCAAATAGCCGACTGGTAAACTGTTGCAGAAGCGTAGAATTGTCTTGTAGTACTCCTAGTTGACGTTCGTTTGCAATTCTACTAAAATCTCCAATTTTGAGCGCTCACTTCATGTCACGAATACTAAGGGAAAGCTGTGACATTGCCATTCTTTCCAGCAACTGTGCATATGATATTTTAAATGTTTGAGTCTATGCTATTCGGAAAAGCAAACATTTGGTATATTGAAACTCTGCCAGACTACTGGAGAGTGCTGTTGCCCTCACGCCACTCGAAAAAATTCTTCACAGATGTATGTTTACCTGGCAGCTGATATATCTAAGATAGCCAGGCTCAATACGCGTAGTGCATGCCGACGAACGAGACTCTGTTGGCGGCCTTGCGATGTGCGTTCGGAGAAGGAGGCAGCCGTCCGCCGTCGTTTCTGCGTCGTTTCTTGTGCTTCTCTGTTTGATTCGGGTTTTCGGAGCGTGATAAGCAGCCCCCTTCGCACGCGTGTGGTGACCAATGCTTCAAGGCTTGCGTGGTGTGGTGGGGTTCTCAAATACGTGCAAGAACTTGCCGGTGACACGGTTTCATTTATTCCCCGCGAGGCAGCATGAGCGGCAACAACGGCAGCAATGGATCGTCTCTGTTAAGCGGCAAATTTCTTGTTCTCAAGTTTTCGTTTTCTTATCGCGGTGTTTTTTGCACTCGATAATGTTTGCATGGGTAAGCATGGGTAAGCACGATGTTTGCATGAGTAAGCAACGAAGTTCATCACGACCTGATCATGTTTTGTTCAGTTTGTCTGAAAAAACACGGATTAAAGGCAACTAGCTTAAGTTCTGAATGCCGCTTGCCGTTTCTAGACAGTGTTTCTCTAGCGAGGGCGGGTGACTGCACAAGTGTACCATCGTGTTGTATATTCAATTTGTTAAGGATTGCAAGGACTGATTTTGTTCGTTTTATGCGGCCAGCTAAGCCATCGCACCAGCTGTCACGTAGTTCATGTTTTAGAATCCATATTATGCGTGGCTTTTTGCATGTAACTGTTTCTAATTGCTTCATGTAAAACTGCTGACTTTCTTAAGTGCTAGGCTTCTGCTTTGCCTCGTTTGTAAGGGGCTTAAAGGACGCTGTATTTTATCGAAATGAATACAGGCAAGTACTTCTTTAACAGCTTTATTCTTTTCGCCCGAGGACATCTTCAATATTGTGGTTTCTTGGGAAATGTGTTGGAAAAGGGGTAGCTCAGGGCGAACATTCCTGTTTGATATTCTCTGGAAAGTTCGCGTCACGTTTGGGAAGTCTTTACGCCTCGATGCTGTATACGCAGACTCACCGTGCAGAGGGACTGCTTTATTTGTTTCCCGGTGTAGTCCTTTTTAAGTGCGCATTTTGTACTCAGTTGAATACTTTCTGACCTTTTGTACAGCAAAGCCTACGCCGCAAAGAACTAAACCCGGCCTGGCCGCCAGCGCCCATCAGTCTTGGTCGGCGTTGCCCCGCCTTTAAATATATCGTCTGGCATCTCTCTACCTAACATATGAAAGAAAAAAAAAAGAGCTGCTGAAAATTCGTAAGACTTTAGTTTTTGTGTGTTTCCAAACAGGTCGCTAAGGAAATTTCAAATTACGAAAACTGCAGCGGGGAGGGCAGTTTGTCGACGTATGCCGCAGAATCGCATTGGCGGTACGGCGCTAACCCGTAATTTTATTTGCTCGTGCGTTTGGTTGCTTCGTTGACTTCTGTACGCATTTCCACTGACAAATTCGCAATTGCTTTTCTTGAGGCGACTTCGACGGCAGTTATTCGGCGATGTAACATGCATTGATTGGCAGAAAAGTCACTAAAATGTGTGCATGGCGCAGTGCGGAGTCATTTTTAATATATATCTGCACCAACGAGGTGTGAATATTATATTGACGCACCGAAACAGTGCTACGGCAAGGACAGAGTTGAAAAAACGATCGAGACATCGCGTTACACAACAACACCAAACGACTACTTAACATGAACTCTCCTTCGTATAACTGGACTTTATAGCGCCTGTCTGTGGGACGCACTCGGCCCGTATGTGGACTGGGTCGTTCCGAACAGCGGTAACATCGTGTGCATGTCCGCTCTCATCGTAGAGGCCCGTGCCTTTCCTGGAGCTGTCACTGCAGAAAGAGAAGTATGGTGCCCCCCCCCCCCCCCCCCCCAGAAAAAAAAAAGAGAAATCGCAGCCGCAAACTTCACCCATCCTTGCTGCAAGAGGTGGTCGTCTAGCCTGTTCACGAGTGTACTTTCGAAAGCGCCCGCTTGGTGACTATCAGTGGCGCCTCTGTGCACTATGCACGTAAGTCAGTTCTCACATCATTCGGAAGTACTATGTGTCTGTTTGCCTCGCTCGAACGCAGCCGCAGTTGCTGCTGTAATTGAGCGTGGTCGTGGCTGGATTTTCCTATAGCGACTGCTTTCACGCAGGCTGCGTTGCATCACCACGACGGCAACTTTCCCCCGCCGTAACAGCACAAACTGCTAGGTGACCATCAACGTGGAGCTGGTATAACGCGACATGAGAACAAAAAAAAAAAAAAACGGATGACTGATTTAAAAAAAAAGCACCCATGTAACTTGTTGTTTATTCGAATGGGATATGCGCATGGTAACCATTGTCTTGTAATTATTCATCATTACGTTTTAGAGCACGTTGAGGGCTCCGAGATACGTGAATTCACCTTGCATTTGCCTTGCACAAACTACTGTAATGTCACTAAGGTGAGCGGTGACGCTGGATAATGCAGTTGCATCAACGCTTCTCCTATCGGTCTTAAATTCGCTTGACACACATAAGCACAACTAGATATGTCGTACTGTGGAAAGAAGAACCACACTAGGTATGTCACATAACGGCAGAAGGCACATAAAGAGCATGCAATGAAGCTCGTTCTTAACACATGGTGACAAGGCGCCGCTTCATGTTACAGGGGTTGCTTCCTGACAGGTAGGAAGGTCTCTCACTATTTATACTACGGGGGTATTCGTACTTGCTACAGCCGCGAATGGAAACGAATCAAACTAAGGAAACTGTCTGCTATTTCGCAGACCTTAAGCGGCACCAAAAGCGCTATTGCTTGTTTGTTCATCGTCAACATTTATTGTCCCTTAAGGACCCCTTTCACGGTATTACATAAGGTGGGGGGTGCAAATGCATCAATAAACACTGTGGTCATTATTATACAATGGTTAACTTATCTATACAATGGCAAACAAAACTTAGGAAACATGCCAGAACACGATGGGCGAGAATAAACGAAAGCAAAACAAAAAGTAAGGTACAATTAAGCGGGCATTAGAAGTGGCAGCACAACTGGCAGTATAACAGAGCAGTAACAAAGGTAGACGTTAGAGTAACAGCGCAGTAGTGGTAGGTTGAGGGTTCAAAAAACATGACAATAGGTGCGTAAATTTATCTGAACCACTTTCATTTACTATATTGTCGGGTAGCACGTTCCACAGTTCAATAGCAGTAGGTAAGAAAGATTTGTTGAAGGCATTGAAGGTACAATGCAGACGTTGTAGACTCAGGTTGTTAAACAGATGATGAGAAGTGAGGTTGGGTGGAAGTAGAATAGCGTTCCTGAGGTGTGGGAAATTATATTACAGTTTGTGGAAAAGGGGAAGTTGTGAAATCTTCCTACGCAGTGTCAGACTAGGGATGCTGAGGGATGACTTAATGCCACTTATACTTGTATGCTAGTCATGGTTTGAAGCGATAAAACGTGCCGCGCGATTTTCCACTGATTCAAGCGAGTTAATAAGGTAAGTCTGGTGAGGGTTCCGAATTGCTGAGGCACACTCAAGTTTAGTCCGAATGAACGTTTCGCAGGCGAGCTTGCGTACAGGAACAGGAGACAGAAATATCGATCTTTTGAGGGGGCCAAGTGATTTAGAACAGTCGTTTGTAAGTTGCGTTGTGCGCAGACCACGTAAGCTGATTAGTGATAGTAACGCCGAGATAACGGTAAGAGTAAACTTGAGTTAGGGCTGTAGAATCAAGAGAGTACTGGTGGTTAATGATCTGCCGCTTGAGAGTTACACACATGTACTTGCATCTGAAAATGTTGGGGCACATGAGCCAAAGAGAGCGCCAATTTATTATTTTGCTTAGGCCTTCCTGGAGTATTAATTGATCACTATGGGAAGATATGTGCCGATACAGGACGCAGTTATCAAATAATAACCGAATTGATGAAAGAATGTTGTTAGGGAGTTCATTTGTCAAGATTAGAAACAGAAGTGTCCCAAGCACAGAGCCCTGTGATACGCCTGACAAGACTGGACTACTTGACGACTCGGGGTTATTGACGTCAGTGTGTTGCGAACGGTTTGTGAAAAAAACATTCAATCCAGGACGACACAGGGGGGTCAAGATTAAGGCAAGCAAGTTCCGCCCTAAGACGACGATGGGCGACATGATCAAACGTCTTTGTAAAGTCAAGATAGATAACATCGTTTTGAAAACAGGAGTCAAGGTGATGGTGAAGGTCTGTGGTGAATTCGAATGGTTGTGTTTCACGTGAGTGGCCTCGTCTAAATCCATGTTGACTGGGAAATAAAGGAAAGTGCTGGTCTAAATGAGATGCAGTGCAGGAGTACAATATATGCTCTAGTCTTTTACAAGAGATACAGGTTAATGTTATAGGGCAGTAATTACGGGGACTGAAACGGATTTGTGTATAGGTATAGACAAACCAGGTAGTAGTTTTAGTATAGTACACGAATAAAAAATATGCAGAAGAGAACTTAACTCATACGTCATAACACAAAACAGCATGATAACGCATAAATGTACTGTTCTGCATGGGTAACAAGCATGGTGAAATGTATCCGCAGCAAAAGCTCAACAATTTCTTTTAATCATTGCTGGGTAGCATAGTTCGGCGTGTCACGCCGAATTAAAGATTAACTGGAGCAGCTAAGTAGGAATTAGAAAAGCACCTACCAAAGGCGGGAAAAATGGTTGCATGATTGCAAAGGCAGCGGACATCCAGATGTGAGTGTAGATCAACGGCAGCATCCATTGGCTTTGGCGAATAACGACCAACAGGCTTCTGGTCGGCATCGAGGCATGCTTCTGTTGGTTATCGCGTGCACTGCCTTTTTCGATGCTTTCCTTCCCTGCATCTGATGGATCGATGATGAACACACCATTGATGTACCCACCTCCGTTCTTCAATTGAAACGTTTGTCTTGAGATTTCTGTAACATCCAGCATGACGATGCGAAGATTGGCACTCCAAGGTTCTGCACTCAGCACCTGTAAATGTACGTACGGTGTCAGACTTTCAAAATATCTTGGTACTTTAGTGGCTAATAAAAAACTTAATATCAAACAAATTTCATACACTGCCCTAAATGGCTTAAAGGATAAATGGAAATAGCCTTTTCATCTATTCGCAACTCAGCGTGTTTGCAGGAATGTATTTCGTGCCTGTTGCGACTATACTAGCATGGTGATATCGATAGATTACATCATGCCAAAAATTGAATCTAGAGCATGATAATAAGCAGAATGGACATACTAAAGATGCCACAGGGTTGCTGCTTGGACTGGTTAGTGAAGCATTCTTTTATTAAAGAAAAGTTTATTTCTTTCTGGCTAGTGCTCTGGCCTGTCGTCTTCTGTCCTTTTCTGTGAATTGTATGAAAAAAAAAGGTTTACCTTGATGAGATAAAGATACTGCGTTTATATTTCTGGATGCTGGAAAGTCAGTGAGATTCAAAAAGAAATAGTGAAAGTGGGTGAACTGGTATGCTAATGTTTCAAATAGTAAACATGTTGGCTTTACAGGGAACACATGTGAGGCAGGTGCAGACGGGAGCAAAGTGTTTACGACAGCGTCACCGCCACGCTTCATATACGCAGATAGCTTTATAGACGTGCTACTAGGCGACTGAATGAAACGCGAGCACGCGAAACAAGCAAGAAAGTGTCATTTCTTTCCCATCTTTTTGACACTTTTGCAATGCATTCTTGTGCATGCAATTCATTTTTGTGAACTTCAAGGTTACGGCGATAGTCTTTGGAATTGCTGTGCTCGTTTTCAGTTAGAGCTACAGGTTTAAATAAATGCTCCACTTGAGGTTCACTAGAAATTCGACTTTCCGAAATCACTTATCACTGCAAGAATATCCATCAAATAGTCAAACTGCAGTTAATAATACCTATAAAAACAACAAGCAGCCACAAATAAACCGCGAGAATGGAGAGCGAAGTTTAACAAATCGCTGGAGGACAGTCGCATCTGAGTTCTTTAAGCTAACTTGGTCATTGATTTACCAGAATGACTAGACCAGTGATTCATTCAGTTAGAAATTAGAAGATTGCTTGATGATGCCCTGTTCAGCTCTTATTCGTCTTATTGTGTGCTAGTTTGGGGTAACATCACAGCTGAGAACCTACACAAGCTCGCTTTAGTACAAACAAATGCAGTCTGCGCGGTATCAAGTGCTTCCTATTTAGAACATACCGCGCCTCTTTTTGAAAAACGTCAAACCCTTAAAGTTCAAGATTTGTACACTTACACTCTACTGTGTTCGTATAAGAAAGGAGTTCAATGTAGATCAGATGCTTTTCTCTACATTGCACGACTTGAGTACACCCCGATAACGTATCCTTTTCGGTGCAAACCTCTATGGCGCGTTCGTTTTTCGCGCACACATGTGCGCGCGAAAAACGAACGCGCCATAGAGGCCGTACATAGAGGCCGAATTCTCTGTCGGCCGTACTGCAGTACGGCCGACAGAGAATTCAGCACACATTTCCATCGACATTAAATCACTATGACACACTGAATATTGACATCACAACGTTAACAAAGAAAGACATGATAAGTTTATTCTCGCAATTAAAACGAACACCAATATTCTTTGTGTGTCCAACCATTCTATTATATATGTATATTATGTGTACTCAGGACTTCTCTTTATTTATTCGTTCCAACATGCCCTAGAGTGGCGTGTTTGATTTGTAATGTAACTTTGGTTTATTGCATGATTGGTACAGTGCTTTTTATTAATGTTTAGTAATGCTGAATGTATCTCGTCTCCATTGCTTATGGGTGGCTGGGGCCCAGTCAAGCTGCGGTGTAGCAACTCTTTCTCCGGCCACCTTGTTCACCTTGTAAAACTGCGAACTCGTCCAAATGTCGTTTTGGCCACCGACAAATTACTCTTCTGGGCCATCTCGTTCATGCTTCCGGAGTACAGCCTGATTCCGACAAAACTCGCTCTGTCCGAGAGTTTCCGGTTCCGAAGACAGCCGCAGACGTTCGAAGTTTTGTAGGGCTGTGCTCGTACTTTCGTCGTTTTGTTCGAGATTTTGCGACAATTGCTAGGCCCCTAACTAATCTTTTGAAGAAAGGCGTACGATTTTCATGGGGTACTGCAGAAGCCGCCGCCTTCTCTCGTCTCGTCACTCTTCTAACCTCACCACCCATTCTCGCCCACTTCGACCATGATGCCCCTACAGAATTACGTACAGATGCCAGTGGTCATGGCGTACGTGCCGTCTTAGCCCAGCGTCAGCGTGACAAGGATCGCGTTATTGCTTATGCGAGCCGCCTCCTAGCACCATCGGAGCGCAACTATTCCATTACGGAAAGCGAATGCCTTGCTGTTGTCTGGGCGGTTGCGAAGTTCAGTCCTTACCTTTGCGGTCACCCTTTTTCCGTAGTCACTGACCATCATGCTCTCTGCTGGCTCTCATCGCTAAAAGACCCTACAGGCCGACTAGGTCGATGGGCTTTGAGGCTACAGGAATTTTCATATTCCGTGGTGTACAAGTCTGGCCGCCTGCACCAAGACGCTGACAGTTTGTCGCGTTACCCGGTTGACGACTCTGACTCCTCCAATACTGCCAGTGCTTCTTACGTATTCTCTGTATCCCAGCTGCTTCATTTGCCCGACGAGCAACGCCGTGACGCCTACATCAGAGCACTCATCGACCGTTTTGAACACTCTCCGGCCGATGCTGCTCTACGCCTCTTCGTCCTCCGCGACGGTACTCTGTACCGTCGTAACCTTCATCCGGACAGCTCTGAGTTCCTGCTTGTAATACCTAAACACCTCCGCTCCACCGTACTAGAAGAGCTTCACGGCGCACCAACGGCAGGACACCTCGGCGTATCTCGAACCTATGACCGTGTACGTCGCCGTTTTTTTCTGGCCGGGCCTTGCCCATTCCGTACGACGTTACGTCGCCGCTTGTGGACTTTGCCAACGACGCAAGAAGCCTTCTCAGCTCCCCGCTGGTTACCTACAGCCGCTCGACATCCCTGCCGAGCCCTTCCATTGTGTCGGCTTGGACCTTCTCGGCCCATTTCCGGAATCCACATCAGGAAACAAGTGGGTTTCAGTCGCGGCGGACTACGCGACCTGCTACGCCGTAACCCGTGCTCGTCCGACCAGTTGCGCAACTGATGTTGCGGACTTCCTCCTACAAGATATCATTTTGATGCATGGTGCTCCGCGTCAATTGCTTGCAGACCGCGGCCGCACCTTCTTGGCCAAAGTCATCGACGGCATCATGCGTACCTGCTCAATACGGCATAAATTTACCACCTCTTACCATCCCCAAACGAACGGCCTCACTGAGCGCTTGAACCGCACCCTTACAGACATGCTTTCCAAATACGTTTCCGACGACCACCGTGACTTGGACCTGGCTCTACCTTACATTACCTTTGCATACAACTCTTCCCGTCTCGAAACTGCTGGCTTTTCCCCGCTTTACCTCTGGTATGGCCGCGAATCAACGCTACCACTGGACACTGTGCTTCCGTCTGCCACAGCTTCAACTAGTGATTATGCCCGTGATGCAATCGCCCATGCTGACCACGCTCGCCAACTTGCGCGCGCTCGTCTACAAGTCTCAAAAAAAAGCAGAAGCAACTCTACGACCTCCGCAACCGAGATGTTCATTTTGTGTCCGGCAGCCTCGTGTTCCTTTGGTCACCTTCGCGTAAAGTTGGCCTATGTGAAAAACTCCTTTCTTGTTACACAGGTCCATATCGCGTGCTCCGCAAAGTGACCGATGTCACCTATGAAATCGTTCTAGCCACGCCCACTGCGTCCTCCGCTGTGACAACCAGTGACATTGTCCACGTCGCCCGACTTAAGCCCTACAACTCTCCACGCGCCTTGGATATTTAACAGCACCGTGACGGTGCTTTTGCCGCCGGGGGGGTAGTATTACGATATCATCGAGCGATGCTCAAGAAACGCCGCGAGAACGACGATGAAGTTGGTCGGTGCGCGAGTGAGTGTCGGCCTGGCTGCCTGGCTCCAGTGTAAATAGCCTGTAAATAGCCTCTTCTGTCTTTGTCTTTCCACAGGCAACAATATTTTTAAAACTGGACTTGAAATTTCTCACGTGATGCTCCATCCCATTCTTTTCGCTTCTCCATGGCGTCTATAGCGTTGGGGGTACACAACAGTTACATGGGAAAGGTAGCGGCAGCATGAAACATTTGCTTTAGGATAAGCTCTTCGCTGCCGGTGCGCCTCATAACAACATCCTTACGCTGACATGAGGATGAGCGCTAGCTATCGAGTGAACACTGCGCATGCCTGTTTTTCGACGCGTGGCACCCCACCTGTTCAATTAGTAAACAAATGTTTCTCCAATTTATGCTTTTTTATAAAAGTTTAAATTATGGGGTTTTACGTGCCAAAACCACTTTCTGATCATGAGGCACGCCGTAGTGGGGGACTCCGGAAATTTCGACCACCTGGGGTTATTTAACGTGCACCTAAATCTAAGTACACGGGTGTTCTCGCATTTCGCCCCCATCGAAATGCGGCCGCCGTGGCCGGGATTCGATCCCGCGACCTCGTGCTCAGCAGCCCAACACCATAGCCACTGAGCAACCACGGCGGGTTCTTTTCCATAAAACTATGAGCCTCATTTCTTGCAGTATTCTAATATTTTGATATCACACTGAATGCACCGCCCTTATCGTGAAACTGGTTTTTAATGTTTTTCGACATGTGCTTCCATCTATGAGCCCTATAACGTAAAACTGTTTCAATCTCCTGATGTCAAGTTTACTAAACCGCTGACGAAAGCATCAGGCGGTAACCTGCAGCGTTGTTAGAAGAGCCCAATCAAACGCTCTCTCTCATTATAGGAGGCCGCTTTTATTTGCTTCCCAAGCGAATAGAATTGTCTGCATTGAGCAGTTTTCCTTCCCTATGTGGTTGACAAGAGGCGAGAAGCATGTTGAAGCGGAGAGGGTTTCTGTGGGGCCGAGCCAGCGCAATGAAAGTAGATAATCGGATTAGGAGAGAGCGGCGACGGCGTCTGCGACTGGTCCGCTTCACTTAGCTTGCGGTTGCTTGCAACCACTCTTGGCAGCGTGCAAAGGAAGGTTAAAAATGCCATTAAAACGGATCCTTAGGGAAGAATAGTTGGCAGAGCGATGCTGTATGCGTGTCAAAACTGCTCGATAACGTTATACTGCCATGAATAAGTTGATAAAACTGCATAAACAGGCCTGGAGTGCGGCCTGATCCCGGTGAACAGAACCGGTTATGCACTCCCTCACGAGAGCAGGATTGGCCACCCTGGTGCAATACTTGGCCACAATCTCCTATATGAATACTACAATCAAACCCCGGCATTGAGTACCAAGCAGCTGCGAAGCAACTGACCACGGTGGCGATCAGACCTGTAACGCAGCAGAGGGTGCTAAGAATCTCTGGTTCTGGACAGGCCGCCATTGGAATCTGAACCTGGCAACGTTTAACGCTAGGGCGTTATCTAGTGAGGCGAGTCTAGCAGTGCTATTGGAGGAATTAGCGGGCAGTAAATGGGATATAATAGAGCTCAGTGAGGTTAGGAGGACAAAAGAAGCATCATCATCATCATCCTCAGCCTGGTTACGCCCACTGCGGGGCAAAGGCCCCTCCCATACTACTCCAACTACCCCGGTCATGTTCTAATTGTGGCCATGTTGTCCCTGCAAACTTCTTAATCTCATCCGCCCACCTAACTTTCTGCCGCCCCCTGATACGCTTCCCTTCCCTTGGAATCCAGTCCGTAACCTTTAATGACCATCGGTTATCTCCCCCCCTCATTACATGTCCTGCCCATGCCCACTTCTTTTTCTTGATTTCAGCTAAGATATCATCTAAGATAAGATATCAGCTAAGAAATCGCGTTTGTTCCCTCACCCGATGTGCTCTTTTCTTATCCCTTAACGTTACACCTATCATTCTTCTTTCCATAACTCGTTGCGTCGTCCTCCTTTTAAAGGGAAGCTGAAGAGTCTGTCGAATTCAATAAGACGCTCATATACGGATGCGGGAACCTTATAAACCATGAAGGTAAAATTTTGGGGGGGATTGTTCACTTAGGAGCGACGCAATCGTCGGTTAAAATTGCGCTGTAGCTCCGCCCCCCGTCGAGCGCCGCGCGCTGCTGCTGACGCTGACAATGCGAGCGGAGACCGGAAACGGCGGCGTAGTGACGTCAACACTGGTGTTCCGCTACTTCGCAGCCTCCGCGACCGTGCCTGACCGGGCTTATTTCTGCGTGCGTGCCGCCCTAACCTGCTTCGCTCGACCCTACATTCCTTTATTTGTGTGTATATAGGAGTGGTAGTTGACGTGCGCAGCATCAATTGAACTTGTAGGCCGATCATGCCGGCGTTCTGTGCAGCCTACGCTTGCACGAACACCAGCGGCCGCGACGATGTTCCGATGTTCCATCAGTTCCTGCAAGACAAGAAACTTTCAGCTAAGTGGGAGGCTGCTGTGAAGCGAAACAACTTCAAGCACTCAAGAACAAGTGTTGTGCTCTAACCACTTCCGTGACGATTACTACCGGAGTTTATCAATAATGCGTGCTTTGGGTTCTCCTAAAGAAAAAATAGTTAGCATGCTGAACGGAAGGTGCATGTTTATCGCCCACCCTTGACGCAGGTTTCATCGCCAAGCGCCGCGAATTTTCTATTCGCACGTGTGTTGTGAAACAGCCTGCATGCAGCTACCATAACGCAGTGCAAGCGTAAAGTTTGCATGTGTTGGAAAGCCTGCTCATGCCAAGACGCTGCACTCCCCCTTCTCTCGCACACATAAGAAACCGATCATCTCACGTAGCCGACGGAATTCACCGGTTACGAGTAGCGTGCGGATGGCGCGCTGATGAAGGTTCTATACTACACGTGCTACAACAGCTGGTAAACTTTTCCCGCGTTTAAACCGTCTGTGTAGATTGCCGACAGCTTTGGGGCAGCGCACAAATGCTGAAGATCGCATCACCGCTTACGTTCTACGAGGAGGCATGCAGGAACATAACACTACAGTTGTTTGCCCGGAAACGTACTCACTGGAACGCTGAATGCAGCTTAGCAAAAAACATACTCGCCAAAGAACATTTCCAACACAAGGAGATGCTAACACTTCGCCTTCGTTCGCGTGGAAAGCAGTGCTTGCACCAGCATTTTTTGCTTCTTGGAGAGGCCGGCTCTTCGCAATCGGCTCGTACATGTAGTATGTACAAGTGTGTACGTACGTGTAGTATGTACAAGTATAAACCCCTTACAAGTGATCTTGCACGCGGCAGCGACAGCGCTACAAGCGAGGCGATGGCTGTCGCGTTCACTCGTCGTCTGCAAGCCGAACTCCACGCGAGCGACGGCTTTGCGCGACGACTTCCCGGAATGAGGGCAGCAATATACGCGCCGAAACTAGCGTGACGCATGCTTTATCAATTTAAGTTGATGTATTTTACTGAAGAAAGAGCATAAAATATTTCTGAAGGTCTTGCACTAGGTTCTTATTCTTGCACGTGTAAAATTCAATAGTTTGCTCGTTCCGTGCGACAAACAGCAGTATTTGAGTTATGTACATCCAGTTTCGGCTTCGCACAATTGGCTAGTCGCCATAGCATTTCCGGGCGACGAGCGACGAGTTCTAGATTTCTAGAAACGAGCGATAGAGCGACAACTCCGAGCGATTTGTTCAAGCGACGGCCCGTTTTGTCGCTCGAAGCCGTCGCCCGTCACCGTCGCGCGCGAAATCGCTCTCGTAGAGTTTGGACTTAACGCCGAACTCCTCAGGGAAACGCAAGCTCTCGAAAATTTCCATGACCGTCTCAGCAAAACACCACCAAACTACTTTGCACCGTGCTTCGTGTGTAGAGGCAGCAGTCGGTCCGGACGAACACCATTGTTGACGTCACGAGGCGCCCGACCAATCACAGGCGGAAACGAGGCGCGCGAGCTGGGCATGTCTGCTGCTGCACTTTTCGTCGGAATAAAATATGTTTGCGCTTTCTTTCACTCAATTTCGATGCGATATTCGAATTCAGAGGGTTGAAAACCACGGCGTACTGCTCATCACTCATTTTTTCTGGAAAACCTTTCAGCTTCCCTTTAAGTAGAACCCTTTTCGTAAGCCTCCAGGTTTCTGCCCCGTACGTGAGTACTGGTAAGACACAGCTGTTATAAACTTTTCTCTTGAGGGATAATGGAAACCTGCTGTTCATGATCTGAGAATGCCTGCCAAACGCACCCCAGCCCATTCTTATTCTTCAGATTATTTCAGTCTGATGATCCGGATCCGCAGTGCCTTGCTACCTATCGTAAACTGCTGTCCTCTTCCGAGACTGTTAAACTTTACTTTAGTTTTCTGCAGATCAATTTTTAGGCCCACCCTTCGGCTTTACCTCTCCAGGTCAGTGAGCATCAATTGCAGTTGATCCCCTGAGGTACTAAGCAAAGCAATATCATCAGCGAATCGCAAGTTACTAAGGTATTCTCCGTTAACTCTTATCCCCAATTCTTCCCAATCCAGGTATCTGAATACCTCCTGTAAACACGCTGTGAAAAGCATAGGAAAGATCGTATCTCCCTGCCTGACGCCTTTCTTTATTGGGATTTTGTTGCTTTCTTTATGGAGGACTACAGTGGCTGTGGAGCCGCTATAGATATCTTTCAGTATTTTTACATATGACTTGTCTACACCCTAATTCTGTAGTGCCTCCATGACTGCTGAGGTTTCGACTGAATCAAATGCTTTCTCGTAATCAATGAACGCTATATATAAGGGTCGGTTATATTCCGCACATTTCTCTATCACCTGATTGATAGTGTGAATATGGTCTATTGTTGAGTAGCCTTTACGGAATCCTGCCCGGTCCTTTGGTTGACAGAAGTCTAAGGTGTTCCTGATTCTATTTGCAATTACCTTAGTAAATACTTTGTAGGCAATGGACAATAAGCTGCTCGGTCTATAATTTTTCAAGTCTTTGGCGTCCCCATTCTTATGGATTAGGATTGTGTTAGCGTTTTTCCAAGATTCCGGTACGTTCGAAGTCATGAGGCATTGCGTATACAAGATGGCCAGTTTTTCTAGAACAATCTGCCCACCATCCTTCAACGAATCTCCTGTTACCTGATCCTCCCCAGCTGCCTTGCCCCTTTGCGTAGCTCCCAAGGCTTTCTTTACTTCTTCCGGCGCTACTTGTGGGATTTCAAATTCCTCGAAACTATTCTCTCTTCCATTATCGTCGTGGGTGCCACTGGTACGGTATAAATCTCTATAGAACTCCTCAGCCACTTGAACGATGTCATCCATATTAGTAATGATATTGCCGGCTTTGTCTCTTAACGCATACATCTGATTCTTGCCAATTCGTAGTTTCTTCTTCACTGTTTTTAGGCTTCCGCCGTTCCTGAGAGCATGTTCAATTCTATCCATATTATACTTCCTTATGTCAGCTGTCTTACGCTTGTTGATTAACTTCGAAAATTCTGCCAGTTCTATTCTAGCTGTAGGGTTAGAGGCTTTCATACATTGGCGTTTCTTGATCAGATCTTTCGTCTCCTGCTATAGTTTACTGGTATCCTGCCTAACCGAGATACCACCGACTTCCATTGCACACTTCTTAATGATGCCCACAAGATTGTCGTTCATTGCTTCAACACTAAGGTCCTCTTCCTGAGTTAAAGCCGAATGCCTGTTCTGTAGCTTGATCCGGAATTCCTCTAGTTTCCCTCTTACCGCTAACTCATTGATCGGCTTCTTATGCACCAGTTTCTTCCGTTCCCTCCTCAAGTCTAGGATAATTCGAGTTCTTACCGTCTATGGTCACTGCAGCGCACCTTGCTGAGCACGTCCACATCCTGTATGATGCCAGGGTTAGCGTACAGAATAAAGTCTATTTCATTTCTAGTCTCGTCATTAGGGCTCCTCCACGTCCACTTTCGGCTATCCTGCTTGCGGAAGAAGGTATTCATTATCCGCATGTTATTCTGTTCTGCAAAGTCTACTCATAACTCTCCCCTGCTATTCCTAGTGCCTCTGCCATATTCCCCCACTGCCTTGTCTCCAGCCTGCTTCTTGCCTACCTTGGCATTGAAGCATATACAGAAAAGAAGCATATGCAGTGCTAAAAGCGGGCACGTCCTGTACTACCGGGGCTTAGCGGAGAGGCGAGAACTAGGAGTCGGATTCCTGATTAATAAATATATAGCTGGTAAGACCTGGATTGGGAAGAATCGGGGATAATAGTTAATGGAGAATACCTTAGTAACTTGCGATTCGCTGATGATATTGCCTTGCTTAGTAACTTAGGGGACCAATTGCAATGCATGCTCACTGACCTAGAGAGGCAAGATTTCTGAAGTGAAGGCGCTAAAAAGACGGAGGACAACTGTGATTACGCTCCTAGTATAAATCAGTGGCGTTTTTTCCTGAATAAACATTGTTGGAAGTGGCGCCCTGTGTGTGTGTGTTTCTTCTTTGTCCTCCGTCTTTTTAGCGCCTTCACTTCAGAAATCATGCTTAACCAACACGCCCAACTATCCATCCTAGAGAGGCAAAGCAGGAGGGGGGGACTAAAAATTAATCTGCAGAAAACTAAAGTAATGTTCAACAGTATTGGGAAAGAGCAGCAGTTTTCGATAGATAGCGAGGCCCTGAAAGTGGTACGGGAATACATCTACATTGGGAAGGTAGTGACGGCGGATCCGAATCGTGAGACTGAAATAATCAGAAGAATAAGACTGAGCTGGGATGCGTTTGGCAGGCATTCTCAGATCATCAACAGCATGTTGCCATTATCCCTCAAGAGAAAAGTGTATAACAGCTGTGTCTTACCAATACTCACGTACGGGGCAGAAACCTGGAGGCTTACGAAAAGGGTTTTACTTAAATTGAAGGCAACGCAACGAGCTATGGAAAGAAGAATGATAGGTGTAACGTTAAGGGATAAGAAAAGAGCAAATTGGGTGAGGAAACAAACGCGAGTTAATGACATCTTAGATGAAATCAAGAAAAAGAAATGGGGCATGGGCAGGACATGTAATGAGGAGGGAAGATAACCGATGGTCATTAAGGGTTACGGACTGGATTCCAAGGCAAGGGAAGCGTAGCAGGTGGCGGCAGAAAGTTAGGTGGGTGGATGAGATTAAGAAGTTTGCAGGGACAACATGACCACAATTAGCACATGACCGCGGTAGTTGGAGAAGTATGGGAGAGGCCTTTGCCCTGCAGTGGGTGTAACCAAGGTGATGATGATGATGATAATGATGATGATACGCGAATCAATCCATCCTCCCCGGCTGCTCCGAGTAGCCAGTGTCAGAGCAATCGTCGGGCAAACTTTTTCTATTCCTTTCGGAACGAAGCAATCTCCGGCTATGAAACAGAAATTCAATTTCATTCGGCGTATTAATCCACATTTCACGTGTACACGGCGCTTTCACGCGGTGAGTTTAAGTGCTATTGTGATGTCACGTGACAGACCGGCGAAGTGGGTGCAGCCGAAAACTTTTGACCAATAATAGAGGACTGGCTAATGGTGGAAAGGCGTCGAATCAAAAAGTATTATTTTTGTTTTGTCTAATTGTGCGTAATCAGTGTTTACACATCTTATCAGATGGGGAGGTTGGTGGTTTCCGTCTAAAAGGTGACGTGGGGGATGGCCTGACAAATTTTGGACCAGCCGTGGAAGGCTGACCATGTGATGTTGTTAGGACCGTCACGTTGCAAAGCGTGTGACGCGAGGAAGATGGAGGAGACAGTGCATGATGAGCGAACACACGACAATTATATTGGACGGCACGTAAACACGAAGAATATCTTAAACTAGCGCCACACATACACGGTTGTTCGTAAACAGGAAAAAATAGTCTCACGAGGTTGCGGTTGTAGTCCGGAATGTGGTGAGGCGTAGAGTCCTTGAGGTGGGACACTCGCTGGTAGAGTGATGACCGGCGTGGAAGAGCAAACGCAGCAGCACGGGGCAGGAAAAAGTGGACGGCCCACAGCTCCGTAGGCGAGAACAGGCCATTCGGTCGCCCGGTCACCCGAACGTTGCGCGTAGAAGCGGGTTCAAAGATGCCGGCAGGCCGACCTGAGGCCTCGTGCAAGGCAACGACCCGAGGCGCTCCTCGTCTCGACGACGGACGCTCGCTCTCCCGAACCTCGCGCGTAGATGTGGGTTCGAGGCTGCAGCAGGCCGTTCCGGGGTCTCGTGCCGTGCAACGACCCGAGGCGTTCCCTGTCCCGAAGACGGACGCTCGGTCAGGTGAACCTCACCGGTAGATGTGGGTTCCGTAGGCCCGGCGGCCCTAGTCGTGCCGGCGTTCCAACCATCTCCGTTGCGCGAGCCCCTTTTCATGCGCTGCACGAGCCTCCCTCGTCTTTCTTTTCCTCTTGTTGAGGCCGGCCGCAATGTCGTCTGCTCTTGCGCTCGGTACTTTGTGAATACTTCTTCACAATCACCCCCTACTTAAGAAAGTTCTTTCGTTCAAAGAACTTAAGGGTACTCGATAGCTGCTGGTCCACCGTAGAACACACGCACCACAAGAGTATAACCACTGCACCGCATATCCGAGCCCCACACACTCGGTACGTATGAGTACACACGAAAATTACCACAGCACTACAGTGTCGAGCACCGCACATTCGCCATGCTGACAACATTAACAAGACACATCACGATTGAGGGCGAAAAAAAAAATCCACAGGACATGCCAATAAATGTTGGACATTAAAGTTACACTGGTTTGAAGTTCGTGCTTTTGAAACACCATGTTTCCGCAGACACTCTCTTTATGTGCTTGGCAACCGGCTCATATAGTCTGCGCCTACATTCTCGCTGCCTTTAATATACTCAACCGAGAAGTCATACTCCATAAGTATGAGGCTCCAACGTAAAACACGGCTGTTGATGTGCTTGGCCGACTTGATGTAAACAAGGGGCTTATGGTCGCTCTGTAATATGAACGTGCGTCCAAACAAGTAGATGTGGAACTTTTGCACGGCCCACGTAAGAGCTAGGGCTTCTCGCTCAACTGTTGAATATGCAATTTCTCGTGGTTGTAGTCGGCGGCTTGCATATGACACCGGGTGCAGAATTCCTTCATGGCGCTGCATGAGTATAGCACCTATACTTGTTGATGATGCGTCGGTGCGGAGTACGAAAGGTTTGGAAAAATCTGGTGCTCTCAATATAGGTGGTGTAGACAGGAGGATCTTGAGTTCATCAAAGGCTTTCTGTTCACGTTCTCCCCAAATTACTTTATTAGGGCCTCTTTTCTTGGTCAGTTCAGTGAGCGGGTAAGTTACTTGGGAATAATTGTGGACGAAGTCTCGGTAATACCCCGTAAGTCCGAGAAATGAGCGTACTTCTTTTTTCGTCTGTGGACGCTTCGCAGCCTGTATTTTGTCTAGTGTTTGGACCTGCGGTTGCATGACACCGTTTCCAAACAAGGTGGCCGAGGAATTTCACTGATCGTTGACCAATTTCACTTTTTGTTGGACGAATTGTCAACCCAGATTCTCTCACTCGTTGTAGAAATGACTCAATTGTACCCACGTGTTCGTCCCACGTTTCAGTGGCAATGAGCACGTCATCGAAGTAGTAGTAAATATGTGGTATGTCTGCCACTACTTTTCTCATGAGGCGGTTGAAAACAGCTGGTGCGGTTTTAATGCCAAACGGCATGAAGCGGAACTGATATAGGCCTGATGCCATAGCAAAAGCTGTCATCAGTTTCGACTCTTCATCCATGGGCACCTGCCAGTAACCCTTAGAAAAGTAAAACTTTGAAACACACTGTGCGTTCCCCAGTCTCCCAAAGATAATATCCACCCGAGGTATAGGCTCGTTGTCATTAACCAGTATCTTGTTGAGTTGCCTGAAATTAATGCATAGACGCATCGTCCCGTCTCTTTTCTTCACGATAACTATAGGTGATCGGTAGGCGGACTCAGATGGTTCTATGATGCCTTGCCGTAGCATTTCTCCAATTTCTTTTTGTACCGCTTCTTGGGTAGCAAATGGTATTGGATAGGGCCGCATGTTTACGGGTGTATTCGTGGTAAGTTTCAGCTTACACTGGACGAGATGTGTCTTGCCGGGAACCTCGGTGAATACATTCTCGTATATGCTCAGTAGACCCGTGACTTGAGCGCGCTGGTCAGGAGAGAGCGATTCCGATAGACTCACGTCGGCCATCGATTCTTTTCCTTGAAATGGTACACATGGTAGATCGTCATTTTCGGTATCAGTCTGACAAGCAGCTGACGCTTCCGGTAATGGCGGTGATATAGGTGGCCGTTCCTCATACTTTTTCAGTAGATTTATATGGAACAGTGTCATCCTGGTCCCGAGGTCAATAACGTAATCGACGTCATTTCTCCTCTCAAGTACAGTGAATGGCCCTTTCCACGTAAGAATCAATTTGTTGTTGTCCGAAGGCAGCAGTAGCAAGACCTTGTCTCCAACAGCTAAATGTCGTGGTCTGGCCTTCCGGTCGTAGTGTTTCTTCTGTAAAAGTTTTGCTTTTTGAAGCTCCTCCTTGGCCAAACGACAAGTGTCTTCAAGACGCTTCCGTAGCTCAACTACATACCCGTATGAAGTTTTTGCGTCATCATCAATATGATCACCTGTCCATAATTCTTTCAATATCGCCATGGGTCCTCTGACATAACGGCCATACAACAAGTCAAAGGGTGAAAAACCCAGACTTGACTGAGGGACTTCGCGATAAGCAAAAAGCAATGGTGCCAAGTACCGGTCCCATTTTTTCGGGCTCTCTTGACACATTCGTCTTATCATTTGTTTAAGGGTGCCGTTGAACCTCTCCACAAGGCCATTTGCAATCGGATGATATGGAGTTGTTGGCAACTGCGTAAAAGAGAGAAGACGGCTTAGCTCCTTCATCAGGCGTGACGGGAATGATGTGCCTCTGTCACTGATTATCTCCTGTGGGACTCCCACACGAGAGAACATCTCTAGAAGTGCCTCAGCTATTTCTTCTGTTTCAATGCTAGGCAGTGCCACAGCGTCAGGATACCGCGTTGCCATATCGACCATTGTCAGCACGTACTTATTCCCTTTCTCTGACATGGGAGTTCATGGTCCCACAATGTCAATGGCAACTCTGTTAAACGGGGTATCAATGATGGGAGTATTTCCCAAGGGTACTCGACCTATTAAATGTTTGGGAAAAGTCATCTGGCACGTATCACAAGATTTAACAAATCGCGTGATGTCTGATTGAAACCAGGCCAGTAGAACTCTTCGCTCACACGGTCTGTGGTTCGCTTCATTCCTTGATGTCCGGCAAGGATCCCTTCGTGGGCCATTTTCATCACAATATGACGAAGACTTCTGGGCACGACAAGCTGTTCCATTTGTTTCTTTGACCGCAGTGTGTATTTTCGGTAAAGAATTCCCTCCTTTACAAAGAATTGGACGTCGGCGAACCTCGTCTTCATTTCTTGGTCCACTACTTCAAAGCATTTACGTAAACTGCTGTCCTCCCTTTGCCTGCTTTTCAAGTCGATTGGGCTGATGTCTAGGGGGTTTATCGCTGCAACTGGTAATGAATGCGAACATGATCTCGTCTGTCTGGTTGTCACTGCCACTTCCGACTTGTCCCTGGTTTCTCTAGCAGCCGATGATAGTGTCAGCAGAGATGGATTCGGTTGTAGAACAATTTCCACCTTCTGCTCTAAATGATTCATCCGCAGCGCTCGGTGTATAAAGATGTCTTTTCCATTCATTGTCAGGATTGGAGGCATTTCGTACACCTTTCACATTTCCCAGGACAATATCATATAAAGGATTGTCCATGCATAAAACCCGAGTCTTGCCTGTGAAGAAAGGTGACGCGATCTCCACGGTTGCTTCAGGTAGCTTCAACAATCTTCTGTCCAGAAGACAGACCGAGGAAATTTTTTCTGTCAGCTTACTGTCCGGTACGAGGGACCTTTTGACAATAATAGAGTCGCATCCTGTATCTCGCAAGACAGTAGCTGGATGTCCTTCAAGCACACCTTCGGCAGTAGGCATATACTTTTCGTCCCGTTTATGCGTCTGCGTTCTCCCGCGTTCCGAACTTCCGGGAACTCGACGCAAGGTCTGTGTCTCTTCGGTTACTGCCTTGGACATGTCTACTTGCTGCATCGAGCACGAAGCCTTCTCAGTACTGTTGCGTTTTTTGGGGCAGTCACTTGTCTGATGCCCAGTGCGGCAGCACTTTCCACAGAAAGATGTATTTGTATTTGGACCCTTCGTATTGGCCCAGCATTCAGCAGCTCTGTGACCGCGTTTACCACAAAGAAAGCAGCGTGGTCTTTCCTTCTCTTCTTGTCGCTCAGGAGTTCGAGCTTGAGCTGGTGGCTTGCTAGGTTCTCTCTCGTTTTTACCTTTGCCAAGGTTGACTAACCCTTGCGCCTCCAGGTAGTGATCAGTAGCTTCCGCTAGCTTGTCAAGCCCCTGACAGTTCCTTTCTCTCAAGAAGACTGCCAGTTTCTCATGGCAAGTCAACAGGAACTGTTCTGAGACAATCTTGTCCCGCAGGGCATCGTATGTCCGGTCCGTATTGGCCATTTCTTGCCAGTGATCAAAATATCCCAATAGACGACCGGCAAACTGTCTACCAGATTCGGAATTATCGGGTTTCGCCGACCGAAACTTCCTTCGGTAGCCTTCCTCCGTGAACCTGAAGCGTTGCAAAAGCGTCTGTTTTAGTGTGGCATAGTCCATGGCATAATCCGGTGCCATTCTGCCGACAACACTCAGAGCTACACCTGTCAAACAGAGGCTTAGCGATAGGGCCCATTTGTCTTGTGGCCAGCCCTGGCTCGTTGCGACGCGCTCAAATCGTTGAATGTATGCATCCAACTCATCGCATTCTTCGTTAAATGCTGGGATTAGTTTGTGCGGACTTTGGTAGCTCTCGGTAGCACCTGCGTGCACACTCTCTGTAAGCAGCCCAGTAGTCATGCTACTCTCTGTCGCATCCAACTCCCTCAACTTTAACTTGAGCTCGAGCACTTTCCTTTCTGCCTTTAATCTAGCTAGCGCATCGGCATCAGCTTCTTTTGCTGCATTGCGTTCAGTCAGACGTGCTTCACGCGCTTCTCTTTCGCGTGCGCGCTCTTCGTCTACCCATTGTTTCAGTGCCTGGCCAGTCAACCCCAGTTCTTTTCCAATTGCCGTAAGCTTGTCTGTCTCCATCCTCACCCGTCAGACACGCATATGCAATGTGCTGCTCTTCTCTATAGCGTAAGAGCAGTCCTGTCGCGGACGCCAGATATGTGATGTTGTTAGGACCGTCACGTTGCAAAGCGTGTGACGCGAGGAAGATGGGGGAGACAGTGCATGATGAGCAAACACATGACAATTATATTGGACGGCACGTAAACACGAAGAATATCTTAAACTAGCCCCACACATACACGGTTGTTCGTAAACAGGAAAAAATATTCTCACGAGGTTGCGGTTGAAGTCCGGAATGTGGTGAGGCGTAGAGTCCTTGAGGTGGGACACTCGCTGGTAGAGTGATGACCGGCGTGGAAGAGCAAACGCAGCAGCACGGGGCAGGAAAAAGTGGACGGCCCACAGCTCCGTAGACGAGAACAGGCCACTCGGTCACCCGAACCTCGCGCGTAGAAGCGGGTTCCAAGATGCCGGCAGGCCGACCTGAGGCCTCGTGCAAGGCAACGACCCGAGGCGCTCCTCGTCTCGACGACGGACGCTCGCTCTCCCGAACCTCGCGCGTAGATGCGGGTTCGAGGCTGCAGCAGGCCGTTCCGGGGTCTCGTGCCGTGCAACGACCTGAGGCGTTCCCTGTCCCGAAGACGGACGCTCGGTCAGGTGAACCTCACCGGTAGATGTGGGTTCCGTAGGCCCGGCGGCCCTAGTCGTGCCGGCGTTCCAACCATCTCCGTTGCGCGAGCCCCTTTTCATGCGCTGCACGAGCCTCCCTCGTCTTTCTTTTCCTCTTGTTGAGGCCGGCCGCAATGTCGTCTGCTCTTGCGCTCGGTACTTTGTGAATATTTCTTCACACTGTACAATTTGAATAGAAAGTTTGGAATAGCTTTACGGTATAGCAGCCTATGTTGACATTTAAAACGATGAAGAGCGAGGCTGCTTCTGTTGTAACTCTGTATTCACGACGCGAACAACGCCGTGCCTTAGGATGTACATGTGCAGAGAACAAGGACATATGTGACGCAGGCGGAACGTATAGGTAACAACAGGGAGAGACCATACTGGAGCAAAGAAAAAAAAAGAGAAACAATGTTCTAACAAAACGAAGAATCCAAGGATAAGGATGGACGCTTGCTGATGGGATGAGTCAGTTTATTTCTTTAAATGTGGCGCCTTTCGCGCCCGGCTCTTTTATGTTCCTTGCGGCGAAACGTATCGCAAACCAAGCGATGGATGAAAAGGGCAATGACGTTCTCTATGCTTTCGTCATTTCATCGAACAACAACGAACCAAAAACAAATTTGAACGGAGGAAGAATCGTTAACTCGAACTCTGTTTTTTTATCCTTTATATGTAAAATCATCTCGTTGTATAAAACAAACGATGTGAGACGCTAAAATAGTTATATATAAGTCTAGTGTGTCGATATTTCTCTGTAGGGTTGCCTAATGGGATGTATCATAGCAAATGCAACATTAGCAAACAAAATATTGGTAAACCCAAGCACGTGGACCTCCATACACTTAGCTCCGTGTGTGAGCTGACCAATACTTGCCTTGTAGCCTCCACGCTAAACTGGGTAAGTAAATATACATACGTAATGTCACCCATTTGTCGCCTACCGGAGAACTATATATATGCACATATAACGCAAAAAGAAAGCGGGTAGGTTGCAGTCGTCGCATATCGCGCATGCTGTTCTATTTCTTTTGTAGGTTCTTATCCATGGCGTCACAAACATGTCATAGACTTGCACGTTGCTTTCTTTATAATTCCATCCCCCACTTTTTTTTTCTTTTTGGTTGCTCGACATATGCGGCTTTACCAATAAAGGGGCTCCGTTTTTTCGGTTGCTGTGCCACTTTTTGACCGACAGGGTAGTTTTTCGGTTGCGAAGATGGTGGTTCTAAGTTTTCATATTGATTCAACGTTTCCGAAGTACTGGAGGCTTGTCCTCTGCTTGAGTCGCTTTAACGAGACCTGAAAGCTTTTTCGGTGGCAAAAAAGGCCGGAGAATTTGCCGACTGCAAAAGTAACACTGCTCAATTATCAAGCATGGAGCTCGTTTCTCGTAGCATTTTCCACTGTAGGATCTGCTTCCATAACTCTCCAACTAGATTAGTCTCGAAGCTAACCCGTGGAGAGGATACTATCAATTCATAATCAGTCCTTTCACTCCAAGTAACCTTTGAGCATAAATGTTTTCTGCAGGGGTAGTTGTGGAGATGGTATACATGGCAAACCGACAGCACGATGAAGACGAACCACATCATAAGGCATTCATGGTCGCTGTGTCCGCCTTTAGTTCGTCTTCACCAAGCTGTCGGCCCACAGTCGACATGCGCTAGATCTTGCAGCTTATTCTGTTTATGAACATTTTACATTGACCCCCTTTATGTGTTCGGAGCGTGTTCTTCGGATTTTACCATTTTACTCACAGTTATCTTCATTCCTTTAGAACGCGCTCTTAAAGGTTTACTAGAATAACAAGAAACACGTGGACATTTTATCCCAATAATTATATGACCTTTGTAACTTGGCGACTTCTGGTTAAAATGTTTTTGAACCTGGAATCTTGATTTGGCGAAGGGTTTAAGCAATAGCGAATACTTTTTGTTCGTTATCGTCATTATGTCCTCGTTAAAAACAATTTGAGGAGAGTGCAGAGGATTGCATGAGTTTTGCACAAGGTTGCGGCGTTGGCAGGAATCGAGTTAAAGTTGTCCAAGTAAATGAGAATAGAACCAAAGAAATTGCCGGAGCCTGTAAATTTGCTTTTTACAGTGGAGCTGTTAGAAGCTCGCTGGGTTTCTCTTGACGTGCGCAGCTTCGCTGAGCTGGGGAAAAGAGAGCTGAGAGAGTGTGAAAGCAGAGTTTAAAATTGCATCGCGCAGCATAACGACGCGGCGAGGGTGGGTGGAGCCTAGCGGAGGAGAAGGAGCGGCGCGTACGAGAGCGAGGAACGCGACCCTGATGCGTGCCCTCTCCTGTGGCGCGCGAGGCAGGAGGGGCGTTCTTCTCCTGCGGCTGCTGTGCGCCTCGAATTCTTTCTCGCCCGCCACTCCACACAGAGGGGAGACAACCGCGGCGTTTCTTACGGCGTTGGCCACGGCAATCGCGGATGGCGTAGTAGACGCCCTTAGCGGACGCTGCAGGGACGCGTTGCCGGCGCTCGCGTGTCATGTGTGCGGTTTGGCACTACTTTACTGGCCTTCCCCCAGCTCCACTGGTCTCTGGTGTTTGCGGTAAAGAGCCACGCATACTCCCCTCCCCGCGGATTACAAGCCACGCAGCAGACTCTTCTGTCGCCGGAATGCACACATACTTCAGATTTTGCCAGCCTTACAGTTACCCCTGCAAAATTTAAGAAAAAATCAATTGACGCCACCTCGAACATCAAGTAAACACATTTCGTGTTGCTATAAGACCAAAATAATGCCAGAATCAAATCTAGAAATGACAGTTGACGTTAACACAATTAGAATTGAATCAATGTAGCTACACACATTTGTGCCACCTAATAAACGCGTTATGTACGAGGCGCGTACTGCAGCCTGGCTCCTCTCTCACGCTTCCCTCAGGACAGGTTGCGCCATCTAGGGGCGCCGACACGATGGCCGCACGTGGGGCATGTATGTGGATATATTCAGACAAGATTGTCTGAATGTATATGACGCAGGTTCGACCCCATCCAGCAACGAAGAATTCTTAAAGGATTTTTTTATCATTGAAGAACGGCACATAGAGAGAGAGATGCAAATGAGAGAAAGGCAGGGAGGTTAACCAGAGTTGAAACCTCCGGTTTGCTACCCTGCACTAGGGGAACGGAAAAGGGAAGTAAAGACGGAAAGAAGACCGGGGACAAAAAGAAAAATGTGAAAAGAGCGGCACATAAGGAGTGGCACATACCCAGTGACTCAAGTTGACGTGAAAGAGCTGAGATAGAAACTTGGTGAACAACACAAACTTGGTGAACTTGCAATGTAATGCGAGCCGCATTAGAAGACAATTACAATTGCAGTGTTGTTCTGCTGTAAATGATTTGCCGGTACATTGCTTATGGAGCGTAATGTTGCTCCACTTCATGACCCAAAGTTAACGCGCAGACCTGTAAAGCTTCATGACTGCGACGGAAAACCTTAATTTTCTAACTGGTATTGCGCGGCTTGTAATTCATGTGTAATACGGAGTACCGGCAAATACGAAGCATTATTGAAGTGCAACTTGTGCCCCATATGAATCAAATTCATGCGAAGCACACTGGCCTGTAACTTGCTTATAGCTATAAGTAACTTGCATTTTTCTTTACCGGAAACTGCTGCCTGCGAGAACAGCGCTCACTGATCGCTATAGCTTGCTATATGCTAATAGCTTGCTATGAGCTGGTTATAGCGCTAGCCATTATGATTGGGACAGGTTGCCAGATTGCCAAAAACACTGCTTAAGAACAAATGGAATTGGGGATTTTCACCATGGCCTACGGATTGATGATGTCAACAAATGTGATAGGCAAGGACAATAGATGTCGTGACACCAAAGATCTGACATGCATGGCCAGCGACTCACAGTCGTGTAGCCTTTGTTGAAACATAGGCCTGTTTCTTGCGGAGACACGGGAAAAGGCACGCAGTACAAAACAAGAAGGTACACGCTGCTTGCGTGTTTGAGCAACGCAGGATCGCGTTTCAGTGAGGCGATTTCCGTAACCTTGACTGCATCATGTTTCCGTGACGCCAGCAATTTGTTGCCTGGAAAGCAGCTGAGAAAACATTTCCAGTTTTGTATCTCAATTATAGGAACTGCCATTTCTGTGTTTATACAGCTGCACAACAAACTATTATCGTCTATAACAAGAAACACCATGGGATTTAGGGCTAAATCATATACCTCAAATCTGCTTTAAAGTTATGGCATTTTCGGGTAGCTAAAGATGCAATATATGCACTCTCGGGTAGGATAACATCTGCAGCCTTGGAGTGACGCCTGTCACCGGCAATAATGCCGAGAGTGAGTGGGGTTAAAGTAAACCAGGTGCAACCAAGTTTGGAAGGCCCCTTAAGCTCCCTCGCCAGAACAGGCACTCCCTCGCCAGAACTGGAATTGGTTTCCCTGGTGCAGTATTCGGCCACCCCCTCCCCCATATGGCTCACTCAATTACCCAAGGGCCCTCAGTCCTCAGCAGCTGCGGAGCACCTGACCAAGGCGGCGGTCGGACCTGTAACGCAGCAGAAGGTGCTAAGAACCTCTGGGTCCGGACAGGCCGCCAGTGGAAACTGACCCTTGCAACGTTTAACACCCGAACACTCTCAATTGAGGCTAGCTTAACAGGACTCTTTGAGGAACTATCAGACATTGTTTGAGATATCATCGGCCTTAGTGAGATTAGAAGAACGGGTGAGGCTTATACATTGCTGAATAACGGACGCGTCCTCTGCTATAGAGGTCTCCTAGATAAGAAGCAATACAGGGTAGGATTCCTAATCCATAAGGACATAGCGGGCAGCATTGACGAATACTACAGAATTAATGAGATGCTAGCTATAGTTGTAATAAAACTTAATAAGGAGATGTAAATTAAAGGTAGCACAAGCCTACGCTCGAACATCCAGTCACGATGATGAGGAAGTAGATAAGTTTTATGAAGATGTTCAATTAGCGATGAGAAAAGTGCAAATTCAGTATACAGTAGTAATGGACGACATCAATGCAAAAGTGGGGGGAAAGCAGGCTGGTGAACAAGCGATTGGCAACTACGGCGTCGAGTCTAAGAACGCTAGAGGAGAGATGCTGGTAGACTTCGCAGAAAAGAATAAGCTTTGAATAATGAACACCTTTTTCAGGAAGCGTAGCAACAGAAAGCGGACCTGGAAAAGCCCTAATAGTGAAACAAGAAATTAAATTGATTTCATATTTTCTGCTGATCCCACCGTAGTGCAGGATGTAGAGGTGATAGGTAGGGTAAAGTGCCGTGATCATAGGTTAGTGAGGGCTCGGATTCACCTCAATTTGAAGAGAGAAAGAGTAAAATTTGTCGAGAAGAAACAGGTAAACCTAGAGGCAGTAAGGGTAAAAGAAGACAAATTCAGCCTGGTACTTGCAAGCAAATATGCAGCCTTAGAACAGAGAGATGATGATGACATAAAGCTAATGGATGAAACTGTAACTAGGCTGGCTTCAGGGGCAGCAATTGAAGTCGGAGTCAAAGCACCAAGGCAACCAGTAAGCAAGTTCTCCCAAGTAACAAAGGACCTAATAAACAAACGACAAAAATGAAAGTGTTCAACTCAAGAGAGAATATAGAATTCGCGGGACTATCGAAACAGATCAACGAGGCGAAAATAAGTAATATTCGAAACCATAACGTGAGAAAGACTGAAGAAGCCGTAAAAAATGGACGCAGCCTGAAATCAGTGAGAAAGAAACTTGGCATAGGACAAACCAAGATGTATGCACTGAAAGATAAGCCGGGTAATATCATCAGCAGTCTTGGAGATGTAGTAAAAGAAGCGGAAGAATTCTATACTGAGCTCTACAATGCCCAGAGGAGTCTGGATACCCCCATTAGAAAGAGTAAAGGAAAGTATACAGAAACTACTCCTATACCTAGCGATGAGGCCAGAAGGACCTTGCAAGACATGAAATGAGGAAGGGCGGCAGGAGAAGATGGAATTACAGTCGATTTAATCAAAGATGGAGGAGATATAATGCTTAGAAAACTGGCGGCTGTTTATACGAAGTGTCTATCGACTGCAAGGGTCCCAGAAAACTGGAAGAATGCAAACATTATACTAATCCACAAAACAAGAGATGCTAAAGAATTGAAAAATTAGAGACCCATTAGCTTACTCCCAGTATTATATAAAGTATTTACCAAAATAATGTCCAATAGAATAAAGGCAACACCGGACTTTAGTCAACCAAGGGAACAGGCGGACTTCAGGAAGGGATACTCTACAATGGGTCACATCGATGTCATTAATCAGGTTATCGAGAAATCAGCACAGTAGAATAAGCCTCTCTATATGTCTTTAATAGATTACGAAAAAGGCATTTGATTCAGTAGAGACCAGCAGTCATAGAGGCATTACGTAATCAAGGAGTACCGAACGCTTACGTAAATACCTTGGAAAACATCTACAGGGATTCCACAGCTACCTTAATTCTTCACAATGAAAGTAGGAAGATACCTATAAATAAAGGGGTCAGTCAGGAAGACACAATCTCTCCAATGCTACTCACTGCGTGCTTGGAAGAAGTATTCAAGCTATTAAACTGGAAGGCTTAGGAGGAAGGTTCGGCGGCGAATATATCAGCAGCCTTCGGTTTGCCGATGACATTGGTCACCAGCAATGCAGAAGATTACAACAAATGATTGAGGACCTTAACTGGGAGAGTGTAAAAGTGGGGTTGAAGATTAATATGCAGAAGACAAAGATAATGATGAATAGCGGGGCAAAAGAACGAGAGTTGAGGATCGCCAGTCAGCATCTAGAGTCCGTGAAGGAGTGCGTTTACCTAGGTCAGTTAATCTCAGGGAGCCCTGATCATGAGAACGAAATTCACAGAAGCATAAAAATGGGTTGGATCGCATACGGCGGACATTGTCAGCTCCTGACTGGTAGCTTACCATGATCATTGAAAAGGGACCTGTACAATCAGTGAATTTTACCAGTGCTGACATATGGGACAGAGACTTCGAGACAGACAAAGAAGCTTGAGAACAAGTGAGGGGCCACGCAAAGAGCGCTGGAACGAAGATTGCTAGCCATAACGCTAAGAGACAGAAAGAGAGTGGTTTGGATCAGAGAGCAAACGGGTAAAGACCATATTCTAATTGGCATCAAGAGAAGAAAATGGCGCTGGGCAAGTCATGTAATGCGCCGGTTAGATAACCGGTCGACCATTAGGGTTGCAGAATGGGTACCAAGAGAAGGGAAACGTGGTCGAGGACGGCAGAAAACAAGGTGGAGTGATTAAATTGGCAAATTCGCGGGAGCAAGTTGGAATCGCTTGGCGCAGGACAGGGGTAATTGGGGATCACAGGGCTTCGTCCTGCAGGGAGCATAAAACAGGCTTATGATGATGATGATGAAAGATGCGAGATTATGGGAAATCCTTTTCCTGAAGGAAACCGTCTTCTTTTCTAGTCTACGTGACATCAAAATATGACGTAAATGTTTGAGAGTTAAGAACACAGTACAAATTATTCGAAACACAAACACGTTGAATGGAAAGCTAGCACCCGACCTATTCTGTGTCGATAGAACTGCTTTTTCTTGGGGACTCCTTCTGCAGAAAGGTGACGAAAGGGTTTCCTTTCTACAGAAAATATCTGAAACGTTCCGTTGTTATTTTTAGGGGTCGATATATCGGCCAATCTTATAATATATATATATATATATATATATATATATATATATATATATATATATATATATATATATATATATATATATATATATGTATATATATATATTGGACATTTCAGCTGGGTCCGAAAATATTCGACCTAAAAGCTAGTTTTTTTTTTTTTACTCGTTCCCGCACTTGTTCAGATTTATTATACCCTTCTTTTGTTCTTTTGCGGGGCCTCTTCCGCCCCCCTCCCCCCAGAAAACTGTGGAGGTGGCTCGGGCCCCGGAGCCTCCCCCCCCCCCCCCCCCCCTATGTCGGTGCATGGTCGGCGCCCATGTCTGTAGGTATTTGCCACCCTAATGGTGAGGGGTGCTTGCGGGGTGACTACCTGATTTTGCTGTTCCTAAAGCGCCACTGCGCAAGCCATGGACAAGGGTGCATAACATAACGTTAAAACAGTACAGCTGAAGTGCTGCTGTCAGCTTATGCCCGTTTATCTTCTATACGTGCCGCTTGTTTGTTAGCTAGGTCTACGCCAAATAACTTGCATGTTGACGAGCTCATTGTAAGTGTATGAATGAAAGTAAAACGGAACAGGCAACGGTACAGGGCTTTTGGGGTGAGCGCATTGCTGATAGTGGCATTTGCCTAGGGCTACAACACTGAGACTGCCTGAAATGTCTGTTTAGCTGTTATTATATGGCTGTAATCTCTTTTGGGTGCTCTAGGGGTAAAGTAGCAGTGTAACTAACTATCAAAACTAATAGTACGATGATCAGCGTGGTTTTAAACGAGGCACTCATAGGATGTTCTGTATAGAGAGAGAGCAAATGATAAAGGGAAGGTAGGGAGGTTAACCAGGACTGAGCCCGGTTGGCTACCCTACACTGGGGAAAGGGAAAAGGGGACGGAAAGATTAAAAGAAGAAGAGAAAGTCTACTGGGTATATCGTTCGGTCACTCAGTCCGGATCACAGACGCTGACTCAATCCAGTAGCCTTCAAATATCGCAGCAAAGCTTTTGTGGCCTTTTGTAGCTGCGATGTGCGAGGTCATGGTCCCAAGATCTTCTTCAAGGTGAACGGTGTTCTATCTAGCTGATTGAGAGCTGTGCAGAGGTCATGTCTTTCGTTTTGAAAAGATGGGCAGTAGCACAGTAGATGTTCTATAGTTTCCTCGGCACCGCAGGCATTACAGTCGGCGCTATCAGTCATTCCAATCAAAAGCGTATATGCATTGGTGAATGCGACGTTCAAGCGCAAGCGGCACAGCATTGTTTCTTCATTTCGCAGAAGCCCTGGTAACAGCCGCAGTTGCATAGAGGGGTCGAGGGAATGCAATCGTTTTTGGGTGAATTCAGGTGTGTGCCACTTCTCTAATGTCATACGGTGTGCTACCTTGCTTAGGTGTTGGGCTGCGTCGGTCCGCGATAAAGGTACAGAAACAAGGGTTCCTCCTTCGTGTGCTTTCCTAGCAGCTTCGTCAGCGAGGGAGATGTTGTGTAAAGTAGCGCAACGTGTAATGGTCTTTAAGGCAGCAGCTTCTTTAAGTTTCATTAGACACGAGAAATTCCATATAGGTCAGTAACCTTTATCAGACCTCTGGCAGCGTTTATTGATTTGTCGTTCACATGCGTTTGTACCATTTTTACTGAGCCCCATAAATGTTACCTTAGTGGTGTTCTTGGGCGCAAGGTAAAACATGTATGCATGTATGTAAACAAAAAAATATTCTATACGAACCTATCGCCATGGCTCAAAGGCTAAAGCAGGGTGTGAGACAGGGCTAGTTGGCATTCCATGCTAAGTGACTTGTCGCTGTTTTGTGCCCTGAGTCCACTCTTGCGCTAGTCACTTCATCAATGGCTAAGGCTGATCTGCTGATCAGCACGAGGTCTCGGTCTCGAATCCCGACCCCGGTGATCGCACCTCGGTGGGGGCAAAAAGCACAAGAACTCGTCCATCTATATTATATTTAAGCACAGGTTGAAGAACCCTATGAGGTCCTGTCTGATGCGTACCCCTTCACTACTATGCCTCTTATAGCACAATTTGCAGTTTCCGGATGTTAAAACCAACAATAAAAGAAGTACGGGAGCGGGAAGAGGCGGGAAAAGAAAGAGAATAAGAATTTGCAGACATAATGCATATGTCAGAATCTGTCTCGTGAAGCTTTATTGTAAGGGATAATGAAATGCTATTCAACTAAATGCGACGTCTATAATTGTGTTTATTTTATCATATGGAACGCGTATTTGAGTGAAATGGTTATGCCTATGCTCTGCACTGTTGACAAGCTATGATTTCGCGGGTACACAGTGTGAGACTTCTAAGCATGGAAATCTTCGCTTTAAAAGTAACACCGTCGCTTCTTAACTAATATAAATATCGCCTTTCACCGGTAACTGTAGCTGGCTCGCAGTGACATGCATTACCATTTCATGATGATCCAAAATCAAGAAACGGGCTGGCAGATGGAATAGCACACTGTGGTATAAAGTTATACACAGGGATAAGGTTCCTCAGAAAGGCTGTCCAACGTTTCCATAGGAGGACCTACCTTGGTCAAAGGCGTCAAAGGCCTTTGACGAAGATAGCTCCTCCTATCGAAACGTTGGCCAGCCTTTCTGAGGCAACTCGTCTCTGTTCATAACATTTCAAGATGAGTTTTTGAAGTGAGAAAGAATGTCTCACTATATATACTGGGTATAGTTTCTCCAAGTTCACGCTAACCCTTTTGGAATTCGCAATGCATCACAAGTTGAAACGATAGCAAGTGTGTAATAAGGTCAAAGGCAGTGTTTTTTTTTATACTCTAGGCCGTCAAGCCTTTCAAGAAATTGGTGATCACAGTGAGTTCACTGGCGCACGGCAAGCGTGAAACCTGCACTCTCCACCACGCGCCTTCAGGACACCAAGATAGCCATGTGATGTTAAGTTTCTGCAGGTTGTCTGTGTCCGTGGACTGTCACTACACAAGCAAAATCCTCAAACGTCGCATGTTGCATGTAGTACGTAAAGAGCGGAGAAGAAGGATCACTATGTGAAACAATTCTTAATAAGATATATTGAACTACAGCCCCCCGGCTTGCTAAAACAACTCGTGGGCTTGCTTGGTGTGCAGTTCAAATTGAAATTTAGACTTACTTCTATAATTTCTGTGGCATTAAGTAATGTTATAGTCATGAAAGGCTAGCTACATCACTCCAAAGCACATGAAATCGTTGCATTGGTATTGACGCAGTACATAACATGGTTCATTAATGATGTAGTGTAATTTATTAATATTTTGAGCGGACTTTCAGGAATTTTGAGGAACTTTGACCGAATTTTGAGGATAACTTGCAGCCGAACTACCTATACAGCTACACGTCGTGGTCGATTGCTGAAAACCGACCTGGAAAGAACCCGGAATCTATCCTCGGACAAGTTAACCACATTGCCATTGGAGCGGGTATGCAAAGAGGAAAGCGCGTCCGACAGTGGGAATACCCGTGAGGTTAAAATTATCTTTACGGTGTGGGAAGTCCACAATGCCTCATTTTCCGGTGTTGGGACGATGAAACACGCACTGAGGATATATATATATACATATATATATATATATATATATATATATATAATAGGCAAAGAGGAATTCTTCAGGCTACCTTTCAAAACGTAAAGAACTTGCGTGGTGCTACAAGTTACACAGAACAAGTATTATATTATATTATTAAACAGAAGAAGTATACATATATATATATATATATATATATATATATATATATATATATATATATATTATGTGTGCACTGCGACAGCACCGTTCTTGCGATTTATTTTAAACGTCGTAATAAAAACATGTAAGCAACTGCAACACTGTCATATACAGGACGATAGCTAGCAGTTTTCGAGAGAGTCGTATTTAATTGTTACACACCTATGCACAATCTCTTTCACTGCATGGCTTTGTAGATTAGTAGGATGAAGCGAGCTCTGCATACCAGCTGTAAGATTTCATTCGTGCTTAACGCACGAGATGTTCGCAGCGCCGCATTGCGTAATCTATTACGTCTTTTACGGCAAATATTGCGTCTGTGGCTTAGTCCACTCACCTGTCGTTGCGTCAGTGACAAAAGCAGCGAGGCTCAGCTGCTCACTCGTAAGCGGCTGAAAAATGGTTCCCGACGTTGCCTGGAAGCGACGAGCTGCACTCGTCCACTGCGCTCCAGGAAAAATGTGCGGAGTGCGCGATAGGAAACCAGAAGCCGCTTGCCGCCAGCTACCGCAACAAATAACACGTGTGAAAATAAAAAAAAAAGAAGAAAAGAGAGTTCAAGCAAGAGAACACTAGTATGGCGACTTCCTCCGATATAGCGTGTGCTGGCACGCGGTGGGGAACTTAGCTAGCTCGCAACTGGAATTGATTATTCGTGAATGATAAATCAAAAGTTTGTGTCGAAAGAGGGTTGTGCACACGCTCCTGTGCGCTCCGTAAAACTGAGGCAGCTGAGAATTGCAGGTGGGACTCGCGTCGCTGCACGCCGCGCCGAAAGAGAAAGTGGCGAGGATTGTCGTGGAAAGCGGAAAAGGGCACGAAGGCGTGTGTGTGTGTGAACGAAGGCCTTTTTTATGTGTTTTCGCGTTGACGAAGCGCTCGAATAGGCCGGTCCAAAGTCGCATTAGCTTTTTTCATGAACTTCCGGAAGTTGAAGGACGAGTGCCGAGCACTACGGAGGGGCGATTTGCCGGTAGCAACGGCCACCTATTCAAAGCCGAGCGTGACGCATGTAGTCTTTAGAGGCGAGAGAGGTTTTACGTCTTTTGCAACCGCAGCAGCATACCAGTAGACTATGTACCACCGCTTATTTTACATGAGAGTCACATGGGCATGCATTCCTTTACGTACGTCGAATTGTGGAGCGAGCGTTCTAAACGTCAATTATGTTTATTTTGTACGTGATATACTTACGTCGTGGTATTTTCTTATGACGGCCCACACATTTTCGCTAACTGTAGAAAAGCTAGTGAAACATGAGAAGAATTTGTAGGAGTACAAATCATCCGCCCTGGTTGCTTAGTGGCTATGGTTTTGGGCTGCTAAGCAGAAGGTGGCGGGATCGAATCCCGGCTGCGGCGGCAGCATTTCGATGGGGGCTAAAACGCCCGTGTACTCAGATTAGGTGCACGTTAAAGAACCAATGGTGGTCCAAATTATTCCCTAATAACACACTACGGCGTGCCTCATAATCAAATCGTGGTTTTGGCACGTAAAACCACATGATTTCGTAGTACAAGAATTATGCACATATTATCTCGCTTGAATGGTGTGTTTGTGGATGTAGACGCAACCAAAACACACGAGACGAAAGAAAAAGAGGTCAACATGATGCTACCTAAATATTATGCATTTACGCATACAATGATGCTACAAAGACACGCTTACGATGGCATTGCTTCCGAGATCTGTTTTATGCAAAATGTGCCATAATATTTTATTATTTTTTCTAGTAATCCGTATGCCGAGGAAGTTTGCTGCGTCAGTGCATGTTTCAGCAAACGCAAGCGATGTATGTACATGTGGTGTGACAGAAACGTTGATTTCGTTTACGTGTTTGCAAATGTTGGGTTTGTGATGTGGCACTACAGAGCAACATCGTTTTCATATCTTCAGAGACACTTGTGCTTCGTGAAGGTTCGAACAATATTTGTTCTATCCCTTCCCTTCACCTACGCCATCCCCTGTCGCCTGTAGCATTTGCAGCGCTTTCAGTCACGATGATCACGCGACAGAACATGCCAACGTTTCCGGAAACAGAAGTAGGAAAATTTGAAGTGTGTTTATTTTTAATTATTATAACGTCTGCGCAAACTCTATCGTTCAAGAATTTTTTAGGAACAGAATTGCCACCCTAGGAATGGGTGGCAGTTCTGTGTCTGCCACCCAGTAGCAGCGCTGTGTCCCGTTGTTCCTTACTTTGTCTCCGTCTATGTGCGCTGTTAACCCTGTAAGATGCTTTACCAACTAGCCCTCCAAGCCATCCTCAGGAACGGGATCAATAGAATCGGACCCATTCAACCTCCCAAGTAGAGGCATGCCACAGGGCTCATTCCTTTCGCCTATTCTCTTCAATATGGGAATGCGAGGGCTGGAGGTACAATTTCAAGACGTCGAGGGCCGGGGCTGTGCCATATACGCCGACGACATAACGCCATGGGCGTGCAAGGGATCGTGCGAGCAGAAGCAAGACATTCTCCCAAACAGCTACGAACATCTTACAAACGTAAATGGACTCAGCGGCCATGAAGTCTTTTCCTGAGAATTCATCGTGCGCCAGAATAAAATCTGAATATGCGTGTCTCAGGACCGACACAGGAATCGAGCTTGCGCTATTTGGCATGCCAGTAGAGGGAACTACACAACTACTACTTCGGGGCATGCACGTCCATGACAACGGTATGTAGCGTACAAACGGCTCTCACACACTTGCGTAGCACGGTCAAGAGTGTCTCGCGCCTCATAGGCCGCATTTGGCGTAGCAGGAATGGGATGTCGGAAACGGACACGCTTCCGATCGTATGAGCCTTCGTGGTCAGTCACTTAAAGTACACCCTTCCATACCAACTTACGCCAAAGTGTGAGACGGACCAAGCAGACCTTCTCCGGCGAGGGGCGTACAAAACTGCGTTCGGCCTCCCGTTCAAGCGAACGTCTAACGAACATGGGAATACACAATAGCTTCGACGAACACGCGGTGACTGTACGAATGGCGCAGCGGGAAGGACTCGCCATAGAGCGCAGGGCATGTTTGTCCTCGAATGATCAGGCTATCCACTGAACGCCAAGTTTCTCAACGGTGCAACAGAGATGCTAAACAAAGCCAAGAGAGACAAGATTCACATCACGGCCATCCCCAAGAACGTGCAATGGGGGATCACGCGGGTAGCAGATGGAGCGCGCATTCGAGCACTCCAATGACTATACCAGCACGATCCCAACACCTACTACGCGGACGCGAGCCGCTTCCCGGGAAGAAATTACTGCACGACTCCAGTAACGAGACACTACCGCGAGATCCTCGCGGCTACAGTCAAGACGCGATCGGTAACCACCGCAGAGGCGGTGGTCTTTGCATGGGCCATAAAAGGTGCTCACCTGCCCATATGCTAACCGCCTGCCAAGCGACGTGGAGGGCCTATCTCAAGCGTTTCCTGCACGCTGCGGCAGCACGGCTACTAAGAAGGCCTCTCGGACTGCACCACGGAATCGCCCGGTGTCCAGCGGTCGAGACGCAAACAAGCGAGCGGCGGACTCGACCTCCCCCTCCAACCAACGTATCACCGGTCACCCCGCGGGAGATCCTTGTCCTCCAGAGCGACGAATTCTCACTCCCCCTTACCTTAAACTCACCCGCAATCAGGGAAAACACTGACGCAGAATCCAAACCAAGACGTATCCAAACCTCCTCCGACAGAGCAAAATCGCATCGGCGGTGCCAGAGCACACATCCCCTGGCGCGGCGATCGATCCACACTGATACATATCACAAAACAGTGCTAGAGGCGCCCTTTTCACAGTGTGCTCACCACTCACACTACCCTCAAACTTCTCGTTGCCGTGGGAGACGCGACTCATGTACTGGAGGGGCTAATTGCTCTGCAAACGGCACACACACACACACACACACACACACACACACACACACACACACACACACACACACACACACACACACACACACACACACACACACGCACACGCACACGCACACACACACACACACACACACACGCACACGCACACGCACGCACGCACGCACGCACGCACGCTCGATCATTGACATGCTACCCGCCGAAGTCTCTTGTAGCTCAACTTTAGCAAGGAAAATTTACTATGGTGTAAACAAGTTGCAGAAAGCTGTTATAGACGTGAATACTTGTGTTTGTAAAAAGTAACTTTAGTTTAAGCATGACAGAACAGAACAAAAACGTACCTTGGCCAGCGCCTAGGAGGTACTGGTTTGAAGAGCCTTAAGAGGAGATAGGACGTTAATTGTATTCTATCCAAGTGCCGCCTTCACTCCAGGCAAGTGACTGCAAAGGAGCGACCGAACGCCTACAACTCTTGCAGGCGTCTTGTGCGCCCGTCATCTTAAGTGACGAGTTATCTATTACGTGTCGTACGCAATGCCGTTTCTTTCGAGTGCTTTTGTATCACCTGAGCCCGTGGAATTCACAGAGTGCGTGGCCTTACACGTGTCCATAGCGAGTGAGCGCCTCACAAACGAGGAGGATAGGCGTGTATAAGGTTAAAATACGGATTCCATCTGCCCAAATGGCTCCATGACTCCATCTGTCCAAATCACTGTTGACCTGGCACGTGGATAACCAGGGAAAAAGAAGTAAATGGGAACAAAGACCGTTTTTTTTTATTTGGTCTCTTTTTGTGATTATTAAAGCAAGGAATACCCAGAACACATGCCCCATACAAAAAAAAAAAAAAGAACACGATGTCAGTGTAGACGGCACCAATCGTCCTTCTGTGTATGCATATTTTCGTCCTGCTTTCCCAGACACAGCTTCTGTTTGAGGAGAGAGCCCATATCAGAAATGCTTCAGTTGAACTCTGTAGACGCTAAGTCTTGGACATGCTTTTCTGTATCTCTGATTTATTTACCTAGTCTAGTCGGCGGATAAAGGTGTGGATGACTCCTCACGTAAGCAACTACAGCATTGAATACGAAAAAGAATAAAAACAGAAATCGTAGCATAACGTCGCAGAAAGAATATGAATACAAAAACACTGTTAAGAATATTATGATAATTAGCGATGTGAATGCCAACTCCGAGCTGTTTTTCAGTTCAGGCTTAGAATAAAAGCACCACGTGTCACACGCAACGTCAAAATAGAAACGCTAAAAAATATTACAAATTTATTTGGAATGATACCTGTTTCGTTGCTATGTCAAATTCAAATAAACATATCTGCACATCAATAACAAAGAACCAGGTGCAACTAGGAGGCCGCTTGGCTACGTGCCAGCTACTTCCAGCATGAAATGTTGATGCTCAGTGCGCCATCCGATGCATCGCTTCTGCGTCTCATGCTGCTGCACTTATCACATGCGCGCTGTGGCTGGTGCTCAAACAATGCTTGTCAAAATATTCCACAGAGCCAGAACATGTCGCTCAAGGAAAAAAAAACGAAGCATTAAGAAGGCTGCAGGAAAAATTCGCAGTATTTGCACGGACACAAACCTGCAGAAGACAAATCACTTCGTAAATGCTACCTTGGCAGGAAAGAGTGAGCTATAACGAGTTATCTGCGTATGGTATAATAACCTCAGCATATCCGCCAGCGGAACATGGTAAGAATTCATGCCAGATCTCGAGATAAACAGAGCACCTACTTGAAGATCCCCAGTTTTGATTCGCTACATCCCCGAAAAGTAGGTCCATGTTGATCTTCCATGGTGGTGGAGCACCACGCCCATATCTTGTGTTGCAAAGGCGGCCCTCTAAAGTCTGCAGTCAGTCTTTCCACGAAGAGCTGGCGTGCGAAATCCGAGAATCTTAGCACTGCGCTGTCAAAATGGTTGCGGCTTAGCTCGGCTAGGCTAGGTTATGCAAGCGAAAGCTTGCAGGATGGTCCGACCCAGCTTGGCGCTTACACCACTGGGACAACGCAGACAAATTAGACACATATGGATCAGCGTTCCTCGCACAACGGCTGAACTACAGCACTGGGCTGCGAGGCGGCAGAGAGAGCTCCGCCGTCTTACTTTCAAGTACTTTCAAGCGATCAGTGAGTCACGTGGTTAGTCACGTGGACACAGGTGGCGAGGCGGCGGTCGGTGCAGCGGTGATGACGGCACGCTGCTGCAGCTGCGCCGAGTCATGTGGTTTCACTTCAAGGTCAGGCTGTCACGCACGGCGAAACTCGCTGGACAAGGCAAGTAAAGCTTTCGCTTTAAAAATTCCTCGACGATTAAGATACTTATTATTCCCTAACTCGAGACAGTGCCACAATGAATATGGCAAATCAGTTCTGCGGAAGCCCGCAAGGTGGACGAAAGTACATGAAAGGCAAAAATTTGGCATCCCCCCGAATTGCAGCACGAAGCTACAGAGGAAACCCATGCGTGTTTCTGAGAGAGAAAGCCTAGCAGTTCAAGAAGAATTCGTGCTAGGCTGGCTAGCTCAGATGGAGTTTTCTTTCGTACAAATAGTTGAACCGCATTAAAACGTGGAGAACTCCAGGTGAAGATATTGCTTGATTTTGCATATGCTGAATGAAAGATAAGTACCAACCCTACTGAAAAATTCCCGTACTCCTCATAACTCCTATATCCAATAACATCGTAAGCCATATAGGAAAAACGGGTTTTTATATGGGATCCTATACGTTTCATATCGAATTATTGGATATGGGAGCTATGGGTCACATGGATCTTTCAAAAGGGATATATACGTAATAATTCAAACAGTTATTCTAAAGTAAGTGTGCAATGAGTTGTTGCAAAGTACAGAAAAAACAATGCGCAAGAAGGAAAGTGCTGGTGTACCCTGATGAGCACGCAGATATCAAACGCGGACTTCAAATTGCAATATACAATATATTTTATTAACTCTCTCAAGGTTACATTTAATATGGTTAATGTGGATATTGAACTAGAGCTAGCTGTACACGACAACTTCTAGCTCTAGGGAAGTCAAGCTGTCGTTCCTTCACTTAAAACATGCCTATACATGTGCGCTGGAGATTGTGTGCTATATCATTCTGTCCGGAGGGTGAGCAAGCTTAAACGTCGACTAGGTTGTGGGGCAGTGCTGGGGAACTTGTGGTTGCACGATATATGATGTGTTCTCGAATTATGGTTACTTAAAATCGAGAAGTTAATGTGGAGGTAGTCTTATTCCCTATATATTTTCATGCGATTAGCCTTCTCTGCGAACCTTACCCAATTTGCGGTATGTTCGTTTGTCTGTACCTGACCTTTTTCAAGCCAATTTGGATGACTGTGAATCTGTCACTCTTCACTTAAAAAATTCGACAGAAGCGATCTTACGATGACTGTCGCTATATTAATAAATGCAGCAACACGACGTATTACGACGGTCCATATGAGTTATGTATGAGGTGTGTAGCGCAGCGGGACTCTTCTTTCGCGCTTCGAAGGGGTCGATGGACGGTATGAGCACTCCCTTTGAAACGGGGCAGTCAATTGCACTATCAAGCCTTTCTTTTTCCTTTTGCCTAATGTCTTACCTATTTTGTTTTACCAGACGAAAAATTGTCATCACAAAGGTTTCCGAATTATTATTGGAAACTTTGTTTTTGTACGCCTCCGTTGTTTGTGGTCTCACTGCTTTTCTCCCACCAGACCTGCAATGGCCTTTCACTAACCTCTATTGTGGAGATATTTACTTTCCATCTGCTATCCCTGTACCCAAAAGCTTCAAGGAAGCCAGTCAAACCTAAATCACCAGCTGCGCAGATATTTCGACATTTTAATAAAACATGTTCCATTGTTCCCCTAGCTTTACCACGGCAAGCTCATGCCTCTTCTTCCTTGGTGTAAGTCGCTTTATAAGCACGTGTTCCAAGGCATACTGATCTCGCTTCAAAAAGTGAAAAACTTCCCTTTGCGTTATCATAAAATGTCTCATACCTAGTTCCCTTTTTACTTCTTAGGTAGTTACTCGTAGTGTGTTTCTTTTACATTCCCACCACCCAGGAGATTGTCTCGATGAGCCTCTCTGACTTTGCGTTTGCCGTTCTTCGTTACCATGTTGCTTACTATACTGGTGGCATAGTTGCTTGTAAGCTTCCTAGTTCTATTCCTCCACTATGAGTAAAAAACTTCGAGGACACCTAAGTACCTCTTATGAGTTGTTAATGCGAAAGCATTAAAGGGAAGCTGAAGAGTCTGTCGAATTCAATAAGACGCTCATATACGGATGCGGGAACCTTACAAACCATGAAGGTAAAATTTTGGGGGGGATTTTTCACTTAGGAGCGACGCAATCGTTGGTTAAAATTGCGCTGTAGCTCCGCCCCCCGTCGAGCGCCGCGCGCTGCTGCTGACGCTGACAATGCGAGCGGAGACTGGAAACGGCGGCGTAGTGACGTCAACACTGGTGTTCCGCTCCTTCGCAGCCTCCGCGACCGTGCCTGACCGGGCTTATTTCTGCGTGCGTGCCGTCCTAATCTGCTTCGCAAGACCCTACATTCCTTTATTTGTGTGTATATAGGAGTGGTAGTTGACGTGCGCAGCATCAATTGAACTTGTAGGCCGATCATGCCGGCGTTCTGTGCAGCCTACGCTTGCACGAACACCAGCGGCCGCGACGATGTTCCGATGTTCCATTAGTTCCTGCGAGACAAGAAGCTTTCAGCTAAGTGGGAGGCTGCTTTGAAGCGAAACAACTTCAAGCGCTCAAGAACAAGTGTTGTGCTCTAACCACTTCCGTGACGATTACTACCGGAGTTTATCAATAATGCGTGCTTTGGTTCTCCTAAAAAAAACTAGTTAGCACGCTGAACGGAAGGTGAATGTTTATCGCCCACATTTGACGCAGGTTTCATCGCCAAGCGCCACAAATTTTCTATTCGCATGTGTGTTGTGAAACAGCCTGCATGCAGCTACCATAACGCAGTGCAAGCGTAAAGTTTGCATGTGTGGGAAAGCCTGCTCACGCCAAGACGCTGCACTCCCCCTTCTCTCGCACACATAAGAAACCGACCAGCTCACGTAGCCGACGGAATTCGCCGGTTACGAGTAGCGTGCGGATGGCGCGCTGATGAAGGTTCTATACTACGCGTGCTACAACAGCCGGTAAACTTTTCCCGCGTTTAAACCGTCTGTGTAGATTGCCGACAGCTTTGGGGCAGCGCACAAATGCTGAAGATCGCATCACCGCTTACGTTCTACGAGGAGGCATGCAGGAACATAACACTACAGTTGTTTGCCCGGAAACGTACTCACTGGAACGCTGAATGCAGCTTAGCAAAAAACATACTCGCCAAAGAACATTTCCAACACAAGGAGATGCTAACACTTCGCCTTCGATCGCGTGGAAAGCCATGCTTGCACCAGCATTTTTTGCTTCTTGGAGAGGCCGGCTCTTCGCAATCGCCTCGTACATGTAGTATGTACAAGTGTGTACGTACGTGTAGTATGTACAAGTATAAACCCCTTACAAGTGATCTTGCACGCGGCAGCGACAGCGCTACAAGCGAGGCGATGGCTGTCGCGTTCACTCGTCGTCTGCAAGCCGAACTCCACGCGAGCGACGGCTTTGAGCGACGACTTCCCGGAATGAGGGCAGCAATATACGCGCCGAAACTAGCGTGACGCATGCTTTATCAATTTAAGTTGATGTATTTTACTGACGAAGGAGCATAAAATATTTCTGAAGGGCTTGCGCTAGGTTCTTATTCTTGCACGTGTAAAATTCAATAGTTTGCTCGTTCCGTGCGACAAACAGCAGTATTTGAGTTATGTACATCCAGTTTCGGCTTCGCACAATTGGCTAGTCGCTCATAGCATTTCCGGGCAACGAGCGACGAGTTCTAGATTTCTAGAAACGAGCGATCGAGCGACAACACCGAGCGATTTGTTCAAGCGACGACCCATTTTGTCGCTCGAAGCCGTCGCCCGTCACCGTCGCGCGCAAGATCGCTCTCGTAGAGTTTGGACTTAACGCCGAACTCCTCAGGGAAACGCAAGTTCTCGAAAATTTCCATGACCGTCTCAGCAAAACAGCGCCAAACTACTTTGCACCGTGCTTTGTGTGTAGCGGCAGCAGTCGGTCCGGACGAACACCATTGTTGACGTCACGAGGCGGCCGACCAATTACATGCGGAAACGAGGCGCGCGAGCTGGGCGTGTCTGCTGCTGCACTTTTTGTCGAAATAAAATATGTTTGCGCTTTCTTTCACTCAATTTCGATGCGATATTCGAATTCAGAGGGTTGAAAACCACGGCGTACTGCTCTTCACTCATTTTTTCTGGAAAACCTTTCAGCTTCCTTTCAATGTCAAATTGAACACCGCGGAGCATTCATTCGTGATTTCCGCTGCTAGTAATGTACCATAACGGTGCGTGCTGCCCGAGCCAGCAAGCGGCACCAGCCTGCTGTGCCAGCGCCGCATGTCACCGACATCTTGCGCAATGAGAGGTCGTGGAAGAAGCAGTGGCCAGTGGCGTAGCCAGAAATTTCGTTCGGGGGGGGGCTCACGTTGCAGGTGGACCACCTCCTTAAGAGGAAACATTAGGTCGGATGCTCCTATCTAAATACAAGTAGAAGGAGAATTCGTTTTTCTCGGCAACCACTGCACCAAATTTGACGAGGATTGTTGCATTTAAAAGAAAAACTTAAATTCTAGTGACTGTTGGTTTCAAATTTTCGATTTAGGTCGTCAATATTTTATTGAAAAGTAGAAAAAATTTAAAATTTTCAGAAAACGATACAATTAAGTTTACAACTCTGTAAATCAATGAAAATTGATATCACAATTCTGTGAATTGCACACAATAGTACATCTACAGCGGACAAAATTGATATGTTGCGCATGAGTCTCAAAAAATTAAGTATTAGGGAAATACGGCTTTTGCAGTACCCATGTACATAACATAACCAATTCACGTAAGATACAAATTGATATATCGAATTTCTCCGCTTTGAATGGTGTGTGTAATGGATGCCGTTTACAGAACCGCGATATCTGTTCCTGATGCAGAGCTATTAATATTTAAACTTCGTGCTTCTATTTTTTTCAAACTTTCGAATTTTTCAAAATATTCTAAATAAAGTTCAGGCCCTAAAATGAAATTTCGCTTCCAACAGACACTAGAATTTAACATACTGTCTCAAATGCAACACATTTCATTAAAAGCGATTCAGGAGTTATATCAGAAAACCGTGTCTGCGTTTTACATGTATCTGAATAGGCCGCGTCGGAGTTGGGCCCGAGCTAAAGCTTCCTTTTAAACAATTTGCCTAGGGATCAAATACACGAATAATAACTGAATTTCCATTACCATAGATGCTGCAAACGAATCGTTGAACGCTACGCACTGTGAATACAAGTAAAATATGTATTTTTTCATAAAAGAATGTACTCGTATGTGCCAAAAATTGTGCCCAACATAACTGATGTCAATGCTTCCATGTATTTTGTCTATTTAATAAGTAAAGAAAATATCACACGAACTTTAGAACTACATCAGTTCGAAGCCAGCAAAGCAGCGCATGCCGCTGATATGAAAAATGTAAAGGCCATGAAATGAACAAGTTGAGGACAAATATGTTAATAACACTTTGTCATTCAAGATCCTTGTTTACATTCTTGTACATATGCAACGGCCAGTGAAAAATCTCAATGACGCTGCCATTTATTCTAATGTATTATGCAGCAGCAGCTGTCACCGGTCGCGTATCGTGAGTAATTGCACCGAAATTATAGTCGCAACAGAGACCACGTATAAAAAGCAGGAGTTCTTCAGAATATACGAGGGCGAGTCAAATGAAAGTGAGCCAATGCGAATATATAACAAATGGGGTACTTTAATTAAAAGTAGTCCCTATGAGCATTTAGACATTTGTCCCATTGACTAAAGAGTTGCGCGATTCCCGTCTCATAAAGGTCCTTGGGTTGCTGCTTCAAAACGTCTGCAACTGACTTTCACGACATCGTCCGAGACGAATCTGGTTCCCTTGAGCTGCTTTTTCGGTTGCCCCAAAATGTGGAAGCAGCAAGGCCACAGGTCTGAGCTGTATGGCAGATGATGCAGCGTTTCCCGCTTGAACTTTGCCAGTTTTGTATTAACCACGTCAGCGACGTGGGAACGGGCATTGTCGTGGAACAAGATGACCCCGTTCGTCAATTTTCCACGTAGTTTGCTCTTGATTGTGACACGCAGCCGATCCGGCGTTTCACAATATCGGAAACAATTGATAATCTCTCAAGATTTAGCAAATTCTATCAGTAATAGCCCCTGACGATCGAATAATAAAAGTCAACAACACCTTTCTGGCAGAAATGACGGCCTTTGCTTTCTTTGGGGAAGGTGAATTTGAATGTTTCCATTGTAAGCTTTGCCGTCGTGTTTCAGGCTCTTAGTAGTGGCATGATGGTGAGTCTCCGATCACAATTGCAGACAAGAAATCGTCACCTTTATTGTGATACCGGATCAGATGAGTAAAGGCAGCGCTGATCTTCTCCGTGTTCTGGTGGTGGTTCAAAATCTTGCGCATCCATTGCGCACACAAGAGCCGATAACCGAGATGTTCATGAATTATGGCGTGAACCAAACCGTGACTGATGTTCAAACACTCTGCCAGTTCATCTATGCTTATCCTCCGTTCTTGTCTAATCAGCTCATCAACCTTTGAAATTGTGTTGGAGGTGATTGCACGGTGGCTTTGGCCCGGTCTGGGATCGTCTTTGCAAATTTCACGTCCTTCTTTGAACCGTTTGTTCCAACGCTTCACAGTGGCCAATGAAATGCAATGTTCCATGTACACGGCAGCCATACGGCGACTAATTTCTTTTTGGGAAACACCTTCAGCTGTCAAAAATCTGAGGGCCCCACGCTGCTCAACTTCTGGAGAGTCCATTACGGCACGCAACCATGTTCAACCTAGTGTATGAGAGCATTAAAGAACATTTATCCTCACACCTGCGTGTAACTTTTGTAAATAAGAGATGCCTGTGTGCTACGCGCAGGCCTTGCAGATAATGAACAGAACCATAATTGCGCGGGGTGGGTAGGCTCACTTTCAGTTGACTCGCCCTCGTACATTAGAAATGCGAAGATGCAATGTAATATGCGATGATACAGCTTGATAAAGAGCAAAAAAGTGCCACTGGAAATGAAGTTCACTGCACGTATACACAAAACCTCGCAACAAGATATTTAAACATACGTATAAGTAAGTTTCCAATAAATCTACGTGTCTAAGAAAAAGTCACGGTATATAATGCGTCAAACAAGCAAATAAACATGTTGCGCAATCACAGATTAAAAGAATCCTAGATCCTGCCCCCATTCCATCCACTCCCCCCGATGTATCGCGCGCGACGGAAGGCGGCGCGCTTACTCCTCACTTTTCTCCCTTGCGCACACAAGACTGAGCCACTATCGTCGGCTCACCCATTCCCCCCCCACCCCCCACACGCTTTCGCTCGCACATACAGCATACGGTGCGGGGTCACGATGTTATCGCGCTTGGACTTTATGCGGAACATGAGGGCGACGGCGACGGCAGGAATGCGCCTAGAGTGTCCATATAATTGCTATCGCAATAATATAATAAGAGTATCCGGCAGCTGAAGCGTCCCATGGCCCATTACTTTCCGCAAAAGAAGTAACAAAATAGCACTTTCACCATGCGACAATTCGCTGCACCGCAACAACGCTTCTTTTTTCATTTTGTGGGGCGGGGGAACGGTAATGAAAAAAAAACGCAATGAAAAGTATGTTGGTCACAATAGAATGCCTACTTTGGGCAACTGATATGGCTATTAAAGGAATATCGAAGAAAACACGAGACGCTTGGTCCACCAAGAACCATGCGCATACTGCCCGGTATCCTACACCGGCGAGACAAGACTTTCTGGAGAGGCTGCGCTCAAGCGAACGCGCTGCAATCCGTCGAGTCCCCACAGTGATGGCGGCTCGCGACCATTGTTTCTTTTTCTCGTCTGCTAGCTAGAAAGCCTCCAAAGCTCTGCCAGGCGAAAATGCACTCGGCCAGAGAAAACCAAACGCGCACCGAAGTGCGCCGCGCGGTGGTCGGGGCAACACGAGAAAAACGCATGCGCTCTGGCTGGCTCTGGCAGCGCGCGGGTACGGGAGCGAGAACAAAAAAAATTGAAGAGGCTCAATGTGTCCTCGCGATTAAAACTCAAAGTACAAAAAATAAATAAGAACATAGTTGCCTTGGCTGGCTTTAGTGTCGTCACTGGATGCTTTGGCGCAGGTGAAAAAAAATATTTTTTTATGTGACATGACGGCACGAATGAACCACCACAACGCTTAGTCTCATCGGGCCTCGCTGCGGGCTTTGTCATCTTGTCTGATAGCGTGTTCATTTGGCTTGTCTCGTTGTATGGCCCGATGTGCGACTTTGGAAAAGTCAATGCACCTTTGACGTCAAATATTTATGGGAGCATTAAACTTACAAAGTTGCGCAATTGAAAATCTAAAGCACACGTTTGGAAATGTCAATGCACCTTTCACGTCAAAGTTTATGAGAACTTTATACCCATGAAGTTTCGGAATTGATATCCACGCGCTCCGTAAATTCCATGATAGAGTGTAGATTGCGCGGCCTCCGCGAAATGCTGCGGCGAGCCCGTTCGACATGAAAACATCCTTGAAACTTTGTGCTTGAATGGGCCTGCTTGTGTTATGTGACTCCCGCTGTATGGGCGTTGCCGCGAAATTCAGCCCGAGTTCGCAATTTTCGCGGTAAAATGGCTTTTCGAGCGTGAAAAAGACGCTCTAGCCAAAATCTAGAATGATTTCCGGCGGCGGGGGTTGCTTTTGTCGGCGGTGCATGGACAGCACGAAAAAATTTCCGGGGGGGCTGAAGCCCCATAAGCCCCCCCCTTGGCTACGCCCCTGGCAGTGGCCACCAAGGCCGGCAGGCACCTGCAGCAGCTACGCCCAGTGGCGGCGAGAGACAAAGATACGCACCGCGCGCATGCTTCTGAGAACGAGAGGGAGGGTGACGTAGCGTCGCAGCGATGCCCTCTCTCCTCACACTAACCCAGGCGCGCAACGCTGCAACAGGTGTCCCCTTTCGCTAACTCTGCTCCGTCGAGGCGTGCTCTTGCCGCGGCGCCGTAGCCAATGGGAATGCGAATTCAGGTGCCGTTTCGCTTTTACAGACGACAGATGCCGGCTTTTTCGCTCACTGGGTCATTTGAGGCTTTCGTATCAATATCCTTCTTGTACAAATACTTGATACGACCTCCAGCGACCTGCATTGAAGCAGATTATAGAGGGGTGCTATGCACGCCGCCGTTGACACTCCGGCTGACACATGGCCGTGTCACCGGCCTTGTGCACAGCACCCCTTCATTTTTAACTCTACACCCTCGCCGCTAACACACCTTCAGTTGTTGCCGCACCCACCCGCCTTACTCCCTCTCCCCTTAGGAAGAACCCTACCTATATATACTGCGCCGAGGAAAACATATGTCGCCTTGAAGAAGACAAGTCCAGTTATCGAAACTTATGCTACCGCTTCTACCTTGCTCTTGTTTTGTTCATTGTCTTTAATTTAGATCTCCTGCATTCCCCGTGTTTTACCTGGAATTGCCTACATTGAGCGCTTTTTCTTATGTAATTGGCTGAAAAGAGGCGAGGGGCTCGCTCAAGTGGAGAGGGTTTCGATGGGGCCGAGCCAGCGGACTGAAAATAGGTAACCGGATGAAGAGGGTGGTAGCGGGGTCTGCGATTGGTCCGCTTCCCCTCACTTAGCTTCGAATGGCTGGTCGAAAATCACGGCGATGATAAACGGAAGGTTAAAAATGCCGCCAGAACGGATCCTCAACAAAGAAGAGATGGCAGCGCGATGTTGTATACGTGCCTGAAGGGCTCAATGACGTTATACTGCCACGCAAAAAGTTTTATTATACGCAAACAATTTATGCTCCCTGGCAGGTGCGAGTCGCGAGTGCCTGATCGATCGGCGTGCAGCCATGTTCTATTCCTTTCAGAAAGGGGCAGACTCCGGCTGTTCAGAAAAAAAATATTCAGCTTTGTTCGGCGTAATCAGGCATCTTTAACGCGTACACATCACTTTGACGTGGTAAGTTTTCACGGTTGTGTGACGTCGTGGGCCAGACAGGTGAAGTGGGTGCAGTCCGAAACCTTTTGACCGATAGCAGAGGGCTAATGGCAAAAAGCCGTCGAATCAGGAATAATTATTTTTCTATTGTTCAGTCGAATCACGCATAGTGTGTACACGTCATATCAGATGAGGAGCTGTCGCGGTTTTCGTGACTCCGCGTAACAGACAGGTGAAGTCGGGGTGGTCCAAATGTTTTTGACCAATCGCGGAGAGCTGACTGCAGAATTAGGATAGAAAAGTTCGGAATAGCTTTACGTTATAGCACCCCATGTTTGGTTGTTTAGTTAGTAATTTAATGTTTGCAAGTTTATACAGCCCATAAAACTACTATCCTTACTTTGTGCAGCAGTCTACTAATTTTCAATCGCAATCTATGGCTCAGATTTCGGGCAAAGCTGCGACTTTTTCCTTAAGGGGTGTTAAACAAATGTAGATAGCAAGATTGCTATATGTGTGGGCAAAATAACCACCTCATCGTACTCGAGTAACAACCGCTTCTACATTTTGGTGTCTGAACGCAGGGATTAAAACCTAACACCACGCGATTGGTTACCGTGTTAATTATGCCACCACGATTTTCATCTCATTTCGCGTTATTGGAAACGCAGCTCAAGGGTAATAATCTCAATTTTCTCGATAGCTGACGGCAAGAAAACGATTAAAACCACGTTCACGCAGTTCCGCATGAGCATTTCTTCATATCGGTGATGAATATTTCGCTTAATCCCTTCTGAGGTAATGTTAATGAGGATTGCATTCAATCTACTAGAACTGATGTACACGTAGTCTGAGTTGCATAAAAGGCACCACAACTGGTCCTTCGAATGATGCCATCTAAGGGCTGACAGGCAATGCTGCGCCATAATGCAGACTTCCCAACAGCGGCCTGCTTATACGTGGAATAGTAGGCAGGTGTCTCACATGTGATCCATTATGTCGGGCTGAAACCTCACTCTTTTTGTTTGTTCAGCAACAATGTCAAGCGGACGCGAACTCTGTTTCCTCTTCGAGGAACAATGGATTTCGGTCACCACTGGTTGATCAGTCAGTCGACTAGGTGGAAATTGTGAAAGAAGTGGGAAGATTGTTGCTTGTAGCATGAAAAAAAAAAAGAAATAGAAAGAAACCATGCCTACGTATGTACCACCTAAGCGTATTTTTTTCTGTTTGTTTCTGCAGTGTGTGTATGTGTGCGTGCATGTGTTTTCGGTTGTCACTTCTGTAGAGGGCTTACGAGCACGGCTGCTTTTCACGTGAACGGTACTTGCGCGTATTTAGAAGACAGAACGCCCACCTGGAACCAAGTGTGGAAAGAAAACTTAAGAACCAATAAAAGAGAAACAATAATGATAAACAAACAGGGTGACAACCGCGGGACTCTAGCGGTGCTAGCAAGTGTTTCTCTTTCAAAATTTCCTGAATCGCATGCTGCTATTGTAAAACACTAGTGCATGTCAGTGAACCCTCAAGTGCAATTTTCTGCACCTGTGCCCAATGGGAGCCAGCAAGGCAGGCTGTCATTTAATGTTTTTCTTATTTACACCACATTTTCGCCCATACTGAACTGACGGCCCTAAGTCAAGCTTTTTTCGGCTAAAACATGACAGCGTGCACTGTTAATTAAATTAGAAGTTTTAGGTGCCAAACTACGATCTGATTATGAGGCACACCGCACTCGGGATGATTTTGACAACCTGGTGTTCTGTAACGGGCAGCTATATGTAAGCACAAGAGCTATTTATTCCAAAGTATTTCCGAGCCTATCGCCCTGTTTCATGGACCGGTATGGGGGATAGTGAAGCCTATCTAACCATTTTTGTGCGCCAATCCCGGTGATAGCTGTATAATATTATGGGTCACTAGGATGACTGGACATGTACCACTGGGTATTAGCTTGCTTCATACCTTATATCTTGCCATTACAAACATTCTGGCTGACTTATACATACAGGGTGTTCTAAATTAAGTTTTATGGTTTTCTTAAAATTAGGCACTGTGAGGCACGCGAAGACCACCTGTGCAAATAAGTTATGTGGTCAGAGTGACACAAAGTGAGATGATAATTATCGCTGTCAGCAGCCCAATTAAATAAATCTGAATAATTAACTTTTTGTTGACTGCAGTAAGTGGTTAAGTTTGTATTGAAAAGTTAGAGGCAGTCGTGTTTCTACACAGTATCAGTCGGAAGAATTTTTCTAGCGTGTCTGTGTTCCGAGATATGCGACTTCAAATTTTAATTGTCATTTGCACGATTACGCATGCAAGATAGAATCGGCGCAAAGCTCCTCCCTGATGTGACGCGGCTGTTGCGGGCCGCGTTTTTTCTGACAACGGGGCGGAGGCATTGGCAACGATGATAACTGTCCCCGTTCCCCTCTTGGCTGGCGAGATAAAAAAATCGGGGAACCCGGAACCGCTGTCGCAACACACGACCGCGCAGCCTGTAATGACGGCGGCAGCTACCATGCCGAGATAATGGCGCGAGCGGAGACGCCGGAGGGAAGTGCGCGTGCGTAATGGTGACTAGACGAGCGGGCATGGCCCTTGCCTGGGCCACGCAAATAGAGTGACTGCTGATTTCCAAGCATGGGAAGTTTTATTGAAATCAAGAGCAACAACTTCACGGCACACCGCGCTGTCATATCTTGATTTCGCCAGCCGAGAGGGGAAAGATAACAGTTATCATCTTTGTCTATGCCTCCACCCCGTTGACAGACTAAACGCCGCACGCAGCAGCCGCGTCATATCAGGGAGGACCTTCCCGCCGATCCCAACTCTGTTGCATGCATAATCATGTGAACGACAATTAAAATTTGGAGTTCCATATCTCGGAGCACAGACAGGCTAGAAGAATTCTTCGAACTGATACTCCGTAGAAATACGACTACCTCTAACTTTTCAATATAAACATACCCCCTTACCGCAGTCAACAAAAAAATAATTATTCAATTTCAGTTAATTTGGCTGCTGACATCGATAACTATCATCTCACTTTGTGTCCCCTTGGCCACATAACTTATTTGCACAGGTGGTCTTCGCGTGCCTCCCTGCAGTGCCTAATTTGAAGAAAACCATCAAGCATAATTTTGAACAGCCGTTATAAGCGCTACATCCCAGTATCTCTGCATAACAGTGAGCCACCATAACAGTTATAATCGTACGACATTGCTCTTCAAACCCTGAATGCTCCGCATTGCATAGGCGTCAACTGTGCCAACGTGTTGCATTGTCGCCCTCATCCAAATGCCGCCGCCGCCGTCACGGCGGGGATCGAACCCGCGAAAGCCTGCGCTGCTTTCATTATTCTTAGTGTACGCTCTTAGTGCTGTTGGTAATGCATGCCTATAATAAATTGATCTATTGGGATAGTAAAGCGTATGCTTTACAAGAAAGTGACTTGTAATTGAAAAGTGACTTGTGATGAAAAGTAATAGCATGTGACATGCCTTAATGACATAATTATATGTCTCTGGCGTGATATTTCTGCTCTTGAGTGGTTATATGTTTACTGGTAGTGGTTCCGTCTTTGCTGCCGATGCAACATTTCCTAGGCTTGAATTCTGGCGGGTGGCGTGATCAAGTATCAGCCACCTAACAGGTAAATGTGTCCGGTGTATGTGTAAAAGTTGTAAAAGCCTGTTGAACTTTAGAGGTCCCTTCTAGAGGTCGCTTCTTCATGTATTCAAAATTTATGCTTTCCTCTACGCTCTTCCCACTGCTTTGCTCCTCATGAAAGTACAAAAATGCATCGCAGGTATCAATGGGATAGTTTTTCATTTCTTGCTGTGGTAGCATGGCGAGTCGACTCTACAAACCAAGATGCAGCAGTGCTACACTTGTCGCGACATTTCTTACAGCTACTGGCGCTTGCTCAATGAGATGTTATGGCAAGAAAGTGACGCCAGCAACTCGCAAGCTATATTTGGAGCCTGTACCATAAAAAATCATACGTGAAACATTCACAACGTCCAGCCTGTTTCGGGCTCTGTCGATACTACAATGTCTCACAAGATCACGCCTAGGAACGACGCAAGTGTTTGTTTAAAAGCCCGTTTTAAACCACACAATGAGCGGTACTCAGGAGTTTCGCCTCTGCTTTTCTCAACGGTCTGTGTGATTCTGTTTGTGTCAAGGCACGCCTCTACTGAGTGTGTTCAGGTACGGCCACTGCTAGCGGGAACATGGGAGCCCGTTGAAGCGCTCCGCGGAGCGCCACCACCGATGCCTCGTGATATGTTGCTGTTCTCGACGGCAATGAACTTTTGTGACTAAAATGTAATTCACACGACAGGATAGATGGCCGATCCAGCCAACGTCACAACACCGGAGTCGATGCTGCCAGTGTCAGGTGTAGCAGCTCGACGACCTCCTCGGAGTAAATTGGCAATCCGTACCGTCATGTAAATCAAGCCTAAAAGCCAGGTCGCGAACGTGGCTGCATTCTTCTTGATGCAAAGGCCATAGAAAGCGCAGCTTTATCTGCACTGCCGAGAATGAAGGCTAGCTAGCGCACACTAACATTTCGCAACCTCAGTGGGTTTATGGCAAATACTGAAAACACACTGGCGCAATTTGTATGATGCCAACTTTTCATATGGCCTTGTTCTCCGTAACACTCTATAGGGAACTACCGCGTTTTCGCGCCACTTCATTTCTTCTTCGAAAATCGCGGCGCAATGACTAGAGATGGTTCGAGTGCTAGAGGATGAACACTCCGCGACAGTTGGCAAGGTTGATGCGACTAAATATTAGACGCTACATGTTGTCGTTCGCCCTTTACACAGAAGCTGGGTATGTCACTTCTGGAATGCCTCACTGGTCCTTGCTACGTTGAATTATGCCACAGTTGTCGTTGAGAGCTATAAAATCCAGCGCTAATCGCATCACGGGCTCAACCAACACAGGCTGTATGCTTCGTCCTACAGGGGCGGAATCCTCTGGCGATCACTCTCAGGGATTTTGGAGTGTTCGTGAGACGGCACTGTACCCGTCGAAATATACAGCCGATGGTACAATTGGTACTGTGTGAAGACAGCAAACTTGGAACAGCGCCACAAACGGTTTAAGCATAAATGCGGACGCGTCTGGAGCCGAGATAGGCAAAATGGCCGTAAACATATTCGCGAAAGTCATCACCCAAGACGTCACCCCAGCTGTTTTCCCCATAGTTGTTCGCATAGCCGCATGGCTGCTCCAATTCTCGCCCAGGATTTTCGCCAATTTGCCACAGTGCCAGCCCAGACACCGGAGAGTTATAATTTACATTTGTTTTCGAATAACTTGAAAGCGCGGAGTTTCAAAATTGGCATTCTTTTTTACAAATGAATAAAATTTTTGTATGATCCGTAGCGAATGAAAACTGCCATGGAAGTATTATTCCCATTCCAAATTCTGTGCGCCTGCATTAGCATAATAAATCAGCCTGCGTACATTTGGCTCTCTCATCACTTTAATGAATACGCAGAGTCACTAGTGCGCGCATTCTGTATAGAAACCAACGCCCTCGAGGGCCACCACAGGAGAGACCGGCGCTGCTGTCGATGTGACGTGCAAACGGCATCACGTGACTCGCTTTGTCGCCGCCAGCCACGCCAGTGCTGCTCGCTATCTTTCATCCCGAAGGCAGTAATTTGGTTTATTGTTTCAGCATGGTTTACTGCTCGGTGCCGCTGTGCCGAACGTATTCGACGGAACCCAGTGCGAGTTTTCATGCGTACCCCAAAACCAAGCAGCAGCAGGGGGGAGAAAATCAACTTTTATTGAGCCCTTAGTAAAGGTTGGTACGCGCTGGCACCAGACGGGGTGGAACCTTCTTCTGAGGTCCCATATGCGTCTAGCAGTTCCTGGCCCCTAGCCGCCAGTGCGAGCTGGGTTGGTAGGTCCGGGCTGGACAACAAGGTCTCCCATAGCTCGGGGGGGGAGGGGTTGGGGCTGGGGAGGGTGGGGGGTAGGGATCGTGGGGGGTTCTTGAGCCTAGTGCACTCTGCAAGGATGTGTGCTAAAGTACATTCTGATCGTCTGTAAAACGGGCATGAAGTGTCATGCTCTGTTGGGAACATCTTGTACAAGAGCACGGGATGCGCTACCGACCCCGCTTACGTGCGTCGCACGATCGTTTGCTGCCTTCGGATAAGTTGCGGATGTGGACGGGGAAGCCTACATCTGCCGCTTCTGTACATTTGGGTGATGTCTTTGTAATTTGTCACTAGGTGCGGTAGCTCTGGCTCGTCTTCGGCCCGGATTGACAGTTCTCGGGCATAGTGGTCGGCGAGTGCGTTGCCTTCCACTTGCGAGTGAGCCGGGACCCACACGGAGCTCAATGGCTCGTCCCGGTGATTTGCGTTTGGTGAGGACCGCTAGTGCCGCGGGCGAGATGTTCCCCTTGCGGTAGCTTGCGTAGGCGGTCTTGGAGTCTGTGACCACGGTCAGCAGCAGTACGCATGGTTGATAAAGCTGAGAATGGGGAAGCAGCCCAACATTCATTATCGCGTGTGTAGTGAGTACTTCGGCGAAGAAGATTTTGTGTACGGCGTTGGCCCGGGGCTGTAAGTATTAGAATTTACGACGTTTATTTGTGCCAGGCTGGTGTGCCTTGTTCCCGGAGCAGTGCCAACGCAGAACCTTCCTGTCCGGCCCTTGGACCGTCCAAAACACACCGAGCTTCGCCGGAATCGGGAGCTGGAGATAAGCTCGCGGCTGATTTCCTTCGGGTTGCATAACTTGTGGGAGGTTACGCGCAACGTGCAATGTGAAACCTGACGATTTGCTAGCCTTTGTGAAGCGCTCGGTTTGATTTGATTACCTAAAACATTTATTGCTGGAGCAATTATATAGACACTCCAAGCGCATTTCAGCCGTCGCCGTGAAGTTCCGTATAAATCCAAGGGCGATAACTCGCAAAACTGCATCGGGGGACTGGTCGCTCGAGGCACTTTGCGTGTATTCGCGGGCTTCTTTCACGCTCGGAAGAACTTTTATGTAGCACATATTCAGCAACAGAAAGCTGTAGCGGCAGTCTTTCATGTTGCTCTACAGTTTTTTCCATGACACTTTCCATCTAGTTATAATATTTTAGAAGTTGCTTAATTAATTGAGACTAAAAACCTAATTAGGTGGAATGAAAAAAATAATTTGAGTACCTCCAAGCGACGGCAAACAATATTACCTCGGTTCTGTCAAGCTACGTGGCATTCACATATTTTTAAGCTCTGGCTAAAGTTAGATGGGACACCCTGTATCTAACGTCGTGCTGGCTAACATGCAAAAGAACAGAACGAAGCAAACAGCACAGCTTTGAAGTGTGACATGACAAATAAAATGAATAAAGCAAAAACATGAAATAGGCATTGAGCTTTTTCAAGTGTGACCCACTGGCCCAAGTATTTGTGTTTTTAACGTATGACACACTACAACAAGTAATTGAATATATCAGACTCTAGTCACTTTGGAGCATGTACATATTGTGTTGGCTGTGTCAAAGTGCAGGTGACGGGTGGCCGCTGGTGCAAGCGCCTCGTGATAATGTCCCCTTCAGGAAGAACCACATTGCTTCTCCTTGGCTGAAACAAAACACAAATGAGAAACAATTTTCAGGATCCGCCACCCGATCTGCATCAGCCATAAAAAGATAAAGTTATAATTTATTATAACTGCATATATATAAATCAGTAAATAACTTTTTATCCACTATAAAAATGCTCATGCTGTGAAACATTGAAACAACCTATTGGTATATGCATTCATTTACCTTTTTCACACATGGCAAGTCAATAACTTTTCTTGGTGCATACGTCTCTGCTAAGCCTGCCTTCTGAGATTTGCCCACCGCTGGGGCAAATCAGTTGAGGATAGAAGTTGAACGCTCTGTTTTGCGCGTATGTGCAGGAGCAACGCTACCATATGTCTGCATTTGTGTTTCCTATAAAATAGTCCAAAATAGTCAACTATGTATTAGCATGGAGAAGTAAACTTAGTTTCTATAATTGAATAAGCACGCTTATTGCCTACTTAGTTCAACTTGAATAATAGTATAACTAGCTTGAGCAAAAAGTAACTACATATTTATGCATGTAATATGTGCATAGACTATGCAAAAGCTAGGTGCAAGTGGAAATTCAGTGTTGCACAGAAGTAAACGCTTTTATTTTTTCGAGTAAGAACACGCGTCCATATCCTGCTTTGCAACTACACGGTGCGGTCTTCCCTACTCGGTCCTTGATCACTACCTCGCGGAGAGGAACGTTTATTCCAGCTGTTTGCAGCGCAAGGGCGGCGAGAGTCAATTTGCCCTCATGCTTTTCCTTTACGCTGCATATTCGAATTTGGTCAGCCTCACACACTGCCTCTCCTTCTGTTAGCAGCCGTGATGTGCTGAACTGCTGGTCAACGAAATGGTTGATTCTAGAGACTGGCAGAGTCACTGAAAACGAAATAGGGTGATCGTAATTAAGAGCCGAGCAAGCGATGCACACTGGGCTGGCAGCGTACTCACTTGATATCACAACAGTGAAAATACCCTGCGCAGAGAAGCGCAAGGGTGGAAGCATGGATTGAGGACGCAAAAATATAATCGGCTGAAGTTCCACTTATTAAAATACATTGGTGATAAATCATCGTCCCACGATAATTCTGGTGAAAGTGGCACGCCGCACTCGCCACGACGAAGGCCGCGAACAGCACTGATATTGCGCGAAGAGTACGTATGGCTACCTCTGTTAAAAGCCATGCGAACTTAATAACCGATCTCAAAGCATCATATGCGTCGCCAGTTTAATTACGCCCTCAAAACTAGGGCGAAGCGTTGCTCTGAATCATGCACGGCAACCAACACAAATCGAAATCTTACCATTCGGCCGCGCACCGTGCGCTCGATCACGCTTGCCTCAATAAACATAAATGGCGCCGCGTGGTGCCGCGCGCACACGCTCCGATGAGAGTGGACGGTGCCGTACGTTGGCTCGCTAAGTACCTTTGTTGGCCTGCACACCAGGTTGTTTTGCAGCTAAGGCGCACACATTCAACGCTTCCAACACGAAAACAACGGTGACTGAGCGGGCTCAGCCACGGGAGACGTCGAACACTTTGCGATCGGTATCACGTGATGACGTTTTCTACTTCACGGATAGATTCCGGAAGACGGCGCCACGCTATGTCCTCGACGCCAGGGGAGGAGGCGTAGCAAACGACGCCGTGCCGCCATTGCACCAACCCCTCGACGTTTCCCGAAATGCCGACCGTGGCGCTTTTCAGCAGTTCTTATTTATCCTACAGTTAACCAAAACAGTTCACAATTTGCTTGCGCATCATTCCCTAATATGCCCCCAATTTCCTACAAATAAAACCACGGTGAATTATCAATTTCATCCAGAGAGCCGGGAAAAGCCACATATAACGTTTTCCAACTGTTCGCAACACGGCTGTAAAACCCACGAGCACTTGACAAATCACCGACCCTCATTCACTTCAGCCTCATCCGCTAGGCCCTCTGTTTAGTTCTGGACACTTGAGTGCCCTGAAGCGTTGAAGAGATAGTTCTGGCCTGCTCTAATGTGATTTACACTGCTGATGACACGATCAAAGATACGTAATTTAACCTGCAATGTGTACCCACAGCAAGCCGATTGGGTCGCAGTTTTCTTACCTGCTGCCTAAACGCCACAGAAAGTGATAAAAACAGAAAAACGAATTATCGAAGAAAAGAGCGGTAATGCGGCGAAGTCAAATTATTTAACTCGGTATCAAACTCTAGTGCCTCCAGTCCATTGACCTTACTGCCAACGAAAACATGTAAATGTTTTGGCGTGCAGGTCGTTATGTTTATAACAGAGTATTGTATTTGTTCATCTCTGCACGGGTGCGCGTTACTGTTTCAAATATAGGGCGCACTGTAGTCACATTATCTAAAATAGCTTATTACATTGCATGTTAATAGTTAACGTGAGAGCAACGCAGAAGACTGGCTTTAGCTATTGCCAGTACAGAGACGTGTGGTTTCGTTGCAAGGGTATACAGTAAAGATACCGCATGAGAATGAGCCATGCTCCTCTTCCGTATGTTTCTGGCACATGTCTACGTAAGCTCACGCGAACTCGTAGGCGTGTGTAGTCGTCGGCACAGACCATCTAGTTTAGTGCAACATGTTGCTCATGCGATTCAGTGTAGCGGAGGCGGTGATTTTGGCTGAGTAGAAGCAAACTTACTCGATTTGTGAGGTCGAGGTGTTGTGCGCTACGGTCGCTCGCATGGCGATACCAGCCATGACGAGGCACGGAGCTTGTGGTCGCCTTCAAGCAGATGGGACAAGGAGGCACGATGAACTGTAAGAGGGAACGCTAATGTGCCGGACTCCTCGTACTTGTCGAGGCCACCATGGTTTCCCGAGTGCGGTTACGTTGTTCGTGTAGTATATAACTGTTCAATTGAACAAGAACACGGTACTTAAAGCAGAAGTTTTGGAGGGCGTACATCATTTGGACATTCATGAGCTGAAGCACGCCCTATTCATAGTGACAAGTGGTTGCACTGTTGCTGGCATAGCTGGTGCCGGGAGTCCACTCATCAATCTATTGGAAGTGTTCACAGCGGCCATACTTTATTGAAGACTTAGGACATCCAATGCGCCCGTAGGCAGTGGAGCGATATGTCGAAATTGGAGCAGAGGTCTAGAGTCAAGCTAATTCTGTGTTTTTTCTTAGTGATTCGCCCTTAAGGCCCATAACCATCAAGGGAATAACCTGTATGAAATGTGATGCGACTTCACTGATACGTATAAAAGAAAGGCAGACACTTAAACAAATACAAAGCAATAAATGCACAATTTTGAGGCTCCCTTGGAAGGCAAAGGGTCTTATACAGCTAAAGAATCTGGCCTCACCATTGACACCTACACTGAAGCTACGTAATACATTGTCGCTTGAACTGGTGAAAATGAATGTGACTGGTTTCAGCGCAATGGTGTCCCATTGAGAAGACGGTGAAATATGCATTAGGCAAAGCACTAGGTTATTGAGCTGAGAGGTCTAGCCAACAACATTTCAGACAGGCGACGTAATTTTTTTTATTTGCGGACACACATACGTTTATTTCATAATACGCTTATTTAGTGGGTCGAGGCTAAAATATATGCTTACTGCCGCATACCAGTACAACAAGTACAGAACTAGGCCTTACTGTCACCATTATTGACGAGCAGCGCATGGCGGAGCTTCTTTAACATGATATCTTGCAGAAGCTGCTGTGCTCTAGATATGGCGTTTCAATGTCGTTTGTACATCCATATCGCTGTACTAGCCCATAATGCTTTGAGAACTGTTTTGAGACACTGCTGCGTGCGCTGCCTTGCACATCATTTTTGAAAGGCACTGAAGCGTGATGCGATTTTTCGATAATTTAAATTAGAACTATTATGTCACCCCTATCCTTCTAAGCTTTGTCAGGCTGTCCTCCCTACCTGAATCTGCGCCCGGGCACATTCAGATGTCGCAAAATACGTAAGCTCCTCCAGGTATGCAACGGAACGTTTCGGCAGGATTTCTACTGGAGTGCTCTCCCAGAGACATTGGTGGCACAGCGCACATTCCTTTATCTATTAAGTGCAACGCGCTTCGGATGGGATCCTATTCATCACCAATGAACCAGTAATAAGACCGAAAACTTTCTGAAAACATTTTCTGTGGAGTTATTAGTGCAAAGGGTCAGTATCAGTTTGCCCATAGAAAGTAACCAACCGTAACAAAAAGCTCGTGCTGGCTCCGTCGTTAGTCCAAAGAAGCATAACAAATGATTTCCTCTATATGATTCCTTATATGATTTCCCCCAAAATCCCCTTATTATTCGAGATTGCTACATAGAAAGGGCTCCTAATTTGGCAGTTTTGATTCCATGAGGTAGCATGCGAGGCTTTATGGTCGCTTCCGAAGCTTACGCACTGTATGGTACCTGCTGGTTAAAAGGATGTTTCGGATCCGCCGCATAGGCTGTGAGCGGTGCTGGCTAACACCCCCAGATTTACCCAGATTTAGGACACGTGCTCAAAGACCCAAGAGGGATGCAAATGAACTTTAATGACAAAGATGGCTCAGTGGCTTAAGCAGGGCGATGGTCATTTGTGAGAATTGTAGTATAAATAAAGAAATATAGAAGAAACAGCACGTTCATGATCTGCCAATCAAACCGGCCTCGCTAGCACACTCTCATAGAGAATTTATAATTCGCCAGTCGCCGACCTGAGAGGGTGGCGTAGTCCAGTGAATTAACGCCGCATCCCTTCTATTTCTATCTTACTATCGCGAGATCGGGACGATCCCACAATAGGTATCTGACTATTGGACGAGCGCCGACGTTGCACGTACTGCATGCCACTGGCGATGACATTGCGTTCGGTTCTGTGCTTTTTTGCTCCTCTTTGTCCAGGCGCCGACTCTTATGACATCGCGTCTTTCTTCATTCACAAAGTGGACAGGAGGATGGCCGCCGCGGTAGGTTAATTCGTAAAGCACTGCGCACATAATGCCGTCGATTCGAGTTAGCATCCCTCCTGCGCCAAGGGATTTTTTTTCGTTCACTTGCACTTACTTTTAAGTCATTGTTGCGATTAGCATTATTTGCCTACGTCCAAGACCTTGAATCTATCTATCTATCTATCTATCTATCTATCTATCTATCTATCTATCTATCTATCTATCTATCTATCTATCTATCTATCTATCTATCTATCTATCTATCTATCTATCTATCTATCTATCTATCTATCGCCATCATCATTATCACCATCCTCACACTTCATCATTATCATAATGATCACAATAATCAACACTTGGTGGCCACCTAAAGTCCTAATTAGTGTTGGCACGAGAGCAGTGCACTTGCGGTTGTGGCATAATGGTTAGAGGATGTTTTGTGTTTGGGGTGGGGGTAGGCGAGGTCCGTCTCCCGCTTTGGAGGCAATATAGAATAGAGGTGGGTGGTCAGCATGTACGCGAATCAGTCGTAACGTCCCACTGCTGCTTGCGTTGCCTGCTGCAGGACGATGCCATCCACTGAATGAATGTAACTGGGGTCTGAAGGACAGAAAAAGGAAAAAGAGGGAAGAAATAACATACGTGTTACCAGAGAGAGAGAACGAAGTGAGCTAGGCAAATGGCAGAGATTGTCAGAAACTCCATTTCTAAACACGCCTGATTTTAGGACCTTGCAAGGTGCCGACACCGAAAATGCATAATGTAAACACAACTTTTTTTTCTCTTAGCAATAAGAAAAATCAGATAATGCAAGCGAGGGGAGAGCATCTACTTAAAAAAAGAATAATGCCACAATCATCAAGGATCACCAAGGTCTCGAGTCGTTGTGTTAGAACGTAATATTAACGCCTCGTCCCACATTTCGGTCTTCGTTTATAACGACAAAGCTAATCTCCGATTAAGTGACACACTGACCAGCTACGGTTTACACAAAAGAGACAGCGGTCGAAGCGGCCAAAGGACTGCAGAACTAGATACATATTGCCAGAATCCCGTCGATCAGGACTTCCAGGGAAGCGTACTGTGTGGAGCGTGCGAGAGCGACTATTACGTCGGAGTGCTGTGCTTAGCGATTGAAACGCGATACTCAGACAACATGGCGGCCCGTACTTTCTTGTGCCACGGGTGGGCGCTGATGACACTGAGATGACGCAATTCTGTATCACATAAAAGCGAGAATCTTTTTGATGCATCTTAACTGCATTCGGCCTCCTCAGCGATTACCGGTGGGGCAAAAAGGGGCGGTCGACATGCTGTCTGAGTATCGCGTTTCAATCGCTGAGAACTGTACTGACTGTACATCTTCATGTGGCGAAATACACGTAACGCAGACGAGCTCATCTCTGAACTGTGGGCATCATCAGCAAGAGTTTAAGGTATGCATGGTAAATGGGATGAATGGAATCTAATTTTTGTGGTTTAAGCCTTGGATTCAAACTCAAAACATGGAATAAGTTGCAGAATATCAGTACTCTTGCACAAAATATCGAAAATTGTGAAGGTTGCATATTGGAGCTTTGTCTGCAGGAATGTGCTAGCCACTCTTTTACGTAGCAAATAATAACACACCGTAATGTGAAAGGTTGCTGGGAAGGATGTAAAAAAGCACATTTCGCAATGTTAAGCCTCTTTTCAACAATTTATATTGACTCTTACTCCAATTGTCTCATGGGAACTTCTGTCTATATAAAGCTAGTCACAACCACATGCGCATATATGTTCTCACTTTTATGTCTAGGCGGTTTTGCACTGCCGCACACAACGTAATTGTTATTAATAATTTTCGTATCAGCGAACTCCCTTTGCTTATAGCCGATAATTTATTGCTCTAAAAGTTAAAATGCGTAAGCCAGCAACGCAATATACCATACGTATCTCTTTTTCCTTACGTGTGATTTGAAGAGGGAACGTACTCACCCAAAGTACAAGAATTCCGAAAAGGAACATCGACCCATTCCTATATCCAAACCTTTCCACAAGGTATCCAGCAATTGGAGGAGTTATTGTAGCTCTGTAGTAAGTAAGACATATTGAGTGCTGAAATTTTATTTAGATATGAGCTGACATATAAGTGTCATTGATACATTGCCAGAGGAACGTTGAATCAAAGTTTAGCCTATTGCGAAATTTGATAATGAACGACATCGATGGCCTTGCGGGCTTCGGGATGGGAACAACCTAAGGCACTGCAAGCTTTATGTGTCATACCCTGAAACGGTGGCTTTAACAAGGAAGAAAACGTTCGAATCCTTTTCCACCAACGCATTTCGCCTGGGCGATGCACTTGCTTGTCAACTGTTTAAGCCTACTTCCGCTAGGTAGGCACCACGACAAACATGAATAATGCTCTCATGTAAAGGCACTCAGATTTTAGGATGTATATACGCCAAGAGAGAAAGAGGGGAGAGGCTGAGACACATAACGAACATAACAAAAAAATGGACTCACCCAAGCACAAGACTTGTAATTACGACGGTGGAAACGAAAGATGTTGTTTTTATATCGTTTGGATATCCTCGTACCCTGGAAATTGTTGGTTTTGTTGTCACATGCACAGACAGATGAGCAACAAAAATGTTAAGTTTTAGGAAGGTTAAGCATTATTCCATGTTTTGTATTGTGATTCCCGTGATGACAGAGGAAGTCATAATAAGCGATTGAGTCTCAGAAGGCGACCAGGACGTCGTCAGTAGTCAAAATGAACAAAATATGCTTCTGCGCGCTTCTCCCCACGCCAGGAAGCGTCGCATGGTTTCCAATTCACTTGCCGGCGTGAAGTCGACGCTGTCTGCTGTCTAGGTCGATGCACGCTGGAGTGCGGAGTGAAAAAAGCCAAGACCGAGTTTCGCTAAACGCGCTGATAAGCGTGCTACGGTGTTAACTGAGATAATGGAACGAGTTGTTTATTCTTTTATATATTTTTTTATGTCCTCAGCAGCCTCTTGGCACACATGCCACAAGTATGCGCTTTCTCTGAAAATGAAATAAGCCATTGTCATGTTAAATTTTGGTGCGGTCAGAGATATGATTACACCGACCAACCACATGCGCGCTATTGGCTCGTGGCACACAACAGTTAATACGGGCGCCGATGGAGTATACAGCCGTCTCTTTTTATGCTTTCTATAAGTTAACCGGGGTTCTCCGATTTGGTAGAATGGTGCAGTAATGTACGTACAAGAATACGTGGCTTACAACATCGAAATTGTCAGGCTCTACCTTCGCTGAAAAAAAATCGCTAGGCAACAGTGGTAGATAAAGCATTTGAGCATATGAGGTAAGAAGCTTGCATTCAGATATACGCACACCCGTGAGCAAAACTACATGGACAGCGGGAGCGCTTGGAAAACTCTATTGGCAAACTGCATCGACGCGCCATCTTGCGGCACGGCGCTTGCTGTCGAGACTAACGCTCTTGCGGCGGTGCGCATGCGCGTCCCACGTATGTGCCATCGGATCACGTCGCCTTCCTTAACGAGGTACGATGCTCGTCGATGAAGCCTTCAAAGGGGGAGGGGGGGGGGAGCCGCATGTGCAGATTCATCTGCTCCGTCACATTTGCGCTGCTCTTTCACTGAATGACTGCGGCAGAGCTGGCTAGCGAGTCCGTCGCGAGCCTCGGTTTGTCGGTTATCGTGCGGTCTACTGTATACTCTACCACCTTTTGACGCAGAACGCTTTGATTCTCACTGCGGTCTTATGTTATCGGAAGCGCTTCCAATATCAGCTGCCAGTTATTCAAGCATGGTTTTCCAATCGGTACCCTTTGTCGTGCAAAAGCATTGAAACAGTTTATCGGCACTTTATGAAAGTAGCAGCATCACGTCGGTAGCATATGTTGGAAGTTCTTCCGACAACATAGCGCCGCAGTAATAAGTAAGCCATTCTGACAGAATCTCAAAACGTGTGAGTGGGCAGTAGGCCCCGAGATAACCGAAGAAATGCGATGCTCGACGGACTGCGAGCCAGCTTGGCCTCAACCACTCAGTGAAACAGCCGCGCAGATATGACGGAGCAGAGGAAGTGGGACAGGTGACTGCCCGTTGATCGTTTAGTCTACCAGCAGCGTGCGTCGTCAAGGGAAGCACCATGGCAGACTGTGAGATGTCATGGAATGCGCAGGCTTACGGGCGCTTGAGCGGGGTCTCGGCAGCAGTGTCCACGCTGGCAGGTGGCGCGTCGATGGAGTCTGGCACCCGCTCCCGTGGTCCGTAAACTTTTGCTGACGGGAGTGGGGGGTCAGTTTCTGTGCAGTGCCCCACCACCTCCCTACATGGTATACAGACATAAACGCAAAAACTTCTGCAGTGACATTTCCATAATTTTGTGACAATTTCCTGTTGCAAAAGGCTTGCAGTAGCAGGTCGCTTACTTATTAACCGCCTAACACTGGATGTTTCTTGAGATTTTTGCAGATTAAAACACGTTGATGACATCATTCATTCATGGTGTCGCTCATTACCACAAAAACTGACGGCAAGTATCGTCAGTGTACCAGACATGCTTGAATACCTTCATCGTGATGAAACTTACACAGCGTGTTGTAGTGCGTGACAGTAACCGCAAACAAATTGAGCGGCCATGCCTGCCCCCGTGAACACTTGTGAGAGGTATACCATCCACATAGCTCTGAAGAGAGAAAAGAAATAAGTGCACAAAATTGGCTCTTGACCAAGAACGAATGACTTGCGAGGAGATATTGGTACTACAGTCATATTTCTCATCAAGTTCTGAAAGCTATAATGTTTGTGGCATCAGCATGCTGAAATGCAAGATGAAGGTGTAAATCTAGGGAGAATATTTCGTTAAATAATGCCCCCAAAATTTACACGTTTTAATGAAACTGTCCTTTTTTATTAGGTGGTATTTAGGAATCATAATAACAGAAATTCCAATCACATAAGTACACTAATGTAAATACTAAAACTGAAAGTCAGCTGAGAAACACAGCGACACAAAGTCCAGTTACATAAGTGCACTAAGGCAAACACTAAGTCCGGTCCCATAACTGGACTAAAATCAGGGAACATAAGAAAGCACGGATTAGAATAATGTGAAGGTAGATAAAACCAGGCACTGAATTGGCCAAAGTCAGGCGAGCGAGCGAGGCAACATTATTAGGAAGTCAGGCAAAAAAAAAAAAAAAAATCCATAGAATGCGCTTATCACATTTAAACATTCTACACAATAGTTTCCAAGAATATTGCTCACTTCTAGAGAGAGAGAGATAGAGAGAGAGAGATAGAGAGAGAGAGAAAACAAGGACAGGAAAGGCGGCGAGGTCAACCAGAAGAGCACCCGGTTTGCTACCCTACACTGGGGGTGCGGAAAGGGTAATACAAGGAGAAAAAAGGGAGAGAGTAAGCACTGAGTGCGTGTGGGAGGGAAACTATACACAGGGATACTATAAACTGTCTCTTAAGCAGATGCACTTCAAGTATTGCACTAGTGCAGGAATCGCTTTTCGTGCGAGTGACGGGTGTGGCCATGGTACAAGTATCTTTGACTCGGTGAACGGTCTTGAGTCCAGTCGGTGTAAAGTTACCCGCAGAGAGAGGCGTTGTACACCGTAGCGAGGGCAGGCACACAAGAGGTGATCGATGGTTTCCTCGCACCCACAGGAGTCGCACATCCGGCACTCGGCCATTCTCACACGATAGGGGTATGCGTTCGTGAACGCCACACCCAGCCACAAGTGGCACAGCAAGGTTGTTTCACCGGGGGAAAGGCTAGATGGCAGTTGTAGCCGTAGCGTGGGTTCCAGTTTATGTAATCGGCAATTGAAGGCACTTAAAATCCAGAGATCTTGTGACTTTTTGCGTGCAAGTAGGCGAAGTTCCCTGACAGCGTCCGACCTCGCCAAAGGGGTTGGACGCGTCTGGGTGTCTTCGTGGGTAGACCGGGCAGCCTTGTCAGCTAGGTTGTTGCCGTCGATGCCACAGTGAGCAAGAATCCATTAAAATATAATGCTGTGCCCTCTTTTCCGAGCATGGTGGTGCACTTCGCTTATGTCAGATATCATCTGCTCGTAGTTCTGTGATGTAATGCAGACTTGATACTGCGAGGAGCTTCCTTAGAATCACAAAATACGACCCCTTTCTCTGCTGGCTCTTCGGTGACGTACGTCATAGCGGCATGGAGATCTAGAAATCTTTGAAGGGCCAGTAACGCTCGCCTTTGCGATGAGTATGTTGTCCAAGGACCTAAGACATTTCTGAGGCTGAATGGCCTGCAATCTAATGCCAATAAATCACGTGCTAAGCATTGTCTGTGCTTGTCATGTCGCAGACATTCTACCAGAAGATTCTACGTCGTTATCCGCGTGGCCACAACTTCATTCCGGACTATCAGCTTTTAAAATTTTATGTAGAAAGTACTTTGTGTAAGTGGTATCAAGGCGCTGACGGTAAATGAGTGTTTCAAATGTGGCTGTAGTTATCAAATGTGGACGGGGTTTTAAGTTGAAGTGATGGGTCAATGAGAAGTAAATATGAATATTTCGAGTTCTGATCAAACCATGTCGCTTTGCAACCACGGGTTGAGATCTGTTTTAGTATGAGCCGCAATTTGCCTTGCGTTATAGGCAGACCATGTGTAGCGTTATTAACATGTGCTTCTCCAGCTGCCTTGTCTGCTGCAACATTTCCAGGGATATTGCAGAGGCCAGGTATCCAGTGAAACATTGTTGTGCGATTTTCTTCACTTGCTTTCGTGAGTTCCTTAATATCTCGTAAACACATGCCATGTTCCGCCAGTGGTTGATGTCACCATGAAGTGAAGACAAAGTTGCCTGCGAATCACAAAAAATGGCCCATTGTTCTGTTTTCTGCATTGAATTTGTTTAGCGTAGCGAAAACAATATTGCAAAAAGCTCTGCTGCTGTTGATTACGTCGTGTGAGATAGCTTAAACTTCTGTATTTGGTTCCATTCTGGAATGACAAAGGCAGCTGTAGAAGAATTTGCTTGGCAAGAACCATCTGTACACGCTTGAATATATCCAGGGTACCGAAAGTACATCTAGTATAACGCTAGCTTTTTTGGGCGCTGGCATAAACGTATCTCGTTTGCAAGTAATGCCTTCAACCGAAAGTTCAATTTTATTGCGATAGAAATTACGTGGACACTCCAGTCGCATTTCTGCCGTGGGCGTCACCGTCACCGTCGGCGCCGCCGTGAGGTTCCGTATAAAGTCAAAGGGCGATAAAGTCATCGTCACGCGTCGTATGCTGTATGTGCGAGCGAATTCGCGCAAGGGTGAGCCGGCAAATCCGGTTCTATCTCGCTACGCAAGCGAGGAACGCGGGCCGGAAGCGTGCCCCATAGAGTTTCTAAATATGAAACTCTATGGCGTGCCCTCTCCTGTCGCGCACGAGGCAGGGGGTCAGGCGAGGGAGGAGGGTCGTTCTTCTCCGGCGGTTGCTAGGGTACCTCGATGTCCTCCTCCCCCGCCGCTTCATACAGAGTGGAGACAACATAGACTACAACGTTGTAGCCTCGCCGTAGGTACGCGTTCTAGGCGCTCTTGCGTCTTGAAAGCGATCTGGGACGTAGCTAACGTGCGCGTCCGCGCAGGCGTCATCTTCAAAGCGATCTGCAATGTTTCCAGAGTGCGCGTAGTGCCGGTATGCGCTGTGATTTCGTCGTTTCGTTCGCTTTAAAGCGAGAGTTGCATGAAGTTCAGTTCTCTTGCAGCTTCCGCGATTCCTCACTCCAGCATCTTGACAGCGAGTTTCTGCCCTCATCGAGCGAAATGTGTTCTTGTTTACCTGTGCGCGCGTGAGACAGTGCTTGTCATTTTAGTTAAAACACGTTGGCGGTCTAGTTGGTTTGAGTCTATGATAGAATGTGTAAGCGTGACTGAACAGGGACGTAGAAAGAAGCAGGCAGACAATCATAGCGCTGCCTTTGTGTGTCTGTTTCTTCCTACATCCTCATTCACTCACGCTTACATATTCTATCATTGATTGTTTAGTTATAAGCGAATGTTTACAAGTCTATACGGGTGCTAAAGCTACTATCCTTACCTAGCACAGCTATCCAATAATGTGCTATCGCAATCGGTGCTTCGCCTTTGGGGCGAAACTGAGACTGTCTTTTATTGCGATAGCAATTATATGAACATTCAAGACGTATTGCTGCCGTCGGCGTCGCCGTGAGGTTCCGCATAAAGTAAGTACAAGGGCGATAATATCGCCGTCGCGCGCCGTATGCTGTATGTGCGAGTGAAAGCATGCGAGGGTACGCGCCTCAATCTCGCGTACTTGAGCGAGGAACGCAGGCCAGAAGCGTGCCCTCTCCTGTCGCGCACCAGGCCGGGGAAGGGGGGGGGGGGGGTCAGACGAGTGAGGAGGGGCGTTTTTCTCCGGCGGCTCCTAGGGTGACTCGATGCCCTTCTTTCGATGACTATCATCATCATCCTCGCCCACTGCTCCGTACAGAGTCTAGACAAGCGCGGCGTCTACTACGGCGTTGGGCACGCGATTGGCGGACGCCGTAGTAGACGCCTTTGGCGGACGCCGCAGGAACGCGTTGCCGGCGCTCGTGTCTTGGAAGCGATCTGCGACGTGGCCAAAGTGCGAGTCAGCGCGGGCCTCATCTTCAAAGCGATCTGCGATGTTTACAGAGTGCACGTAGTGACGGTAGCTTCGCATGCGCTGTGCTTGGGCCGTTTCGTTCGCGTTGAAGCAAAAGATGCACGAGGGTCAATTCGCTTGGTGCTGCCGCGATTCCTCACTCCAGCATTCTGACAGCGAGTTTCCGCGCTCATCGAGTGAGATGTGTTCATGTTTACTTGTGCACGCGCGGCACCATACTTGTCAATTTAGTTGAAACACGTTGGCGGGCTATATTTGGTCTGAATCTGATAGAATGTGTAAGCGCTACTAAACAAGGTCATAGAAACAAGCATACACACAAAGATAGCGCTGTCTCTGTGTGTCTGTTTCTTCTTGCGCCCTCGTTCAGTCACGCTTACAACTCTGTCATTGTTAATTTAGTTAGTAAGCGAATGTTTACAAGTTTATACGGCCGCTAAAGCTATTGTACTTATTTCGCACAGCGATTCACTAATTTGCTATCACAATAGGTGCTTCGTCTCTTAGGGGAAACCGCAACTTTGTTTTTTTTTTTTTTTATTTGAGCAACGGGTCACGTTTTGACTCTAGAGCCACACTCGAGCATATCCTATAGGAATATACGGCTTCAATACAGGATAACGGTGATGTAGCCTCGAACAGCGACAGCCTCCGCGCGCGCTGGGAGTCGGCGTTGCTCAGCTCGGACCTGCAGCACCAACTCTGAGCCGTCCAGCGAGCCGAGGAAGCCGCCAAGGGCCAGCAACACTTGGCCGAAACCTAGGCGGAGTCAAGGCCCACCCCCCGAAATCGCAAGGCATTCATTAAAGTTATTTGAATGAATGAATTAACGAGTCACCATGGAGGGCGGGGGGGGTAGGAGAGATCTGAAAACCTAAATTCCTGATGTGGTGGTAGGTTCTTGTGCACCTAGGTCATTGAATTGATATTTGCCCTGTCTCTCTCAATAAGTGCACCTGCTAGTGGGTGCCTTTTGTGCTGCACTGAAACGCTAAAGTAGTGTCCACAGGTTTCAACCGTCCTCACAACAGGAAATGGGAGATGACGTGTCTCTGCAATTACTAAGGAACTTGAGGTTACTGGAGGAATGCCTAAACACACTCTAAGGCCCCTATCTATTAATCATTGGAGTCTCTCTTCAGATGAACGGGAGATTCGATGCAGAACAGGGGAAGAATGTGCTATCTTTTGCTTTATGAGTGCATTATGTACTTTTAGTAAGGAATAAACCGGCCCTCCCCACCTCGTGCCTGCTACGTAGCGAAGGACATTTATTAATGAGTTTATTTGTGCTTCGAGGGCTTTATTGTGAGAGCTCCAAGGAAGTTGCCTGTCTAGTACAACCCCCAGAAATCTGTGCTGTTTCACTGTGTCTAGTGGTTGACCCTCAAGGCATAGCTGAAAGTCCTTTAGATACCCTCTGGTGAAAGGCAACACAGCCGTCTTACTGTACGACAGTTCCATTCCTTTTTCCTTTAAGAATTTGTCCACAATATTTAGGCCTTCCGGCAAAGTTGATTGAACAATGCTGGTACTTGAACCAGAGACCCAAACAAAACATCATATAGATATATAGAGTAGTGTAGTGCAGTTAGAAATCTTCGCGGTAAATCCACCAACACGTAATTAAAGAGAAACGAACTGAAAGCATTGCCTTGTGGGACTCCTTGAATAATATTGTGAGAGGAACTTTTTGCTTCCCTTGTTTGAATAAGTATTGATCTGCCATTCAGGAAGTTGGATATGTACCGTAGCGCCCTTCCAGTGACTCCCCGTTGTAACAGGCCACACAATATATGAGCATGGCTGACTGTGTCAAAGGCTCGTTTAATGTGTTAAAAAACCCCGCTATTGTGACATTTCTCCTAGCTCGTTCGTGTTGAACATAAGTAACGATATCCAAAATTGCATGCATGGTGCATCGCCGCCTTCGAAATCCTGTCATGTGGTCGGGAAGTGCTTCTGTTTGCTCACACCACCATTGCAACCTAAACAGCTCGTAAGACTCAAAGGACGAAAATATTAAAGAAAAAGAGCTAAGTGTTTTGCCAGGCTTCAATATAGGTATCACACGTGCCGTTTTCGAAGAGTTCTGGACAGACTCCTTTTTCCACAATATATTGAGTAAATTTAATAGTGCCAATCGAACATTAGGTCCCCTGTTTTGCAGGATACGGTACGTAATGAAATCTGAACCTGCAACAGGCTTTGTCTTACAAGACGCAAACTCACATTATAGCTCAATCATAAAGAATTCGTATTCTAATTCTGCATGCTGTGACTGAAAACACGCAAGAACATATTGTTTTGTCATTTCTACTGAACACTGAAACTCAGAACTAGTCATAGATATGCTTCTTCTGGTTAGATCTTTGCAAAATTCCTCAGCAGTCGCTAATTCTGAAGCATCCTTGGCTATTGCGAGATCATGAAATGGTTGTGTTTGAACAACAGGGCCGCTTAATCTACGAATAATCGCCCATACGCGTGGGACTTTCTGACCACGTATGTAAAATAAGGCGATTTAAGGTCTTCAAATTTACGCAGTACAATTAAAGAAATCGTCAAAGTGAAGCATGAAACAAAAAAGATGCACCAATTGAGCGTAAAGCTATTTATAATAATGCATAATTAACTAGCACGAAAAGGCTGAAATTAAACCCACACGCGCTTGTTCAACTGCGCGCGCCGGAAGCTGCAGCGGAAGTGTGGCGTTACTCAACAAAAAGTGCCGATCCCAGAAATAGTAGAGTCTAAAGATGTGGCCCGATCCTAAAGGTAGCGCAGGTTAAACAACAATTAAACCATAGGATACACTCAAGTATCCAAGAAGACCTTGCCATTCTTCGATGTAACTCACTGTTGGCTCGCCTTTTTTTGTTACAGATTTGATGCAGTGCCCTTATAGCAATACCTTTCAGTCAATGCGCAGTGAATAGTTAACAATTTTCTTACTTGAGGAACACATCGTTTAAATCAATGCACCTGTAGTGGCTTCATGTCACCTATTAAACTTGTCGCGTTAACGTAGCATTAATCCGATCAGCAGACTCATAGCAATAATGCAAGAGAAGGGTGTTAATTAAGGGAAAGAAGTTGTCTCCTGGGGTATTCCGAAAACGTGGCCGCATCGCCTCATAGCAAGTGCATTTAAAACGTCGAGTGCCCGTCTACGCCAGCAGTTGCCGCAATTTGTAGCTGAACATAGATAATCGAGAACTGCGTTTATCTGCAGCTTTGATGGTGAGCCGCCAGTTTCGCGGAAACCCGCCACGATGCTTCTGATGCTCAGCGTGATGTTGCGAGTTCGATTCCCAGTCGTGGCGGTCGCCCTTCGAGGGGGCTAAATGCAATAACGATCGTGTAGTGAGATATGTGTGCGTGTTTAAGAACTCCAGGTGGTCAAAAAGAATCCGGAGGTCTGCATTATAACGCCTGTTATAACTTCAGATTTGCTTTGCGATGTTGAACCCCATGAATAAATCAATCAACTATTGCGTAGAACTTGATGTGCAACTGCTAAGCACTGTTTCATTTTTTAGAATTCGTTGGCTTACCAAACTAGGTACACTAGTGTCATGAAACGTATGTGGTGATAGAACGAGAAGAAAGGGGGTTAACCGAGGGGCCCGATTTTTATTGATCATATGAGAAGCCAATAAAGACACCAAGGAAAACATTGGGGAAATTAGTTGTACTTACGAATTGAATTAAAGAAATGCGAAGGCGTGGGATCGTTCCCCACCTGCGGCAAGCTGTTTTTTCATCCACTTTCATTGTCATTAACATATAATCTCTTGAATTCAATTAGTACGTGCAAGTAGTTTCACCAATGTTTTTCTTGATGTCTTTGTTGGCTTCTCATGATATGTCCTGATCGACTGCCATACGTAGTTTCCTTATCGTGGCTCATTCGACCACTTAGTTGAATCTGCTAAATTATGCTTTCTGATCGATCTAGTCCACTGAACAGGCGATTGCAATGTAAAAGTTGCTCAGAAAGGGTGCTTTAAGTTGTAGAGAGTATATGTTGATTAGCTTGTGGCACCGGTGCGAATATCTGTTCCAAGTCATGAAAAAGTTTTCTGTGTTAGTACGTATTATTATACCGAGACCGCTCGGCGTTTAGATTTTGAAAGCGTTTACGAAATAAATGTACTTGTTTATTTCTCATCTCGAAGTGAAGATAATTGGGAAAACAAGCCATACTTAACACATCAAAGTCTTATGTTACATAGCATCTGCCATGTCCTTTTTTTTGCTATTAATGGCTTTGAACAGTTAACAAATGGCTTTGAAAAAACTTTACTTACGCTTCGGTTGGAATGAAAGGCGCTGGTCCTTGTATAAGAAAAACGAAAACTGTAAGAAATTGTCCCACAAAGGCAAAAAAAGCATCCATCTGGAACAGAAACGCTGGGAAATTATTGGGAATGAAGTTATCTCATTATATATAGGACTAATTAGTTTCCTTCCTGTTTTCGATACCTGTACTAGAAATGGAAAGCAGATGGTTGCTAATGCCACTTCTCTCAACTACTTCGTCAAACTATAAATTCCAATTGCCTGCTAATTACATTTGACGTAAATAAATACATCCAACCTTTTCTTGTTCAAATGGGGGCATTATGCTATAAAAACAGTGTGACCGAGTTCGCGTATTAGTTGCTGAGATGACGCAATGCACGGTCGGTGCTATGTGCCGTAAATGAAGGAAATATTTGTCAGTGCAGCATAAATCATACGGATTAAAAAAAGTATCTTTGTCACAGCTGAGCGCTCAAATGCGCGCTGTCTTAGCCTTAGGATACAAAAAAAAAAAGAAAAACTGGAGCCCTTCCGTAGTCAAGAAAAACTGTTACAAGAAAATTTGCGAACGCAAACTCAGTTAATGGTTGATGATTTGGGGATAATCAGGGGTCGGTGAACTACGGGAGAGGCGGGAAAAACGGCTGAGCTTTCATCTAACATTGAAAGCATATTTAGCGCCAGCGCACAAGGACAAAAGGAAGACGACACCACAACGCACCACACAAATCACCACACGCACCTCACCATGACACCACACAAATCTCCCTCCTGTCCTTGTTCGCTGGCACCAAATATGCTTTCAATGTCAGTTTACGAACGCGCCCAACAAATGGCAATGCTGAAATTTTTATCTAATTTCTTGATTTGTTTATGTGTCAGACAGATACAATTATGTTCAACTGCACAAAATTTTGGAAGGCATGCGGCTTATTCTCTGGACAGTTTAGGTCACTGTTCAACTAAGTTGCCTCCGACGCCAAAGAAATGTACTTGTCACTCAACATGCTAGCTGTCACTTGAACGACTACTTTGCCACGCCTTTGTATGCTGCAATTTCTGGACCGATTCGTTTATTATGCAGTGTACGTGGTTAAATGTTATAATCTTGTTCTAAAAAAATAGGAGCAATTCGTAAACATGCAAGAATAAATATAGTCCTTTATGGGGGAATGAATCTCCAATCAAAATGATAACCACAGCAAGTGGCGCACTACAGAGCAGGTGTCTCACTTCTCCTTTCATTCAGCTGCCTCATTCATCCTGAGGATTCAGGATGGAGTGACATCACTTTTCCCAAGGAAGAGTGGTTAATGAAGCCTAAGAGCACAGTGGCGGAAAGCAGTCCATATAGATGCAAATATGGAGATGTTTGTTCATCCACACGCCTACCCTGCTGTTATGGCTTTAGAATGGTAACAACAAAACTTCTAGTTATTTACTTTGTGCACTCGAAAAGGCGATTTTCCGTTCGTCTGCACTTCTCCACAACGAAGCGGTGACAAAATACTACAGAAGCGATATTCACATTGCCGCTTTTTGTGACGGGTTTCCTCAACTGCCTAGCTCAACTGCGGAGCTTAACTGGTGTTAAATCTATTTGAACTGTCCCACTCCTCCAACTCCCGCCTCTCCTCGCCTCTCTCCAATTTTTCAGACAAGCAAAGTGAATTAAATACATTGGATGGCGTAATCAAAGACACGCTGTACCTTTAGGTGACAGAAGAGGCCCAAAAGAAGCGTCGCAATTGTGTAGCTGGCAAACTGAACCATAAAGACGACGCCCAGCTTGGTAGTGTCGAGGCCAAACTGCAAAAGATGACGTCATTATCTAAAGATTTAATCCAATAACATGTTATAGTATTATTGAAGGTCCAATAGCTGCCCATTTGCTGCTTTACACACATGAAGCGCTCATCAGTCCCATCAACGAAAAATGTTTCACTTTAAAATCTATGCTAAGTGATCATCGTTATCATGATCAACTTATTTAAGTCCACGGCAGGGCGAATGCCTCTCCCAGCGATCTCAAATTACCCCTGTCTTGAGCCAGCTCACTTCATCTTGTACGTAAAAATTTCCCAATTTCGTCACACCACTAAATTCTCCGCAATCGTCGACAGTGCTTCGCTAGCCTTTGTACCTGTTCCGTAACTCTTATAGACCACCGGTTACCTGCCCAACGCGATACATGGCCTGCCTAAATCCATTGTTTTCCTTTTAATGTCAACTAGAATGTCAGATGCGCCTCTATTCTCTCTAGTTCAAACTTCAATCCATAACTTCTAAAGTTTCTACCCCATATGCTAGTACCGGTAGAGTTGAATGATTGTACACTTTTGTTTTCAGGTACATACCTGCCGTGGTTATTTAGTGGCTATGGTGTTGGGCTGCTAAGCACGAGGTCGCGGGATCGAATTCCGGCCATGGTGGCGGGATTTCGATGGGGGCGAAATGCAGGAACAGCCGTCTACTATGATGTTTTCTTTTTTGTTTTCAGGGATAGCGGTAAGTTGTCGGTCATGATATGGTAATACCTGCCATATGCACTCCTATGCATTTTTATAGTTCTGTATATTTTATCCTCGTGATCAAGATCCCCTGCAAATAATTCGCCTAGATAAACGTACTCTTGCACAGATTCTAGAAACCGACTGCTAATCCTAAAATTTCCTTAGCGTGCCAGTCTTATTAGCATCACCTTTGTCTCCTGAATATTAATCTGCAATCCTTCTCTTACACATGGTGGGCTATGGTCCCTAATCATTTGTTCCAAGTTATTTCCAGTGTTGTTGAGCCGGACAATGTCATATGCCAACCGGCATATGATGTAGGATTTCCAAACCATAAGGGCAGAGCGGGCAACACTGATCAATTTTATCGCAATAATGCAAAGGTAGCAGTCGTTGTAAGAAAGCCAAATAGGAGATAGAAATTAAAAGAAGTACAATCCTATGCTCCAACTTTCAGTCATGATGATCAATAGATAGAACTGTATATGAGTATGATGATTTATTAATGAAATAGTTGCAAACTCTGTATACTGTGGTCCTGGCAGATTTCATTGAGAAAATGAAGAAAAAGCAGGCTGTCCAACAGGTACTCGTCAACTACGACATCGAATCTATGAATAGTAGAGAAGATATGTTGTTGCGTTCGTGGAAATGAATCGACTTCGCATAACGAATAGTTTCTTCCAGAAGCGCAATAATAGGAAGTGAACCTGGAAAAACCCTAACGGGGAAACAACAACCGAAGGAAACGCGACGCATCTCTGCTTAAGGCTAAGAAGGCTGGCCTGTCGACGTCCGATTTGGGTTGTACATCCAGCAGACCTGTATTTATCAACGAGCATCTCTGCCCGGCTGTGAAGTGTTTGCTAGGCATGGCAATCGAGAAGAAACGTATTTCAAGGGGGAAGATGTGTGCACTAAACATGGGAATATATTCGTGTGGAAGGATGATCATTCGCGTTTCATTCATGTGCGCCACTCCCACGACCTGGAAAAGATTCGATTAACACTTGATTCTTGGTGCTTGAAGTACATTATACTGTAAAATGGCGTTAAACACCAATGGGATAAAGAGCACTTATGCTTCTGAGTGTATAAAATGACTAAAATGTTTTCATTTGAATATGTAATCGGCATGAAACATATTAGACCAGTTATGTACTCTTTTAGAAAGTTTTCGATTCGCTTTCGTTATAATAATGCTTGCGGAAACCTGATTTACATCTAAGGGTGTCGTTATAAGCAACTCAAATTATTTATCATTCTTTAATAATTCAACTGGCCGACCTGGTGGTAGAATATTGATGCATGTGAAAAAAGATATTTAATCTGTTATTATCGACCAGTGCAGTGTTGTGTCATCCGATGTTGAAAGTCCTGTTGTCAAGTCTAAAAAACATGTTATCGCATAGACGTACTGGCCACCGAAGGGAAATACGCTTAATTTCATTGAATATATTGCCACGAGACAGTAAACGGACTGTTACTGTGGGTCAGACGAAGACGACGGCGTCGAAGTGGCAAAAGGCGTGCGCGAAAGCCTTGCACCAGTCGCTGCAGCTTGTGGTTGCGGTAACCTTGTATATAGCAATAATTCGCAAATTTACGTTATCCCCGTAACATCTTTTATGGTGGAGGTGCTGGGTAAACCTGACGGTGTGCCGGCTTTGTCAATCAAGCACGGAACGTCGAAGCAGTCGCCGTCTTGGTTGCTCCGCAATGACCACCGTAGTGAGGATGGCTCAGTAGCCACCGGCTCCTGTGATTCTGTTACACCCACGAGACCCGGGAACTTTTCCCGGCACGGATGGCTTGGACCGCGACATGTACGAGCGCGTCAGCAGCCACAACAGGTGGGACTCCACGCTGATGTTAGGCAACGTGATTTTCTTCCTGAAAGGAAGTGCACGCGTGTGATACCAGACACATGAAGAAGATCTTACAAGTTGGGATGCTTGCAAGGCGAAGATCCGTGAGGTGTTCGGCAGACCATTTAGCTGTCAGCAGGTCGCTATAAAGGAGCTCGGATCCCACGTCCAAACATACACGTATTGTATGTATGTGAACTGTATGTTCACACGGTGAGCATACAGTTCACCGTACTACTGAATCGTACGTTTCGTACTTACAGGACGTACTGGACTTTTGTCGAAAAGCTGACACAAAAATGAACGAAGCTGACAAGATTTCGCACGTATTGAAGGGAATATCCGACGACGCGGTTAATCTACTTGTATTCAACTGTACGATGGTCGACGCCATAGTTAAGGAATGTCAACGTTTTTAACAAGCAAAGAGCCACCGCATCACCCGCCAGTTTATTCGACTATCTAACACCACCGCTACATCATCATGCGAGGACCTACCGATGTCTGCGCAGTCTACACCGTCGGAAGATGTAACTCGCACTGTCCGCCGCGAACTCGAAGCAATAGTTCCTACGGCCGTCCCTCCGGACGCTCAGTCAGCCAACCTGTCTACCGTGTCGCTCATACAAGCAGTCGTCTGCCAGGAGTTCGCGAACCTGGGTTTATCATTCGCCGTACGTCTGTTCCGTCCCTGCACCTGAACGTACTCCTGCACATTCCAACCAGAACCAGGTTTACCCTTCACGCCATAGAAACACGGATGACTGAAGAACGGCAGACGGCCGACCCATATGGTTCAACTGCTCGCGCGTGGGACGCATTGCCCGTAGCTGCAGTAGTAGCTGGTCATCGCTTTCACACTGGACCATTGGATCTTGGCGCCGCCCTGGAGGCAGCATTCGGCGTTCTTCCCATCACTCTGACCCACATGCTTCCGATTGCGCCATTCCACACTCCAGATTTAGCCGCTCACCGCCCCCGCAAGGCCGCCGATCTCTATCGCTACGACCATGCCGGTCGTGGTCCACTGCATGGTCTGGCACCTACGCTCTGGAAAACAGCCGTGCAGCTCCTGGAGGTGACGCTGCATCAACGACCCGGTATAAAAATCCTCTTTTTTACGGTGCCTACGCGGCCGAAAGCTTCTGGACATACAAGTAGACGACGTTACCATTACGGCCCTCGGTGACACCGGAGCGCACATTTCAATAGTGAGCGCTGCTCTCCGTAGTCAGCTCCGCAAAGTTATTACGGCTAAGGACACAGTACGGGCCGCTGATGGCAGTATGTATACTGCTCTTGTAATGTGCACTGCCCGAGTGTGCATTGCTGGCCACCAGACCACTGTTTTGTTTGCCGTGCTTGCGCGGTGTCCTCACGACGTGATCCTCGGCCTAGACTTTCTCTAGACACTCTGCCCTTATTGACTGCTTCCCAGGTGTGCTTTAACTGGAACTCCCTTTTGGCGCTCACGTAATATCCGACACTCCCAACCACTTATGTTCTTAGAGTTCCTTCATTTGCCACCGAAAGCCGCTACGTGCGCCCCATTACGCCCCTCTCCTCCTGTGTGCGGTGGCGAATATGTTGTCTCGACGTGAACACGATTCTCGACGTGTTCCGGACGCACTTTGTTGTCCTCCCACACTGTGGTTACGCACGCGAAAACAAAACCTGCCTGCCTCTTTTGAACTTTGGACTTTCTACCTATGTGCTGCCTGCCGGTATCGCGTTTGCCACCGTGTCGTCGTTGCAGGATTGCGATATTTCTACGTATGCCGTAGACGGCCCTCGCAGTGTTTCCGGCTCTCCCACAGCCATCGTGTCGCCATTTTGAAAAAAAAAACTGACATCTGCATATCTCCCGCTTACGCAAGCAGCCGATCTTCGTCAGGTGTTGTTGTCGTATACCAATATATTTGATCTCGAAAATCTTCCTTTATGCCAAAAATCAGTGTTTCAGCACCTTACCCACACTGGCGATGTAAGATCGGTTCACCGGCACCCTTATCGCGTTTCCGCTGCGGAAGGCGCCATAATACAAAATAGAGGTCACTAAAATGTTGGCCAAGGACATCATCGAACCGTCCTCAAATTCATGGGCCACTCCTGTAGTGCTGGTCAAGAAGGACAACACCTAGCGCTTTTGTGTTGATTATCGACACCTCAACAAGATGACGAAGAGAGGCGTTTATCCCTTGCCCCGTATAGAAGACGCACTCGACTGTCTGCACGGCGTCCACTATTTGTCGTCTATTGTCCTTCGCTCAGGTTATTGGCAGATTGCTGTTGACCCACTGGACCGTGAAAAAAACCGCATTCGTAACTCCAGATCCCCTCTACTACTTTAAAGTCACGCCTTTCGGTCTTTTCAATGCGCCGGCCATATTCGAGCGCATGATGGATTCGCTTCTTCGTGGCTTGCAATGGTCAACCTGCGTGTACTACTTTGACGATGTCATCGTTCTTTCGCCAACATTTCAGAGCCATCTTCAGTGCCTCTCCGCAATTCTCGAGGTATTCCGCAATGCCGACCTGCACCTGACCGACTCGAAATGACGTTTCGGACGCCGTGAAATAACAGTACTTGGCGATCACGTCAACGCGGCGGTTTTCTAGCCCGATCGTGAAAAAGTTCGTGCATTGAAGAATTTTCTTGTACCTTGTTCGGCTAAAGACGTACGAAGATTCATTGGATTGTTCTCTTATTTCCGCCGTTTCATTCGTAATTTCGCCGACCAATGCACGCTCCGTTACTGCGCTCCTCAGAAAAGATATTGCTTTTAAAGGGGGCTCGCCCCAATCTGTTGCCTTTTCGGCGCTTATCGATGCCCTGACAATTTCTCCTATTTGAGCGCATTTTGATCCGATTGCGCCGACAGAACTTCGCACAGATGCCAGCGGCCATGGAATCGGTGCCGTCCTCACGCAGCGTCAGGGCGAACCCGACCGCGTTATCGCTTACGCTAGACGCATGCTGTCTGCTCCGGAGAAGAATTACGCAGTCAAGAACGAGAGTGTTTTGCTCTTGTCTGGGCTCTCGCCAAATTTTGTCCCTACCTGTTTGGCCGCACCTTTATCGTCGTAACTGATCATTATGTTCTCTGTTGGCCTTCTTTGCTCAAAGACACTAGAGACCGCCTTGGTCGTTGGGCTCTTCGCCTGCAAGAATACTCGTTTTCGGTAGTACACAATTATGGTCAGCTTCATCAAGATGCCGATTGCCTGTCACGGCATCCCGTGGATTCCGCTGATGTCCCCGAGAGAGACACCGACACCTGCGTCTTGTCTATCTCGGACTTCGTTAATATACGGGACTAACAACGCCGTGACTCGGCTTTACGTTATGTCATCGACAGTCTTAGCTCTGCCACACCCGACCCTTCACTCCACTTGTTCTGCCTTCACGGCAGCACCTTATACCGCCACAATATGCATCCTAACGGCCCTGAACGGCTCCTGGTCGTGCCTCCCCATTTGCAGTCAGCTGTCCTCCGCCAGCTTCAGGATGAACCCACTGCTGGTCAACTTGGTGTCACTCGCACTTATGATCGCGCCAGGCGCCGCTTCTTCTGGCCTGGTCTCTGCCGCTCACTGTAACGATATGTCACTATCGGCGACTAATGCCAGCGCCGCAAGCGACCAGCTGTGCTACCTGCCGGTCTGCTTCATCCTGTCGACATTCTCGCCGAACCGTTCTTTCGTGCTGGGCTCGCCCTTCTTGGCCTCTTTCCAACCTCGACATCAGGAAACAAATGGGTCGCCGTCGTGACCGATTACGCGACGCGATACGCAATTAACCGCGCCATCCCAACCAGCTGTCGTAAGTATGTCGCCGACTTTCATCTTCATGACATCATCTTGCATCATGGTGCTCCTCGACAACTGCTGACTGATCAAGACCGGTACTTTTTGCCTCGTGTCATCGAGGACATCCTTCGTTCATGCTCTACCCGCCACACGCTCACAACTGCTTATCACCCACAAACAAATGGACTCACAAAGCACCTGAACTTAATTTTGACCAATATGCTTTCAATCTATGTTCAATCAACCACCGCGATTAGGACGCTACTTTGCCCTGTGTTACTTTCGCCTACAACTCGTTCAGGAATGACACCACTGGTCACTAGCCGTTTTATCTTCTGTATGAACGTGAACATTCTCTGCCTCTCGATACTTTACTTCCCGCTGCTCTAAGCTCATCCACTACGTATGTTCGCAATGCCATAGCGCGTGCCGACACAGCTCGCCAGATCGCTCACGAACGGCTCACAGTGTCCCGGGCTTCCCAAAAAGCCCTGCACAACACACAGAGTCATTTGTTACTCCTCAGGTGTCCTCGTGTTAATGCAGTCTCCGTCCCGCCGCATCGGGCTCTCCGAACAGCTTTTGTCCCGCTACGACGGTACTTACAGGGTGCTACATCAAGCCACCGACGTTACATACGAAATCGAAACTGTCATCCAGCCACCGCCGTCTACGCCACCGCCCTCTCCTGCAGTGCACGTAGTGTGACTTAAGCCGTACGTAACGGGTCCCTCTGGTTCGCCATCATCATCATCATCAGCATGGTTATGCCCACTGCAGGGCAAAGGCCTCTCCCATACTTCTCCAACTACCCCGGTCATGTACTAATTGTGGCCATGTTGTCCCTGCAAACGTCTTAATGTCATCCGCCCACCTAACTTTCTGCCGCCCCCTACTACGCTTCCCTTCCCTTGGAATCCAGTCCGTAACCCTTAATGACCATCGGTTATCTTCCCTCCTCATTACATGTCCGGCCCATGCCCATTTCTTTTTCTTGATTTCAACTAAGATGTCGTTTACCCGCGTTTGTTCCATCACCCAATCTGCTCTTTTCTTATCCCTTAACGTTACACCTATCATTCTTCTTTCCATAGCTCGTTGCGTCGTCCTCAATTTCAGCAGAACCCTTTTCGTAAGCCTCCAGGTTTCTGCCCCGTAGGTGAGTACTGGTAAGACACAGCTGTTATACACTTTCCTCTTAAGGGATAGTGGCAACCTGCTGTTCATGATTTGAGAATGCCTGCCAAACGCACCCCAGCCCATTCTTATTCTTCTGGTTATTTCTGTCTCATGATCCGGATCCGTGGTCACTACCTGCCCTAAGTAGATGTATTCCCTTACCACTTCCAGTGCCTCGCTACCTATCGTAAACTGCTGTTCTCTTCCGAGACTGTTAAACATTACTTTAGTTTTCTGTAGATTAATTTTCAGACCCACCCTTCTGCTTTGCCTCTCCAGGTCAGTGAGCATGCATTGCAATTGGTCTCCTGAGTTACTAAGGAAGGCAATATCATCAGCGAATCGCAAGTTGCTAAGGTATTCTCCATCAACTTTTATCCCCAATTCTTCCCACTCCAGGTCTCTGAATACCTCCTGTAAACATGCTGTGAATACCATTGGAGATATCGTATCTCCCTGTCTGACGCCTTTCTTTATTGGGATTTTGTTGCTTTCTTTGTGAAGGATTACGGTGGCTGTTGAACCGCTATAGATATCTTCCAGTATCCTTACGTATGGCTCATCTACACTCTGATTCCGTAGTGTCTTCATGACTGCTGAGGTTTCGACTGAATCAAATGCTTTTTCGTAATCAATGAAGGCTATATATAAGGGTTGGTTATATTCCGCACATTTCTCTATCACCTGATTGATAGTGTGAATATGGTCTATTGTTGAGTAGCGTTTACGGAATCCTGCCTGGTCCTTTGGTTGACAGAAGTCTAAGGTATTCCTGATTCTATTTGAGATTACCTTAGTAAATACTTTGTAGGCAACGGACAGTAAGCTGATCGGTCTATAATTTTTCAAATCTTTGGCGTCCCCTTTCTTGTGGATTAGGAATATCTTAGCGTTCTTCCAAGATTCCGGTACGTTCGAGGTCATGAGGCATTGTGTATATAGGGCGGCTAATCTTTCTAGAAAAGTGTTCCCACCATCTTTCAACAAATCTGCTGTTACCTGATCCTCCCTAGCTGCCTTCCCCCTTTGCATAGCTCCCAAGGCGTTCTTTACCTTTTCCGGTGTTACTTGTGGGATTTCAAGTTCCTCTAGACTATTCTCTCGACATTTACAAGGTATGCCTGTTCTATTTTTCTGATACTTTTGTAAACCCATATTCACTGTCTAAATCTTGCCGGTTGATTCTACAGCGCCTTTTGTGCTCCCCACATGTCTGGTAGGCTTTTCTTGTGCTCCCCACATGTCTGGTAGGCAGCAGCGCGTGGAAGCGAACGAATGACTGAATGAATGAAATGATCAGAAGTGAGCAACAAAATTTTTGCGCTGCCTTGAGATGCGAATTACCTGTCTGAGATGTGGCTCCAATGTAGGTTCATTAAATCCCATGATGATCCAGCATAACATCACAGTAACCATATCAATTACGAAAACTGGATCAATGAGTAGCTTGTGCAACTTCATTTGCTTCTTCGGAGACTCGGAGCTTGAACATCCTTGAACATCTGAAATTAGTCAAATAAAGAAACTCTAGCAAACTCTTATTACCAGTTTTTGTGGGGATGACTAAGCTGTTTTGAATGGAAATATGACATTGTGAGAATTTTTCGTTTACCTACTTTTAGCCCTCCCTTGTTGTAAGCATTGTATGCCTGTATTTACGCGCTAGTACGGTGGAAATTAATAAGTGGGTTTGCTGCTTTCTTGTCCCCTGTGGGGGTGACGCTACGTGGTGATGCGAATTGCTATCAGTGTTAATCGTAATATTGTTTTACAGATGGATTGAGTCTGTCAAATTAGCAAATCAAATAAACAGGGTGGTAGCAATGGGGCCAAGAGTGTATTATGCTGATTCTTTTTCCTAATTTTTTTTTTACATTATGCTTCTGTGTTAGGGTTCTGTATCGTACACATCAGCTTAAAGCCTGACACTCAGGCTGGCAGGGCTTTACAAATAAATAAAAAATTATTAAATCGTTGCACATGGCCGAATTCTTATGTTGCACCAGCCAAACTCGCACTTTTAGAATGTGAATTTCATGTAAATGTGATAGGCGCAACATTTGTTGTATCTTTAAGAAGGCTTAGATGATCGTTAAGTGAGTCCCTGTGAGCGCCATTTTCCGATGTCTGTGAGCGAGCTAAGCAAGGCGTTTTTGGAACTATGGATTTTTTTTGTGGATTGCCATAAATCAGGTTGTTCAAGAATTACACCTGGAAAGCTTTATTTGTAATAATTACAGCTCTTTATTACCTTTTAGGGGTTTCGCAGATAGTCTTTTCGAGGTCGTCGTCCAAGGCAGGGAAAATCCGAGCAGCGCTGCTATTACGAAGAATGGCAGTGGGTAGGCCCAGGCCTAAGGACGAATCGGGTAAATTTACGCCTACAGGCCAACGTCGACACAGATGGTAAACGGATGGAGAGGTTCAAAATAACAGCGAGACAATAGTCCAAGTGGCAGCACTTTAAACGCAATACAAGAGTCTTTTATTTATGTATATATTATCTATATAGTATTTGCACAGTCGGTCTTATATTTCACTTACGTCAATGAGTACTCCGCCGAGGCCGGTCCCAACCATGTTTCCCACGCCCCATAGGAACTCCATTGTGGACTGAAGAAAAAGAACTTTCTGAGTAAAGATCAGGACTTTATTCAAAAATTTCCTGGTGCTAGAATTGTTCGTCAGAGCAAATACCAGTCATTCCTTATGCTTAACAGTTGATTAGTGAAGGGGGCCCACCAACACTAACGAGTAACAAACGAAGAGTTTTGTGAATGTTCTTCCTGGTGTTAGCTTTAACTTTCTTAGCTTTAACAAGAAAAGGGGGAAACCGAGGGCCTTCATTTCTTGTCACTCCCAACCATATGAAGCCAACAGACAATAAAGCCAAGAAAAGTGTAGAGGAAAGAAACTATAGACAGGTGCAACTTGAGAAGACAGTAGAGGCCACGGCCAGAGGACCAAAGCGCGGCAGCCGATTGCCTCCGCGAGTAAAGAAATAGTCCCGCTGCTGCGACTGGGGCCAGTTCAAAGCACGGGCTGCCATGTCCTGCGTCGGCGGGGTCACCGGCCGTCCGGCTCATCACGTCACTCTAGAGTGCGCGCCCATTGATCGAGGCTCGTGTGCATCCGCCTTGGAGGGGCAACTGCGGCTGCCTTCTGAAGTTGCACCTGCCTACAGGAGGAAACTGAAACTGGTCGAAAAGATGATTTGCAGTTCCACCAGTGACAGCGGAACCCACACTTTACGCATTACACTTGCTATGCTCTAGCTATCGTGCTACTGCAATGGCTATCCTCCCGTCCACTTCATTGTGTGTTTCTGCGTCTGTGCTGGATTTGGCACTGCGAGTCTTAGCCAGCGCCACTGATGGCCGCAGCACATGGCGGGACACATTGTTTTCACCCCAGGACTCACGTACTACTCCGTGGCAGCTTTAAATGCCCAAAACAGAACTACTTCAACAAGACCCCTATGTAAGCTTCTCTATTCTTTAATGTTGCAACTATTTTATTGTCGTACGTTTACTGACATCTACTTTCTATGATTATCTCCAAAATAGATTGTATTGGAAGATAAATAGTGGCAACCGTCGGGTACCATTGATACACACACTGTAGTGTAGATCGTTTCATACATTGCACGAAACACATCCTTCATTTTCCATGTATCAAGGCGCATGCCGATTTCTGGACGGTTAGGATCTTCATTAACACATTATTCCGTGAAACTTTTCGCTTAATATGAATTTCTACAAGTTGAAATTTTTGATGAAACTTCCTTTTTTAGATTTTTGCACACCATTTTGAATGAGTGGGCATCATGCAGTTTCATTTGTGGAAGAGCACTAATCTTAACTTAAGGGGATGGCATTATTGTACTTTGCTTTTGATGAGATTTAACGCCCTGTTGGTTGATCGACATTGTATTTTTTCTCACCACACTATCACACAGCTATGAAGTTGGCTTCAGAACGTCAGGAACAAAGAGCAGCGGCTGCCTGCCTTCGTAACAACCTTTAGCTTGGTGTCAGCTGCCATTTCCATATGCATGTACAAGTGAAACGTATAAATGCTCTCGTTGAACAATTGTTGAGATGATTTGAATAAGATAGTTTTCATTTCAAAGAGAAAGCTAAACTACATGTTGTGTATTGAACGGTGCGTAATGTTCTATGTACAGCATTATTCAGTTTTTAAAGTGCTGAAAATTAACCAACTTCAAAACAAAAATTTGGTACTTTGTAACTCTGCACAAAAGAGATATCAGCATTCTACAAGCTGGATCTGTAGACCGTCCGTTAGAAGCCCTAATCACTGTTAATAATTAGTTCACATTGATCCAGGGTACGCCGTTTAAAGAATTGGGAAAACGTTTTTGTTGCTTAGTTAACGAGTTGTAAACTTGAGACTTCGATTTTTAAGATTGTTCTAGATATCTGCAAAACAAGACATAATTGATGACCATTAGTCAACTCTTCTTCTTGCCATTGGAATAGTTTACCATATTTTGAATACGCAATAGACCTCATGAAATTCAGTGCAGTGATTGCCATGCAAGATGATTTCTCCATTCTCATGTATTTAGAAAGGTCTCCTTAGGTAATGGTCCCTATTCAGGTACGTTTACTGTGGGGGCCTCCGCTTGGCCCTCGATGAATATAAACTCGAAAAAATTGAGAACGTGGTCGGCCGGTATACCCTAGCTAAAACAATTAATGAAAAATAAAGTGAGCACGTCCCATTTAAAAGAAAGATTGCACTGGGATCTACTGTAAAATTGAAGGGCTAAATTATGTTTAAAATCTTTTGTAGTATCTACCACTCACTATTTTTCCTCCTTATTATACTTCTGAGTGACTTGATCACCTTTATAAAATACTATAGTTCATATATGTAGGACAGCCACCCCTTGCTGACAACGTTTTCCCGCGAGAAGTACAGTATACTGGAATAAGCTATACCCTCACACGGTGGTGAAGGCGACTTCTCAAGAATCCTTTTTTTTTTTTGCTTCTTTAAAGGCCATCAATGATTCCTGTGACATTATACGAAGCGCGTGAAATTCTTGCAGCTCCTTACCAGTTGTGCTATTTTCCCCTGGTTTTTCTTTTTTAACTTCTTTTCTTGTTATCTCGAGATAACACACCAGTCTCATTTTACATCTCAAGGCGTAAACATGCAACTTTAAGTTATGTGAACACCCGCAAAAATGCTGAACGTGCAAATATTGTTTGCTTTTCTGTTCGTATTGCCTGCCTGTTTAGTGTGCGTTCTGTCTGCGTTCTATGGATGCATTTAATGTGTGCGCTACGAATGGTTATGTATGTAAACTCCTATAGCGCATGAAGTTCATCAGCTCTTTTATCATATGTATGTAACTCACCTCCCTTTCCTCCTCCCCTTCCCCTGTGTAATGCCGATAGGCTCTGTGGGTATATAAAAAGCAAAATGAAATAAATAAAAATTTCGAGGACACGTTGGTACTTCTTATGAGTTCTGAATGCAAAAGCATTAATGTCCGATTGAGCGCCGCTGAGCGGTCCTTCGAGTTGTGGACACCTCGCGGGGAAGTGAGCGCGTTGAGACGCTTGGGGCGTTTTGATTTGGCCTTACCGAACCGCAGGTAAAACGCAGCGAGAGCTTGCGTGGATGAGGAACGCGTGAATAACGCAGGCTTCCGAGAGTGAAAGCGAAGGTGGCATGAAGCCCTCTTCTCACACGCAGCACCAGGCGGGTTGCTGCAGAAGCAGGTGCTGTTCCCTTTCGCCTGCTCTGCTCCGCCGAGGTGCGCTCATGCATTTTTCTAGGTGGCTTTGGCTCGTGCCGACCCTTTCACTGTTTACAAGCATAGGCTCTGGACGGTTTCCGGTTTTGCTCATTGACGTAGCCCGCTCAATTTAGCGAACAAGAAAGGCATTGGCTGCGATTGTGACTGCGCAAGAGTGTGTTAAAATTTAAGCCTGCAGATTTTCAGCACTTTTCCTCGGTACATAACAACAATTTTACAAGTGAATGTTGCCCTTAGTTAACCGGAAGTTTTTATGCACTTGTATTGAGGCATAACGCGCATGTCTTTTATCTGAAAACTTCAAAGTAGACTTTCCACCAGTAAAACAACTTAAAAACGGGCTTTGTGTCCCGGCGCAGTAGACTGATAAGGCCCATGATGGGAAATTTCTTGGGAGCGTACTCTCGCTGCAGTTATCGCGCAAGTGAAACCGTCTTAGCGCGGTTCCGCTGGTACAGACGCCATCTTTTTAGCTCAATGCGCTATTTGGCGCTTTCGCATTAATAAGCAAATACGCCGTGCACGTACGTTGCAGCCTGGGGTGCATGAGTGAGTTTTCAATATTAAGAAAAAAACGTTGGCATCTTCAGATTCGCACCTTGGTCGCGAATAAAAGACAGGTGATTACTTCGTTATACACGCTGAATACGCTTTCTCAATTACATATTATTTCTTGGCAGATTTCCTTCCATTATCCGTTCGAGTGATTCGTAAAAGAAAAATCTGTAAGTGGGCACTGCCTAAATCATGATTATTTGCTTATTCAATTCTGCCGCCCTTCTGGTGCAAGCGTGGTGAGCGAGTTCGGGGAGAAAAGAATGTGACTGCCCGTCACTTCTCGTTCATTTTGGGTGAAACGCCTCGCTTTTCCAGAACGACTTGAAACACGGAATAGTTCGCTGCTAAAAAATACTTAGTCAATGCATAGAAACGAAATTCTTTTAAAGGAAAGCATGAGACTTACTATAATAAGGCCCACGTGCATGGGAAACTCCGACGTCACTACTGCGTATGCCGAAACGAGAAACACCGTCGAAAAGAAGCCGCCCACGATGGCAAGTGCTATACACTGTCCAAGAAAAACGTTGCCGCCGGGTGACCAGTACATCAACCTGCCAGAAAAGCGCAATTTAATTATAGCTTAAGAGGACAAATGCAGTGAGTAAAGAGTAGGCAGGTTTATTTCGCTTGGTTAACAAATAATTCTAGCCATAAAGAACTCGCAAAATTGCCCTGCGCTTCACCAATATCAGGAAAGATAAAAAACTAAAGGTGGCGAAGTTACGTTTATTTTCACGTTATATTTACTAATTAAGTATTCTTGCTCATAAGTCTAAAATGCATTTTCTCGCAGTGATGCACTTTCAAGTACTTTTACACTTGGTAAATAATTCGAAACAAGTCACGATTTCTAATAAACTGCATTTCTGTATGTATAGATGCATCATTCTGGGGCCCTGTAACGTAAAACGTTTCCAATCTGTTTCTCTTCCAATCTCCTTATGTCAAATTTACGTAACCGCCAACGCAGCATCGGGCGGTGACCCGCAGCGTTGTTCAAATAGCCCAATCAAACGGTCAAGATGTTCAGAGAAAGTCACTTTTGTTTGCTTGCTTTTACAGCGAACGGCATTGCCTACCTTGACACGTTCTTCTCTAATTGTTTGACTAGGCGCGAGGTGCACGCAAGATGTGGAGAGGGTTTTGGTGTGGCCGAGCTAGCGCATTGAACGAAGATAACCGTATGAGGACTGTGGGGCCAGCGTCTGGGATTTTCCTCCACCTCTTACTTAGCTCACGGTGGATGGTCAAAAATAACGGTGGCATGGAACGGAAGTATAAAAATGCGGCTAAAATGGATCGTCCCCGAAAAATTGTTTGCTGAGCAGTGCCGTGTACGCGTCGGTAGGGCTCGAGAATGTCATTGTGCGATGCATAATTCTTTATCCCTGTTAACTGCTGGTGGCTCGAAAAAATTTTGACGAATCGCTGAGGGCTGATTGCAGATATAAAATAGAAACATTTGGAATTGTTTTACGTTATAGCACTGCTATACTAATTACTTTCGAAGACGTCGCTTTTAATTCTCGATGATTGGTTACACCAGTAAAGCTGGGCCTGACGACAACAGTTGTGATTCTATACTCTTTCTGGCACTATTGTTACCAGACCGGAAAACCCTTGGGCTAATTGTTGTCAGAGCAACAGAAAATTTCACATTTTATGAGTGATATGTCGAGAACACGGCATGCATTCCTTTACGTGCATACCACGTGGCGCGGCCATGCTGCTTCGCAATTATAATAGAGGTGATGTACGCAAACATCTATGCATAAGTAAAATGGCTTATCATTCAATATGTACAATATGAAAATGCGGGTTCAAACGTACAGCCTCGCGCATTTTTAGCTATGTCGCGCGATGCCAAACACACGCCCTTTTATAGTCTTACAATGGCGATAATCAGCGAGACTGACAGAAGTACGCATGGGCGCACGAATCATTCTCTAAAGCAAGCGTCGCCTGCTACTCTGTTCCCTCCAAGGCGACACACACCCAAATCACAGTGTGCTCGCGCGATACAGCTGAAAATGTGAGAGGCTGTAAAGAGCAGAACTCTTTTTAAGCCCTCCACTTTCACATCGTTCAAAGCTAACACGAAAGAATATTATATATGGGTCATGGATAGCAGTTTAGCGGATCCTATGTCTGTGTCAAGCAGAAAGACCCGGATCGTTGTGGCTTCAAGTGGTATTGTGGAACAACAAATTGAAAGGAAAATTTTGAGGCAGAAATTATTCTTAATTATCTATCATGTGAAGCATTTCTGAAAAGTATGGACGACGCAAATATTTTCAAAGAGGGTCGACAATGGTATGACGATGATGGTGTGACGACAACTGCATGAGGACCACGGGATGATGACGCTGGCTTGAAGACGATGGCGGCGGGGCAAAGAATAGATGGCGACTATGGGATGACGACGCTGGAGTGAAGACGATAGTATAACGATGGCGGCGTGTCGACCATCGTATGAATACGATGGCATAACGGCGACTGCATGTCAACTATGAGATGTGGACGCTGGAGTGTCGACGATGGTGTGACGGTGACGGAGTGATGCTCGTAGGATGACGACGCTAAATTTATTACGATTATATCATGCACGACGACGACATGATGACTCTATTGTGACAACGACTGTTGGATGACAACAGTGCGTCGATGGCATGACGACAAAGGGATTAAAATATGAAGACAGTATGACGACAAAGGTGTGACGACAAAGGCATGACGACAATGGGTTGGCGACAGTGCAATCACTACAACAAAATGTCGGTGATGGAACGACCACAATGGCATGACGGCGAGATTGTGATGACGACGCGATATCGAAAATGGCATGACAACAATGAAATACGACGCTATCACGATGACGGCTCGAAGATGGCGTGACGGTGATGACGATCGTATAGACGATGACGACGGCGTGATGGTTATAATGACGCAGTGACAACAGAGTAAGAAGAGCGGAGAGATGACGATAACATCACAACGAAAGAATGATCGCAATGTGATGAATGCAATGGTAGGACGACGACAGAATGACGGCGCCAGCATGACAATGACGGCATGTTGGTGCTGAGGCTCACGTCTACGCTCGAGTTCATCACCTGCCGCCGCGGGCCGCCATTATTCGCCCTGTATTCGGCGTTTGAACCGTGTCCGATAACGACAAATTAGGCTGCCTTATTTCACACTCTATCGAATGTTTGTTTTCGCCTTGTCTAGCGGCTTTTCGAGCTGCACTACCGCCAGGGTCGGCCAACGTTTTTCAAAGACCAAATCCGCGCGTCTTAGCAAGTGACCTTGCTGTAACCTTGACACCGACCAGGCAAGGAAATATTTCGCATTTAAAATGAGGAACACGTCAGTTGAAAAGATGAGCTACATGAATTGAATAAGTCGTTGTGCAACTATGATCGTGTGTACTGTTGAAGTTTCGTACAGACCTAACAATTTCATGCTGAATTCTACCGTTAGTACTGTAATGTCAATTATCGTTTGCATAAAGATAATAGAACCATATGCATTCTGTTTTACAAATTATTGATGAAGCGGTTTTAGTTTTCACTAATGCAGCTAACTACATATGTTGATTGGATAGACACTCACCCAAGAAGAATGGTGAACAGTAAGAAACCAATCTGTCCTGACAAATAACACTTCCGTGGTGATCCAAAGGCCATCTTGAAGAAAAATAACGCTGCACTAGAAGCTTCATTTGCATAGCTAGAAATAATGTGAGTCATCACGGTTCAAAGGGTACAAACTGAAAAAGTTCAAAGAATTTAAACTTACAATTCGTTCGCTTACTACAGATCCCAGTAACATTGCGACCTTGACTGCAGAAAAGAAAAACCCGTACTTCCAAGCTTCCAGACCAGCCGCTGCAGCCTGTGTGCATGTAGAAAAAAATGAGGGGGGGGGGGGGGGGCAGGAGGAGATATATACATGTCAAGCGAAGCAGAAGTCAGGAAAGCGAATCGCTTCTGCGTGAAGCAGATCACAACAGGTAAAGGGTGCCTCACTGCCCACGAAGCTCAGTGAGTCGTGGGAAACGCGCCAAGAAGATGGCCGGCCAATGCAAGACACGGGTTGGAGTCACAAATTGTTTGAGGCTCTCTTCCTCTATTACTTTCCAGGGACCAATTCACAGGGTCCTATTGCCGCTGCTGCGGCAACGTGTGCAAACAGGGGCTTGATGTTATTTTTTTAATTTTTAGTATAGGTTTTTGACCTCGACGTCTAGATCTTCTAAAGATGTCTGTGTGTCTTAGCCCCTTCACTTTGCATGTGTGCAGGGGCATAGCCAGGAGAGGAGGGGTACTTAAGAGGCTTCAGCCCCTCCCCCCAATTTTTTTGTGCGGTCATGCACTGCCGACCAAAACAAGCCACGGCGCACGAAATTATTCTGGATTTATTCGTCTAGAATCTCTTTTTCGCCCTCGACAATACTTTTCGGCGCGAACATTGCGAAGTCGGGCTGGAGTTCATGGCAACGCCCGTGCTCCTGGAGTCACATAACGCGAAAAGCCGATGCGAGCGCAAAGTGTCAAGGGCGTTTTGATGGCGAGAGGGCTCCTCACCGCATCACGCGGAGGCCACGGAATCTACGGAGCGCATGGATTTCAATGCCGGAACTTTATGGGTATAAAGTTCTCATAAACTTTTGATTCGAAAGGTGCATTGACATTTGCAAACTTGTGCTTTGAATTTTCCATCCCGGAACTTTGTGGGTTGCTTGAAATGATCTCTTCGAATGCTGAAATGATCTCCTGAAATGATCTGCTTGAATGAAATGGTCTCCTCAATGAAATGGGCTTCAGTCCCCAGTGGCTGCGGAACACCTGACCAAGGCGGCGGTCAGACTTGCAACGCAGCAGAGGGTGCTAAGCATATCTGGGTACGGACAGGCCGCCAATGAAAACTGACCTTTGCAACGTGTAACACCCTAATCCTGTCTAATGAGGCAAGCTTAGCAGGTGTCTTCGAAGAACTATCAGACAACGGCAATTGGTTGAGATTATCGGCCTTAGTGAGATTAGAAGACCTGGTGAGGCTTACACATTGCTGAATAACTGCCATGTGCTCTGCTATAGAGGTCTCCCGGATAAGAAGCAATACGGGGTAGGATTCCCAATCCATAAAGACATAGCGGGCAACATTGACGAATTCTACAGCATCAACTAGAGGGTAGCAGTAGTCGTAGTCAAACTCAATAAAAGGTATAGATTAAAGATAGTACAAACCTACGCTCCAACGTCCAGTCACGACGATGAGGAAGTAGATCAGTTTTATGAAGATGTTGAATTAGCGATGAGAAAAGTACAAACGCGGTATACAGTAGTAACGGGGGACTTCAATGTAAAAGTGGGGAAAAAGCAGGCGGGGGAACAGGCAATTGGTAACTACGGTGTCAATTCTAGAAATGCTAGAGGTGAGATGCTGGTAGAATTCGCAGAAAGTAATGAGCATCGAATAATCAACACTTTTTCAGGAAGCATAGCAACAGAAAGCGGATATGGAAAAGCCCTAATGGTGAAACAAGAAATGAAATCGATTTCATACTTTCTGCCGCTCCCAGCATAGTGCAGAATGGTGAAGTGATAGGCAGGGTAATGTGCAGTGATTATAGGTTAGTGAAGGCTAGGATTCACCTAAATTTGAAGAGAGAAAGAGCAGAATTGGACAAGGGAAAACAGGTCAACGTAGAGGGAATAAGGGTAAAAGGAGAAAAATTCAAGGTGGTACTTGCAAACAAAGAGATGATGATGATAGAGCTAATAAATGAAACCCTTAAGTAGGCTGGCTTCAGAGGCACCAATTGAGCTGGGAGGCAAAGCCCCAAGGCAACCACTAAGCAAGCTCTCCAAACTAACAAATGACCTAATAAAGAAACGACGAAGAGTGAAAGTGTCCAACTCAAGAGATAATGTAGAATTCGCGGAACTTTCAAAACTGATCAACAAGGCGAAAATAAGCGATATACGAAACTATAACGTGAGAAAGAGTGAGGAAGTCGTAAAACATTGACGCAGCCTGAAATCAATGAGAAAGAAACTTGGCATAGGACAAACCAAGATGTATGCACTGAAAGATAAGTAGGGTAATATTATCCCTAATAATGAATGTATAATAAATGCAGCGGCAGAATTATATACTGACCTGTACAGTACCCAGAGGACTCAGGAGAACTTCATTCGGAATGATAATGAACAGGACATAGAAACTCGTCCTATAACTATAGATGAGGTCAGAAGGGCCTTGCAAGACGTGAAACCGGGAAAAGCGGCAGGAGAAGTTGGAATAACAGTCCATTTAATCGAATAAGGAGGAGACATAATGCTAGGAAAACTGGCGGCTCTCTATACGGAGTGTCTATCGACTGCAAGGGTCCCAGAAAACTGGAAGAATGCAAACATTGTACTAATCCACAAAAAGAGAGACATCAAAGAACTGAAAAATTATTTGCCTATCTTTTAGCTTAATCCTAGTATTATATAAAATATTCACCAAAATAATCTCCGATAGGATAAGGGCAACACTGCATTTTAGTCAACCAAGGGAACTGGCTGGCTTCAGGAAGGAATTCTCTACAATCGATCACATCCATGTCATTAATCCGGTTACCGAGAAATCCGCAGAGTACAATAAGCCTCTCTATAGGGCTTTCATAGATTACGCAAAAGCATTTGATTCAGTAGAGATACCAGCAGTCATAGAGGCATTGCGCAATGAAGGAGTACAGACCGCTTACGTAAATACCTTAGAAAATGTCTGCAGAGATTCCACAGCCACCTTAATTCTACACATGAAAAGTAGGAAGATACCTATAAAGAAAGGAGTCAGACAAGGAGGCCCTATCTCTCCAATGTTATTCACTGCGTGTTTGGAAGCTATTCAACTGGGAAGCAACCTTCGGTTTGCCGATGACACTGTTCTGTTCAGCAACACTGCCGGCGAGTTACAACAAATGATTGAGGACCTTAACTGAGAGAGCGTAAGTGTGGTCCTGAAGATTAAGATGCAGAAGACAAAGATAATGATGAATTACCGGACAAGAGAACAAGAATTCAGGATCGCCAGCCAGCGTCTAGAGTCGGTGAATGAGTACGTTTACCTAGATCAACTTACACAGGGAACCCTGATCATGAGAAGGAAATTCACAGAAGAATAAAAATGGGACTTGAAAGAGCGTAGGTTAGGGCGTGTTGGTATTCCATAACTGAGGCTTTTAGCGCACGAAAAGGGACGAAAGACAGTGGCTAGACGCCTGTGTCTTGCAGTTTGTCTTGCAGTGTCTTGTGTGGCAAGACGCCTGTGTAATAGTGCTGTGTCCGCGTCTTGCCACTGTCTTTGGTCCCCTTTCGTGCGCTAAAAACCTCAGTTATGGAAAACCTCAATAAAAATGGGTTGGAACGCATAAGGCAGACATCCTGAGCTCCTCACGGAAAGCTTACCGTTATCGTTGAAAAGGAAGGACTACAATCAGTGAATTTTACCGGTGATGACATGTGGGGCAGACTTGGAGACTAACAAAGAAGCTTGAGAACAAGTTAAGGACTGCGCAAAGAGCGATGAAACGAAGAATGCTAGGCATAACTTTAAGAGACAGAAAGAGAGCGGTTTGGATCAGAGAGCAAACGGGTATAGACGACATTCTAATTGACATAAAGAGAAAAAGATGGCGCTGGGCAGGTCATGTAATGCGTAGAGTAGATAATTGTTGGACCATTAGAGTACAGAATGGGTACCAAGAGAAGGGAAGCGCAGTAGAGGACGTCAGAAGACTAGGTGGTGCGACAAAATTAGGAAATTTGCGGGTGATAGTTGGAATCGGCTGGCGCAGGACAGGGGTACTTGGAGATCGCAGAGAGAGGCCTGCTTACTGCAGTGGACATAAAATAGGCTGATGATGATGCTGATGATGATGATCACAGAAAAGAATATCAACATTTTTTTTCATCTACACCAAGGCATCCATGTCAAGAGCCGGCGAAGGTAACTACCTTCTTATTTTTTTCTACTTCGACTTTTATTCGCGGAGACACATTAAGCCTCTTTTCTTTTCTTTTCTTTTCTTTTCGCTAACTGCGGGCTGCCGGAGCCAGCCAGTGCTCATGTCCTTTCTCGTGTTGCCCCGATCACTGCGAGGCGTACTTCGGTGCGCGTTCGTTTTTATGCGAAGCATACTAGCCGCACAACCACGCTCTTCCTTGCTGCGCCGCGCGCGGCCGCGTAGCTACCATATGACGTCATAACAGCTGCAAAAGCGGAGGCTCAACTCGTGCGCTCGCGTGCGGCCGCGTAGCTACATAGCCGGGTCTCAGCTCGTGCGCTCGCCTGCATGAGTTGTTTCTTCGTCTAGCCGAACCGAATATAGCCAAGCAACAGCAGTTCACCAGGCTAAACAGTGGTTCAACAACTAAAATAAATGCTAGTATGCTTCGCATCCTGGGCTTAACCTTAGCTAAGCCACAGCCATTTTTTTTAGCCGACTGTATTTTGGCCTGGCAGAGTTTTGGACGCTTTTTGGCTAGCAAACAAGAAAAACAAACAATGATCGCTCGCCGCCATCGCTGTTGGAATTCGACGGAGTGCAACGTTTTCGCTTGAGGGCATCACCTTCACTTCGATGTTATCGCAACCTCTCTGGGAAGTCTTTTGTCTCACCGGAGTAGGACACCGAGCAATATGCGTATGATTCTCTGTGGACAAAGCGTACGTCTGACGTTTTCTTCGATATTCCTTCCGTAGCGACATTAGGTGCTTAAAGTAGGCATTGGATTGTGGCCAAGATGCTTTTGTTGGCCAAGATGCTTTTGTCCGCCCCAAAAAAGAAAGAAAAGGACACTGTTGCGGCGCAGTGCGTTGTCGCATGGCGAAAGTTCGAGTTTGTTACTTCTTCTTCTGCGGAAAATAATGGGCTACGGGGTTCTTCAGTTGTCGGATATTCTTATTATATTATTGCGATAGCAATTATATCAGCACTCCGGGTGCATTCCAGCCGTCGTCATGTCTCGTATAAATTCCAAGAGCGATAACGTCCCCGCGCGCTGCATGCTGTATGTGCGAGTTAAAACATGGGGGGGGGGGGGGGATGAAGGGGATTGATGAGCCGACGATGGCGGCCCAGTCTTGTGTGTGCAAGGGAGAAAAGCGGCGAGAAAGCGCACCGCGTTCCGTCGCCCGCGATGCATACTGGGAAGTGGAGGGAGGTGGGGGGTGGGCCTTAGGATTCTGTGATCTGTGATATTGCGCAACTTGTTCGGCGCATTGCATACAGTCACTTTTGCTTAGATTTGCAGATTTATTTGAGACTTATATGTATATTTAAATATCTTGTTGCGAGGTTTTGTGTATAAATGCAGTGAACTTTGTTTATAATGACACTTTTTTGCCCTTCATCAAGCTGTATCTTCGCATTTCTAATGTATATTTTGCTGAACTGCATTTGATATGTGCTCTCTGTTGTGATTATATTTGCGGTGCAATTACTCACGATACACGACCGATGACCTGCTCCTACGCAGTACATTGGAACGAAGGACAGCGTCATTGAGATTTATCACTGGTCGTTGCATATATACAAAAATGTAAACAATGTTCCTGAATGACGAAGTTTCATTCAAATATTTGTCCTCAACTTGTTCGCTTCATGGCCTTTACGTTTTTGACATCAGTGCCGTGCAATGCTTTCCTGGTTTCGAACTGATATAGTCCTAAAGTTCGTATTATAATAACCTATTGAGTTATAATATAGCAGAAAACATGGAACGATTGATATCAGTGAGTTCTGGCCCAATTTTTGGAACATGCTAATATATTCTTTTGTGAAAAATACATATTTTACTTGTCTTGACAGTGCGTAGCGTACAAGAATTCGTTTCCGGCATCTTTGGCAATGGAAATGCAGTTATTATTCATATATTTGATCCCTAGACAAATTCTATAAGGAGGAGGTCGAGCTGCAAGTGAGCCCCCCTTCCCCCCCCCCCTCCCCCCTAAACAAAATTTCTGGCTACGCCACTGCACGTGTGCTCTATGGGAAATAACACCTTGCAACAACAACACTTCCACATTTCCTCAACATTTCAGTGCAAAGCATGTTCTGTAGCGTTCTCGTTTAAACGACTAAGATCCTCTCCATAGCTCGAGCGCTCGTCGGCTTTTAAGTATACACTGACGCAGTCGAAGGCACTATGACGGCGAAGGCGAGATGCAAGGGTTTGACAACGGCACACTGACAAGTCTGAAGTGATGATGTTGGCACAATGACGACAGCGGGATGATGAAGGCATGAGGACAATGGTATTACAATGATTTTATGACAACGATAGTGTGAGGATAAATGTATGACGTCGATGGCGTGACGACTATGGCGTCACAACGATGGCACGATGACAATTCGATGGCAAAGAAGCTGCATGGAACAACGACTATGAGATGACAGTGGCGTGACAACTGTAGGACGAGAATCGGATAACGACGACTACTGTATATGACGATGACGGCGTGGTGACAACGGCATCACAAGAATGAGATGACAAATCTGCAAGGACGCGGATATGGAACATGCCTAACGGCATCATGACAACCGTATGACAACAAATGCATGACGACGACTGTGTGACGACGGCACCATGATGACGATGGCATAATCATAATCGTCATAATGACGGTTGAACGACGACAGCATGACTACGATTGAGTGACGAAAAAATAACGACGCCGATAGAACGACGACAAGCACAATCAATGGATGCCGCTGCCCATGAGACGTGGAGGGCAGCACGATGTCGTGGTGTTACAGTGACCGAAACTTGCGCCACGTCACCGAGCACTCCTCCCTCATTGGTGGATTAGCAGGTGTAGTCGTGTGCACTTCTATTAATATAAGCACCTACTGGGGGGGGGGGGGGGGGGGGGGAGCCTCTCTCGCTTCTCTTGCTCACTTCTCTCAATGCTGATCGTACCAACGGCGCGAAACTGAGCAACGAGCTAAGAAAAGCTGGAGCTGTCAAACTTGTTATGGAAATAACCAGCGTGCATACACAGAAGAGGATAAAAGAGTGATCTTGAGAAAGTCTTTCAAATGATGAAAGTAAGCAGAGCTTGAACAGGGCCTAGTTGGTGAAGCTTACCGTATTTGCGTGATTCCAGTGCGTCGCCGATTGTAACGGGCAGTTATAGTACCGCCCTAATAAAAAATAATAATAAAGTAGCCTGAGTCGACACGTACCGTGCTGAAACAACTTTATGGAATATACAAAAGCCCACATATATGCACACAGCTGAATCTTAGCCACTAGTCGCTGTCGGAGTCTGACGAAACCTCTTTGTCACTGTCTACCGACTACAGAAAGTCATCTGCAATTCCACCTAACGCGTTAGAAATGTCACACGTACAGGAAGCTGGAAAATGGCGACCGCAAACAAAGGCATAAAAAACCAACGCTCGATTGCAGTCTGGCATAGCCATCTCGCATTCAGCTTTTTCTTTAGTAATAATTGGATTCGTTTTATTTTGAGTAGAAATAATTACGATTGTAAAGCATATGCAAATTTGAATGCACTTTTTATTCAAAACAGGTGCGCGTTAGAATTGTGGTAATCGCTCTGCTAGGCTGTGGAAGGCACGAAGACACAAGAAGTAAGCGAAAAACAAGGAACGTATTACAAATGAATCGCAAACTGACAACTAATCTTTATTTTTAAAAAAGTTCACCGACGATTACGTTACTCCCTAATGAGAAATGTGAGTGCAACTCTATACGTGTGTCGATTTCCCGATGTATTGGCTGCCGCGAACAATCCGCCGCGTGCGGCACGTTGAAAACGGAGCGACGCCTTGAAAAACAAGTAACACTAAAGGACAACGATAGCGGCGAGCAGAGTTGGCGATCGTCGAAAATCTGGGGAGGCGTTCTGTAGGAGTTCACCCAGTGGACTGTCCATTTCGGCCGCATCTGATTGGCTGGGGCCGCTCGTCTCCTCCTCGCTCGTACAGCTGCATCCAATCAGCAGTGGCAGAAATCGACAGGCTGGGCTCTTACAAAATACGCCCCCCTCCCCCCTCTCCCCAATCTGCGGGACAAGCGCGTCAGCTTTTATATAGGACTCGTCGAAGGTTCCAGTGTAATCGTTGGTGCCTACGTGGCTTCCAGAAAGTACTACACAATTCGCGTCGCACACCACACTGAGATTACAAATACCCATCTCGTAGTCTCGTGCGGCACTCTGCTTTCCTCTTCACTCTTTTGCCATGCTTTCCACCTCCGCTTTGGGCCTCATGCTTTCACTGCATCCTGCTCCTCCGCTTTCCTTTTTGCGCTCTGTTCTTTCATGTCCCGCTGCGCTCCCCGTTCGCTTTCAACTTTCACGGTGCTCGTTCGATCGGTTACGAGGGACAACGCCGACGTTCATTGCGGGAGCCGGCACCTAAGAGCTGCGCTCTAAAAAAGAAGAATGCGGCAGCATGTTTTCTGACAGTACGGAAGTTCAGCTCAGAAGCGAGAATAAAGTGAGCAGGGAGATCAGGAAAGCATTTTCTATCGTTGCAGCTGGTGCAGAAGCCTTCGGAGTGAGCCGTCAGTGTCGATTTCTGATCTTGAAACACAACTGCTAAGAGAGTATTACTTCCATTTGATTTAAGTGAGACGCGTGTCAGGACCAGATTTTACAATGAAGCTGTTAGCCTCTAGTTGGTCGTGATTTTTCGTGGACTGCTCACCCGAAAACAAGTTACAGCTGGAAGGCTTTCTGTTTGGGTTTCCGCGTAAGAGAACAATGTTTTTTCGTATATTGGAATTATAATCCTGTGCTATCATGTCTACAGGTTGTGTGTAAATAGTAGTTTACGAATTTTCTGACGCATTTTACTTTGAGAAATTCAGCTAGTTCAATAACGCACTTGCACTAGGTAGAGGGCCTACAGAAATGACGATGTATTGTGTGCTAACGGTATTGCCACCTAGCGGCCATGACCAGTGAGACAGACCTCCAATGGCAGCTGGGAAAGGGTTTAGTCTTCCAAGTCCCGCGTAACAGATTCATGTTTGTCTCGTATGTTCGTATAACAATCCGAAGCTATCATGTCTGCAGCATGTGTGTAAGTCGTAATTTACGCATTTTCAGTCGCAATTTACTTTTAAACTTTCTTTTAGTTCACTAAAGCACTTGTGCTTGACGAAGGGCCTAGAAGAATGAGGATCTAGGCGACAGGTTTCGCACACGTGCAAGTGCACGTGGCTAACGTCGTTATGGGTGGTGTTGCTTGCTTAACGTCGGCAGCAGCTTCGCTGTACATGCACTTTCATAAGGTGAAATGGAGGCGGAGTTTTTACAGTGAAGCTGTTAACCTTTAGGTGATTGGCATTTTTCATGTCAGCGTCCATCATCAAAAACGTGGGCCAATCCCGGTGGCAGGGTGGGGCCAGGAGCAGTGGCTCGTAGCCCCGTAAGGCATAGTCTTCCAGCAGTCGGCAAAGTGAAGCGAATAGTGCATTCATTCTTTGGAATCGCGCATACAACATACAGAACAACTTACCTTCGAATAACAAACAAGCACAAAACAATCATCCTAACCACACAATTGATGATAAGGCGCTCCCGATAACAATCCTGAGCACGTCGCGTTCCCCGCATACGTCACCCGGTAAAGGTTACTGTTGGGCAAGCTGCCGCGGCGACGGCAGCTTACGACGTGGAGAGTGACGTCCCTAGGGTACGTAATGTAAAAGAACCAGTCTAGCAACTCATTTCAACTTTGTTGCAGCACTGCTATGGGCGGCGGCGTGCTGTCAAAATTATCAATCCTCTCATTACTCTAAATTACCATTACTACCAGTACTCTAAAGCAATAAATAACTGCATGCCCCCCTCAGCAGTCGTAGTGGTGGCTTTACACAGCTTCGCTGGACTTCCACTTTCGCAGGGTCGGGATGGCGAGCCAATTTTTTTCATTCGTCTTTTCTCTTTCCTCTGTCATTTCTTTCTGTTTTTCGTTCTCATGTAAACTCCAGCTGCTGATGGCGGTTATGGGTATAAATTCTTTGTGTTTCAATAAAACCTAGCTGACAGCTTTCGCTTCACTTGTCGCGTGTTCTTTATTTTCCACTGACTTCGCATGTCACCTTGCCTGCCACAGCGCAACAGAACGATGATGTTTAAAAATAGCGCGCCAAATTTGCCCATAAGCATGTATTAAATTGCAAGCCATACCCGTATAACATCCTTAGGCTCCTCCAATGTAATAAACTTTCATAACACATTGCAATGAAACAGACGGAGTTTTCATTAGAATGATACTTACCAAGGGTGGAAAATATGGTTGCATCAGTGAGAACGCTGCTGACAACCAGATGTGAGTGTACACCAACGGCAGCATCCATCGGCTGTGGCGAATAACCGTCAACACGCTTTTCGTTGGCATCGAGGCGTGGCTTGATTCAATGTGGACTGGGCCAGGTTTTTCGAAAACATTGTTCCCAATATGAAGTGGATCGAATGCGAACGCGCCGTTGATGTACACATGTTCACTTTTTGATTCCGATGCCTCTTTGACGATTTCCACGGTATCCGGCATATCGCTGAGATAATCGATACCTCGGCTTTTGGTAGTTTGGTATACCTGTGAACAGAAGCATTCTGTGAGACTAAGCAACTGTATGATTCAAAACCGAAATCCCAGCATTTCCCCAAAGGGCTGTGCACGGCGTTTAACTATGAAGGTGCTGCGGTGGTGTTTCTGTGCTTATATCTTTATTTATTTAATTTTATTTATTTATAGCGATATTTAGTGATATCTCATGTCCCATGTTGGCCATAAATGGCTATGCACTGACAAAGTAGAAAGGGAGGAGAAGAGCCAAAGAAAGCTGTTGCTTTCAAAGATGTGGAAGAGCCCGCACATAAACATGAACAATTTAAGACTACCTGTGAGGTGCGCTGACACAATGCCTGCACAGAAGTTTACCGATGGGAAATGTAGCGGTGCCAAAAGCTCCACCAGTGTGTCGTAAATCGTGGGTACTACGGCCATCATTGCTCAAGTTAGCTTGGATTCATTTAGAAAGCACACTGAGACTTTTTTGTTTTTCTTTTTGAATAAGCATGTCCAGTAATGTCGTCATGTGGTTCTTTAGAGAAGTTATGTATGTTATACATTTACACTTCATTAGTTTCACGACATCACTTTCATTGCACAATTGAATTAGGACACTTACGCTAGTGCATTTGAATAAATTAGCTATTGGATCAGTATAATAGACTGTGGGTAATTGCTTCTAATCTTAAGACCACCGAAAGTTGGAAATTGAGAGAGATCTTAAAGCAATCTTGCCGTACTTGAGACAAAAAATGAGCTTCGGGAACGTTAACGGGAAGCTGAAAGGTTTTCCAGAAAAAATGAGTGAACATCTGTACATAATGGTTTTCAACCCTCCGAATTCGAATATCGTATCGAAATTGAGCGAAAGAAAGCGCAAATATATTTTATTTCGACGAAAAGTGCAGCAGCGGACACGCCCAGCTCGCGCGTCTCGTTTCCGCCTGTGATTGGCCGGGCGCCTCGTGACGTTAACACTAGTAACCGACCGCTGCCGCTACACATCGAAGCGCGGTGCCAGGTAGTTTGGTGCTGTTTTTCTGAGGCGGTAATGGAAAATTTAGAGAGACTGCGTTTTTCTGAGGAGTTCGGCGTTACTCCCTACATGTACGAGCCGATTGCAAAGAGCCGGCCTCTCGAAGAAGCAAACGATGCTGGTGCGAGCAGTGCTTTCGACGCGAACGAAAGCAAAGTCTTGGGATCTCCTCGTGTTGGAAATGCTCTTTGGTGAGTATGTTTTTTGCAAAGCGATCTAGTGATCTCGCCGATCTTTCGCCGATCTAGTGAGCTCGTTTCCGGTCAAACAACTGTAGTGTTGTGTTCCTGCATGCCTCCTCGTGGAACGTAAGCGGGGATGCGATCGTCGGCATTAGTGCGCTGTCCAAAGCTGTCGGCAATCTACAAAGACAGTTTAAACGCGTCAAAAGCTTCCCGGTTCATGCAGTACGTGTAGTGACCTTCGTCTGTTGACTACCACGTTGACTACCACTCACGTTGACTACCACGTACGTTGACTACCACTCTACATACACGCAGACGCACCAACAAAGGAATGCAGGGTCGATCGAAGCAGATTACGATGGCACGCACGCAGAAACAAGCGCGGTCAGGCACGGTCGCGGACGCTGCGAAGGAACGAAACACTAGAGTTGACGTCAACCCACCGCGGTTTCCGGTCTCCGCTCGCATCGTCAGCGTCAGCATCAGCGCGCGGCATTCGACGGGGGGCGGAGCTACAGCGCGATTTCAGCCGACGATTACGTCGCTCCTAATTGAAAAAGAACCTCCAAATTTTCCCTACATGGTTTATAAGGTTCCCGCATCCGTATATGAGCGTCTTATTGAATTCGACAGACTCTTCAGCTTCCCTTTAATATTAACATATTCGAGGTAGTTCTAAGGCACAAAATGGAAGTTTTGGTAATCGTATGTACTTGTGCTGCCCATCAATAACGTTGGTTACGCCAAGGCACCAGCGCAAGATTTTTCTCTGCTATGTATATTTAATTAGAAACTCTATCACTTCATGTACTCGCATAACTTTGTAAAGAAATATTACTGCCTTGAGCATTTGCTGCTCATAGTTGAAAAGTGGTTCTTTCCCTTGTTTGCACAGTGTACTTTATTCGGGATATTACTTTCCCTTGTAATTATCGTAGTATTCGAATTGCTTCCGAATACTTATTTGTGATTTGAGGAGACTGCCAGTGAATAATTTGGTGCGTTATCTAAACTGCTCTTCACTGCCTCTTTCATGAGAGCGTCTATTAAACCAGGAATATAAGCGAGCTCAGAAAAACTGCGCTGCAAGTAAGGGGTGTGTTCCACTCTAACTAGGTGTACCTGTTGTTGACTAAAGGTGTTCATATTTATTTGCACTTTGTGACGGCATGACTTGTGTTGGCCCGCACTACATATTACGCATTGCTCATATTTTTTCAGAGCCAGAATTCGCAATGGCTCTCAGTATATTATTTCACCTTGATACTGTTTCGTAGCAGAAAAAGAACGAGAAAATGCAACGAATTCTTTCCTGTAACTACTGGTATACGCTTGTGATGCTGTGAACCTTAATGTAAACGAAGCATATCGCTGCTATTTGCGGCGTGTTTAAATTCGGTTTACTCGACCTACCAATAGAAGCATGTATTTCGGAAGTACACCTAGCGCAGGTCGGAAATCCACGCGTGCATAAAAGGGTCAAACTTACGTTCTTGTGTTCAAGCTAACTGATTACACCACGACAATTTTTGTACAGTTTTGACAGCACGTGAAAAGAAACAGCTTACACAAGCTGTGCGTCCAGTGGCGTCATTAGGGAAAGCGGGTTGGGGCGAGGGGTAGTCGGTCCACCCAGGGTGCAGCCCGCCAAGTGGCGGCTCTGCTGCGGTCGCCACTGGAGCCTTTGTTAACCGCCGAATGCGCTTAACGTCTGCGCCCGGGGCAGCTCAATGGGGGGCGATGAAGTGAAATGGCATAAAGAAGAGTAGTGCTGACTGAACAGCGTGCATGGTGTTAGCCTTCAGGCACTTGTATGCGCGGTGCGAGCCGTAATGACGCCTCCAGCGTCATTATTTTTACAGAAATAAATGTCGTATTACAAGGGAAAATAGTAGCATCTCTCTTTTGAAGTATTTCACATTCACTTTTAACTATTCACATTAAAATGCGCTCGTATTTTATGAAAAACAAATAGTGAACCCTTAGACACATTTGGTAACCGTGTCGCGTGACTTTAAGGTATTTGGATAGGAGTCCCGTGGTTATACTCAGCGTAGAAGACCCACTGTTAGGTCAAAGGGTCCTCGTCTTTCTGAAAGGGTGGTGAAAAGTTGGTTGATACACTGTCCTTATTCTTTTTTTTACTACTTCAGTAGTTAAGTAACTTCTTTTCAACTATTTCATGCCCCCACCCCTTTTTTTTTCATTTTATTTCTCTTTTGCATATACGTACGAGGTGATCATCTTTAACTTCTATGGAATTTTTAAGAATAGGTTGTTGCAGATAACATATTTATAGTCCTTAAGTTGGATTTTTCAGAGAGGTTGACATTACCTGCAGGAGAAATCGAAGCACATATTCAACTAATTAACAAAAATTCACAATTATTATTTGAATTAGCTACCTTACAGGACATATTGCAATTTACGAATTGTAGCCGGTCGGTTTGCAAGGCGTAACCACTTGAAATGAATTTTCATAATGCCGCCAGTTTGCAAATAGAGCAATAGAAAACACCACACTGCCTAAATTATAATGAACAAATAATGTGTATGACTTAAAAATGCGTTTATAAGCGAAGGATGGTAATTGACCTAAACCGGTTGGTGTTCTTTTTTCACAAATTATTTTTAAAGCTTAAACACGTAGCAAAGCCATAATATGTGCATTAGAGATGGCAAAGCGCTAGCTGGAGCTAAGGCACCATGCACTACGTATGTATGCATGCTCTGCTTGCCACTTGTCACATCGTGTTTCTAAAGACCATGAATGTGCTAATTTTACAAAGAATTTCGAAGTATACCGCAAGCCCTTTATGAACGCAGTTTTATTCACGATTTTCTAATAATACAGCATCGCGAGCGACACAAAGAGTGAGAAAAAATTGATCGATTTACCTGCCACGATGCTCTCAATAGAACTGTCGCACCTTGCGAATGCGTTTTGCAGCGGGAAAGAACCGTCCTTGCGCGGACTGGGGTCGACAAGCTGCCGTCAGGCACTGCGCTCGAGGAAAGATGCGAAGACTGCACGACCGGAAATCAACAGCTGCTTTCCACCCGCTACAGCGACGCTTTTGAACAACGCTTTTGAGACTATAAAAAAAAGCAAACGAGCGCTGGCGCGGTGCTTCTATCAAGACGGCTCTTACGTCAGCCTCGAGAGGGTTGTTCGTCAGAATAAATGCAAGGCTAAAGTGTCGAAAGTGGCTACGTACAAGATCTCTTGTGCACGCTGTGAAACTGATACGTGGAGATAAATGTGCGAGGCACTGCCGTCACTTCTCGCAATGAAAACGGTGTGTCGCTCCTACACGAGAGGAAGGGAGGAGGTGAGGCATGCATAAGGTGATACATCAAAAAGTGGAAAGGAAAGCAAGATATGCTTCTGCAGCGATAGGCAGTTTTTTACTGCGCCAGCAGATATGAGCTTGAAATAAGGCACGCTATGCAGAACGCCTCGAGTTCTGCGCACGAACTAAACTAATTCACGTTATAGTTTGCGCTATAATAGTCGCTGAAGAAAGATAGCGCGGAATACGTATTTTGCAGAGCTGCTTGCTACAACTCACCAACGCAGCATAGCAGCGTGTCTCCCAGTCTATTCACATACTCGTCATATAAAGATGCATCCTATGCTTTTGAAATATCTGTGATTCCATTGTAGGGGGGGGGGGGGGGTGGAATGTTTACTTTCAGTGAAATCAGTACACAGTTCTTGTCGTGAGAGGATAGACTTTCACTTTAGTGGAAGGGATTAAAGCTCTGCTAACAACTTTCGAATGACTTCTTTGTTTTTAGTTCACATTATAGCGCAGCGTTAGTGAGTAACGAAATCACCAAAGCACTATTATTACTTACAGCGGGCACTTCAAACACGGACAAAGAAGTGAGACGAAAGACGAGCGCTGACTCCTGACTACAAGTTTATTGCATTCAAACAGCCATATATAAAAATAGAAAAACTCACACATGCGTACACCCGTGCACCATACAGTCCCTCAACCAAAAGCGAAACAAGACAGACGAGCGGTAACCGCTCGTCTGTCTTTCGCATACAAATAGTTCACGGAATGATGCCACTGCGACAAGCGACGATTTGCGCTGGACATTAATACGTGTGTCTTGTTCTTTTTGCTTTTTTTTTGTTTGCTTTCTCCGGTCATCGCTCTTCACCGGCCAACCACGTTTACCATGTCATCACTCGGTACGATACGTGCCTACACGTATGGGAACATTCCGGGGTGTTCTCCCCGACTCTATAACGGAAGAAGTTTGCCTAATCAGATTGTGGACGCATAACGAATACTGATGTAAATTGTGGAACATACGCGAGGGCTAGTGATTATGCCGGAATGTACGATAAATCATGTATAACAAGCCGACGGACATGACGTCAGGTTTCGATGGCCGACGACTGCGCTCGCCACTGTGGTCGTACTTGTAGTGTTACTTGTTTTTCTAGGCATAAGATCGCCCAATAAAGCATTAAATTCGTGACTGGCAGTTTTCTTAGTGTCTGGTACTTCACAGTCAATAAAACGGGACAATATTGTTTTGAAGTTGGTCCATAATTACCCCTGCAGAGGACCCAAGGTTATCCTGGTGCGGCACTTGCACGTGATCTACCGAGAACAACAATGATCCAATTGCCTTTGTTGCGACGGCAACTTCTAGCAGGGACGCTTAGGCTTGGTCACGAGCCGTGTACGCCTATAGCAGAAAGGCCGTGCGGAAATTTCATTGACAGATGAAGTTGGGCGTTAACTGCCGTGGCTCCCGAGTGAAACACGGGTCGCCATGTTTGGAAGATGTGAGAAAAGGGCTCTGCTGGCAGGGCGCTCTGTTCATCGCTTCCGTCTCGATCTCTGCTTAAGCGTTTTGTATCCACTTTTAGCCGTCGAAAGCCTGTTCGGGCACTTTGTGTCTCTGGTAAAGTCAACACAATATTTTTGTAGCATGTGCCAGAGCATTGGGTTCTAGCAATAACGTGCTAACTTGGGCTCGTCTGAAGAAAATGAGTAACAGCGCTGTACAACTGGACGCCACTGAGAATGGCGAAAATCAACGCTTCGTCTGTCTCAGACCCGTCCCGCTGTCCAGTGCTGTTACTCGGTTTGCTAGGTTCTAGCCGCGAGTATTCGCATCATCTACTGTCATCAACGTCATCAACATTTTTGAGTGGCATTAAAAAAACTAATGTTGTCTTTGGCTGGTCGTTTTCTAGCACTCGAGAGCGCTCGTATAAGCAGCTTCATGCTTAGCTGGTTGAAAAGGAGCACTAAAAGACATGTTTTTTGCCGCAATTGAACACTCACAAAAGGAAGACACATAAAGCCCAAAATAACACAGCCCAAAATAAATCAGTTGGAAGTGCCACCCGTGTTGTCTTTATGTGTCTTCCTTTTGTGAGTGTTCAATTGCGGCATAAAACACGTCTTTTAGCAAGCGCCAACTAGACCAACAAGCAGTTATGTTGCAACAAAAAAGGAGCACTGACAGAGTGTTCGGCTGATTCCTTCCGCGTGATCGGCTCCAAGCGAGAGCTCGATGACTGTTTCGTCGACTGTGCGCTGACCGTTTCGTCGAATCGGCCGTGAGATCTGGCCAAGTTATAATCACACTCTGTCCGCTTTAGCACCGGCTACAGCGACAGCATAACAACATGGCAGCATCTGGATAGCCCGCGTTGATTCGAATTTGCGCTTTTTACCTGCTATCACAGGGAGCGCTCATCACAGTAACCTGTGCCACAAATTTAAAGCAACGAGATGCTCACATTCATGTTGGTGCATTGAGCATAAGTTTTTTTATGTAATATAGAAATGTACAACGACGGCGTTGTAGTATAGAGCACATTTGATCCTGTTCCTAGCGCTTTCGCATGGCTGCATCGCTATGATATACTGAAACGTGTTCGGTTGAGACGCTCTGTCTCCAGCAGCTGAGGACCCGGCCGCCCCTAACCAGATGATTGGTTTGCCCAGTCCAAGGTGCCATTAGTGAAATTAGCTTCGTTCGTGGGGCGCCGGTGACATCCATAACTCGTCCGTCGCCGCCCTTTATTCTTAGACTTGCAGGGGGTTTCTTCGATTTTCAAGCTTAAGTTTAGCGCAGCTACTTCACGACATGAACTCGTGCGGCACTGCACACGACATCCGCGTGAGGTTATAGCATGTGAAACTGCCGTATTTGTCTTCTTCCGGATTTCGAGTCGGTGTCTCGCAGAGTAGACACAGAGAGGTTTCTCTTGTACAGCTCTCGTACTCGCATGTGGGGAAGAAAAGGACATACGCGTACCATTGGAAAGAGCGGCATGGAGAGAGAACAACCTGTATTGTAGCGCGTTTGCACTAAGAATATTTTTAGCGTGAACGTGGAGTAATTTGCAGAGAAATCAGTTAGTGGCACTGCTATATGCGTCACAGACGGTGTTCGTATAGTCTAATGCAACGCTACAGGGTATTTACGAAAGACTCCATGGGGAGGTGCAAATTATCATGTCCTTGCAAAGGTCGTAGACCCGTTAAATGTCAAGCGTTACGTTTCTGAAATGCCAATACATTTACCCCTGCCTACAACTATATATACCTGCTCCCAGAGACCACCAGCATCTCGATGTTCAGAGTGCGATGATAGCCGTCGCGGGCATCGATGTGCTCTAGTGTGAACCACTGAGGATAAGCCACTTCGTTCAAGGAATAAAGTTAGATTAGTTCATTCCCGTGTGTTGTTCAACCCAAGCAACTTAATAGCATGCATAACGTCAAGATAGCATCGGCAGGACGCAAACATGGCGTCTGCCAAACGTAACATAGTATTCACATCAAACGATCTCATAACGTCAGAATTAAGTTATTGTTAAATTCTTTGCTGATGATTGTTGCACTGGTAAAATTTTTCTTGCTGAGTTTTAGTATTGAGTTCGAAGTTTCTGGCTAAATGACTTCAGCTAACACTGAATTACAGGCAGCAAGCATAATTTGTTGGTTTAGAGTAGGAACACAGGACGAGGCAGAAGTTCGGCACGCGATTGGGATTACTTCGAAATCACGGTCAGAAAAGACAGGCCGGTAGAAAATTTCCGGCTGTGGTGGTGTCACACACGTGATGTAAAGCGAATAAAATGTACACCTATGCTACACATATGACGAGAGCTGTCTGTACAAATTACAAGCGAATCCATAGGTGGCTAGGAATGAAGCCCGTTTCCAGTTTTCTGCATGGTGTTTCCCCCTATGACTGAAAAAGCTTCCGCAAATATCATTTTTATGTGGTTATACTTTTTACTGGTTGTACATTTAAAATAGAAAATAATTTTCCGCGTCTTCACATGTGCTATTATTAAAGGGCTAACACGAGTATTTGTATACACTGATTTCGCAATTCAGGCAGTGCGTGAGATCCATACGTTTTTCACGGGTTTGTCAGAACCGCAATGCAACTTTGACGCTTAGTCGCTTTCCTTTTGAGTGCGGCTTTGACGCTGAATTTTACACATGCTGCGTTCAGCCGAGAGCGCTATGAAAACAACGCCGCAGAAGAGTGAGAGATACATTGAGGGAGTATTTTTACACATAATATAGAAGGAGGTAGTGTGAACTACGCACTCTGGTTTCTGGAAAAATCTGAAGTACAAACACTTTTTTGTTGGTTTTAGGATGTTGGATGCATGATGTGTTTTGAAAGCGATAGCAGTTACTGAAACTTCAAAGCTACATTCCTGGCGTTGACACCGTGCTGTTGAGAACTGAGTGACAACTTCGTATTTTTCTAAAAAAAAAAAAATATTTCCTTTTTTAATTGTGTTGCTCATATGGGAAAGTAAAATGAAGGCTTGCGCCGAAAAATAAGCGTATTGTCGCTGCTGCACATTATGACACTTTGGCATGTCTTCAAGGAGCATTTTCATAAAAATCGCAGAAAGAAAATGAGCAGTGGTGTGGTGCGAAATAGCACGTAAGAAATAGCACGTAAAAGTTGATCCCATGAAAGCCGTTATCCGAGCCCCCTGCACTCGTATATCGTTGGACAGCCCCGCGATGGCGCGAAAGACCACATCCGGCCCTTTCTGTGGGCTGATCTCGGGCTGCCGATCTGTCGTTTTTATTGGGCCAAAACTGGAGCAAACTGCCATCGTACTGTGCAGGGCAACTGCTCATAAAGCCAGATTTTTGCACCTGAGTGATGCTGATACATTTTTACGCCGCCTTCTAAATACCCCGCTGCTTGCGACACCGTTAGAAATACAGCGACAATAACTGACCCTAATATAGCGGTATAACTGCTCTTGCCATTGCTTCGCACTTTGGAAGAAACTGCCACTTTTTGTGATTGCGGGTCGCCATACCGTGTACTTCTTAGCGTATATTGCACCCAACGAGAGGTTGCTAACACGACCACTTGTTCGGGCTTTTTTATCTTAATACGAAATCTTTCTTGATCGTGAACTTCACCACAAATTTTGAGGACATGGACACAGAGCGTCGTACTTTAAGGACTTCCGAGTTGCATGAACATTAGGCTTGGCACAGGGAGTTTATTTGAATTAAGGAAGGAGCAGAATGTGTCCTGTACTTTGGAGGCACTTGCTTTAAGTAACTCACAGGAGTGAAATAAGCTAGTCTTGGAGAACGCGAGTCATTCCGAGCACACACGCGAATATCAAAGAACCGCTGGAAACTCGCTGTTCTGCTGCATTCATACGCACTTATCTATGTGTTTGTTGTAGGCTCATGGATTACGTAGTGTTGTTATTTGATGACTACTTTCGGAGACAAACGCCATTGTGCAGATTACACCTAAGGTTTTATTTAGACCACGGTAGTATCTATTAAGCTATGCCTAACGCGAGCATGAGGCCACATATGGCAAAGGAACACTAGATTCGTATGAATATGCTCTGCAATTCACTCTATAGGCTGTAGACTGCTGCGATGTGGTGTGGTGTTTCGACACAAAATGCAGACACCATCTGCTGTTTTAAAAGGAGAAAAAGGCAAAAAAGCGCACATCATGTGTAAAGTCCTTACCCGGCATTGTAGGCAGGACACAGGTGTTCCATGTATTGACGCTGAAAACCCTGAACCATGTCGAGGCTGTGCCAGCTGTCCTTGGGTTTATTTACCTCTTTTTCTTATTTCGTAATGCGAAATCCGCCTGCACCTAAATACGAACACTGCAACTAATGAAATAGCACGTACTGCGTGGATAAGTTACTGTGTGGATGTGTTTAATTTATGAAGTCTGATATTCAAGAGGGTTGGAACAAAACGGTGACGGGTTACATTATGCAAGCCTATTACATAATAACCAGTGTGTGTGGTTAGCATGCCCTAAACAAGGACTACAGGAGATGTGAAAATGAAAGAAAAAAGAACTATGCGACGGAACTTTTTGGCACGAACAATAATGCGAAACAACTGCCGAACAATATGCTTATACAAAACACGTTTTGAAACCTATGTGTGGTGAAGCTTTATTGAAGCGGGTAATTCAGTACTGTACAAGTAAATAAAATGCATACAATTGCGTTTATTTTATTTCTATGCATCGCGAAATTTCATGCAATATTTATGTGTATGCATCGCGTATGTCGCAAGTTTGGCGTAATTCAATGTTTGCGTTTATTCGCCAGACCGTTAACCAGCTATGGGGAAATGCAAACACAAAATCGGCTGAACATGCACAGTGAAAGGTCGACGCTGCCATGTCACGAAGACATACACTCTAAAAACAGTTGCACCATTTGGGGTGTATATTTGTCACATGACAATAATCGTCATCTCTCTGGCCCGCGTTTCCTTTCTCTAACGCCGCGAGCCCGATACTTCCAAGTCACGAATGACATGCGCGTTATCAGCATGATAGAGCATTCACGACAGGAAAGTGACGAGCGCAGCATTTTCAAGAAAGGAAACGCAAGCAAGACAGATGGCGATTATTGTTATGTGGCAAATATACACCTCAAAGGGTGCAACTGTTTTTAGAGCTTAGGTGATGTATGATGCTTGCTGAGGGAAGAATTGCACCGACAGGTGTGCCGAAAAAAGTATTTTTTTTTCACTTTACCGTATGGAGAATGCATTCAACACCGCAGAAAACCAAGACATCGCTGAAACGTACTTTGTCTGGACCCCGAGGCACGAATCCTTGGTGGGAAGCTAAGTAGCTCACGCCGCCGCCCGAGAACATGCACGCCGGGCAACCCCACCAGGACATCGTCTACCATCAGACCAAGACGAAATACTGCAAATAAAGTAGTACAACAATCTAGAACATTATAAGAAGAACAGGAGGAAATATCCGCCACTACACATCAACGTTACCAGAGAAGAAACCGTCCTACTACGCCGACTTCAGATGGGCAATTATCTCTACGGCACTCTATTACACGCAATGTACCCCTCAACATTTATAAGAGACTGCCAATGGTGTAGTACACCAAACACCTTTTACCACATGGTCTGGGAATGCAAAAAGGACCCGCGGACAACGCCTATCTAAGCAGCAACAGAACACCAGTGGGAGGCATCGCTGAAAAGCCCAAACCTGAGGACCAGCTACGGCTGGTGAACAGGTTCAGGCTATCAGTACATGACCACGGCTACCTGGAATAGGGTGACCGCCCACCTTCGGGCATCAACAGCTTGGTCTCCGAAATAAAGTTTATCGACTCAATTCCTTATGGAGAACGAATTCCTTGAAAAGAAAGAAAAACGTGGTCTTTCAGCATAAAAAAGAACATTATTAAACTCAACAAATCTATTTTCTACGTTGAAAGAAATTCAACAAGGCTGATTCTTGGGCTAGTTGGTACGGTTTACCCATAATGGCAAAGCCTTTAGCGACAATTCAAAAAGACACGAACGTGACAGATAGCGCTGTCCTGTGTCTCTGTCACGTCGCTGTCTTTTTGAATTGTCGCTAAAAGCTTGGGCAGTATGATTTGAAAGAAACTTTGCAAAGTAAAAAATAGAAAGTTTCCGCTTTTTATCACAATTATGTTTTACTGTCTAAGCAAATATATTTTGAATTCTATGCCCCTTTTGTCACAGTGACCCATGTCTATTCCACAGAATAAGCCGAGAAATTAGTACATGCCCAGTGGCATATAAAAAGTGGTCCAGGAATGTAGTAAGCCAAGTGCAAGGAATTCAATAACTTTAAGGAGACCGTTCAATATCATACGCTATCTTATTTAAAGGCCTGTTTGTTTTAGATGCCCATGAGCCGATATTATATGCACTGGTTTCATGCCGCTATTTATTACTTAATTACGCAGAACACAAGTGCGCTCGCTGGCACTACTTTTTTCATCAAACGTTTTCCACTATAAGCCAGAGCATCAGAGGACACACACCGAGCTGCCCAATGATGTGTTATATCAAATATAATAAATTTATCAAAATCAAAGAAGCCATTGAATATATTACGCTTTTAGAAGTTCTGTGTGCTTTAGAGATTACTGTGAGTGGACTTTATAGGTACAAGTATTACGTCGTCATTTAATATTTACTTCGCCGAACATAAGTTACCTCTGAGGCGCTACTTTAAGTGTCAATTCCGTGCTATATAAACCGACCAAGCGACCGAACGACTGGAGTACCAACAAACAGACAAATAAACCTCTGCTTAAAGAGAAAATAAATACTGAGTTTCGTGAGCAGTGAGAATATCTACAGGTGCCTCGATATTGACACGTCTACTTGTTTATCTTTCACCGGTGACCGCTTTTCACCGGGTTACTAATGTCAAACATTATCGTTTGGCGCAGGACGCACCTACATGTATCGGCAGTTTCTCGAATGTTATTGATGGTTATATTTGTTGTCTGATGTCATCGAAGCTTGTGTAATCTGGTTCTATGAGTGGCGCGCACTGTGTAGTGCTTTCTAGGGGACACGTGGGCACCAACGATTACTCCAGAATCTTCGACGACTCATGCATAAACGCCGACACGCTTGACTCACTGGTGAGATTTTCGACGATTGCTAACTGTGTTCGCCGCTATCGTTGTCCTTCGGGTGCAGCCTGTTTTTGGAGGCACAGGCTCGCCCAATAAAACGCTTGTTTCGTCATTCACAGTTTTGCTGCTATCTTTCCCGTAGCCACTACCTGACAATATTGAATGATAATGTTGGGCTTTCTAACTTTGGTTCGTCCATGCCAAAATTAAATTAGCTAGATTAATCGGAGTGGCGCTTGCCACGGCAGCTCTTAGGGTACTGTGCAAATATGAGATAATATATCTCCAGGTTTCTAAAGCAGCGGTGCAGAAAGCAACTTGGCAACATGCCAGGTGCGCCCGCCGCAAGTGATATACGTTATCATATGTATATACGCTGTTCTGCTTATCACACTTGCTATTCAACTGCAACTTACGCCATGCTACTCAGAATATTGTACAGCGCCAAAGTAGGTGCCTTTACCCCAAGTACGAGAAGCAAGGGGGTTAACCGACCGGCCCGATTTTTAGTAATCATGTCATGAGAAGCCAACAAAGACACCCAGGACAACACAGGGGAAATTAGTTGTACCTACTAATTTATTTAAAGAATTGATAAATTAATGGCAATGAAAGTGGTGAAAAAACTTGCCGCAGGTGGGGACCGATCCCACGTCATCACATTACGCGTGCGATGCCCTAACAAATTGAGCTACCGCGGCGCGGTTACACCATGCACTTTCTTGGGCATTTATGTGCTACTACTAGAACTAATCTACTAACCTTGGGAGTGTTAGCCAGCGCCACCACTCACAAACCTTGGCGGCGGATGTGGAACATCCTTTTTTCTGGCGCAGGCGTCACGAGTTCGTGATCTTTCTGGGTGAAGGCAACTGATCAATATACTCGCACATGCTAACTGAAGGCATCAGTGTTGCCGCATTCGAGATCTTCGTTATGTAAGAACGAGAAGAAAGGGGGTTACGAGGTGCCTGATTTTTATTAATCATGTCATGAGAAGCCAACCAACAAGGGCACCAAGGAAAACATAGCGGAAATTACTTGTACTTACTAATTGAATTAAAGAAATTTCCCTCAAGTAGTCACTGGTAGTTAGTTTGTGAAAATCATGTTTTTCCTGATTAGAAAATAGGTTGCAGTCACTCGGTGGTGGCGGATACTGGGCCCTGCAAGGTGTAAACTATGTTGCCTCGTATTGGGAACAAGTGAGCAACCACCGGTCCTTCGTGAATATAATAATCTTCCCATACAGCCTCAATCAAATCAGAATTGGTATTTTAGCTTTTTTAGCAAGTTCATCTTAATTTCATTGGAAAATCTTAGCTCCTATTGAAGCGCAAGAGCGTCACAGAATGCACCTTAGTTTATTCATGGTGGAGTTTTCCTGCATACCTTCAAACCTTTCATATAACGAGTTTATTGGCCAAAAATAGACTCCTTCGCCTTTCCCGAAAGGTTGAATACGAGCGAGTTCGCGTTATGTTTCTGCCACGTCTGTTGGTTGGTAAGAACGAAATAAAATTTCGCCGCATACTGCGGAGAATTGACCAAGAATTGTGCAGTAAGACGGTGCTGTGGGTTCTTCGGGCAGAGCAGCGCAACAATTAAGGACTTGTTAGAATGTTATACTAAATACAACACTATCATAGTTTTAGATTACTATCACATCCTCTCATATTATCTCATGGCTTTTTTTCATCGCCAGTTAATTCACTGCCGTCTCATGTTTGCTTTCTTTCGCTGCTGACGGCGCTAAGTTGATTAAAATGTGCTTGTTGCGCATCGCTCCTACTGGACACGGTGCTTCTCTACACAACACCGTATGTTCTCTCTCTCTCTCTTTCTCAATTTTCTTTCACTAGTTTCTTTTTTTTTTAATGCCTAATTGGTAAATTGCGCTATGCAGTCTCTTCGGGAGGTCTACTGGAATGGGTAGACAAAACATGCACAAGAAAGACCTAGATGTTCGGTTGGAGAACTGACACTTAAATGGTTAAAAAACATATTGTGGCTAAGAATAATTACAAGCCTATTAACAATAATTATCATTAACGCGCATAGCGTAGTCGCAAATTTGAAGACGGGTGAACTCTAGGGAGAAATATACCCACGCGAGTGGATTGGGTGTCCAAACACTCTTTTTACATCATTTTCTCTGAAATTTTCGACAATGAGTGCATTCGTTAGCAGGACGCTCTTAGTGCCCCGTCTCATTCATTTCGGGGGGCTAAATGGGTTTTTTATGAAAAACATGTATCTCGCAGAATCTGAAGGTATTCGGCACTTCACCATTTCAACCAAGTAAAAAGTCGTAAGTGTGTTTTTTCCAGAAGCTTGCGTCAAGTCGTTATGCAAGGACATCATATGGTCACAGTAGGCTATGAATGTCAGCCTGTTACTTTTTATACATGGCGTTTACGGTGGCGAAGTAGAAACACCTACCTTTATTTTTCATTTCCTAACATGCCTTTCAGTTTCAATCCTCGTCGTCATTTTGGTTGTTTCAGCTCGGTGTTGCTTCATAGATCAGCTGCCAATCGTCAGCAAATCATAGCGTGTCAGCCAATCATAGTCATTCTGGCTCATGTTCTTTCTGGTGTAGAATCGGGACTGGCGCAATATAATATGCAGTAATCTTCTGCTGTGTCATGCAGTCTATTGGTAAGTATAAACATTCGCAGATGCGTTCGGAGGAATCTCGTACGGATAAGAACACAGCATTTATCGTGGAGCTGGCGCCCCCTGTCATAAAATAGAAACAGACATTTACTTTTCTGCTCTCCTTCCTGTTTTTCACATGTTCCTGCTAGCTTCAATTTGTTTCACCTTGGCTCTGATTTATAGGTGAACTGAAGCACTGTAGAGCGTGGCGTTAGCGTATCCGAGCAGCTAGTGGCGCTACTGCACTCAAAAGCTGATGCATTATTCTCTGCAGTTATGTCGTTGGAGGGGTCAATTCAACGGAGTCGTTTAACTACATCTATGTAATAGCAGTCCAAGTAAGGCGCACGATAATGGGGAACAGGAAATAATGTGCCTATGAGTGCAGCAGAAATTTCTTTGCGGGGTGTAGTGAAAATATAATCCAGAGTACATCGAGCCATTAGAAAGTAAAAGCCTTCAGTAACTTCTTTCTAGAAGCACCAGGAAGCCGTTGGTACATCTCTGACAGATGACGACGCAATCATTTCTGGATGGCAATTGATAAATCGAATCGGACATCGCTCATATCAACGGACGGTTTACATCAGGAAAGAAGAATAACTGGGAGACAAGTTGCCTAACAAAAAGCTGAACAAGACCAAGGCACCCACTCTCAAAAGGAAGAACAGATAATTCCTCTAGGTATCAAAGCATTTTCTTTAAGTTACCTTCGGCATACATTCCTCTCAAAACCTGGTTGGATAAAAATGGGCTGTTTCGTGCCGTGTTTGACAAACTTTCGTTTGTGCCCACATGCTGAAACGATTGATCACTTAAATTTATACCAATTGTATTACGGGTACCTCAGCGTTCCGATATGACCCTTACTTTTTCGGCCTTATATAAATGACACTGTTGATAGTTGTAACGCAAAACTCCGATTCTATGCTGATGACTGTGTACTGTATTCTGTTCTAAATTCACATGATAATCAAGGTAAACTGAACGTTGCACTCAAGTGCCTATTGAAGTGGTGTGATACCAGGCAGATGTTTGCGAATTACGCTAAAAGTGTTGTTTTCACCATTACAAATAAGACGCGTCCGTTGATATTCTACTATTCAGCCAACTTTAGTAACCAACGTCTTCGAGTTTCCGAATTCAAATATCTAGGTCTTCACATAACTCACGATCTCCGTTGGGACTGTCATATTAAGTACATTGCTGTTATTGCCATGACCAAACTACATTATTTGAAGCGATGTCTTTGCATTTCCTCTAAGGACGGTAAACTTTTATCCTACAAATATCTTGTTTTACCTCTTCTTGAACATGGCAATATAATATGGAATCCATTACTTATGTTAATATCAGTATACTAGAACGGGTGAAAGAGAAAGCAGTCAGGTTCATTTTCAACCAATATGGCATTGCGTCCATTAAGGAATTAAGGGAAAGAGCATGTTTGAGGGCATTATCAGAGAGAAATAAATTAGCGCGCTTGCGTTTAAAGCTGTTAAAAGCAAATTAAAAAGCAACACTCATGAATACGTCCCACATTCTCTCTCCTACGCTACGAGACGCAGAAATAATTTAACTTTGCTTCCTTTTCAAACAAAAAACAATGTTTTTGAATACTCCATTTCTCTCGCTCGGTAGTTCAGCGGAACGACCTTGATAGTAAGTTAGTTGAAGTTTACGACGTGGACCAATTTCGGGCGTTTATTGAATAGTGTGCTAAATCGGTTCTGTGCCATTTCTTGTTTTTAATGCTTTGTACTGCCATAATTGTGTTTACTATTCATGTATAACGTTCTCTTCAAGTTTTGTTTTCATTAGCGCCTGTCCCGTGTCTTTCTCGGATGTTATGTGTGTCTTCCAGTGCGCTTATTTTCCGTCGATCTGGAATGCACCATCTAACCCGTATGCAGGTGTTTTCTTTATTCGTTTACTGTTTTGCTATTTTAATGTGTACTGATGCCAATCCTACCCTGCCACGGCCCCTACTAAGGGCTAGCAGTATTGTACATAAATAATAATAAATAAGCACTTCGGGATTACTTTTGCGGATGTTCGAAAGACTAAGGTAGTAATATAATAAAATATATCCTGAAAAATTTTGGCAAACACGTTGTGGGAAAGGGTGCAATTTAAAGAAAAGTCTTCCTTTCAGATGGGTGTATTAGTTCGCTTAAGCACCCTTTTCTATGGGTGTAAAGGGGTGAGTTGTCGACACGATAAACCATCGTAAAGGTGCATTTTCGCTTAGTGTGTAATAACGAGTCACAATCACACAGCCGAAATTACGAAACTGCAACCAATGCCGAGTTTTCTGTGACAGAAACACTGAAACCTTGGCGTTTTCGTTAAATGTTTTCAAAACTGCTTTCGTAAAACGCGAAATGAAGCTAACTTGAGTGTCAGCATGCTTTTTGGCAAGGTTATGGATGATGTCGCAAATCCGCTGCCACTGTCTCAATTTTGCGCTGTGTAGATCATCATCATCATTTTTATGTCCACTGCAGGACTAAGGCCTTTCCCAGCGATCTCCAATTTCTCCTGTCCTGCGCTAGCTGATCGAACTTGCACCTGCAAATTTCATATTTCATCACCCCACTTAGTTTTATGCAGTCCTCGACTGTAATTCCCTTCCCTTGGCGCCCATTCTGTAACGCTAATGGTCCACCGGTTACATACCCGAGGCATTACATGGCCTGCAAAGCTCTTTTTTTTTCTCTTAAGGTCAATTAGAATATCGGCTATCCCCGTTTGCTCTCTGATCCACTCCGCTCTCTTCTTGTCTCTCAACGTTATGCCTAGCATTCTTCGTTCCATCGCTCTTTGCGCGGTCCTTAAAGGGACACTAAGGTTACTATGAAGTCAAATTAAAGTGATAAAGCAATGCTCTAGAACGTCTAAGGCGTCAATATAATCGCGAACAGAGCTTTAGTAACCGGGAAATTGAGGTAAATGCATGACACGATTTGAGACCCCCCAGTGACATTCCGGTACTAGCCCGATGACGAAGGCACTCCTCATCATAATTTATGTCACTAGTACTCAACTACTCGTATTCAAAAGATAATTTCATTAGGTTATAAGACGGAAGAAATGGCTACTTGACTACTTCTGTTCAATCCTAAGAAAAAAATAACATTTTGACGTTACCTTCGAGTAGTATGGGTGGCCGAAAGGCTTCGTTTTCGCTCGACTCTGCGTCCTCGACTCTGCGCCGCGCGCGCTTTGGAGTTTCAGTTGTTTCGTCATCGCATCGTGCTGCACTGGTTCTGCTGGCTCACGAAACTTGCATTTGGAACAATCAGCGAGAATGCCACGTCCATGTGATGTCGTGGGATGCGCGAACGGTCTGCGGAACTTGGCCAAGGGCAGTTGCAGCGGCGAATACAACGTTACTTATCACTGTGTGCCAACGAGTGAACCTCTCCGTTCGAAGTGGTTTAGAGCCGTACCTCTGCCACAGCGCGTTGGCAAAGAGCCAAACAATCGCATAGTGTGCTCGCTGCACTTTCGTCCAGAGGATTACGAGTTCAACGCCGACTTACTGAAGTGGTGTGGAGGGCTTTTCAAAGCAATGCTTTCCGGTAGCGCTGTTCCGTCGGTCTTGCCTGCATTCTCCGAAGCGCACGAACTGCAGGACGAAAATGCGGCGCTGAGTGCGGCATTTTGTTTTCACGAAGGAAAAGCTACAAACGTGCGAATATGTACAGCCATGACATGCAGTTACCGTCGTAGTAGTACGCAACGGCAGCGCGAGCCCTCAGCAGCAGGTCACGTTCGTCAGTGCTTAAATCGCTGAAGTCGAGCCCAGCATCGCGAGCCAATGTGTCGTTGTCGGGGTCGTCCATTGCAACGAGCGTCGAAGTTGGCGTCATAAAATAAAGAACCAGATTATCGTCGCGCGCTTTCCCTTCCGCTGGCCACCATAGTTCCGCTTTCGCGCTGCTATCGGCTCTGTCTTGGCTCTGTTTCTGGCCGCGCGTTTGAGTTTTGCGGAGAAAAGCCGAAGGGCCGTCTGCGGGCGCCGTTTTACTCACCGACGGCGCAACGTCACTATGAGACCATGACGTCACCACTCCTCGATCGGAGGGCGGGCGATTTGAACTGCGCTAGACGTATATGCGGACGCTTCAGAACGCATTTTCTCTTAAAATAAGTCTCTTGTTCGCATGAAACAAGCGTTTCGAGGTTTCTGGGATGGTATTTCAACAGTTCACGTTGACTTAATATTAACCTTTAGTGTTCCTTTAAGTTGTTCTCAAGCTTCTTTGTCAGTATCCAAGTTTCTGCCCCATATGTCAGCACCGGTATAATGCACCGATTGTACACCATCCTGTTTAATGATAATGATAATCTTCGAGTCAGGAGCTGACAACGTCTGCCGTATGCACTCCGACCAATTTTTATTCTTCTGTGAATTTCGTTTCATGATCAGGGTCCCCTGTGAGTAATTGGCCAAGGTAAAAATACTCCCTCACAGACTCTAGAGGCTGACTAGCGGTCCTGAACTCTTTTTCCCTGGCCAGGTTATTGAATATTACAGTTGTCTTCTGCGTATTAATCTTCGACTCCACTCTTAAACTTTCTTGGTTAAGCTCATCAATTATTTGTTGTAATTCGTAAGCACAATACCATCTCCAAACAGAACGTTGCTCAGATATTCGCCGTTGATCCTTACTCCTAAAAATTCCCAGTCTAATAGCTTGAATACTTCTGCGCATCCAGTGAATAGCATTTGAGAGATTGTGTCTCCTTGCCTGAGCGCTTTCTTGATAAGTAACTTTCTACTTTTCTTGTGAAGAACCAAGGTAGCTGTGGATTCTTTGTAGATATATCTCAAGGTATTCACGTATGTCTCCGGTAGTCCTTGATAACGCAACGCATCTATGACTGCTGGTATCTGAACTGAATCAACTGCTTTTTCAGCTTATGAAAGTCATATAGAGAGGTTGACTGTACTCCGCGCATTAATCAATTACTGATTGGTGACAGGGATGTGATCCATTATAAAATATCTCTTCTTGAAGCCAGCCTGTTCTTTTGGTTGATTGAAGTCAAGTGTTGCCCTGATTATATGGCTATCTCGGTGAATAATTTATACAACACTGAAAGCAAGCTAATGGGCCTATAATTATTCAATTCTTTAACGTCTCCCTCTTATGTATTAGTATAGCGTTGACATTCATCGAGCTCTCTGGTACGCTTGAAGTCATGAGGCATTGTGCATAAAGAGCGGCAAGCTTTTCACGCTTGATATCTCCTCCATCTCTGTACCCACCATGGCTGCTTAGTGGCAGTGGTGTTGGCCTGCTCAGCGCGGAGTCGCGGGCTTGAATCCAGGCCATGGCGGCCGCCTTTCGATGGGGGCAAAATGCGAAAACACCTGTGTGGTTATATTTAGGTTCACGTCTAAGAACCGCAGGTGTTCCAAATTATTCCGGAGCCCCCCACTGCGGCGTGCCTCACAATAAAATCGTGGTTTAGGCAAGTAAAACACATTAATGTTTTTCCTCCTCTTCGATAAAATCAACTGATATTCCATCTTCTTCTGCCGCTTTGTCCCGGGTGATACTTTGCAAGCTTGGCCATTCTAACTTCATCGATAATTATAGGACGAGCCTATGTATACTGTTCTTAACTACTGAGACGATCTCGACGGAGTGAGGTGGGTCTTTACCGCAAGAATCAGGAAATGATGACGAAGCCGGACATCGTGATGAGTAAAAAAAAAGTAGGAAAGATTGTATTCACTTCATTGCTACACGGTGGCGACTCTTATCCGAGTCTCGAGCGGTTCTAATTAACACGGAGGCCAGGACGGCCTTAAATAACCCCTTGCGGTCTTGTGGTCGTCGATGTCTTCCTGGGTAGCCTGTGGAAGTATTAGTGCTTTCGTCAGATTCTGCCGTCGACGCTTTTCTCCGGGAATTCTCGACGAGGACCCTTTCATCGATAATTGGCCACTTCGTGACGGTCAAGTTCTGCCGTCAACGAGCTCCTGCTCTTCGGATTTTCTTCTTTTCGTCCTTGCCTTTGTGTCTGCTCAGGGAATAAAGGTGTGACGCTTTTTCGGGGTAGAGGAGAATTATGTCGACATGGGGACGCCCGCTTGAACGTTTCTCACACTTGACCGGTCCATCATGCGGGGGCCAAGATGGCCTTAATTACGCCTTGTGGTCTGGTGGTCGTCGATGTCTTCTTTGGTAGCCCGTGGAAGTATTAGTGCTTTCGTCAGGTTCTGCCGTCGACGCTTTCCCCTGGGAGTTCAAGCGAGGACCCTTTCATCGATAATTGGCCACTTCGTGACGGTCAGGAGGGCCACGTTGCTTTCTTGAAGCGAAGTGAACGATGAGGCGTGGTCATCAACCGTGACAGCTGCGTATTGCTAGTGGGGTATCGCCCCGTCACCAGATGTGGCAGTCGATGGCTTCTTGTAAAACTTAGGTCGATTATAACACTACTTTGAATGAAGGTAGCGTAACTGCTCTGAGCACTGTACAGGTCGTTATAGAATCATTTGGCTGGTTTTACTAGATCATCGAAATTGCTAATGACATTACCCTGCTTATCTTTCAATTCATACATCTTGCATTGTCGTAGGCCAAGTTTTATTCTCGCTTATTTCATGCGGCGGCCATCTTTCATTGCTTTTTTATTCTTTCCCACGTTGTAATTTCGAATTTCCCGTACTATCTTCATGTTGATCAGTTTGGCAGTTCAGCGAATTCAGTCTGATTTTTTGAGTTAGACAATTTTATGCTTTGTCGTTCCTTTATTAAGTGCTTTGTTTTTTGAGAAAGATGAGCTAGTGGTTGCCATGGTGCCTAACCTCCCACTTCAATTACTGCTTGTGAAATCAGCTTAGTTACGGTTCCATTCATTACCTGATTTGTTTTAATCTTCCCGTTCTAAGCGGCATATTTGTTTGCGAGCACCAGCATGAATTCATCTGCTTTTAGCTTTACTGCATCTAGGTTGGCCTGTTTCTTCCTATTTTTACTATATCTCTTCAAATAGAGGGAAATCCTAGATCTGACTAACGTGGTCTAACGTGGTCACTAACACTTCGACATCTTGCACTATGCTGCTATCGGCAGAGAGTATGAAATCTATTTAATTTCTTGTTTCGCCTATAGGGCTTTGCAGATCCACTTCCTGTTACTGCACTCCTTGAAGAAGATATTGAAACAACGATGTGGGGCTCCCGCACCGCGGGACGGCGGGCGCAAAGATCGGCGCCATGAAAGACGATGAAGCGCATGAGCTGCACGTTCTTCTCCTGGCCCGCGATTAAACAGAAGCGTCTTTTGTAAGACTCCGTCTTCAATCTACGTTACATTTTTCTGGTGGAGGTGCTGGGTACATGCTACCACTCCCAGATGGAACACCGCCTACAAGCTCAGTACGAAGTCCGGTGGAGCTGACTCCAGTTTACGTACGGACAAGCCGTCGACTTCAAGAAGTGCCACCTGAGCACGAGCCTCTACCCAATTGAGTCATAACAATGAGTACCTCAGTTCCGTCTTCTTCCTCAACGGCGCCGACCGAGGTCGTCCTTAACCAGCCGCGAATCCCCACATCCTTCCATGGGGACACCCTCGAAGATGTTGAGGACTGGCTCGATCACTTTGAGCGTGTCGCAGAATTCAACGGCTGGACTCCAGAGCGCAAGCTACGGAACGCCTACTTTGCCCTCGAGGTCTATGCGCGGACATGGTTTGAGAACCGTGAGGCGGCCCTATCGACATGGGATGAATTCCGACGGCAGCTAATCAGCACATACGCCAGCCTCGATCGCAAGGACCAAGCTGAATCTGCAATTTAGGCGAGGGTGCAGCGGCCGAACGAAAGCGTTGCAATGTTTGTGGAAGATATGTGCCGACTTTTCCGACGCGCGGATCCATCCATGCCGGAAGAAAAGAAGATCAGGAACTTGATGCGCGGCGTCAAGCAAGAGTTATTCGGTGGACTAATACGCAACCCACCAAAGACCGTTGCTGAGTTTCTCGCGGAAGCCACATCAGTGGAAGAGGCACTGCAGCAGCGAACAAGGTAGTACAACCACGACGTTTCGACCCTATCGCGTGACCCTCTCGCTATACTCTTGGACTATACCGACACCTTGCGGGAACTTACTAGGCTTGTTGCCCGAGAAGAGCTTCAAAAGCTTCAGGTGGCTCCGGTCAGTACAAGTCCCGGACCGTACAGTACAGTACAGGCAGTACAAGTCCCGGACCGAAGCGAGACACTTCAGCACGAGGTACGGCAGCCACAGCCTCGCATGTCGTATGCGGAAGCTGCGAGAATTCGTTGCCCCCGACTTTTTACGATGTGCGCGAGGTCCCGGACTTTCATGGCATGCGCGCCGTTGAACAAGCAACTGGCGACTTCAGGACTCGCCGCACGCCTTTCATGTTTGAAACAAGACCACCCCGCAAGAGCGACGTACGGCGCACTGCAGACCGCAGGCCCTTGTGTTTTCATTGTGGTGAAGCCGATCACCTCTACAGGGCGTGTCCTTACCGCCGAGCTGGGCTCCGTGGATTTTCACTGAATGCGCACAATGGTGAACGCCCCCTGGAAATTGCAGCCTACCTCGCGGACGCCAGGACCTCGTTTGCCCCACGATTCCGTGTCCCCCGGTCACCGTCACCCGCCCGAAACAGGTCTTCCAGCCCCATCTTCACGCCGAGCGCAACCAGGCGTCGCTCACCCAGCCCTGCCTCCCGGGAAAACTGAGTCCAGCGACCTGCGGAGGTGAGGTCGCTGACGTTGCGAACGTTGAAGATCCTCCATTAAGACGACCGGAAGATGACGTAATTGAGACGCAGAGAAACCAGTGCAGTTCAGTGTCAGTATCTTGCGACGTACCGGCTACCATAGACGGCCACGAAGTCACGGCGTTAATCGACACGTGTGCGGACACGTCTGTTATGATCCAGAACCTCGCGCGTATCCTAAACAAAGTTTCGACGAAATAAACCGGGACTCAGATTCGTACTGCAGGAGGGAACCTCATAACTCCAATGGGCCGATGCACGGCACGTGTCAACATTCGGGGCTTCACATACATCGGCGACTTCGTCATTCTTCGTGAATGTTCGAAGGACCTTATACTAGGCATGGATTTCCTTCAGGCGAACGGTGCCATCATCGACTTGCAAGAGTCTAGAGTCAGCTTCGCTACTACGCAAGACATAGCGAACAGCAACGGCGACGACTGTGACATCGCGCTTCACGTAGCTGACGATCACGTCATGTTACCACCCAAGAGCAGCGTGCTTACCCTTGTCCGATGCGACATGGAGGACGACGCCGAAGGGATTGTGGAGGCAAACATCCCTCTGCTTCTTGAGTGCCACATTTTCATAGCCAGAGGGCTTCTTTAGGTGCGGAACAAATGTTCAGTCATCTTGCTAACAAACTTTAGCAACGAATATCGGCATGTACCGCGAGGAACGACAATCGCATTTCTTCGCGAAATGATTGATGTTACTGACATCGCCACATTGGAAATCGCATCGTCTCAGCAATCTGAATTACCCAGCCTAAAAGAACGGATTCACGTTAACGCTGCTCTGCCAGACCATCAGAAAGACCGTCTACTGAGTCTCGTGAATGAATTTGCGGACTGTTTTTCAACGTCGTCCAAAGTACGGCGCACGTCCATCACAAAGCACCGCATTATAACGGATGAGTCCGCACGTCCTGTTCATCAGCATCCTTACAGAGTGTCTCCAGTGGAAAGGGAAGTGATCAAGCATCAGGTGAAAGAGATTCTCCAAGACGACGTGATCCAACCGTCCACAAGCCCGTGGGCCTCCCCTGTAGTGTTGGTCAGAAAGAAAGACAACACACTACGCTTCTCTGTAGATTATAGAAAGTTAAACCGTGTCACCAAGCGCGATGTTTATCCATTGCCACGCATCGACGACGCATCGGATCGTCTAAAACGTGCCAATTTTTTTCTTCGTTGGATCTTAAATCAGGGTATTGGCAAATAGAAGTTGATGAACAGGATCGTGAAAAAACAGCGTTTGTGGCACCTGACGGGCTTTATGAGTTCAAAGTTCTCCCCTTCGGTCTCTGTTCTGCACCTGCCACCATTCAGCAGGTGATGGATACCGTGCTTGCTGAACTCAAATGGCAAACCTGCCTCGTATACTTGGACGACGTCGTCGTGTTCTCGAGCACATTTGACGATCATCTCACAAGCCTCGAGAGTGTCTTCGCAGCGATCCGTACTGCCGGCCTCACCATCAAGCCTCAAAAATGCTACTTCGCGTTCCAAGAGCTCAAATTTCTTGGCCATGTCGTTGGTCCTAAAGGTGTCCGACCAGACCCCGATAAGTTAGCTGCCGTAGCCGAGTTTTCGCCACCTACAGACAAGAAGGCTGTCCAACGCTTCCTTGGTTTGTGCGCATATTATAGGCGCTTCGTCGAGGGATTCTCGAGAAGTGCTGAGCCTCTGACACGGCTCACACGCAACGATGTGCCTTTCATTTGGTCGGACGAGCAGCAGTAGTCGTTCAATGAATCGCGCAAGCGCTTGCAAGCGGCCCCAATCCTTGCTCATTTCGACGAAGACGCTGACACTGAACTTCATACTGACGCCAGCAATACGGGTCTCGGCGCAGTTCTTGTGCAGCGGCAAGCTGGTGCGGAACGCCCCATTGCTTATGCAAGCCGCAGTCTCACCAAGGCTGAGAAAAACTACTTAACCGCTGAAAAAGAAAAAGCGGTTGTGTGGGCAATTGGTAAATTCCGACCCTACTTGTACGGTAGACCCTTTAAGGCAGTCAGTGACCACCACGCGCTGTGCTGGCTTGCCAACTTCAAGGATCCTTCAGGCAGACTAGCACGTTGGAGCCTGCGCCTACAAGAGGAGGACATTACAGTTGTCTACCGATCTGGCACAGTGACGCTGACTGTTTGTCACGCGCACCACTCCCTACGACGTCATCGGACCTTGACCATGACTTGCTATTTGTCGGCGTTATCGACACCATAAAATTGACTGAGCACCAGCGCGCTGACGCTGAGCTGCTGCCGCTGATCGAGCACCTTCAAGGAGCTGAAGGTGTCTTTCCTCGGTCGCTCGTGCGCGGCTTATCATCGTACTCTTTGCACAACAACGTCCTTTTCAGGAAAAACTTAAGAATCGGTCCAAATACGTACCTCCTTCTCGTGCCGTCGGCGCTGCGCCAAGAGATTTTGCAAGCCTGCCATGATGAGCCATGTGCTGGACACCTGAGATTCACTAAAACATTAGCAAGGATACGCCAGGAGTATTACTGGCCCGGCTTTTTTCTTCTGTGCAACGGTACGTCAAGACGTGCCGTGATTGTCAGCGCTTCAAGAAACCACCAGTTAAACCAGCTGGCCTTCTCCACCCTGTGGACCCTCCTCAAGCACCGTTCCAACAAATGGGGATGGATCTACTTGGGCCAATCCCACTGACCTCTTCGCGCAACCGATGGATGGTCGTCGCTACCGACTACTTAAGCCGGTAAGCCGAAACCGAAGCTATTCCGCAAGCAAACTCGTATGAAGTGGCCAAGTTCTTTGTAGATCACATCGCCCTACGACATGGTGCACCGTCTCTTCTCATCCCCGACCGCGGTGCAGCATTTACAGCCGAACTTATGGAGGACGTTCTCCAGCTGACGCATTGCTCTCACTGCAAGAGCACTGCGTATAACCCGCAAACCAATGGATTAACTGAACGTCTGAACAGAACGCTGGCTGATATGCTCTCCATGTATATCGACGTAGAGCACAAGACGTGGGATGAGATTTTACCCTATGTAACCTTAGCGTATAACACTACTGTACAGGAGACTACACAGTTTACGCCGTTCGAACTTGTATACGGGCGCCGCGTCACGTCAGCACTTGACGCCATGCTACCTCTGGTTGATAATAGCCCGCCCAGCGAACACGCGGAAGAATTCGCACAAAGAGCCGAAGAAGCACGCGAGCTTGCTCGGCATCGTATCCGGAGCCAACAGCATACCGACACCCTTCGCTACAACCAGGGTCGACGCGACGTCCATTGCAATACCGGCGCATTCGTGTGGGTCTGGACGCCCATCCATCGCCGTGGACTCTCGGAAAAGTTGCTCCGCCGGTATTTTGGTCCCTACAAGGTTACACGCCGCCTCAGTGACGTAACCTACGAAGTCTTCCCTTGCAGTTCTGACCCCGGTTCGCTCCGTCGTCGTCCTCGCGCGGAAGTTGTTCATGTAGTGCGCATGAAACCCTACTGAACGCCGAAATGCACCTGAGGAGCTCCATTTCTTGTCGCCGAAAAAACTTTTTTACGCGACCGAGACCGTCGCTTTTCGCAGGGGGGGACAATTGACACAACGATGTGGGGCTCCCGCACCGCGCGAGGGCGCGCGCAAAGGTCGGCGCCATGAAAGACGATGAAGCGCGTGAGCTGCACGTTCTTCTCCTGGCTCGCGATTAAACAGAAGCGTCATATATTTTGTAAGACTCCGTCTTCAATCTACGTTCCAATATTCATTATTCGGTGCCTATTACTTTCCACAAGTTCTACCAAGATCTCTAGTGTTCCCAGAATCAATGCCGCAGTTGCCGATTGTTTGTTCCCCAGCTTCTTTTTCCCCACTTTTTGCATTACGGTCGTCATGACTACAGTATTATACAAAGTTTGCACCATTCTCACTGCCGATTCAATATCTTCATAAAGCTGTTCTATTTCTTCATCATGACTGGAGGTTGTAGCGTAGGCTCTTACTACCTTTATTCTACAGGTTCCAATCAGCTTTATTACGATGACTGCTACACTCTCATTAATGCTGTAGAATTCATCAACGTAGCCTGCTATGTCTTCATAGATTAGAAATCCTACCCTGTATTATGTCTTATCTGCAGTACCTCTTTAACAGAGGACGTGACCGTCCGCCAGCATTGTATAAGCGTTATCAGTTCTTCTAACCTCACTAAGGTCAATAATATCCCAGGCATTCACTGATAATTCCTCAAAGAGACCTGCTAAGGTAGCCTCACTCGAGAGGGTTCACGCGTTAAATGTTACCAGGTTCAGCTTCCATTGGCCGCATGTCCTGGTCCAGAGATTCTAAGGGCACCTCTGCATCTTGGTCAGGGGCTCCGTAGCCGCTGGGAACTGATGTGCACGGGTTGATTGCAGGCTGAATAGATATGACTGCGTTATTATCACGGTGTAGGAATAATATGAGAGGTGTGCGAACGGCGGCGCCTTGCCGTTCTGAGAGCGCGTTTGAAACTTGCGTGTGTTTTGGCCATTCTCCGAGGGGTGGCACTATACGTTCGGGGTCGCCAGCTCGTTCTAGAGGGTGAAGCCACATCGACATGACATCATCAGTCGCGTTTGTCGCACGCAGTTACGAGCACCGCTATGCTTTGAGCTGGTATACGTGTGTTGCTTTCGCACGGTTTCTTACGGTATAAAACGTTTTGCGAAACTGTTCACCCGTTTCTTTCTCACCATGACAATCGAAACAAGCGCGAGTGGCGCGAGCGAGAGCTGACGCGAGCAGACGATAGCACGAAACGAGGTGTCGGGAGGGTCCAGATGTCGCCATTTTCCCGCGCGCTCGTCACTGAAGGGGCCGCTGTCATTGGTCTCCGCCATTCGGGGCTCGCGTCTTTCATCTCCCGCTCCGCGTTCGCTCTTTCATCTTTCACTGTGCTCATTCGCCGATGGATGGATGGATGGATGTTATGAGCGTCCCCTTTGGAACGGGGAGGTGGGTTGCACCACCAACCCCTTGCTATTATACTGCCTAATGTCTTACCTAGGTTAAACAATAAAAAAGAGAAAACAAATACTATGAACTACCCCACCCAAATTTTCTGATGCCCTATTTCGAACTGTGCTTTTGTGCGTCTCTGTTTTTAGTCGTTTCCCTACTTTTCTTCCACCAATCCTCCAATCGCCTCTTACTAATGCCTATTGCGGACATGTTTACTTTTCCACTGCTCTCGCTGAACCCAAGTGCTTCAAGGAGACCAGTGGCGCCTAAATCGACTACTGGGTAAACGTTTTCACATTCCAATAAAACATGCTCCATAGTCTCCTTAGCTTTACCGCAGCAAGCACATGCTACTTCTTCCGTCTTATATCTCGCTTTATAGGTACGTGTTCTAAGGCATGCCGATCTCGCTTCGAAAAGTAATGAGCTCCCCTTTGAGTTATCATAAATTGTTTTTTTCCTGACTTCGCTTTTTCCTCTTAAGTAGTTACTCAAGGCAGGTTCCTTTTCCATTGCCGCCAACCATGAGATTATTTCAGCCTCTCTGACTTTCCGCTTGACCTTCTTTGTTGCTGTGTTGCCCACCCCACATGCCGCATACTTGCTGATAAGCTTCCTAGTTCTTTTCCTCCACTGTGAATCAATGTTTTGCCTGTACAGATACCTGAACATTCTCCCAGTCCATTCACTTTCTTCCATATTCCTCAGCCGTTCTTCATACTCAATTTTACTGCGAGCTTCCCTCACTTCAAAACTAGTCCAGTCCATATCACCCTGCACAGCTTCATTTGTAGTCTTCCCTTGAGCATCCAATGCGAGGCGACCCACTGACCTTTGGTTCCCGTCGATTCCTGATTGTACCCCTGATTTAAAGCAAACAACCGCAATCCCAAATGGAAGTCCTGGAGCCATTACACCTCTCCACATACCTCGCGGAGGACCTCGTACCTATGTATCGCCATAGCGCTCTGTGCTTCATTATGGCTACATTTCTCTTCCCCTTCACTGTTATTGTTTTTTCCTGTGTTTCCATGTATCTATTGCCTTCGTTTCTCCATATACCGAGATATTTATATTCCGTTACCCGAAGCATTGGGATGGCCCCTATACGAGCGCGCCATCTTACGGGAAGTGCTTGAAGCGCACACAAAACCGACATGCTTGGACGGGCGCCGTTCACACACCTTTCATAATATTCCTACAACGTGCCAATTATGCATTTTCGCTTCTGTAATTTCAGCGTGTGCCATAAAGTTTATAATTTCCGTTTTATTATTTGACGCTTTATCAATTAGGCAACTAAACACTACAATTCTCTGCGCACGTAACGAACGCTTCTCCAACTGACCCTCATGTAGAGATACCAAAATATCTCCCATTGTAAATTATGAGGCGCCAAGTACTTTTCAAAAGCCAAAAGCCCATACAAGCACATGCAATTAAACATTTATATTTCCAACCAATCCTTCGCAAATAAACAGCGCTATATAGAAAGGATAGAATAGGATATCCTTCTTCGATGGCGCGTACCCGCTGTGGGGGACTGGCCAAGATTTGGATGGTATTAGGAGGATGTTGGTGTTACAAAAACTGGCAAAAGTGTCATGTAAAAACAGATAATAATGTATGAAGAATTAAGACAGTCGTGTTGAAACAACTATGAATTCGTCCACGGCTGAGCAGACATGCTTGATGAACTTCATTCTCTTCAACAAACTAATGCAGTACCCATATAGTAGTTCGCAGCTTGGCTCGCTTTTACACCATCCCTTCTTTCAAAAATTTGTGGCTAATTAAAGATTGTTGCGAAATTGTGTGCGCGTATGTAAACTCAATAATACTGTGAGCTTCACAACATCACGATTATTTTAAAATGTCAGTCTTCGAAGCACTTCTTCAAGAGCATAGAGTTTCTCACTATAACACCTAGAGGGTAATCTGGCGCCACCGACTATGGGAGTTTCTTAACAGGAAGCTTTAGCTCGGGCCCAACTCCGACGCGGCCTATTCAAATACGTGTAAAAACGCAAAAACCTTTTTCTGAGATAACCCCTGGACCGATTTTAATGAAATTTGTTGCTTTAGAGAGAGAAAGTTAAATTCTAGTGACTGTTGGAAGCGGAATTTCGATTTAAGGCTTCAATTTTGTTAAAGAGATTTTAAAAAATTCAGAAGTTTGAAAAAAATAGAAGCACGAAGTTTACAAACTAATAGCTCTGCATCAAGAACAGATATCGCGGTTCTGTAAACGGCATCCATTAGATCATTCAAAGCGGACAAATTTTATATGTCATTTTACATCTTACGTGAGTTTGTTACGTTGTTTACGAGGGTTCTGCAAAAGTCGTAATTACATATTAATAAATTTTTTGAGATTCATGTATAATATGTCAAAATTGTCCGCTTTAGATGTGCTATTAGGTACAATTCACAGAATTGCGATATCACCTATTCTTGCTGAGTTACAGAGTTGTAAACTTGATAGTTTCGTTTTCTGAAAATTTGCAATTTTTGCCAATTTTTAATAAAAAATTGACGACCTAAATCGAAAATTCGAAACCAACAGTCACTAGATTTTAAGTTTTTCTTTTAAATGCAACAAACTCCGTCAAATTTGGTGTTGTGGTCGCCAAGAAAAACGAATTCTCCTTTTACATGTATTTAGATAGGAGCACCCGAGCTAAAGCTTCCTCGTAAGGGGGCACCGTGCCGTCATGGGAATGACGGTATATGTGTCTGCGAGGCTCGTGTTGGCTGGTGGTGCAAGAGGCTTCGTCTAAAACGTAGATATGGCTACGCAAATAACGCGTTCTCAAAGTAAAATCTTCATAAAATGTTTCCATTCACGCATATTACATCTTTACTCACCCACGATGCATGACCAAGCGAAGAAAAGCAAGAACAGACGACCAACTGTTTCAAAGCGAGCGCGATTTTAGCGGCCCGCTGATACTTTTTACGTAACATGTAGTCGTACACACAATAACAAGTTCTCATAGTTAAACAAAACATGTTTTCGCGTAATAATACAGCTAAAACAGCTTTTCACGTGCTGTTCTAGTAGAAAATGAATCATTGTGACAGACGGAACGGTACTTGCCAAGCGCGTCTTCAAGGTGTCCTGTCTCTACGAGAACGATGCCAATCCGAATCCACAATATACCGGCATTCCCATGCATACCACAGCGCAGCAGCGCCAGATTTCCCTCTAGGTAATGTAGTGAGAAACTCTATGTTCAAGAGAGCACAGTTCTTATCACTTCTCTATTCGCGGCTCAATTCGACCTTAATTTTCCTAGCAAGTGAATTTTCCTAGTTTTGAGAGCTCGTGGCATGCCATGTTCAGTTAGGTGTGCCGAGTGGGATGCCAGTGGCTGAAGGCGTGCTGGATTGGCTCGTCCTGGGAAAGACTGTCGCGAGGGAAACAAATTTTTCTGGACGTTGTCACACATGCAAGTTGTTTTCACTGCTTTCTGGGTTGCTTTACGCTGTGTTATCTACATTATAATCTCTGACTAACTTAATTATCTCTCCCCGCGTTTTGTTGTTAAGAGCTGTTTCATGAGCCAATGAGTGTACTTCGACCAGACTCTAACCGTTTGGGCAGGCAAAATTCAAATAAATATTATGCAAAAAAAAAGAGAGCCTATGGCCGTTTCCAAGGGCGTATAAACTTTTAGTCCCCCACCAAAGTGGAACACTGCTGGATGTATTTCTTTTTCGTAAATTAATTGAACTCGATGAAATGCCTCGGCGACAGTTACGAGAGCATTGCCAATTTTCTAAATTTGGAAACAATATGCGTATCACTTTGCTTTTTTTTTTTTTAATTCAAGAGTTGTCAGCAGTTGTAGTATTAGTGGAAGTAAAATGCTTAGAGCACAAAGCAAGGCCCCATTCAGGCCTCTCTGTTCAGGCCTTTCTGTCGCTTGGCGACAGATGCGCGCCAACCGTTCTTGGCTAATTTTCTGCTCTCGCAAACCGGTGCGCCGTAAGTTAGCCAGCCTACTCGTATCCAGTAGCCCAGCCCTTTCACAACCACTTTCCCCCACTGTGTAATATAACATGTAAAATCACTACACGTGTTCACCATAATGGATGCTGAGAACGACAAAAATCTACTATGAAGCGTCTGAGTACAACAGATGGTTGCTGAATAAAACATTTCACACTAACTAGTACAACTCATGTAATGGTAAGTTACATGGTATGACCTTTTGATAAACTGATAAATAAAATGCGCGAACCTCGCGCTAGTGTAAAGAAAACTCACGTTTAGAAAAATGGATATATATTTATTACTGACACAAAGTGACAACTCCTGGCACACTTATGACTTGCGAGAACAAATGGACCGATCTTGCAATGCTACGTCGGCACTCCTCGTGCGTTGAACGTACATCAAATAAATCCAGTGGAGAAGCGTTATGGGTGTCTGAAAAAGAAAAACAAAATATTATCGTTGCTTCGTGTGCCACATTTTGTTGCGAACAAAGGTGCAGAACTCAGGAGCAATGGTAACTATCTTTCACGCTCAAACAACTAACTGAAAAAGTTTTCGATTAGGGTATATGTCTCGATGCAATTTTACGTTCAGCACGACAAATATTACAAGTTCTTTTGTTCTTGTGCCAGGAATGGGCAATCTTGAATTTGCGAACGTGTGCTGTGCGGCGTTCTAACGAACTAGCGTTTCATGCAGCAGCTTCCGAGCAACTGATCACTTTCGCACATTGAGCTATATCGGGTGTCTCAATGGATATGTTCAATATACACTTAAAACTTCATTCATAGTCCAACGTCTTAAATAACCTCAAGGGCAATAAATGAGACTGCATAGAGGAAAGCTGCGGGTTGATTTTCATAAGCTGGTTTTCTTCAAAATTTGCACAGTAAACAAACGCTTTTCATTTTTTTCGTTGCTTTCTAGTTCTACAAGAATGCAGCTACCAATCGAGAACGCGACCTCATGCTTAGCAGCAAAGTGCCATTTCTCGTGAGCCACAGCACCAGGTAAGCTATATTTGAGTCGGTGTCGCAGAGACAAAAAAGGTATTTTTTCGATCACACCTCATTTGCACCAGTGATGCCGGAAACTGGGCAGTTGTCTCTCATCAGTTATTTATATAGCTATGCCAGGGGTGGGACTCCTGCATCAATTGCGCCATTTCGATACAAACACAAATTCCCGCACCAAACTGCGCTAAACACATAAAATTGACCGAAGCCATACATGCCGAAGCCAGAATGGCTTCGGCATGTATGCTTCGGCAGTGACCGCGAACAGCGAGCGGATTCGTTCTCCGAAAAAAAGTGCAACCGTTCACATTCCGCACAGCGCGCGACGGCGCCTCCCGCATAGATTGCTATAATTTTTGCGCTTATAACACTGGACTAGCAGGAAGTGGCCAGCGCAGAGCGGCCACTCCCGTTTGTCGTCGCTACTGTCGGAACGGCCAGGGCGACTACGTTTAGAGTGCACGAGAACACGGTTGAGCGGGTTGTGCGGTGCTCTCTCGCTGAGCTGAAAAACAACGAAAAGTAGGCTGACGGATGTTACACACGCGCGCGCTGCAGTCGGTTATTATGCGGGCGTGCGTCGCTCACTCAAGGCCGGTAAGCGTCACACTATTCCATTGTGTTTTTATGCCCATACGGGCAAGGCCTAAGCCATTTTGACCTACCACGAAGGGCTAACGGCGGATTTGGAATAAAGCAGATTAGTATAGTATTATGTTATACCAGAAAGTTAAGCATTAAGTGCTTTGGAATCGCCCTGGTTTATTATGTAGAAATGGCTCTCCAAAAAAAAAAAAAAAGAAGTCGCAGTTTCGCCCGAAAGGCGATAGCAAATTAGTATTGCTATTAGTATCGTATTGCTATGAATGATTTGCTAAATTGCTATTATTATTATTAGCAAACTAGTATACCATTAGATTGCGATTGCAAATTGTAGACAGCTATACGAAGTAAGGATAGTAGTTTTATGGGCCGTATACACTTGTAATCATTCACTTACTAAATTAACAAACATGGTGTCACGCGCGCACAAGCAAATGCAAACACATTTCACTCGATCCTCACGCGCGCTCACTGTCCAAACCCTGCCGTGAAGAAGCAGGGCAACAGCAGCGAACGAAGTGACCTTCGTGCTGCATCTCGCTTCAACGCGAACTAAGCGACGAAAACACAACGCATACGATGCTATCAGCACTCGGCGTATGCACTCTGACCCCATCGCAGATTGCTTTCAAGATAGGGCTCGCGCGGCCGCGCCATTGGGGGCGAGGACTTAGGGATTCGCTATCTGTAGGGAAGCGTCTCACTTGCGTAGTATGAGGTTATAGCGCGGCGCGCTCATCATAGGTTTGGCTTTCGGCGCTCAATAAAGATAGCATGCGGGAGCCATCCTGGACATTCCTGTGCGTACTCTCGAAACGAGGGAAGTCTTTTACTGTCAAAATAATAATCTTGGGCAACAGAAAGCACAGAATGGTTTACAGATACTATTTACCGAATACGTATAGTGAACGCACACAGCGCGCAGGCGCAGCGATGGAGTCCCCCGAACCGGCTTCTTGCGTGAAAGGCAAGTAATCTCTGAGAGCAAACAATGTGAAATATATTCTTATAGTGGACTGTCTGTATAAACAAACAGAGCCTAACAGAATGAAGCGACACTGATGTGATCGCATGGGTTCGCAGCGACCGACTGTGCGCTTGCATGTTTGTCCGCGTACAATGTTTCGCTTTCGCTAGGAGCACGTTTTCGCACCCGTGCCGTGAGATTTAGGCCTCATCTTATTGGCATTTAACAGTGCACAAGCAACCATTGATGCTTGGACGCTATCAGAGCTGCTCAAAAACAATTTCATTGGAACTAGGGACTTCGACGCCTACGGTGACTTGTGATGTGTCGTCGCGACGATTCAATAATGTTTCTACTCTTCTAAATTCTTGGTCATTTGAAAATAATTATTTCTAAACTCGGGTCTCACACATTGTTTCTCGGTCTTCTCAGCGAGCAATTTCCCGCTATTTCCTTTTCCTAATCTAGTACATTCATTATTAGGTGCTGACACAAACATGAGCACTTGGCTTGCTTTTTTACAGCGCAATCTGTTATGGGCTCATTCCAACAGCCGTTTCAGGTGGCGACGGTGTCCACCGCCCCTACCGTACGTGTCGGGTGTCCATAGCAGCTATCGTCGCGAATGAGAAGAGAGAAAACATTTATTTGTCAAGAGATTGGGCGACTTCCTCGCAGGGTGGAGCCCTTAGTTCAGGGCCCCATTGGCTTGCGCCACTCCGCGTGCCCGCCGGATCAGCCGTCGCTGCTCTTGCGGGTCTGAGCTGGTCAGCGCAGTCTCCCAAGAGGAAGGTGAAGGTGAAGGAATAGGGGAGCAGCCCGGAGGGTGTGGGCACTCCCAGGTGCAATGTTATACTGTGGGCTTTGCTCAACAATAGGGACAGTATGAGGGATATTGTGTGGGGTGGAAGAGGTGAAGTTAAAAGAGGCAGGGAAATGAATTAGTTTGAAGCTGTCGCCACGCGACGGCATCTTCTCAATTAAGGGAATTATGTGGTGGAGGGAAGTGTCTCCTGGTATCTCTGTAATATTGTAGAGTTTCAGTGTAGTTCAGTGGTACTGTCGGTGCGTCGTCTGGGTTGGACCGCTTTTCCAATGGCGCCCGGTTAGCGAGCTCTCGGGCTACCGCATTAGCGCGTTCATTACCATGGAGAGAGGCGTGTCCAGGTGTCCAGACGATACGCACCCTGTATAACGCTGTTGGATGTAATGATGTAAGGATGCGGTGTGTGTAGGGTGTCACCCTCCCTTGTGCCAAAGTCCTGCAGGCGGTCTGAGAATCAGTGACCACTGTGATATAGGTCCATCCGGCGCCGGCATGGTTGAAGCGTGTACGATGGCTAGGACGATAGCAGCCTCTTCCGCCGTGCCACTGTCCACAGTGTTGAGCGTGGCCGAAGCCCTCAGAATGTCTGCACTATCTAGTACGACTAGACATAGGGCACGTTTCTGTTGGTAGCGGGCCACGTCGGTGTATAGGACTGGTGTGTTTGATGTGTCATCGCCAAAGAGTCGAGCCAGGGCTTGTGCTGTTGCCTTTCGTCGACCTTTATGACGGTCAGGGTGCATATTCCGGGGAATTGGGGCCACGTGAATTTTGTTGCGAATGCTAAGCGGAAGAAGCGTGCGGTTTTCCTGTTGTGGTTTCCTTGGTGTTTCGGACGAGAACCGGCATATTCAGCATGGTATGGCCGATGTTTGGTATCCTAGCCGGGATAAAATGTGGCACCCTTGCATTGTTCGTTGCAGACGTTGCAATTGGCTGTTAAGATGACCTTCAACTAGTTCGCAGATGGTGTTGCGCACCCCCAGTCGTAGTAGGAGCTGCGTAGACGCACGTTGGGGTAGTCCCAGCACTGCCTTTGGTGCCGTACGGAGGAGGGTGTCCATCGGGTGCATCTTAGTCTGAGTCAGATTATGATGGGGTAGGTGGTAGGTTAATCGGCTAGTTATGAGGGCTTGCACAATTCGGAGTACGTCTTTTTCTTTCAGTCCTTGTCGGCGGTTTGTAATGCGCTTTACCATGTGCGTTAATGGGGTAAGTTGTTGGCGGAGCACGTGTACGGTATTTGTGGCCTTCCCGTTGTGTTGCATGTGAAAGGGCACGGCAGCTTACCAGCGGACAACATGCCTAAATCGCCATTACTGCTTGTGCAGGTTTTGCCGTGGTTTTTCGCCGTGGTGTCTTCAGCGAACAACAGGATTGAACCAGGATTCTTCGATGTGCCGCAACGTGGCAATGACACTGCGGACCGTCTACTTGTCAACGCCCACCCGACAGGAGTGACGTCATCGCTGGACAACCTAGAAAAGGCCCAGCCCGGCATCGATTTCTTCAGAGGGCACGGCAGCTTACCAACGGACATCACGCCTAAATCGCCATTACTGCTTGTGCAGGTTTGCCGTGGTTTTTCGCCGTGGTGTCTACAGCGAACAACAGGACTGAACCAGGATTCTTCGATGTGCCGCAACGTGGCAATGACACTGCGGACCGTCTACTTGTCAACGCCCACCCTACAGGAGTGACGTCATCGCTGGACAACCTAGAAAAGGCCCAGCCCGGCATTGATTTCTTCAGAGGGCACGGCAGCTTACCAGCGGACATCATGCCTAAATCGCCATTACTGCTTGTGCAGGTCAGTCAGCTGGGCAATTTGCCCGTTTATCGTAGCGATGATAGGTTTCTGTTGGTCCTGCCTTGCCCTCAAAAGTGTTTTGCTGTTTTGTCTGATTGCTGGTCGATGCTCATGTTATTGCTTGTGTCAGGTGACATAGAACAGAACCCTGAGCCCAAGGCTAATGAAATGTTGCATGTCATTATCGATAGACTGGAAGAAAGAGACCGCAAGATAGACCGCATAAGAGAGGAAATTGCTGCTGTTAATGCTAAAGCTGATAAGTTACAAGGAATTTTGACAATGTTCGAGGAAATGATCAACAGAAATAATAAATTGGAATCGGTTGTCCAACAGCGAGCATTGAAGTTAATTGACTACGAAAACAGAAGTAGGCGCAACAATCTCCTAGTATTTGGAATCAATGAAAGTGCTGATGAAACAGAAACCAAACTCAGAGAACAGGTCCTAGATGGTATTTTTGACAATACTTTGGGGGTCCCCGTCAGGACAATAGAGAGAATTCACCGTATTGTAAAAGCGAAACCGGATAAACCAAGACCAATTATTATGAAGTTCCTTGATTCCAGGGAAAAGGTCAGTGGGAAAAGGTGTTCTAAAGAACTGTATTAAACTGAAGGGCACTAATGTTCGGGTTAGCCAAGACTATGCTAAAGAAACAGCGGAAATAAGAAGAAAGCTTTGGGAAAGTGCAGCATCGGATCGGTGAAAAAGCACGAAGTCAAGCTTATCTACGATAAACTTAAGATAAAGGACAAAATGTACACTTGGGACTTCACTAACGATAAGCGCATACCATATGGATATAAAGAAAGTAAATTCGGTAAAGAAAAGTTTGAAGTGGCTGGCTGCCCGCCTGACCCAGACGATTCAACAAGTTCGATAGTGACGCCGGGCTCGTCACCTACGTCATAGCTACGTTTTCTTGTTTTAAATGCACGCAGCATAGTTAGCAAAACAACTGACCTAGAATTTCTGCTGCTTTCACAGAGCCCTTGCATGGTTTTGATAACGGAAACTTGGCTGCACTGTGGGATACAAAATGACTCAATTATTCCCCCTGGATACAAAATGTTTAGGAAAGACCGCGATTCACGTGGAGGAGGGGTGTGTATCATAATAAAGAATTCTGTCCACGCGGCTCTAATTGATAGTGCCATCCTTGAAACATTTTGGCGCAGAATTTTCTTTGGAAGTGTCGTTTATCTAGTCGGTGCAATATATCGGCCACCTTCGACTTCGCTTGACTTCCTAAACCGATTGAACACATTCTTGCGCAACAATGTACAAGTAACACGCGGTTAATTATGGCAGGAGACTTCACTTTACCGCACATTAACTGGCAAGACCTACTCTGCAGCGGCGCTGAAGCATCCAGCGCTGATGAACTAGTAGATATAATGTTTTCTTTTAATCTAAATCAAATCGTTCAAGAGGACAGAAGAATAACTTCTAGGTCGCGGTCATTGTTGGACCTAGTGTTCCTATCCAATAATATAGAACATCATTTGTTGACAATTGAAGACGGTATTTCCGATCACAGAATGATTGTAGTGAATGTGGCTACTAGCAGTATGTTCCGTATGAAATGCTCCCCTGTAATTACGGTAAAGGACTACAAACGTGCTGATGACAATTCAATATTAGATTTTTTGGAATTCTCGTTTGGCCAATTTGAGCACGCAAAAGAAAAAACTGTAGATGAGCTTTGGAATGAATTTAAGGACATAGTAAACCATTGTGTGGACCGATTTGTGCCAACTCGAAAAAGAAAGTCTAAACAACGCCGACCTTGGATTAACCGCGGCATCATTCACATGAAAAGAAAACTAAAGCGACTGCGCAAAAAGAAAAAGCGTTCGGACGAAATACCCAGGCTTCGCGCAAAGTTGAGGCATACTCTGACACTATCCAAAAAGAAATTCTTTGAACAAACACTGACAGGGTTCCTAAAAAGTTCTCCACAAAAATTCTGGAGATATCTCAGCAGTAGGAAAGCTAAAACTGAAGAAATCGTAAAGGACATCATAAAGTTAACAAAGTCTGCGGACATTGCCGAACATTTTAATTACTTCTTTCAATCTTTGTTTACTAATAATACAAACATGAATACAGACGAGCATTTACCATATATCACACGTTACCCAATGGAAAATCTGGAAATCAAACGAGAAGGGGTGTTCCAATCGCTGCTGAGTTTAGATGGAAAAAAATCTGGTGGACCTGACAGAATTTGTCCTGAATTTCTGAAACGCTATGCTGAATGGATGTCATACTACTTAACGATAATTTTCGAGAAATCATTACATACGCATTCTCTACCCACAGACTGGCGCAGGGCCGTAGTTATACCAGTGCAAAAAAGGCGGTGATCGCACACTTGTAAATAATTACCGTCCTATTTCACTCACATGTATCAGTTGTAAACTTCTGGAACACATCATCGCAAAACATATTTTACAATTTCTAGAAGTGAATAGTTTACTTTATTCATACCAGCATGGCTTCCGTACTGGACTATCTACCATTACACAATTAATTGAAGTAGTTCATGATCTCGCTGCCGCCTTAGATGAGAAGCACCAGATTGACGTCATTTGTATAGATTTTGCGAAAGCCTTCGATAAGGTTCCGCATAATAAGCCGATCTTTAAACTGAGAGAAATAGGTATCGATGAAAAATTAGTGCTATGGGTAAAAGAATATTTAAGTGATCGTAAACAGACTGTAAGTTTAGATGGCAGCCTGTCGAGTCCCCTCCAAGTGCTTTCAGGTGTTCCTCAGGGGTCAGTCTTGGGCCCACTGTTATTTCTGATATATATAAGCGATATCCCTTCTGTTGTTGAAGAACCGGTAAAAATGAAGCTTTTTGCACATGATTGCCTAATTTATTCTACCGTAACCAATGTTCAGGATCAACTCAAAATTAGTCGTTGTTTAGAAAATTTGAGCCGATGGTGTAAATTATGGGGTATGCATATAAACTACATAAAATCAACATACACACATATGACTAAGAAAGTAAACATTCTGCCTTTTAACTATTACATCGATGGTAATTTGTTAGTTCGTGCTAACCAGTTTAAATATTTAGGTGTTACAGTTGCGCATAATCTGACATGGCATACGCACATAGAAAATGTGTGCTCGAAGGCGAATCAGAGATTAGGTTTCTTAAAGCAAAAACTAGGTCAAGCTTCGCGAGATGTAAAGCTGATAGCTTATAAAACTTTTGTTAGACCTTTACTTGAATATGCCTCAGTCATCTGGCGCCCTCATCAGAAAGAAATGACTACAAAGTTGGAAAAAGTTCAACGTCGTGCCGCGCGCTTCATATGCTCTAAGTACCGCCGTTTAGATTCCGTTACACTGATGTTGCAGTCTTGTGAACTGGAAACACTAGAAGTACGAAGGCAAAAAAATTGTCTGAAAGTGTTTTTTAGAATACTGCATGGACATTTAAAAATCAACAAAGATGAGTATCTGCAACTTCCAGGAAGACGAAGCAGTCGTGTTAATCATCAATATGTTTTACGCCCATACTTTGCTCAGAGTGATGTGTTCCGCTTTTCTTTTTTCCCTGCCGTGATTGAACTCTGGAACGCGATACCAAGATCTGTGGCAGGTGCCAGTGATGTTTGTAAATTTGAAAAAAAAAAATGTTAAACATGTATTTTTGTGATTCCGCTGCCGCTTGATGCACCTGTATATATGGTCTGCCTGTATTTAAATCCTCCCTGTAAGAACACTCAGCAGAGGGTTGACAGTATGAAGCAATAAATAAATAAATAAAAATTCATAAAAAAGGCCTAGTACACGTAGTCTGTCTACCCTTGGAATAACGTTGCCATTGAGATGCAATGCTATAGCTGGTGGAATAACGGCCTTGTTTCGTTTTTCGAATACAAGCAGGAGCTCCGACTTCTCAGCTGCGCATGTGAGTCCTCCGGCTGTTGCATACTCTTGAACCATATTTACGGCTTCCTGTAGTGCGTCTTGAATGGCGCCGTATGACCCTGTGGTCATCCAGATTGTAACATCATCGGCGTACAGGGCGTGCTGCACGTTCGGAAGTTTGTCGAGGAGCGGTGGTAGCTTTGCCATCACCACGTTGAAGAGGGTGGGTGAGAGAACCGAACCCTCGGGAGTCCCTCTGCCGGAAAGTTTTATGATACGCAACCGAATATCACCTAGGCCAATGGTGGCTGTGCGGTCAGATAAAAAAGCTGGGACATAATCATAGATGCGTTTTCCGCATCGGGAGAATGCAAGGTTGTTTAGAATGAGGTGATATGAGAGGTTATTGAAGGCTCCTTTGAGCTCCAACGCCAGAATGGCTCTTGTCTGAGCTTTACTTGGACTATCCACAACATCCTCCTTAAGTTGTAGGAGTATGTCCTGCGCAGACAGACCTGGTCGATAGCGGAATAAGGTATTGGGGAAGAATCGGTTCACTTCGAGGTGAGGCTGGAGGCGATTTAGAACTACGTGCTCGAAGAGTTTGCCAATACACGAAGTCAGGGAAATGGGTCTGAGATTTTGGAGAGACAGCAGTTTCCCGGGTTTCGGAATTAAGGTGATATCGGCGTGTCGCCATTTCTGTGGAAGCGTTCCGTTTTTCCAATTGTCGTTGTAGTATGCAGTGAGTTGCCGTATGGCCTGGTCGTCGAGGTTGCTTAGCAGTGCATAGTGAATGCCGTCTGCTCCGGGTGCCGTGTTTCGTCTTGTGCCGTGTAGGGCTGCCCTCACTTCTGTCTCTGTAATATCGCCGTCCAATTGGGTTTCTTCCTCGTGTGGATAGTCTTTGTACTCCGGTCGGCGGTCTGTAGCAATGTATCTCTGTTGCAGCGTTTGGAGGAGCGCGTCATCATCCATTTGTTCTTCGTGGATGATAGTGTGGACTGTGTTCGTTGTGTGCGTTGGCTTGAGTAGTGCTGTGAGGAGGGACCACGTTTTGGAACTACTTAGTGTGCCATTAACGCGGCCACAGAGGTTGTGCCAATTGCTATTAGTGAGGCTGGTGGCGTATTCTTCAGCTTCTGCTGTGATCCGGGCGATTCCTTGTTTCAGCCTACGGTTGTGCCTCTGCCTCTTCCATGTTTTGGTCAGACCTCTTCGAGCATCCCAGAGATGGAGCAGATGTCTGTCCACATCCGATGTCTCCGTTGTTGCAGTAAGTTGCTTAGTGGCTGCTTTAAAATCTGCTTGTAGCTGTTGTGTCCACTCGTGTAGAGATGGCGGGTTGTGTTGTTGAGATTTGGTTCTGTTGCGCCGGAAAGTGTCCCAGTTCGTTATTTTAATTGAACGTTATGGGGTTCCTATGGCCACCAGTTGAACTTCTGTGGCTAGAATGCTGTGGTCACTGCCCAGATTCTCCATTAGGTTGTTCCAGGAGCATTGAGTCAACCCCTTGACCATTCTTAGGTCAGGGCAGGTAATTCTGCTTACGCTGTTGCCCGTTCTGGTTGGTGTGTAAGGTTTTGTCAGCAGAGTGAATTCATGAAGGTTCATGGCGTGGGCTAGACGGCGGCCTTTCGGAGTTTGTTTGGTACCCCCAGGCTGGGTGGGACGCATTGAAATCTCCCAGAATAATCAATTTTTTGGCTTGTTTACTGGCGGCCGAAAAAAGTTAGATGTTAAGTAAAAACAAACTGGTTTCATATCGATTCCTAGGTACAATTTCTAAGAGCACATGCGGAATATGGGAGCTGTCGAGCGTGTGCTCGATCACTGCGATTTCTTTGGACACAAGGGTGGCAGCCAGTGGTTGTTTGGTGGTGTCATGCTTGGAGATGTATGCATTGTACCCAATGAGTCTGTGAGTGCAATGTACTTCTTGAAGTGCTATAACGCCTGGTGGTTGAGGACGTGTGGCTAGGAACTGTGTGAGAGAACCCCTCTTCCTTCGGTACCCTCTACAATACCATTGTCACACCCGGAAGGTGGTGGTAGTGCGCCTCTTAGGTTTGCTGGCCATGATTGGTTGATACCGCCTCGCTGGTGAGGGCAGGTGTTGTACGAGCCGGACGGGTATAAGGGTGCTACCTTCTTGGTTCTCGAGTGGCGTTAGTGTCAAGTGGAAGTGAGTCGTTTTGATGGCTGAAAGTTGAGCTAAAAGTTGCACTGATGAATTGTTTCATGTCAGTCATGGCTTGTTGTATGACCTGTTGTAGCATGTGCTTGACATCAGCCATGACCTCTTCCTTCATTTTGTGCATCTCCGCTCTCAAAACAGTCGCCATTTCCTGTATCATTTCGCACACTTCTTGTTTGGTGCAGGAATTGTGAGGGAGTTTCTCAGGTGCGAGTGTGTGGGTCTGGGTAAGTGAAAGCGTCGCTGTGGGAGACAGTTTGTTTTGTTGGTTTGTTTGCCGTGCAGAAGGAGGTGAAGGAAGGGAGGAGGAAGGAGAGGGAAATTGCGCTGACCAACTCACCGCTGTCACCTTCCTGGTGTGATGGTAGGGTGTTTTCGTCCACGCGGCCTCAGGTTCCTTCGGTAGCTGTTTCTGCTGCGTCAGACTGCGGCTCCCAGATCGGCTTCGACCACGTGGTTGCTTTTGGTCCTTGGACGGCCTGCGGACCCTGGACCTACTGCGACTTTGGGACTGCCTGTCTCCGGGATCGGTAGCGAGGACGACCATGTGTTGCATCAGTAGTCGCAGGTGCCGTACCGTTGAATGTCGTTACCTTGCTGTACTTCTTGTCGTGCTGGAGTTGTTGCTCCGCCATTTTCTGCTGCTCTCGGAACACGTGCCTCTTGTTGAAGGGTTTGCGTTGCTTTACTGGACATCGAGAGTCAGTGTCGGGGTGCTCACCACCACAATGAAAACATTTCAGCGTGCAATCATGTCCTTCGGAGGGGTTGGAAGTTCCACACGCAGCACAGCGGGGTTTATCCGGGGTTGGGCAAACATCCGGTCGATGACCCGTGGAAAGCCACACGCTGCACAGCTGCTGTCCGGGTTTATGAATGTAGCACCTGTATTCTGCTCCGTAATAGTAGATGTACCAGGGAACCCAAATGCCAGAGAACGTGATGATGGCCGTGGCTGAATTTTTCATCATTCTTGCATGCAGGACCTGAGCCATCGGTGATCGGATATTTGTCATCAGCGTTGTCGAAGTTGTATTCTTTGCTATGCCGGAGATGGCTCCTTCGCAGGAAGCACCCGGAGCAGCCACATAGGCCTGAACCTCGTACTGCTTGTTTTCCAGGCATATAGACTTGATCAGCTGCAGTCTTGCCGCTAGTTCTTCGTCCGGTGTGCTGACCACTGCGACGTTCTGCTCTCGGCGTATGCGGATGGTTAGCTGGTGGAGCGTGCTCTCGTTTAATTGAGCCGCTGTGCCTATAGCTCTGGCTATAGAGTGCTGCGGCCACTCACCGGGATTCAGTCTATCTCTCGGTCGGAAGACCACTTTCAAGTCGGCGATCGGTAGCGGGGGCAGCTGCGAGCTGTTATTGCGCAATCTCAGATGTAGGTGGTCCTGCTGTGCTGGTTCGGTGTTGGGTGGCAAGCTCGACGTCGCTTAGACCTGTTTCTTGCGCTTTCGGGCCACGAGAAACCAAGTCTCGTCTTCGTTGTCTGGAGTCAGTTCTTGATCCATAGCTGCGGCTGGTGTGGTTTCGTCCAATGCTGCGGCAGGCAGGGGGTCCGGGCAGCCATCGTCACGGTAGCAGTGCAGTGGGCATGAGAAAAAAATACCCAGTTCCCGCCGGGATCGAGCTCGGGCCCGTTGCATTGCAAGCTTCAGCTTGATTAAATATGGACAACTGCCGTCCCTGCCAGTTGTTAACCTGACGTTGTACTTCTTCAACTTCCGCTGACCAGTGTGGATAACTATCGCGATATTGAGAGACGGGTGCACTTAAGTACTTAAAGTCTTGCCTACACTGAATACCTTTAAAGTGCGTTGGAATCGTACACCATAGACCAAACCAAAACCCTGAACTCTTCTCAAGTTTTACTGCTGCACCAGAAGCTGAGCAAAAATGTTGCGTCATGGCAAGGGCATTCTCTACACTTGTCAGCACAAAAGAAGGCTATGTCATCTGCATAGGCAAGTGCGCGGACCTCATTGGACAACAATTTGAGCCCTTGAAAAGCATGATCCTTCAGAATTCGTGTGCAAAGCGGTTCCAAGTACATAGTGAATAATAGAGGGGACAAGGGACAACCTTGCCTTACGGATGCCCTGAGGTAGATAGATTTGGATAGAAAACCATTAACTATTAGTCTTGTTGTGCCATTAGCATAACAGATAGTGATTCCTTTAAAAAGAACATACCCAACGTTTATGTGCTCTAACACACGAAACAAAAAGTAGTGATTAATTTTTTCAAATGCTTCTTTCAAATCAACCTAAACTATTGCGACCTGACGGGCAATTTCTGCTGTACACTCTAGCACAGCCCGCGCAACGTGGACATTTGTCTGGATCTTCCTCTAATTCGACGTGTTTGATCGTCTCTTACCACTGATTGAATTACGTCTTCAAGGTGACTAGCCAATATCTTGGTGCCAAATATTTTATAACCCGCATTGCAGAGTGATAAGGGGCGATATCCTTCGACTTTCTGCAATTTGTTGCCCCACTCCTTTTGGTATAACTACTGTGCACCCTCGGCGTAGCGTGGCGGGCAGGTATCCAATCTGGTAAGCTTCTTCGCAAACTTTAAGAAGAAAGAGAGCTAATATAGAGCAAAAGCACTGATAAAATTCCGCACTCAAGCCATCAAGCCAACGAGCTTTGCCTTTAGCTGGCGAAGCAATGGTTGCTTCAACTTCTGTGATGCATATGTCTCTATCAATATGATCACATTCTTCTTGACTGAGCTGTGGCAGCAACGAAAAAGATTTTTCCGTTACAGCTTCACTATTAGTAATTTTATGACACTGAAAACTATCTTCATAATGATCCGTGAACGCTTTCACTATTCTAGCCTGGTCATTAACAATCGCTCCAGCACACTCTATCTCAAGCACATGCTACAGAGCATGCCGATGCTCGTCACCAAGCAAACGACTACAGGGCTGTTGCAACAAAGCGCCTCGTCGTGTCCACTCTTCTCGTTGATGTCCTTGTGTGCTTTTAGTTTCAAAGTGCAAGTAAACCAACCAGCCCAGTTGTCCATTCTGTTACCGACAAGTACGCGCTCGGACTAGTGCATCTCCGTGTGTCTCAGTGTCCATTGTCCGCATTTTTGCCTTAATGTACGTTGTAAATGTCTTCAATGTACTTACCAGGATGCAGGCATTCAATTTGGTGTAGCTGGTCTTTATATTTTCCCCTTTCCTCAAAGCAAAATGTGGAAGCTTCTTCAATGCCTATCATTTTAACTTCTTGCTTAAATATTTTCAACTGCGCGAAGACAGATAAAGAATTGAGGCTTGATACTTCAATAAGCATTTCCAGGACGCGCTTTAGAACAGGTTTATGTGAGACTAACATATTATTAATTTTGCATAAATCCCAACTCAACCGCGAACTTTCAAATTACTGGTTGCCAAGAGAAACCGACACCAAACAATGATCATTGAAGAACGCAGGGTGCACATTGTCGGCGTATAGTCTAGGCAGGAAAGGTATAATGATACATAAATCCAATCGAACCTTGCATAAGTTGTACATTGATAGTCTGTTAGCGAAATGGGACTTTTTCGTGTTTCTCTACATCAACAAGCTGGTAGTCGCATATCATAGTATTCAAAACGTCAACACTAGTGTCGTGGCAAAGCCTTGTAGACTACCCATCCTATGCACTACACATACAATTAAAGTCAGCTAAGTCAACAAATACATGGTCAGTGCGTAAGTGCTGGGTCAATGAGAGAAAATAGTCCTGCTTGTCACGTGCTCTATTTGGCACATACACGCAAAGAAACCTCCAAGCTTGACTTTCTATATTGACATCACACCATACGCGGCGCTCTTCCTTATCAGTGCCCAGTCCCAACACGTTGCATTGCCAGCGTTTTCTTCACAAATAGCATACATCCTGCAGAGACACCATTCGCGTGCCTGACAAATACTTCATACTCTGAAATAAATGCAGCTACAGCAGCCCCTGTGTCATCATCGGATTCAATTTTTTTTCTGAATTGCAATAACATATAACGCTCGGCTGCGCAACAAGTGCAACAACTGACCCTGCCGCCGCTTACTATGTAAGCTACAGACGTTCAGTCTTCCAAACGTTTAGAAAAGAGTGCCCGCCACTTTTTTCCTCCTGCGGCGTAGCGCCTACACGTAACGCTGCTACCTTTGTTTTGCTTTTCCCGCCTCTTTGAGGAAGCGCAGCTGCAGGAACTACTTGAACTGCAGCGACATCTGCACTCACAGGGGCTCCATGATGGGGTTTCCTTATGTTCGCCCCGACGACACTGGGCACTTTCCGAGAGCGCGCCGAATGATCCACCGGCGCTGGACGCTTCTTGGACGCCTCAGTAATTTCAGTGCCCTCGGCAGGATGAAGCTGGTCCCGAAAAGGTGGTGATTCGGCCCACGTTGCACAAAGGTCCTCTTCACAGTTGATCACTTTATGTTCTTCAGTAGCCTTTGCTGTAGCTATGTCCGCAGCTGGCCATACTTGCACTTTCTCAGCCAAGTGGTCTTCAGCAGGCGCTTTGGCAGAAGTATCTACGATCTCATTTACATCCATGAGGAACTTCACGATGGTGTCATCGTCCACTGGTCGATCATCACGAAGCTTGTCAGCTTACGTGCCAACGCATGCCTCTGTGTTATGACCCTAACGGTGGCACTTGGCGCATCGTAGTGTTTTACACTGTCGTCTTATGTGCCCTATCGTGTTGCATTGAACACACAAGGGAGGTCGCCTAGAAATCAAAATTAGGCATTGATGTGCGAAGATCGTCAGAAGGGGAGCAAAGGAACTTGTAGAGACGCCTTCTTTGAGCGTGAACTCTGCATCGCGATTCGTCATCTGCCAAATGTTTATGTCTTCACAAGGCCACATTTCTCTTGCCATACCGTGCCATACGGTTCCAATGCATCAACAATATGTTACCGTTCTAGATGAGGAGGCAGCCAGAGAAGCTTCATTATTGCATTCCGGCTTTCTGGGTCGATGACAAAGCACTTTAATCTTTGGATAGGAGCTCACCTTTGTCGACGAGCTTCTGCTTGGAAAGGCTATTCGCACAGGTGACGAGCCACAAATGGCTCATCTGATACTGGCCTGCTCACAGAATTTCCTTGATATCCATCACTGAGAGTACGGCATCACGAAAATCCGGGGCACGGTATGGCCGACCAGCGAGGTCCGCGTGTAAGAACACAGAGTTGAGAACGATACTTGTGCATTTTGGACACCCATTTATTTCGATCAGTGTTCCTGAGTTTTTCTTCAAACTAATTTTGCTCTGCGCTTCCCAGACTTCAAATGAGGCCCAACCCACGTCACCATGGAGGGCCTCATTTGTGGTTTTACCGGGAGCTTCCAAAGCCGTCATGCCATATATGATGGTGATGATTTATTGGCATCTGCTTTGGAACGAGGTGGTGACAAATAGTCACCTAGCCTGCTTGATTTATTCATATATACTGTATACGTTTTTGATTCTAGCATTTTTGTATAAATCTTCACACTATTCTTTTTCCCTCAAAGCCTCTCCATATCTGCCTTGTAGCACTACCTATGCCTCTAACGGATGCAGTCATATCAATTTATTCCCTGCTTCTTTTTCACCAATAGCCTAAACATCTCTTGCTTAACTCGACTGCTCACCGGCTGATGCTTCCATCCACTGTAAATACAAGCGCTTCTGGAAGGTGCACGTTACCTCCGGGCCTCACTGGGTGAATCCCTTCCCATTCTATTAGGATGTGCTGAGTGTTCTCCGGATTAATGTTGCAGCATATGAATGTCTCAACTTGCTGCGAATATTTGCTCCTGCGTATTTTTTCCTTAGGCAACCAGCTCAACCCTCAAATAATAAGGCACTACTTTAGAAGAACCTCACCCCATTTGGAAGAACCCCACCTATATATACTGTAGCGAGGAAAGCATATATCGCCTTGAAGAAGCAAGTCCACTTGACGAAACGTTGGCTCCTGCTTTCACCTCGCTCTCGCTTTGCTCAAGGCATTACTCAGCGCGACACCTGGCGTACCTCTCGGCAAACACGGTTGCATCAATTTCTCACAGCATAGTCTTTCTTGCCTTTGAACTTTTTTAATTCTTCCCTGCCTTCCCTCCTTACTCTCTCTCTCTCTCTTGTTTCACTATTATGTGCCATTCAGTCACTTACACTTATATTTGGCCTCCTTTATTGTTACTATGGCTGGCTGCAGAATACAATAACATATTGAAGCCATTCCAAATAACGCGACATATTTGGCTCCGACTCCCTTGCCTAAGCGGCTCTATCACGTGCACGTTGGAGGCATTGAAGAAGTTGGCTAGCAATAAATAACCATTATTAAGATGAGGACTAAGTGTCCAACTATACCAGACTGAACAGATGTATTACAAATAAAACTGTGAATCCATTGATAAGATGACGAAAAAAACAGCTTTGTAGAGCGACAGATGTGTGCTAAAATTTTTGTGTTTATTTTCGCAATCAAAGCTGGATAGAAATGCACAGAAATAATATGCCGACCATAATGCAATATGTCAGCTGAATTAGGAACCATCGTCAAACCCGTTGTAAACAACTATCCGCTCAAGCGGATATTAGATACGGTTCTTGCTCACCTTGGTGAGACGGCCCTCGTGGCCCAACTCTTAGGTGCCAGGACTACTCCAAACTCGTCAACCCCTGATAACATTAGTCAAGAGGGGGCAGAATTTGTAACAATACGTTTGAAAAACATAGGACATGACAGGAGGAGGCACACCTTAGCTTTACGTGCAGTCTCCTATTTCGCAATTCAGCTTACAATACGCGAAGTCTACGTAGCAACGAGTCAGATTAAGCCGCTGTTCTGCTAAGGGGTTAGTCTCACAAGTAGTGGGCGTAGAGTGGCTTCTCTTACCCAGAATAAAAGGATGCCGAAGAGGAACATAGATCCCGGTCTGTAGCTGAATTTCTCTACGAGGTACCCTGCTATTGGGGGCGTCGTAATGGCCCTGGAAAAATGGAAAGGAGACAATTATTGTTGAAACTCGTAGTTACCTGTCGATTGTCACAATAGATAAAGCCAGCTATAGCATGGCGTAACGACAGTTGCGGGAAAGGCGCTTCAGAGGAGATGGTTTATGGGTTGTTTACGCTTCGCACCGTATACGCGGTGCGGTGCGAAGCGGCATACGTATTAATCATTTTCAGAGCACTTCTTTCTTTAGTAAACATATATTAAGCGGTACCAAAACCTCTGCGAAAACTTAGAGCATATATCGTCGTTAGCGCTGAGTAAAATCCACATTTTTTTTTCTTGATAGCGGATGAAAGTCTCTGTTGGTGGATTTATTTGTAGCATTTGAAAGTAGACCACGTCCCTTTGCCATCCGATCAAGTGGATACTAAAGGGGCCCTGAAACACCCCACGGGCTCGGTGAAAAAACGCACTCCACGGATAGCATACGCTGCTGTGAACATCTCAGCCAAATTTAGAGTCGCGCGCGGCACGTGGAGCACGCAAGCGAGGCGCGAAGTCACCTTTCTCTCAATCGTTCCCTTTTCAACAGAAGCCTGCTCCTCGCTCTTTTTTGGACGTTTTATTTCGTAGCATAGCGGGTTCCCATACGCGGCTGGTATTGGCCAATAGCTGACATCAATGAAGAAGGGTGTTTGGATCAGTGCGCTTCTTCCCACTGTTATTATGTATATTTATTGGCGCAGTTTAATGAACAGGTTGAAGTAAGCCAATATATGCTTCCCAATTTTTAAAACAATTACGCCATTCCAGAAGAAGCCGACTATCGTCTGCTCATGCCTGGCCGTGGCCGCCCACGTAGAAATTAAGCTTTGGCTACTCCACTTATCGATGTCGTAGCCCTCAGGTCTCGCTCATTTCGACTAGTTTTGAACGCTCAACTACTCTCGAAACAAACCAAACTTAAGGTCAGACCGCACGCACGCTTGCAAGCGTGCCCTCACTCCTGGCCGCTCCTGGTTAGGTGCCTTGGCAGATTATGCTTCGTGATAATCAAGGTATTGATAGCACTTGAATATGCGCAAATTGGACGGGGCTGCTATCGATCGGTTAAGCTGGTGCAGGACAAAGTTGGTCGGCAACACGTAGCACAGCCAGACAGGAGCATATGAGCACGAGCGCACACTTTATGCCTGTCGTGCACAAAGCAAACGCTGCTGTTGCATGTGTCTTGCGGTCTGCTATGTAGCGCAGATAGAGCGGCCGCCGCGCGGTGCCGCGACGCCTCCAGTGGCTAAGGGCACTGCGGCTTGCTCAGGACAACCGCGTTTGGCACACTTGGCTTCGTTTGGCGCGTAATAGGCGCCAAAATCGCAAATAGCGGTGTCTACCTGAACATACGAAATCTAATTTGAATTGCGCGCCGTGGTGACGTTTAGTAAGCGGGGCATTCTGGGCATGCAACTCCTAGCCCTCGGTGCGACGGTACTGCACGTGCACCGAGGGGTCTACGCATGCGCAGTACAGTCGCCCAAGTGCTCGGGGGGCCTCAACGCTTGCGTGCCCTAATCTAACACTCTCTAACAAATTCGCTTCTGCTTAACGTAAGTACTTTTTGTGGTAAAGTATTTCTGCAATAGCCTAATTTAACTTCAAATGCATTTCTCCACTTCTGTAAAAGTTTATTTAGGATCTAATGCGTTAACATTTTGACGCTTTGCCACTTAAATCACTTGCGAATCCCCACACTTCGATTTAAGCTTTAATATTGTTTGTGTCACTGTAATTTTCGGCCGCATTTCGATGGGGGCGAAATGCGAAAACACCCGTGTACTTAGATTTAGGTGCACGTTAAAGAACCCCAGGTGGTCGAAATTTCCGGAGTCCCCCACTACGGCGTGCCTCATAATCAGAAAGTGGTTTTGGCACGTAAAACCCCATAATTTAATTTTTTTTTCACTGTAATTTTGACTTCGCAGCTGCCCGCGAGCTGCCTTCGATCCCACCCGTACGTTAATATTCCGTGACTAACGACATATGCAAAAGTTCATTTAGCCTTCTGTATTTGTTATAATAAATAATGAGCTGTGATATGTACGATAACAGCTTGTAGTTCAAGCAGACTTCAGCTGTCGCCGATGAGGCGCATTTTATGAGGGCTCTGTTCGTCGTTTGGCTGACGAACGTTACGCCTTTCTCGAGCTAGATGCCTATTCAACGTGTGCGGGGTGGTGGAGGGGGATTTTGCGTAGACATGCTTTTAAATGCATGGGATGGTGGGCCAGCTGTCTTGCATAAAGGCTAGAGATGGGCTTCGAGTGTTGCTTGAACATAACTTCTCTGATCTGAAGAAAACCAACGCTAAAACAAGGTCACTGTAACAAAACAATGACGGGGAATAGACCCGCACCCGTACGCCTGACTCGTTTGTCGTCTGGCAGCAAATACGCGAGCAGCTCCCGTGGCCGCTGCTCGTGCTTGGTGCACCTTCTTCTTCGTTATTTGCAACACACTCCCACGGCCGACAAAATTGCTAAAGGCTGCCAACTTCAAGAAAGTAAACCCTTTGGACAGGACGCCTTGTCACAGAGCCGCATGCCACCTTCAGGCAGCACCTCGAGCGACGCTGTCGCGACCAAGAAGCAGTTCGGCTACCCAGGCCACCTTCCACAGGAGAGGCAGCGAATCATCCTCGTGCACCAGGACGACGTCTCCAACTTGAATTCATGGCGGCAGCTTCTATGTCGCTTCGTGTGCGGAGCGTACAAGCACCAAGTACTTGCGCCAGTGCTTCCAGAGATGGTCTGTTAAAGCTTGTCGATGTATGCTTAGAGGTCGCAGATGGATGCTTGTTGATAGGGGTAGCATGGCACCGAACTGTTTAGACAAGCATGTTGCACGTTTGCCAATCAAGAAGCGTGAAGGCTTTAGTGGGCATAACTCATCAGGTTCTTGAGACAAATATGTTAAGGAACGGCTGTTTATATTCACCTATACCTCGCAAAGAAAAGTTATCTCTTCAAAGCATAGGGAATTGTCACCTAGAGCGCGCTTCAGTGTGCTCTTGCCGATGCAGGCCAGTCATTCCCACCATCCTCCCTAAGGCCCTCGCTCGGCGCTGAACTTCCATTTAATGCAGCGTGCACCACCGAAATCTGCCCAACTGGATGTGGGATGATTTCCTAGTTATCGAGCGCAGTGATGAAAGAAGAGAGTGCTGTCTGAATGAATGGTCGTAGGAATGCCACGAGGAGAGGTGGAACGCCGAAAGGTGGCGATGAAGCTGGTGGCTGTAATGTCAGTGTGAGCTCAAAATGAAGAGCGCGCGTTACCGCACACCAGAAGACGGCGATGTAAGCTTTGGGATGAATTTACAGAGCTGAACGACAATAAAGTGGTCCACAGAAGTGAGCCACGACAACTGTAAATGGACTCGCCTATGAAATCTAGTCTCGTGGCACTGGTGCTATGGGTGCGGACTCTGGTGTGAGTTTGCGTCTTCTCCAAATCAGACAGTCTCTCAGGGCTGACTGCACATCTTGGCGCCCTTTTAGCAGCCACAAGCGTTCGCGTAGCTCGGTGAGTGTCTAGTCGACGCTTGATGGAAGCACCCGTTCGTGGGTCGAACGAATCAGCAGCTGAGTGATAACGTCACGATCAGGAAGCACTGTAGGGTGGCAAACTGACCGAGGGCCCGTCAAAAGCTGCAGACGTCCTCCCACTCGGATGAGCCCATTGTCGGCGAGGAACCGACGAAGCAGCAGTCTAGATCAAGCAGGTACCGCGTTGATAACGGAAAGTGCTTCTACGTCGTCAGAAAAGTGTGCATACTGGACTTGTTTAATCCAGTAATGCATGATCGGCTCGTGCGATTTCTTGAGCAGTCAGTGAACCATATGTGAGGCTCGTTGTAGCGCTGTGTAGTCAACAAAACGGTAGATTATAACAATAACCCGAAGAAGGCGCTAGTACTGGCTGTAGTTTGCGACCTGGAGTAAAGCTTGCGGTTGCACGGTGGTAACGATGCATGCTGTCTCCGGAGCTATGTCGTTAGCGGTTGAGGGTATTGATCATGTGACGTCGGCCTCCCATGTGTACATGGGAATAGAAAGCCAAGTAGGGCCTTCGCACCACAACGCTCAGGAGCGTTGCCGCCGCGATACCGCTTGTGAGTAAGTCGGCCGGGTTTTCTTTGCTTCTTCAGTGGGTCTATTTGTCGCCAGCTGTGGGTCACTGTACTTCTGCGACCCTATTTCTAACATACGGATTGCAACGCCTGGGATATTGTGACAGTCATTGAATGACTGTCTGAGAGTCTTTCCAGGAGAAAGGTATTGCTACCTTGAAACAAGGTATCCTACTCATGTAGTCGTAGAGGCGGGCAGCGGTCAAGCAGGCAAGCAACTCTATACGAGGTAGCGATGTGGATTTTAACGGCGCAATTTGTTCCTTGGTCAGTAAAAGATGTGTCCTGCGCGCGTGTGAATGCATCAATTCAGAACACACGTAGTCTGCTACGCCATACGCCCTCAGAGTGGCGTCTGCGAAAACGTGCAATTCCGTGACTCCAACCGGGTGTTCTTGCGGCCTGTTGACTTGTCAGGGTGAATGAAACTTACTCAAAATCTGAAACGTGGAACACTAGGCATTCCTCGCAGTGACCTACTCGTGGGTGCTGTAACTTCCAGAGATCTTGAAAAATCAACTGGGCCAGAACGGAGAATGGCGCGAGTAGTCCGAGAGGATCGTACAGCTTTGCGAAGTCTTGAAGCATCGTTATTTTCGTTATAGGTATGGTTGACACAAACCCAATAACATGCTCTGCATTGCTTACGATTGAACCATCGCTTCTCTTCCAGCGAAGCCCTAGGACCTTTATCGTGTATGGATGGCCACCTTCGTCTTCAAAAGATACCCCGGCTGTTTGAAAGTGTTGTCGCAATATTGATTGGTTTGATACCCATTTACGAAGCTCCATGCCAGCGTCCGCTAGAATGGTCAGTGCCTCCGTATACATTTGGTACGCTTTCTGAACACTGTTTGCACCGACTACCAAATCGTTTAGATAAAAGGATTCTCTGAGGCAAGCCAGTGTGTCGGGAAATTGGCTTTCAGAGACAGAAAAGTGATGATGCAGCATTGTCGTTAGCAGAAACAGGCAGTACGTGGCGCAGAAGGCAACGCGGGTCATCCGCCACTGAACAATTATAGGCACTGGTTGATGCTCCATTGGGAAATGAGCGAGCCACAAGAAATTGAGTGCATCTGTGTCCTCGGGCCGAATGACCGTCTGCAGGTACGCCTTGTTTATGTAAGGCACGATAACGATTGGACGAAACTTGAAGTTGCGCAGGAGTTTCAAAGTCAGTATTTAATCTTGCTCCCTTGGTCAGGCCCTAGCTGACAGTATGCACAAGGCGATGCGCCGACAGCAACTCGGAGTTTGGTAGGGACTGCGTCGCGCCGATTTACTCCATGATGCAGCATGCATATAGTACGCGTTTGGCTCGAAGATCATGTGTTGGCTGGGGACACGTTCTGCGTGAGATTCGCCAAAATAAGTTTGGATCGTCTTGTGATAATTGGCGAGATCTGCTTGTTCGTTGAGGCGTATGAGCTGCATCAAGAGTCTCTGCCTAGCAAGAGTGAAGTTCTGGCTGGCGTCAAGACCCGACTCCCGAATTAAGAAAGGAACCTCGTAGTGTCCTCCTTTCTTGAAAAGGTGGCGTTAGAACTTCCCAAGAGCCACGTGGGCGTCATATCTACCTTCAGGATTACCTTGCACTCCAAGGGCGTCGAGGCGCCACATGGAATAGGTGTCCACATTTGGTAAAGCATTGTTTACCACAGGCTCTGCGAGAGCAAGGCAAAACGATGTGATTTGTACAGCTGAACCTTTGGAGAAGTCATGGAGCGTTCCCAGGACAGTTCACCCCCCCCCAAAAAAAAAGGTTTTCCACTTCCGTAACCTGTGCCGATAGTCGAGTTGTCTGTCGGATTAAAACATCCCAGTAGATGTCGAAGCCAATCAGGATGCTCATCTCGTCCTCCCGGAAAGTCGTTGCCTTGGGGCATGCATGAGCCAAGTCAAGACCATGGTATGTCGCCATGGTGATGATTGCGCCCTCCCCTAGGGGACTCGTTACCGCTGAGATTTCCGGCACTTCGAAGACATCTACAGTGGTCTCGTTGGTACTGTGCTGGCTTCGGAGTGTGACGGACACTTGGTGAGATGGAAGGGTGACAGGACGATGCGTTTTCCCGAAGGTGAATAGGCTGAAGCGCTCAGTGCCTTGAACAGGGAAATAACGTGCTCGAGCAATGTCCCGCCAAACGAAAGTGCGCTGACTGCCCGTTTCTAGAAGGAGCCGCAGCAAAATTGACATCGCTGGTGCGACAGCCCAAGATCTGCCCGTCTGCTGGAATACGAGCATCAATCCGGTACAACTCATAAACACGGATGTGGCTCGAGGTGGTGTGTCGATGGACTACGGCCCACCTGCGCGTTGCACGAACGGCGTACACGCGTTGCCCAGATACTTTGCTTGGTTTTGACTTGGAGTACAGACGTTGCACAGCGACGTCAAGTGTTGTCCAGCACAGTGAGCAGATTGCAGACTTCTGGCGCTTCGGCATTCATTGGCGGCGTGGTAGCGCTTGGCGCGACAGAAGGAGAGCTTGAGCGCGCGCAGCCTGCTGCGTTTTTTTTTCTTCTGAAGGGGGCGACGTTGAGCATTCCCGAACTGCTTAGTTCGACGTGCTGCACTGGAGGCAGGGACGCATGTACGGCGATCTTACTTCAGCTGATAGAGCCGATGCACAGGTGGCGTTTAGCTCCACAGGTCGCGATTCACTTTGATGATGCCACTGGCTTGCAGATGAGCTGGCTTTGTCGAGACGACCTTCCTAACTTGCCTCGGCATGAATTACTAGGATGGTCATAGGATGTTTCACTTTTCTGGACCTTGTCTGGTGTAACCGTTGCCGTGTCAGCGTGGTTTGATGAAGAAGTCTCCTTCGGCCGCCGGTGATACAGGATACCAAGGTCAGGTGGTAAGGCCTTCATGATGACGCGTCGCAGAACAGCAGCATACTCGTCTGGTGAAACGTCAAGGCCCTCCAGTGCGCTTGTGCAAGAAGTAATCTAAGCATAGATATTTCGAAGCTTGTCGACATCGATTGAGCTACGAATAGTGGCCATTGAGAATAGGTGGTCCAGATGGTCATCGACCAGCATGTCGCGACGGCCGAACTGGTCAGGCAACACTTTGATGGCAGCATCGTAGTTTGCCTCGGTGAGACGGAGATTCTGAATTACCGTCTTCGCTGACGCGGACAGCTCAGCCAAAAGATATCTAAATTTTCCATCTTGGATAGCGAGTCATTGCCGTGAATGCTTGCCTGGTACTTGTTCCAAAGGCCTTGTTAGTCGCGCCACTCGCCAGAAAAGCTCGGGATGTGCAGCTTTGTCAAGGCAACGCGGGAGAACGACGCCGCGGGTGACACTCCGGGCGAGCCGGGTTTCGGCACCACTCGAAATGTAGCAAAACAACGATGAGGATTAGACCTGGACTCGGACGCCTGACTCGTTCGTCGTCTGGCCGCAACCGCGTGAGCAGCGCCCGTGGTCACTGCTCATGCTCGGCTTACCTTCTTCTTCTTTATCTGTAACAATCCCTTTTTCCTTCATCCACATCTTACAGCCGGAGGTGGCGTGGCCAACTCAATATAAATATCATGCTAAAAATATTTTATTTACTGGGAGAGGTCTCTTTTCTCGTCTATTCCAAAACAAGTTAGCTTACCGTAATTATGGCAGATTATGCAGCCTTTCTTCAGCGCAAATTTTGGCTTTCTTCCTTTGGCCGCCATGTTTAACAGCGCAACGCGACCGACGCAAGTTATAGGGAACAATGTAGGAGCCACACTTTCGAATATGCATTACTCAACTGCCCGATGGCTTCACGTAGTTTCTCGCAGAATCTCGCAGCATAATATATCCTTTAAGTAAGCGTAAGGAATCCTACCGCAAACCTTATCGTACTGCTGTCATTTGATGCAGAAGCGTCGGCCTGTACTCTGACTCACTTAGACAGGCATAGAAAAGTGCCTGCTGTGAGACATGTTACCGTGAATTCCACAACGACCCCCCCCCCCCCCCCCGAACAAAAAAGTTAAGCGGAACCTCCCTGTACGGGAGCTGTCCAAGATATACGTAGCGTTATATGGCGTTCGGCATTATGCGGAATGTGTTATGTATGGTAATGATGTGTGTGTGATGGGGTGGGGGAACGTTATGCTGATGCAGCATGTATTTTTTGTCTATATATGTGTTAAGAGGACGAGTAGACAGATACCACATATTTACATTGCCGATGATATACATTCCACACCACGGCGACTACCATATAATGCTACGCATATCTTCGGCAGTTGCCGTTCAGGGAGGTACCACTTAATTTGTTTGCGCGATGCCTGGCGCGGCATAACCAACGCTTAATTCCGTCATATACAGCGGATAGGGTACAGCTGTATGTATTCGTAATTAATGCACGAGTGGCGCATCAGATTGTTTTGGATTACTTTTAGTCAGACTCCAACCTCACTGAGCGGATGTTTACCAGAGTGTTCCATACTGCTTGTTATCCCATTTTTACTATAGGCTTAGGTATTTTCGGCCTAGGTTTAACGCCTCCTTTCTACGCATGGCGTATGGGGAACGGCAAAAGTGGACGCGCTTGCAGAATATTTTGTGCCGGGGCGCCTATGGTTATCGCATGCAATGGTTTACTTGTCACTGACTTCAGATGGTAGCTAACAACCGCGCACACAATGGGTTTAAACCGCGCATTTTCGCCCTGTATTGAGAAAGAGGCTCTCTGGCTTCTCATGGAATTTTTTGACCGACTAGCCATATAATGTTACGCATTGTGGTAATAAAATGCGTGTTTTCTATTATTTGGCTTTTATTGATTCCGGAAAGAACGCTAACATAATACTGGTAATACGCTTCGCTTACCCAATAACTAAGAATGTCACTACAACAGTTGACACGAATCCGGTAGTCCGTATGTCGTCCGGGTAGCCCCGCTTACTGCAATATAAAAGGGTAAGAAAGAAAAGAAAACGTGACACATTATTACCCTTCTTCTGAATAGATAGCCAGATACTCGTACTTGGCAGAGCTGTAAAAGGACACTTACGCTGTATGGCTGAGCGCTAATGAGAAGCTGCAAATGAATTGAGCAGCCATTCCAACACCCGTGAACGTCTGAGAGACGTAAACCATCCAGAGCTGCCTTTGGAGGAAGACAAAGAAAAATAATCTTAGTCTGGAATTTTTTTTTACATTTCAGTATTTCAAAGAGATCTTACTGGCAAGGCGATTCTGAAGTTTAGCCGCTGCTATGGACCCTTTTTGCGAAGTAATTAGATGGCACTTTCGGCAGTTCGCCGCACTTTGCCTCAGACGAAAGCGCACCAATGCGAAACCATTACCGCTTCTGCCCTGCTACTGTGAAATCAACTGTCCGAAATGCGACTGGGTGATTGCCAACGCACTGTGATCGATTGATGCCACAAAATGTAGAATGGTAGAGAGAAGATATTCATAGTAGTTGGTTTCAAAATAGTGACTGACATATTAAGGAAGGCAATGAATTTGTGCGGCCAAGTTCACAGACCACTGCTACACAAGGAGTGCCTGTGTTTTGGCAGCCCTCCGCGATGCATGGCTTTCCTCGAGAATAAAATAATCACTAAGTCAGCGTTGCGTCATTAACTTCCAAAGAAAGTAATTCAGCCACAGTTGGTCGGCAAGAGAGCATCGTTCTTTACACAGACAGATTGTGTAGCGCCCCTTCCTGGCATATAGTAAATTTCTTGCAGGTTATTTATACACAGTCACTCAAACTCGCGCTCAAGCTTACTCCCACTCTATCACGCACGTAAGTGAATGGGCGCACTCTTGATTCAATACACCGAAACATGAGTGACGGACTACACCGACAGCACACGAATGTTCGAAGTTGAATGTTTCGTGACGATCCACAGAGTAAGTGGGTGGCCAGCGACAATACGTTTTTGCTAAAAGCTATCACAAAGTAGAGGACACCTATGTTCCAAGTATCGTGCACGGCAAGAACAAATCCACCGCAACTGAACACACCCGTGAGCGATTGGGAAGAAAAACAATCCGATAGTGACCGCACCGATGAACCGAAGAAAGAGGACAAGCCCGCCGCTTCAGAGTATCTGGCAAATAAAGATCGAAGAGCAAAAGGCACTGATCTTGATTTAATTCAGAAGCGGGAAGTTTGGACAGCTTGGAATACACCTCTATTCCCGCTTTTAGTGCAAGCGCCGTATACGCTGCTTGCTCCGTTTGAACAAGACGTGATGAGCTTTGAGAGCACTTACATGTCCTTTGAAGCTGTAGCCAAAGGTTCGTATCGTCCACCTAGTCAGTCTACGATAGCCACCGAAATGGAGGTTTACTGAGTCGCACCGGCGTCATGCCCATTCATTGTAAGCATGGAGGCATCAGAGCTAGCTGGGGCAAGCAATGGCCGCGTCACCACGTGATCAAACATGGCGGCGTCCACGAGATCACCGTGACAAGAGTCAGAACTGTAAATTTTAATCCCTAATATTGTGGTGGAGGCATTCGAGTCTGATAAGAATTCCAGAAAGGCTAAGCCGACGCACCACATCAATTCATAAAAGCGCCCTTGGTTAAAAAATGGTGCGATATTGAATGACAAGAACGAGTTATTGTATTCGCCGCTTTTAGGCGAATAAAATAAGCAAAAATAATAATACAAATTGAATGCTGTCCTCTTTAGGTCACATGTCGTTTATGTGGCCAGTTAGGCTGCTTGTTTTTATTGAGGGAGAGCAATGCTACCAAATAAGTTCTCGTTCATCTCCAAAAGCAATAACTAGTTGACTGTCATTGTGAGCACATAAGGCTGCGCGTAGTGCTGTCAAGCATGTCACCCGCATGATTCTATACGCCCAAGTACCGCACATTGAGCGCATAGCAACTCGGACCCCTGCGCTTTCTGTGGACGCACTGACATACGCATGAGGTTACGAGGAAAGCGACAGGTAACAAGCCACCTCGTCCTGAAATTTAATAATGTGATATTGCATGAAGTCGTATAAAAAAGATAGGCTAACGTCATCGCCATCAAAGATGATGTTTGCAGCTTGCATGACAGCGAGTCCACAGCTTTCTTATTCTTATCTATAGCGTCATCCATTAGAAAGAATTAGGAATGAAGTTTTCTATTGGATTTCTTACTGCATGCTGCAGTAATTTCTTAATTAAGTTTTCTTGCAGGTTGGAGCTTGTTTCCGGGTTCATTATTTTTTTCTAATAGCACGCTGCATTTGATTGGTATTGTGGATGGCGAAAGGCGGTTTGGAAATGGGAGACTGTCACGTACACGTGAGCGAGAGTCGGATACACAAGGATCGAGATCTTGGGGAAGGTAGAAGTTGCGCCCATGTTTTTATCCGCTATATTGCAGTCTCAATTAATTAACTAATCTATTCTGATTCTCCAAAAGAAGTAGTCACATGCTTAGCGAGAGACATTACTAAGTGACGGTCACCGTGATATCCATGAGGAGATTTTTCGGCGAAAGATTCCGCGATCTATAGGGCAACTTATTAGATGACCTTCATCATTGATGACTCTTTTTAAATGCGTACGCATTTCTATGCCTATTCAACAAGAAAACCTGTCCCTCATGTAAGATGAATCGTAATTGTAATATCTCTCGCCTAGATTAAGCCGAGATATCGAGGCTAGGATATACGAATGTAAAACGTTGTCGAAGGCCTTCTCAAGATCAAGTCCCATAACGGTCCGAGCGTCGGCAGAGACGTTGTCTAGGATTCGATGCTTAATAAGTTTCATAGTATCCTGTGTCGATAGGCCTGCTCTGAATCCTATCATACTATGGGCGTAAATCTCGTTATTCTCCGAGAACTGGGACAGTCGATTGAGGACCGGGTGCTCCGCTACCGAAATGCCACCGACCTATTAGGGCTCATGCGCTTCACGCCGCGCAACACAGACAGATAAGCCGTCAATGACTTGATAAGGAGTGATTAGAGGTTATATTGGCCTCATACGTTTGATAATGGTTCGACGCCGATGGACAAGGTGCTGAAGAGCGATAAGGGCTTATAATGGTCGGATGAATTCTGATAATGTTAATGAACAATTATAAGGGTTGATAACAATCGGATCAAATCCGATAAGGTTGATAAGGACCAATAAGGGTTCATAGGGATGGTATCATGTCGAATAACGTCGATAAGGACAGATACGGGTTGATAAATATCAGATAGAGTCCGATAAGGTTGATAACAGAGAACGTTTGATAAGGGGCTGATCTAGTCTGATAAGGTTGATAACGACTGCTAAGGGATGATAAGCTTTATACTAGTCAGAGCAAGTTCCATAACATAGATAATGACACCGGGCAGCATGGATATAAGCAAGTGGCACAATGCTTACGCATACTTACACAACTCCCAGTGGAGTTTCTGTAATAATGTTTGCTTGATATGCTAAAATATTAGTAGGTATCAGCGCAAGAAGTCGAATTTCTGCGCGAATAGCTTTTATAGCATGCTTGCACTGAGCTGCTGTGTTTTCTAGCTTTCGACAAAACTGCATGGTTTACTCTTTTAATGAAGTTATTCGCATATCGCGAAAGCCTCATGAAAAATTGCTCCCACCATTTAGAGAAACGCAGTTATGCATGGCTAAGAGTTCTGATGCGAAAGTGTCAAATGGCCCATTGAGCGAAAAAGCCGGCGGCGTTTGTAGCAGCAGCTAAACGGCAACTTCGACGCGCGCGGTGTCGGCGGCTCTCGTCGGAGCATGCGCAGAATGACCCCCAACCCGCGCGCCGATTTGAACGGCCGCCTGCAACCGTCGGCGAAATGGTGTGGGCGCGTTCTTAACACGCTAGTGTTAACTTTTTCCCTACCACGGAGAAGTGTTTTTTGTAGGTTGCGCTAGATTTTTTTTTCTGAAGGAACTACTGCACTCAATATTTTATGTAATATATAAAGAAAAAGCAGAATGAATGCACTTTTCAAGCATAAAAGTTTCATTAACCAGATGTATGTCCTAAAAAGATATAAATTGCCAGAATCAAGATTGTGGAATAAAATTGAACAAAGTTTGTAAACACATGCTTGTATCTACTAAGAAATAAATGGAACAAAAATTGTGAGATATAAAAAATGTATTGCCGTGTAATAGACACTATCTCCGAAAAAAATCACAATTTTTCACTGGTGCCGTATTCCAGCGCAAAAATTTAAGGGCAAGCACTACAGTTTGGCACGCCGGGCAGCTGCCGCCAATGTTCCAGGCTGGCTTCCGTCGTCATCGCTCTCAAAGTCCGGCGCACACGCAACATCCCCAGACTCGCTGCTTAGAAAACAAAACAATAGTTCTCCTTCACGTCCGATAGTGCAGTGTGTCGGAGAGCGGCGTGGAAAGTCTCAAAACTGGCGCTTCAAACCATCGTAAGCGGGCTAACGATGTCCAATGGGCACGGTATGGAAAGAGTTAAGGGTCCCGCTTCACAAAAATCGGGTGCCGGCGTTGGATGATGTTTCGCGAAAAATCATTCCGAACCACAACCGCGCAGGCCTTCCGCGTGGAGCAAAGGTGTTACTGATCTAATTGAATAAACGACGGCCTAAACATAACCTACAAGCATGATAGCGTTGGATTGTAAATATAATATACCAGAAAGCATAATTCTGTTATACGGAAACTCATACACACGCCCATTTTCCAATGCGCCTGGAGTATCCATATAATTATTATCGCAATAAAAAAGGCTAATACATCGTAGAAAGGCATCGTACGCGTTACAGTAGCCCCCCCCCCCCCCCCCCCCCCTCCTTGACGCAAATAAGTTTGAGTTGCGCAGACTAGTTAAAGCACGTCAAGAAAAAGGGTAAATCGCGAGGCGTTTCGCTACGGAATAACCATTGTCTCTGAAGTCATGTTTAGTGAGGCTTGTAGTTTAGCAATGTACCGTATATAATATACTCTACCGTTTTAGTAGCTGAATCTGGTGTTTTGAGAACCTTATCTCCTGGTGATATTGGGCTGGTTCAGACATGTAGACAAGCATCTCATAAAGGAATAAATTTGTCGTGGTTATGGAGTTCTTTATTATGGCCACTTGCAAGAAATCTGGTTCTGCGATCATTCAACCACCATAAAAGTCATTGGTAGCTTAGATGGGTCATTGTATAATTTGGCTTGGATTCATTGACAAGCCACATTGCAGTTTTAATTCTTATTATTCTTTGTGGTTCAAATACGTAGCGGTCTACCCCAAAAGCGTTTCATTAGAGCGAGTTAGGTGTGTTACTTCATAATTAATTCGCTTCGTCGGTTTATTTCCACCGCCTAAATACTTGACACATTTAGCAAGCCTCTCGCGAAATGTAGAAATATTTTCTGCACGGTATATTCACGTGCGTAAATATTTTTATATTCTAAACAAATATATTTATTTTTAATGTTCTAAAGATTATATTCCATAAGTTAGAGTGTAGGTTAGACTAATTGTTGGTAATCAGATAGTTTACATATATACGAGCTTCAGTAGTGTAATTTGTTGCCAGAAGGACGAAGCTTAGCAAATTCCTAGCAGTTCATGATTCTCACGCTGGCCATACCGACGGTGGACTCAGATGCTAGAGCCAGAGTTTTTTTCTATTATTCCGAGTACGAAACACATTGGTGGTAGTGTCGCGAAAGGCGGAGCCCGGCTGGTGTGCTTCGTTGCCAAACGCTTAGCCCGAACATGTCTGACATTCCTAGCAATAGGTTTGACTCAACGTTCGTCAACTGTGTCAAGCGAAATGGCGACTATAACGAATGTGTAGAGTGTGAGGCTCGCTGCGTGGTCCTTTAACGATGCCAAGTTTTCCTTACAGTACTGCTAACCCAACGAGCGTGTAGCCCGGTTAGATGCGCGTAATGCTGAGGAGCACTGAGTACTCTGTGCGATAATCCTTGGAACAGAATATAATACAAATTTATATTGTACTCAGACATTTTGCGAGGCTGAATAAAATGACCTGTTATGGTTGTGCAAAAGAAAAAGTCAAATATACTTACGGGTCTTGCTGAACAAATGGCGCTGGGCCTAGTATCAGGTAGGCAAACGCCGTCATCAGTTGCCCGGCAAAAGCAAAGAATGCTGCCATCTGCGCAGAGGTAAAAGACAAAAAAAATTACGGCGGCACAGGTCTCACGATGACGACGGCAGTATACAACAATGGTATGACGAAGACTGTTGGCAACGATGGCATGACGGGCGTCGGATGTCGAAATTAGAATAATGATGAGCTTATGACCGCATAGATAGATAGATAGATAGATAGATAGATAGATAGATAGATAGATAGATAGATAGATAGATAGATAGATAGATAGATAGATAGATAGATAGATAGATAGATAGATAGATAGATAGATAGATAGATAGATAGATAGATAGATAGATAGATAGATAGATAGATAGATAGATAGATAGATAGATAGATAGATAGATAGATAGATAGATAGATAGATAGATAGATAGATAGATAGATAGATAGATAGATAGATAGATAGATAGATAGATAGATAGATAGATAGATAGATAGATAGATAGATAGATAGATAGATAGATAGATAGATAGATAGATAGATAGATAGATAGATAGATAGATAGATAGATAGATAGATAGATAGATAGATAGATAGATAGATAGATAGATAGATAGATAGATAGATAGATAGATAGATAGATAGATAGATAGATAGATAGATAGATAGATAGATAGATAGATAGATAGATAGATAGATAGATAGATAGATAGATAGATAGATAGATAGATAGATAGATAGATAGATAGATAGATAGATAGATAGATAGATAGATAGATAGATAGATAGATAGATAGATAGATAGATAGATAGATAGATAGATAGATAGATAGATAGATAGATAGATAGATAGATAGATAGATAGATAGATAGATAGATAGATAGATAGATAGATAGATAGATAGATAGATAGATAGATTCAAAACAACTGAAGTAGGCAAAGAATGATAGTCGCATTCAAAGCAAATAGCTTTTGAATCATTTGATCAGATATATTGTTTGCTCTAATGCACGCATTTGGTCCTCTTTATGGCTACCGGTTGCTACCTTCGAGGCACTCAGCTGTTGATATTTGGGCCGTCTGATTGTTTCTTGCTTTGACATTAACGTAATATGCTTTCATTAAGCGCCTGTAGGGCTTCAGGATTTACTTGATTAATCACCAATATGGATTAATCTTAATATTATTTTAAAAACAAGTAGCCAAGCCAGCTTTACCATGTGTAATACATGACATATGAAACGAATAACTGCAGGAAAGTCAAGCATGTTATCGGGTATGTCTGATACATACGGATTCATTTGCAAAAGGCCGAAGTACCGCACGCAGTTTGCTTTTATAGGGAATAATGATGATTTTATCTTAACGTGAGGCATGTCTAATCTCCTAAGCAAATACTGCATGCCCAACATATTGTGATTACAGGATTGCTTACCTTGACGTAACAAAACAGTCCCGCGAATGCCGCGCCCACGGTGTAACTTGCAAACTGTACCATGTACAGTACTCCAAGTCTCGTGCTGCTGAGGTTGAACTGAAAGGAACATATAAAATATGAACAATAATTCAAACAAATACAGTTGACGTTTATCGTCAACATGCGTAATATGGGCGAACCTTGCAACCGGACAAGCCTTGCGAGTCATAAAGACGCAAGTTAAGTACAATGTTTGATGTGGCGCGTTTCTGTAATCGTAAATCTTCTCGTAAGCTTTGCCACCGAAGCATTTCAGAAAAGCACAAACTGGTCAAAAAGCATAAAAGTAAACGGAACGTGAGTATTCTTCCCCACTACATCGCCACACGACCTACCATCTGCACCCTGCAAGTCTTCGATATTCCAGAGCCTGTTTGAGCACTCGAAAAGTGCTTCTTACATATTTTTGGTTCGTCGAGTTGGTTTGATTTGCGATATGAACTCTCAATTAAGGTGGGTCTATTAGTGGATTTTTTCAACTGATTGAGTATCTAAACACCCACGTCACAGTTGTAATGTGTCCCGCGTGCGTCAGGGTAGCAATTCATGCTTACGCGATATCATGTCTTGTCGGTAAATAAAAAAAAGATAGCAGACTTCAGTGATTCCTACGTCTGTGAACTCATTTACTGCAAAAGCGCCATTCGCCCACAGTGAACACCAGCATGTTATTTTGTCGTTTGTTTTAAAAACATTATGTGGATAAGCCGGATTGTTCTTGCGTTGTCATTCACATCCCTACGTACGGGAAGCGACGTACCTGTCTCAAGTATGGTTCCAGAGTGGGTTCGTTGAAACCCATGATGACCCAAGAGAGCATAAGGGTTACCATGTTGACCATGAACAGTGGGTCCCAAAGAAGTCTATACAGCTTTTTCTGCGAGCCCTGCTCCTGCATCAGGGCCTCCTCAGGCGGAGCTGAAGCTAGAGCAAGATTTTCAAATTGAAATTGACAATGTACGATGTATTGCCGTCATCAAATAAGGATTAACAGGCAAACACCGCAAAACGTGGCTCAATGTGCATTTCACGTTAAGCCAAACGAAGAGGTTGGAGCTCACGAAAATATCAATAATAAAGGGTGCAAAGATCAAGACCGCGCACTAGAAAAAGAACATCAGTGAATTATCATATACAGGAAGGACCATACTAAAGAGCCTACAGAGGGCATGTGGTTAGTACACGTAGATGTCTGGACATGTTATGTGAGTACCTATAGGATCAATATTTAGTAACAACCATATGAAGCCAATGGACAATAAACAATCGAAGCATTTGCAAAGGAATTGTTCTTTATAACAAAACATTGTGATTAAATAAAAATAAAAATTCAAGTTACGATAAATTCTATATACTTCATTAACGAAAAGCTAAACACAAGTGGAAGAAAAGACAACTTTATCGCAGATGTGAGCCGAATCGATAACCTCGGCATGCAGAGATTATCCGTGCAAATGCATCAACGAGAGTAGCGGCTCTATCAGAGTACGACGAACTTCGGGAATCTTTTGAAATGAACTGAAAGTATTTGTAACGTAAAAATAATCCGTACTGTGTTCAGTGGCGACATCGTTTTTATTCCGCTTCGTCGCTTTTGTGCCTTTTATGAAGCTCAGTTGCAGTATGTGACATTCGTAATGGACATGTCATTTTCAAGTCACAGTAAATTCGCTCATAAAAACTTTCGACTTGAGTTGTTTCAAGAAATTAGTGTATTCTATAATTTTTATGGCTTGAATGAGAATGCTTGCACTTGGTAGCGTTCACTTTTGGTCAACCTTTCGCAATACGTTTCAGACAGTGTGCTACATGGCACTACTAAAATGAGCCCTATAAATTCGTTCACATGATACAAGTGATGCTAATCTGAGAAGTTTAACCGAGTTGACTTCAAGAAAGGTTTCGTAGCTACAGCGAAATTTTCGAATCACGCTTAAGTTTGAAGTGTAAACAGCATAAAATAAAGTAAAGTTAGTAAGGGGGCTTTACATAAATGCAAATACCTGCCTGACAGAGTGTCGAGATCCTTTGTGAACGAAGCACCATGTTTGCCACGAGTACACGGAGATGCAGTGAAATGCGCTTGTGCTCTTTCTGTTGTCTCATGTGTCTACCTGTTGCGCTGAACCTTTCATGTGATAATGAGCTCGTTTTTCTTTCTTTTTTGTGATCTTCAATTGAGACTCTCTCTTTTGCGAGGCACATGCTTGACTCAGGTGATGCGCAAACTTCGCCACGTGCAAGCGATCGTAGTGAAGTGCTCATGTGGCTCAAGGGGCCTGGTACGATGCGTGTTTGGATGTGGAGGTGTGCATGATGGTTATGGTCATTATTTCCGTGTCATTATATATATCGCGGTACGTCGCGTCACACTGCGCCTGGATAAAACTTCTACCGCAAGATTTCGTGAAGGTAGTGAAAGGTACTAAAGTATTGGTCATAAAGCAATTGTTAATATTTTTTCATTGCACTTACGTGTTGGGTCACAGAAGCGCCACAGGTGTTAATGTGAAAATAATGAGAGCATGTAACTCTTCTTGCCATTAAAACCCGCTAAACACACTTAACCGGAAACCTGTTCAATAATATATCTGATTGTCTAATGCACGCAATAAATGACTCGCAGAACAGAAGGCTACCTGCCTTCGGGATGCTTGTTTGGGACCTTCTTGTGCTTGATAATCCATGGAATCGATAGGATGATTATGGTGCCCAGGACAAAGAACGGCAGAGGGTATTCCCACAACTGCGGCGAAGAAAGTTTTTCTGAGAATTCGGTCACGAACTCTGAAAACTCATGTCCGGTCGTGGACAATATGAAAGGAAACACTGAATTCCTTTTTACGTAAGATTGCTCCAAATGTGTGAGCTCGAATGGATCATTTAATATGTAACAAGTTGCTTTCCCGAGGAACATTTAACCTCACTGTACACATTTATATGGGCCATGTATGTTTAGCCATCCGTCTTGAAGGAAAAAAGCATGCTTGCTTTCATATTGCTTATAGGGTATAACTGCCTGCAAAACCAGAATTTTACCTGGCTAACGTCCCTGCCTTTTACATCCCGTTAATCTCTCTCTCTCTAAAACCACCTTCCGTGTTTTAAAGATTTGCCTTTCATATTAGCACTGCCGAAAATGATTAGAAATTATCTGTCGTATCGAGAGACATTCTTGTTCTGTTTTGGGACGTCTTTTTATTGCCACAACAGGTGTTTTTGCAGTAGCAGCAGACATTTCTGCAATCCAGTGGGACGTCCTGTCCCGATGACAAATCCGGGATTTCTATAGCAACTACGTCTGGCGCAATTTCACGTTTTGTCCTCACAACTCATGTGACAGCAGGTCAGGCTGGTGAGATGAATTTCAGTCAGATATTGTAGCATAATCCGTTGTCTGCATTAACTGTAAAGGCTCATTTATATGATTGATCCAACTTGCAATGCAGAAACCTGCAAGGCGGGGCTGAAAATTGGGTTTGGGCAATATCCTTGTGTTGTAGTTGAGGTTAAAATTTCTCCCTCGCCTTCTTCGGTTGCGTTAACTATAATTTCTGGGCTTCTATGTGTGTATTTCTAATGCATCAGCTCCTTCTGTCTATACCTGCAGGTAATCTCTTCCTAACTTTCTTGATATTTATTCTTTTTTTCATTTCTACTAAAACTTTACCAACGATTACGATACTCCCTAATGCGAAATTTCGGCGCAGCTCGATACGTGTTTTCATTTCGCGATATACTGGCTGGTGCAGACAATCTGCTCTGTGCGGCACGTTGCAAGCGGAGCGAAATGTGGCCCGCCTCCTCTGCTAATCTAGACATCGCCAGAGCCAGCACGTGGATGACGTGTGGCCGCGATTCACAGCAGCTGCCGCCGAGAGACCAGCCAGGCGACGCGCGCTACTCTGGCGCCATCTCGTAGCCATGGTCGCCGCTCTGCGCTTTTCTTGTCACCCTTTCGTCGTACTCTCTTCCTCCTACACTTTCCGCCTCATAATTCCACTGCACGCTCCTCCTCCGCCTTTCTCCTCGCCTCTTTCATCGCCCGCTGCGCTCCCCGTTCGCTCTTTCATCTTTCGCTGTTTCTCGTTCGGTTATGCCGCCGACGCAGACGCTAGCCGTAGCAACAGATGCCTAAGAGCGGCGCTCTAAAAGAAATTATGTCCTGAAATGTTTTTGTGCCGAGCTAAGGTGTCCATGTTTTTTTTCTCGTAGTCTGACATTTCTAAACCTCTAAATGTACACATGATTCCCAGCAGTGAGCAATGAGAATAAAAAAGAAAACCGCTTTACGCACGTCGATCAGAGTTCCTCCAAGCACGGAACCAGCCATGTTCCCGCATCCGAACATGAATTCCATGATGGCCTGAATTTACAAAGAAAACGAGACATGCGAGTGTGAAACATTGCGGTATTCCTTGTTCGCGTTAAATTGTGTTAAGCGTTTCCTGTAGAGGTCCTACCGCTGAAAATGTATGGGACATACATTTCTGCTCTCAGCAGAAAACTAAATAGAGAACGATAGAAAAATCACCAAGACGAAGAGAGAATAAAGAATGTTTAAAAAGTTTGCAATGCCCTAGGATTTAGGAACGGCTTCATTCACTCGCGTGTCACAACCACAAACAGAATTTTCGATTTCCCACCAGGAAACTACATAAAGGCACCGCGATCTCTCAAGAAGAATGAAAAGGTACATCTTGTAAGTATAAACTCTTTTTTGTTGATTTTGAAGCTCCGCTTTAGTAGCAGAGTCACGTGTTTGATGGTGGGATCGGACCTTGGTCTCTCAACCCAACAGGCTCTAGCAGCATTGGACTGCACTCGAACGCGTACTCCTCGTGCGAACGCCAATTACCTCTTTGAGTCGATTGGGGCGCATGTCGCGCGTCGTGTAGCAAGTGCGAGAGCATGTGCCAGTTTTATTATGTCAAAGACGCAGAAAGGAAACGAGCAAATGGAGGTTCTGCAGAAACTATCGAATGTGATTGTCGAACACTTTTAGGAACCTAATCATTTTAATAAAGGAATAAAGCGCTTGAAGGCGTGTATTTCTTCAGTGAGGTAATATAACCCGAGCGCTCTACCACAGCATCTAAACATGCAGACGCCCCAAAGCTCTCCCGCGAGAGCAAGTGCGTCTCAAAGAGCTGCAACAGTTGGCGATTTTTGCATCGGCGCCTTTATATCGGCTGTGAAAGGCGAACCAACTAGCGAACAATGGCTACCAGCCACCGACTTCGAACACGGCCTCGAGAGCCAAAGAAAGCTATTCGCTTTAATAGTAAAATTTACCACCGAGATTTGCGTCATATATTTCTCTGCACTACTCTCCCCACCATTCTTGTTTCGATAAAATTCAAATATCGCCTTCGTTCTCATGATATCACTTTGTCGGCGTCTCCCAGTATGCATTCGCAAGAACTGCTTTTCTGCGTTTACGCGCACCTTTTTATCTATATAATACATAAACAGAACGTTGCTTGACATTACATATTGCATAGTGTGGCAGGATTCTCCTCGCATAGATCCCGACATGTGTGTTGGATGTACATAACATGTTTTTTGTTGTTCAGGGCCTTGTTTCTTTTATTATTGAGTATGTTATGCCATCCCACTTTTCTTCCATTCTTACTGTCAGTCACTGTCATTTTTGTGAAAAATCAGATACAACCAAATTTATTATTTAATGCTCCTTCCTGGCCCATTTTTAATATCATCTGCTGCACTTCAAGCCAAAAAAATGCCTAAACAAATGACCACAATTATGCAAGCAATGATATGAATTCTGGAATGCTAACGTTTCCTAACGAAGACAACGTTTGAGCAGCATCGAGTGAAATTCCTCACTTGTTACGGAACAGCCGTGTTAAGATTGTTAATATGTCCGGTCGTTCACTGAGCACATGACTTACGATGATGACACCGCTGCTCTGGTGCAGCTCCGAGGTGACTACTGAGTACGCTGAGACTAGGTACACTGTCTGCACGAAGCCACCGAAGATTACTGCCACCAAGGAGAGGGCCAGGAAGACGGTGCCCCCCGGTGACCAGTAGAGGGACCTATAGTATGGAGGAAGATGGACGCACACTGTTGTCTGCGGTGCTACGTGAAGATGAGGCTTGGTGTTGGCAGCTTACCCAAACATGACGTTGTACAGGAAGAAGCCAACTTGGCCGCAGAGGTAGCATTTAAGTGGAGTCGAAAGAATCATCTGAAATAAGTGAAAACATCTACATTCAACAAGTATGTGGCTTTCCAGACAAGAAGAGTGAGTGAGTGATGAAACAACTTAATTAAAAGCTACATGAATGAACTAGAGGAGATGTTGTCCATTTGGATACACTGGTATGTCGGCCATATGTTCCCTGCTATCACATTTTCTTCTTATTTAGCGTTGTTCGAATCTGGTCCATATAAAAGGTTATCTATAGCCTTTGTCAAATGCGTACAGGCTATACCGCGCCTTCATCATATATATGTCGTCCGGCTGCGCAGTGCGGTTCCCCCCGCGCTCTTGACGCTCCAAACCCTGGTGCGTACAGGAGTTGTTTTCACTTCTCGGGGCTCTAGAGTTTAGGGCATAGCAGGTAAGCTCCTCTAAGACGCCTGCAGTGAGCCTGATGGTGGCAGGTAACGTAGCCAGTATGCGTTTGACAAAGAAGGCACCTCGGTAGGTCTCTATGCATTAAGGTTTCTTGTGATCCGTCACAGCACTGCGATGTGGTGCATCACTAATTTAGTGCAGAAATGAAGATACGAAAACAAACTATTTGTTCCAGAACATTCTTAAAAGCTTACTAAAAATTTCGCGCATTTTATTAAGGACAGATGCACTGTTTACTTGCCATCGTTCTACTGAAAGCGGGAGGTCACAACCCACCACGAAATGGGAGACCCACACCTGAATAAATCGTCGCATCTTGAGGGAAATTCGCAGGTAATATTTAAATCAGATGCACAGTTATAGCTGGCGCACAATGTGGCTAGTAATGAAGATTTATGAAAAAAAATTATCGAATATATTTCCTGTTATGGAAACATTTCCCTGCTGTTTCTCAACCGTCCGTTAAAAAAAATTATGAAGCATTGATTAATGTAAAATATTGAAATAGTGGCTATATTGAACCACCTGGTGGTTCTATTGAAAAAGATTTTCCTGCGCCGTCGCTGTGTAGTTATATTTAACTGATGGAGCATAGAGAACCGAAGCACTGGTGCGCCTAGCAATAAAAGAAGTCACGCTTTCACTTTCAAAGCGCAGTTACCTGAAGACGCTACATCTGGCGGGCAGGGGAAACAAAATTCCGACTGAGCTCGGTTCAGGCTAGGTTTGACTGCCGTCTTGGTTGATAAACGCTGTTAACATGCTTAAGTTGAAGGCGCCTAGCCTATATCATTCTTGTTTGTAATGAATATTTTACTGCAAAGTCAGGGAAAAACAAAAACGCGTTTATATCCGTTTCCCCTTCCTTCGTTCCAGCGTTGTCCTCCTGATTGTAATCATATGGTAGCTAACAGAAAGAAAACAGTTGTCAACAGTGGATATTTCTTGTGTTGTCATTCGTCATGGAGGTTAAGATTAAGGTATTCTAGTTTAACTTGACGGAACGTCTGGGTCAGAGGAAATTGATCGTAATACAATATGCGTCAAATCCAACTTCCAAGAAACAGTATGTTAGGTAAAGTGCTACCCGATCAATAGACATAGGAGTATGTCAGCCCACTTAGGCAGCAAAAGAATCAGAAAATGAATATGTGAATTTGGCGATCAAATACAGGATTGCGTACTCACAAGTCTTTCTGTGGATATGGATCCAAGAAGCATTGTTAGCTTGAACGTCGAAAATACGAAGCCGTACTTCCATGCTTCGAGACCAGCTTTCGCCGCCTGCAACAACAACGTGGCGAGAAATCAAAGCAAGCAGTAAAATATTGCATGCTTTAATATTCTGTATTAGCCAGTGCCAATGTGTGTTGATGCATAATAAAAGCAAAATAAATTATGAGGTTTAGTATGGCAAAACCACAATCTGATTACGAGCTATAAGTTTTATTAAAATTATTATTATTATTATTATTATTATTATTATTATTTGAACACATATATATACTCGACAGAAAAGGGGAAGCGAGGAGCAGTCTGGCAACTGCCACCGGAAGGGGCACAACGCATGCCTACTACCCACACTTATTCAATAACATGTCAGCAGCCACTGCGCACAGCGTCAGTAAATTCAATCTCAGCAACCAGACGTGTAAACACAAAGAAACCAATTTTACGTCTGCCATGTGTGAGTCTTCAACATGTGACTGGCTCTCGCATGCTAATCGGCCAGCAAGAAGGCCGTTACACATTACACATTACTGTACCTGCGAAGACGTCAACAGACCCCGTGCTAGTGGCTTCTCTTCTTCGTTACATTATAAGTAGTCAACAAGCCACACAATTTGTTTCCTATTTTCTTTTCTACACTTCTTTTAAATGGAGAGGGGGGCGGGGGGGGGGGGGGGGGGCGTGCTACGAAGTTAATGGTCGAAGTTGTCATCATGCGAGACATTTTGGTAAAAACATCACGTTCCTCTTGACTGAGAAAAAGCCGAGACCGCCTGTTTTGACAGAAATTCCTCACTTTTTTTTTATTCTGCATGACTAGTGTGTTAAGATATTTTAGTAAGGACTACGACAGCAAATAAATATTGTATGATGAGCCAGTTGCCCTGGTTCTTCATGTGTCCGTATTAATTTTATGGTAGGAGACAAAATTTACGGGCTTCCCATCGATGAGACAATAAATCTTTATTTCTGACCTTCTTTCCTCCTTTTTGTGATTGACTGACTGCCAAGTGTGAACATTTGCGCCTAGTTTGTAGAATTGAATAGCGAAAGGACAAGAGGTGAAAGTATGCTGAGGCTCACACCGAGAGGAAGCGGCTATAATAACCGGTCGACACGTTGGCACGCACAGTACTCTCACCCTTTATGCCGTCTGCCGAGAATGTCATGCGTGAGAGGTTCAAAACTAAATCTATCAGCACTCACGAGGCGAGGATAGTACGGCTGCATGAGGGAGAATGCCGCCGACACCCAGAAGTGTGTGTGTATGAGCGGCACGAGCCACGTGTACTGCCTCAGCCTGGACAGCACGCTTTCGTCCCGGAGACGGTTCTCGCCGCCTCGCAAGTCGAGACCGGTGGTGGCGGCGGCGTCCTCTTCGTCGCGCGACGACAGGGCTCCGCATTTGCGGTGACCTTCACTCGGGGAGTTGTCGGCCCCCGTTGGCGCCGGCACCGACGTTCCCATGGTGAACGGGCACCAGCTGAGTTCAGCGCTCCATGTGGCGCCTTGTCATTTGTCTGGAATTGAGAAGAGGTTGTCAAGGAACAAGGAAAATACGTGCGAGAATGATATATTTTGTTTGTGTGTGCGGCAGCTCGACAAAAGCGTTTTCGTCAACTAGACGGGGTACTGATCTTCCCCAACACTGAACTTCAGTTCGACATGCGCAACTTGCCGTTATCGTATTGCCCCTACAACGCTTACTGGTGTACTGAAACGTGACCGCGCTTACTGGAGGCCGTGTGGCGCTCCGGATTACGGGACTTTTGCGCTATTTAAACCTCAGGCTACCGAACTGCTCTTTAACAAGTGTTACCTTATTTGCACGAGTTATAGGCATGCTCACGGCTGTAAATGTTACAATATTATTTATAATTTCTTATTCTCTGAATGCTTTACTTTTCTTTATATTTGCTTAATTATTAATGTTTATTGCAATGGGAGAGAATGTTATCCCTCGAAAATCTATCTATCTGCCGTCTATCTAGCCGTCTATCTGAAGCAGAGGCCACCGAAGGGCCTTAAAGGTCCAAACATCCGGCACTGGCTCAACCCCCAGGATCTCCCTTTCACCAGACACGGCTACGCCGTGCACTGCTACACGCGGCAGGGTCCAACCTTCATGTGCTCGGGTACGTGGTGTCGCAACATGCCAAACCCTGCTGACGCAGATGCCCTTGCCGGGACGTGCAAGAAATAGCTTCGTGATATTATCATACATATTTTCCTTATATAATTCAGTCACTATTGGCCGATCAATCTGCTCCATTGAATCGCAGTTCTTATTTATTAATTTCCGCAGGCTGCTAGCCATCCTGACATCCGTAAAACAGAGGACGCATATGTAGAGAAAGATGAACGAAACATCGGTAATGATCTACAATACCTCATAAATACAAAAATTATCAAAAATATAACAGAACACCCTTAAAAGGGATTTATGTTTTAAGGAAACACTTTATCAATAGCAAATACAGCAGGACAGGGCAATAATATCGAAAGAATATGAAAATGCCGGAGGACCACCTCATTGAAGTGCGTGAAAGTTTACATTCATGGTACGTTTTGAAATAACTTTGACGAAGCCGCGCCTACGATGTAGACGCAAAGCAATTGGTTTTGTTAAGTAACACATGATGACCGAAATTACTAACCTACATTAATGACAGAATGGTTGTCGGATCGTTTTTCTGTTTAGTTTCTGTAAAACGCACGAATCACTCGTTTAATTAATATTCATTCAATAATTTGGAAGCGTTCAATAACGAAGCACCCGTGATAGATGCGATAAAAATACTTAAATCTACATGCTGCACTGCCTTAGACTTAGGCGTGTTGCTTATTTTGATCTGTTGAAAGCGCGGTAGTACGAAGATATACCAGTTTCCTTATTTTTAAGCCATATATACAGAATTTTCAAAGATAGTCTGGAGTAGATACTACAGTCCTAATCTTTGAACAGAATTTCTCAAGGAGGCGTACATTATTTGCGTAATAAATAGAAATGTGTGCTGGAATAATTACTGAAGTTTCACTAATTATGGTTCTAACTAGATATTTCACGGTACGCATTGCAATTTACGAAGTGTGACATGCATGTACTTGCAACGTAATATCAGGACGGCGTAATTTTTGACATATGCGCCGTAAAATTTGCAGTAACAATACAGTGCTCTCCATAATACTTTGTTTATGAAAAGAGAAAAACATTTCTTTTTCTGAGAAAGACACAGAGGTCGGCCGGAGGACCTATGCCTCTGTGCTGCTGCTCTGCGTATTAGATTTAAATAGAAGGAAAATCGGAGAAGGGGGAATGGGGAAGACGATAAAGATAGCGTACAAGTAACTATGTACACGTGCTATATTCAGACATGTTCTGCGCACACACCTCACCCACGTCACAATGCCCAGGCGTCTGTCATGTAGGCTTAGCGCCTTGAGGTGAGGCCATTCTTGGGAACGAATATTTTGAAAGGGTTGACCTTCCTGCTTGCCCTTTCTTCTTTTCCTCCTCCTCCTTCTTGAAACGGGTGTCATCCTGACAATTCGTTCCAAGCGATCGAACTTTGTTAACTTACCTGCTACAATGCTAAAATTGCTATTTGTACCTTAAAGAATTAAGCTAAGTCCTTTACTATAGAAATGTTGCTGCTAGTCGATTATGCATTTTGATTTCACGTGCAAGTAGATCCGCATTCTCGAGTAATCCAGCTCCATAACTGTGCTATCTGCCACAGGCGATTTTCGTAAATTCGGCATAATCTTGAAAAACAAAAACAAGAAAAACGCATAGATATTGTCATATACACATACGTAGCTCCCATGGACACCAGCATAACTTTATGTAGCATAGACGAGTTCAAGAGACAGAGCTAAACTCACGGACAACTTTCTGTGGCTATGAAAAGAAAGCTACGGGCGCGTGGCAGCTGCACGTGTGTCACCGCGCCAAGTAGCCCGGCAGCGTTTGACAGTGCTTTTGGTTGCTCGGAACAGACGCTGAATCTACGCAGCTTCCGCGTGCGACGGTTTAGCGTTTCCCCAGACGCGGAGAGGAAAAGCCGCAAACGTAAGCAAACCTTTATACTCAGTGGTGTGTTTTATCTTAATTAAGAGTGGCTAGTGAGGCGTCCATGTTTTGTCTTACCCAGCCTAAACTAACGTGAATTAAAACGCGGGACTATTTCCAGCAGCTCTGTCGCTTGTGCGCACTTTGCCTCCGTACCTTTTTCTTCATAGCCACAGAAAGTTGTCCGCGAGTACACAAGGGCGTATCTTACCTTCATTAACTGTCTTTTTTTTCTCACATTCGGTTTTCTTTGTTCTTAACGTGTACATAGTCCAATGATGCAGTGTGTCTACATACCCCACTTTTCCTTGGCCTATCTTTAGCCGCACTGCTCGTTGTACTACCACATGCCGTTTGCAGACTCTGAAAGAATTGTGTTATTTTGAACACGCGTCCTTCCTTTTGTCTTCCTTCACTTTGTGTCGAGATGACGTGGAAGGGGCAGATGGTGCATTCACAAAGGCCGTACATAAAGCAAAAGCAAGACTTATCAAAAGCCCAATTGTCCTCGAAGTAATCAAGCTCTTGCACAAACAAATTGGTTGCTTTTATTTTCCGGGAACATTCCATATATATATTCCTCCTGAAGAAATCACATAAGCGACAATAAATGCTTTGCATTTGTGCACCTTCGACTCGATTCATCGTAGCCTTTGCTCCTACTTAACAAAGTTGTGTTCAAAATCTGGACACTTGAAGCTTTTAGCGCAGAGGCTGCTTCGCTAATTTGCGTCGGTTAAAATGCATCACTCGATTGGTTACTAGCATTTAATCGAGTGCCTTGTTGTATTTATGGTTTTGTTTACCTTACTGATTTCCATTATGCCATACAGAATTAGTCTACATGACGCATTTAACATCAAACGGATTTTGCTGTCGGATAGTGAACATTTGTTCCAGTGCGGCTTTCGCAAAACGGCTAGGTTCCACTCATTGCTTCCGTTTGGGCTTGAAATTTTCAATGTCTTTCGTGTGGCTATCTATGCAGGAAATAGCTGGATCATGTTGAAGTATTCTACCTGGTAAAATAAACCAAGTAATGCTGCTGATAATTGATTTGGTGCGGCGGATGCTTTGTCTGCTTAAACATTCTTCACTCTTTTCATACGGCTGCTTACTCATGGTGTGTTGCACTTGGCCAAAACACGTTGGCGGGCTAGTTGGTTAGAACCCATGATACAGTGTATAGGCGCGGCTGAACGAGGGCGTAGAAAGAAACAGATACACAGAGACAGCGCTTTACTTTCAGCTATAGATTTTATTTTCGCACGCATCGATGTATATATACCCTACGAGCGGAAACAAACCTGACAGGAAAAAAAAAAAACATTCATTGGTGCATATCGATGAACCGTACCTGTGTGCAAGGCATGGTGAAAACATATACTGCAATGATTACAAAGATAAACCGAGGAACTGCATCTCTGTTTCAGATAGCGACACTGAAGGCTTGCTCACGCACCTTTCCTGTAATTTTGCAATTTCGTAGGCTTCCACTGTCTCCCTTGTCATCCTGCTTTGAACACTATACATAATGGAAGTGCTTTCAAACGTGGGTTTGCAGGAACAATCTCGGCAATGAATACCCAAATGACCCGAGATTACCCTAGGGACGTTATATCGATGCTCTTTTAATCTCTCATTGATGCATTTGCTGGTTTGGCCAACATACGTTTCTCCGCACGAAAGTGGAATGGCATAGACAACGTTGTTAGTGCAGGTTCCCAATTGTTTGCGATGCTGAGTAAAGCATGCGTGCCTTTTGTTATGTTCTCTATTAACCTCTTTGCATAGCTTCTGTAGACGTTCAGGGGCAGAGAAAACCACGTCCAGCCCAGCTTTTGCCGCTATTCTTCTGAGATTATGTGAATTGCAATGAATGTATGGTACCACAGCAACTTTCTTTGCTCTAGCTTTGGCACTGCTTCCATTCGATGCGTTTTTACACTTCCTGCTTAAGCCCTCCGCGACAGAGGTGTGCATACGCATCGGGTAATTGGAATCTGCCAGGCGCTTGGCCTGATCTCTAAAACTGGCTTCCACTTTGTGGTCACATGACTTTGTCAGATAATTATTGAAGCGCGGTTTTACTACTGCGGGTTTGACGAGTTTTGAAAGAGCAAAATGAAATGGTAGGACTGGCTTATTGCCTCTCGGGTGATAATTCAATAGGTCTTTTGTGGGGAAAAGTACAATCCCTAGTCTAAAAACTTATTAAATTGTCTATGGGGACTTCATGTGTCGAAGATAAAGGGACAACACCTCAGTGAACGAGGTTACGGTTTTTGAAACCAGTGAGTCAAAATTTTCTGATTCGTTATTCAAAATGATTAGAAAATCGTCAACAAATCTGAACGCTTTCACGACACCGGTGCTATTTTTCAGGCGTTCATCAATAACCTGGTCATGGTTAGCTAGATATAAGTTACTCAAGCAGGGAGCAATACATGACCCAATGCGTATGCAATCTTTTTGTTTGACAACATTTCTCTCCAAAGTCGCGTATGTCGAGTAAACATAAAAACGAAGAAGTTCTTAAAATCTGTCGCAAGTCAAACCAGAAGCGCTTTGAAACCGAACCGCCCCAAACTTGTCAATGCAGTCAGTTACACATTTCATCACGTCATTCTGCGGGAGATAATAGTACAGATTCTTTAAGTCTATAGAAAAAGCGACAAGGTTCCTGTCTTGCCAGACTTTAAAGAATTCCACCACTTGTTCCGACTTAGTTACGAAAAATAAAGGAGATGCGGTTCCTCGGTTTATCTTTGTAACCATTGCAGTATATGTTTTCAGCATGCCTTGCACACTGGTACGGTTCATCGATATGCACCACTGAATGTTTTTTTTTTTTTTCCTGTCAGGTTTGTTTCCGCTCTTACGGTATATATATATCGATGCGTGCGAAAATAATATCTTTAGTTGAAAGTGAAGCGCTGTCTCTGCGTATGTGTTCCTTTCTACGTCCTCGTTCAGTCGCGCTTATACACTCTATCATGTGTTGCACCGTAGTTTTTATTCTGCTGGCAGCACACATGCGTTGAAAGCGCCTGGAGACTATGACATTCGTCACCAGTCCTTCCTACTTACGGATGTTCACACGCCAGCACTATGGCATTCTCGGCGTTCTGGCGGCTTAACTTTCATGTTGTTCGTGGCGATTTGATGCTTCCTGTATCTGCACGTTCATTGATTCAGTTCGCGCTGCAGTCCTCTAAGAAAAAGAAGAAGGGAACTGCCGGTTAACTTGCGTTATCTGAGCAAAGTACTGCGCATGGTAACAAGAAACATAAGGTTACCAACGCTCTCTTCACTTATGAACACCCTTCTATTGGGCGCTGATGAGTGCAGCATGGCGCTGGCGCTGGGCATTTCGAAATCCCGGAACTGACGCCAATAAGTGAGCCTTAACGAGAAAGTTGCAGTTCGTCACACGGTACCTTGAACCTACAGAGAAAACAAGTGCAACATCCCCGTTTATAGAGCGCCGCGCAGTTAAAGATTTTTTTCTGTAGAGCCGGCGCACAACGAGGAAATTGCAATGTAATCATACGTACGTGATTTAATTGGCAACTCAAAGCACTTAAGGAGGGCCCCGCTTAGACAAATGGGCTTTTCTGAAAGTTGGTGGTCAATTGAAGAAAAGAGAATGGTTCATATAGAAGAAGGATGCCGACTGACAGCGAAGGAGATATAACGGAAAGGAAAATTTACATGCGCAACCACCATTTGTTGTTCCTGCTACAGTTCAGATGGATATACGTTCTTTCTGTTTTATACTTGCGTCCACACTGGGTTTCCGCAGAACTAATGTGTTTAAAAAGAAAGCTTGGAAGACAGCTTGTTTTCTTCATCTGGCTTTCATCAGCTAGCTAAAGCCTTCGTAGTAACGATAAACTTGTGGCTGACTTCCTACTTTACATTCCGAACGACCAGAGAGACAGATAGAAAGGATGCATAGAAAGGAAGGGAGGGCAACCAGAGGTAATTCCCGTTGGCTACCCTGCACGGGGGAACGAGTAAGGAATAAAAAGGAAAGATACTGGAAGGAAAGAGGGAGAAAGAGAGACGAGCACTAACAAACCACGTGCTCTAGAGTGGTAGCGGGCGGCGTTCTTAAAGTACATCACGGATGCTCGTAGACAGCGGAAGCCTTAGTAGCGCAAATAAAGCTTTCTGCGTGGATGTTCTTTGGAAGCGCTGATCTGGAACTTTTTGTTCTGCTTGTGAACGATATTGTGATTGGTCCAGCGCTATGCACATCATTTGCCTCTCGTCACTATAGCGCGGGCAACACAGATAATGTCCGAGTGTCTCATCGGAGCTGCATGTCTGGCACGTGGGGCTGTTGGTCGTTCCAATAGGGAAGGCCTGAGAGTTTGTAGATGCGATGCCTAGCCCCAAACGTTACAACATGGTCTTTTCAGGTCGTGGTAACCTAGCGGATAGATGCATCTGTACATTCAAAAAGAACGAACGTAAACGACTATGGTGGAAACTTTCGAGCCCCACAGGGGAAACGTACATTCGCGGGACATCAATCACCGACCAGCCGCAGCCTCTGTTCGTAAAACTGGCATCAAAACATATTCGGCGCTTTCATGTGCACATCGGGCGGCTTGATCGGCGTGGTCATTCCAATGGATGTTTAGGGTGCCAGCAACATGAAGTACCCAGAATATGGACCGGCTTCAAAACAGTATCAACAGACACTACACGTAGTTTTTCCGCCAGTTTGAGTGAGCACTTCTGCATGCCCATATGCTTCAAGGATATCGTCACCTAGAAACCACGTGAAGCGGCACACAGGACGTGGTATTCAAGGACGCCGGTAGTACTTTGGCTCATCACGCAGGTGCAGCCTTGCGCGCAGTCCCCATTGTTTGCAATTTACCTTGTTCATGAACAACGCGTCCGCGTCTTCACGTGCGTTCATTGCGCAAAGGTAGGGGGGGAAACCGTGTTTGCCGCACTCTTCGCTTCCCGCATGCCTGACCCCGCCTCTGCAGTGTATACGAACAGACCCGCATGACGACACGCGCACGCTACGTCATCTCGCGTACGTACGTACCGCCGGATGACGCGTTGCGGGGGCCCTATGCGAACGTCAAGACGTCCGCGTCTTCTCTACACAGTGGAAGAAGGGGACGGATGCGTGGCTCTCCACTTTGACGGAGCGCGCGCGCGTCTTCTCCGTCGGCGGCGGGAAGCCATCCATCTGCTTTGACCCCGACAGGAGTACCCGCGCTCGTCAACGAGCAGAGAGGCCCGACTCAATCGCTCTGGACGAACGCCAACCGGGGAAAGGGCGAGGGGCGCTCGACACGCAGGCTTGCCCCCGGAGGTCCTGCTCCGCGGTGAACGAACCGGTACAAACACACCGGGCCCAAGCGCGGGCTTACCTTCCCTGCGTGTCGCGAGCCACGCTTTTGGAGCTAGTTTGCCAAGGCGTTGTTCCGGTCTGCTCGACACATTGGCGAGCCTGCTTTCTCTTTACTACGAACAGAAAACGAGCAACATGAACGTTGCTTGCTGCAGGTGGACCTAACCCTGCAAAAGTTGCCGGCAATTAATCCGCTCGAACACCACACTCTTAAAAATAATGTTTGTAAACAGCTAGTAAATGCACGCGTTTACTAGATTAGTGTGTAAATACATAGTAATCACACACGCACGCAATCACAAGCACACTACCTTCTCACTAGTTCTGTACCAGCGCGCCAGTTGCTAGTAAAGCCAGTGAGTGCTGCCTTTACTAGCCAGAAAGGCTTCTTAGTAGATTTTACTAAGTAACTACTAAGCCACTACTAAAGCGCCTGGCCGTGGCCTATTATGCTGTCATTGTGACAGCCTTATGCAAAATTGATATAAACTGCAGTGTTCATTATGTTGAACTAACAGTTATGTGCGACGTCGTCGCACACATATGCGAAGACAGTACGCTTTAGAAATTTATGCACAAAGCTCTGATTATTTAACCAAATACATAGGTCCTCACCGGTTTAACATGGGCTGACTAAAATTATGGCTATAAATAATCTTGATTTTGATCTTTTAGGAAGTGCTGTGTGGTGTCAATGCTTAAGTTGATACTGTAACCCATACATAACGAGTGTTATCTATGATCACAATTTCTTCTGGAGCTTGTAGCCAAGCTGGAAATAAAGAAAAAGAAAGCTTCTTAGCGCATTTGCCGTTCTATGTGGGTGTTCTTATGTATCGTTATTGTTGGAGATATGTAGAACATTCTTACCTGGCGTCAGTGCGCCTTAATGTCTCTGGTAAACATTACGTTTATATACACTTAATTTATGCCTTAATGTAAGGCGAAAGGACGCGGTTCTCGTTTTTTCATATATATTTATTATTTTGCTTTCTTGTGCTTTTACAATACCATCGGCTTCGTATGCCAACGCAAGCGGCACTTCTAAATGGAATAGGCCACATTGTATTGTCCGTAATTGTATTTCATTTGCGTTAGTAACTGCACTACCAAGCGAGTATTTAGTTAGTACTAAGTTAGTGCTTTCTGCTAGCTTCAGCAGGAAGTGAAAGTACTAACCATCACTTTACTACCTGCACTTACTAAGAAAGTAGTGCTTTTTGGAACAAGTGCCGTGTTAGTATATAGTTAGTAAAAATGACGACCTTTTTTTTACGAGTGCGTCTATAAAGTGCGGTAGGATCTGAAACACATCATTGTTTATCTGGTAACATAGCAGCACTCGGTAACGCAAGAAATGTCCACCCATGCAGCTTACCAACAAGACTCCCTTCACAATGGAATGCGAGCAGAGAAATCACTAGCGTATTTGAAGAGAAGTTACTGCACAAGAGCGATTCTTGCCTTCAGTGTCTTTTTTTTTTCTTTCTTTTTTGCAAGCACTGACTTTACTGCAGACACGTACGACTGCGCTGCATGAGCGATTAATCCGAGAGGCAGCTCAACAAATGGGGTCATCGACCACTCTCCACACAAGGAACATTGTTACCAGCGGCACTTGATAATTCGCAGCTATGTTTGCTGTTTTCGAGCAAAAGGACGTCACACAGACGCACTCCACCCATGCCGTTGTGTGAATAAGCTAATCGGTTTGTGTGGCGTCCCCGCCCGAAAGTAAACGTGCTATGAAACATAGGTATTCCATAATTGTCACAGTCACCAAAATGCCAGTTGGTTGTATACGCTTCTTTGCAGCTTACAACACAAAATCCTTTGCTCCTCTCAAATGCACGTGAAGTTAGCTGGCACAACCTTCGCCGAGTTGTCGTTCAGGCGTCCACGGTCCTGCCGTGCAGATCAGCAGATGCTCCTATTCTAGGCGCGCAACCTGGTGTACTCTACTAAACGACTAAAGGGCGAACTACGGAGTGCGTACCTGCTGCGCAACTTAGCGAAAAGCAAAAGGCGCGAACATGTATGACCAACTCAGATGTACCATCAACTTCCCCCGGGACAAATCGCAGTTAGACGTACATCTCCGTGCCCTTTGTTTTTCCCTACGCTGCCAAACAAAAGAACCAACCTACACCGCTGCTGGGGTGCAGTGCTTTGAGCACTGTATTTGCGGGTGAACCGATCAATGCACACAGTTTTCTTTACCTTTCGCTCTTCTTGTCTGGTCAAGCGCTAATGGACTACATCTATTTTGATCAGCCTTCAAGCGAAAAATGTGCAGTGGTAATGTTTGTGCAATGATCGACGCATTTTCTTTGCCTTAGATAAAAGGTTCTTGCTATGACTCATTTTGCTTCTATAATCTCGAAGCCAGTATACGTATGTAAACTACAAGAATGCAAAGCGCAAACATTTTCTGGCCGGATGGGAAAAAGTCATGGACGCGAGCTGTTTAAGGTTGTGTTGGGAGAGATCGGGTCATGAAGTAGCACCGGGAATGGGGGCGAACTAAGACAAAATCGAGAGCTGCTTGGCTTGCAAGCAAGCTAAACCTTCGGCGTTCATTGCCGGCCTCCTGGACTATATGAGGAATTAGCAAATTAGCAATTGTATTTTGTGTTTCTACACATCCTGCACGCAAATTTTTATGCATTGAATTGTACAACAAATTGTGCGGTAATGGGACTGCTTGCCTTGAGGACTACAACGAGGAGATCCTTTTTTCCTTAGGTAGGCGTGTAGGAAGGGTTAAGTTGTGTTCAACAGGAGAGAGAGAGAGAGAGAGAGAGAGAAAGAGAGAGAACATTTATTGTTAATGAGGTGGGGCGGCTTATTTATAGGGTGAAGCCCTCAGTTCAGGTTTCCACTGGCTGGAGAGGTTTGAAGCAGTACACCTCCAGCTACTCACATGTAGGGTAAATGTAAATTTGCTTTAAAACGAATAAATTAACGTAAAAACAGCTAAACATGACCCTTTAGCAAGCGCTACCAGTGAAACATCCATACTCATGCAATATGTCTTCTCCACGCATGCGTCTACGAAAACAAAAGAGAGATTGTAGTTGAATGAACGTAATTTTGTGCATTCAGAAGTGCGCTGTCGAGATTTCGCCTTCTCCTAGAGAAACTCTGCTCTGACGAAAACTCACCTTAGTCGTGAGATCCCCTCATTCATTTGGCATGGTTATTTTCTTTTTCTTTGTATTTTCTTCTTTTTTTCTTTTGCCGTCGAAGCAGCTCCGGTCTGACAACGTTCTTAGTAAGACAATGAAATAAAAATTTCAGAACAACCTTCGGAAGGCTGCAAAACAGCTTGGGGAAAAGCGCGTGCAAATCCGTAGCTCCACTAGCATGAGTAGATATCGCGAGACCGTCTTTGTAGACGTAAGCAGCGCTGTAGCAAAATACTACAAGAAAATTTTGGTAGCGTCAGTTTTACGTAGCACTGTACTGCGTCCTTACAAGATGTGTATACGTGTGTGGGGGAAAGATGTGCGTGACTGCACATGCGTTTGTGTGTGTGTGTGCGTTTTCGTGCATGTTCGCGTATGTGAGTGTGGGCACACAAACACGCATCATTTGCCAAGCTCATGAGCCTTTCCGTTCATAGTACTGCTTGCCATCGGTCAGCCACCTTCACTAATAATATGTCAATTATGACGATTCGCTGGCGCCTGATCTTACGAACAGTTCTAACGACAGATTCTTCTTGCAGATACGGTCCCCAATTTTTAAAAATATTTTGTTGCCTCCCAGAGGTGGCAGAGATTGAGAATTCGTTTAACTGAAGACAGCAAAATTCAACTGAATAAATAGTAAAGTCATGAGGAAATGGTGATACGAAGGTTTAATATCATCACAATATCATAGTTATTCCCATTCAAGTTAATCTCTATGTATAAAAACTCTGTTTCCATTAAGAATGAGTTCCTTTTATAAAGTCTCAACCTGACTCGTTCGAATCCATCCTACAATACACGGAGCAAAATGTCATGGTGTGTATCTTTCTGCCGCACAACACACGGTAAGCAGTCACTGACATAAAATTTATCCCATTATTTCAATATTCTGCAAAAGAACAACATCATACTTGAAGAGACTTCAGCGCACAAATTAGTCAAACTTTTTCGCATGTTTGAATGTATATAGTTCGCGATTAGAACATATATATAGCTTCGTGTACCTTCATTCTACTTGTATTGTATCTCGGTTGATTGCAAATGAGTTTCCTGTGCATAGAATATGTGGAGTAGTTTTTGTCAAATAACGTCCAGTGATAGTAGAGACGTAATTTCATGCAAATGTCAGATGTAGATATTTTGTGGCTGCATTTCTTTTGTGTTTGTGAGTGCGTTCTTCCACTGTTGTTGTGATCAGCTGCTGGGCTATACACCCCGGCAGAGGGCGCAGGGTGGCTCTCAAGCTACAACAACGCAGCTTTTTGCGTTGCGTCCTCTCTCCTTTGTTGCTGATGTAAACTTGAGTGAGTTAATAAAATATATTGTATATTGTAAGTAATAATGAATTTTTTTTAACGGCAGCTTCGTTTCTTGTGGAGATCTGCACACTGTGAGATGTAAAAAACTGTAATGAGTTATTGTTCTGGAAAATTGTAACGTTATATTGAATTTTATATGACTTAACCATATGGGCTCATACGGGTAAAATGTCAGATAGGAAGAAGACAGTTGGCACGTGCTCCGATGTTGGCACTGGATACGTCAGGAAGCACGCTGGTGTAGCATTAGGGTTGCCAACGCTCTGTTATGTGGCAGGCTCTATAAAATGTTGCATGCATATAGGGGGTGATCATTTTAAAATTTTATGCAATTTTTAAAAATCGTCTATTGCATATACCATAATTTTAGTCCTTCAGCGGGATTGTTCAGAGAAGCGGACATTGCTTGCACAAAAAACATAAACACATATTCAGCCAAGTAAAAAAAATCGCTAATTAAGTTGTTCATTGATTACTTTATATACGGAACGTACTACAATTTTCTCATTGTAGCCGGTGAGATTATCAGACGTATTCATTTCGAATTAATTTCCAGAATGACACCAAATATAATATATGCGCCATCAACGTCGCCGTGAAAATGCACTGTTGTTCCGCTTACATTTTTTAACAAAACGCTTGGAATTTATTTTGAACACGTGAGGCATATTGCTCAGCAAGTCATAGTATAGCGCACGTGTAACATTGCTGAACTATTATGTGAAGGCTTAATTAAGTTCGGGCGTGTGGTCAGGGACGATACCAGCTTGCTTCCGGTTACATTGTTAACTTCGTGTGCGAAAATGTAATTCCCGCTTAATATTGTTAAACAGAAAACAGAATGTAGCACGAACTGTATATAATCTAAATATGGAAGATACGAATGACAAAACCGAAAATAAAAAAAAGAGGAAACGGAATCGTCTGAATATCTCGAATTTTGTGCTGGATGTGTCAGTTAAACCTACATGTAAAGCAGTCATTACACATGAACGACGACTCCCCCGTTGCACCGTTTGCTTCCTTTTGGTATGAATACCACAGGCTTGAAGACAATTCTGTGCGCAGGACTAGGTTCACATTGATCGAACAACGTAGTTACTCAAATACCATGTGCAAAGCCGTAACCGGTTAATTCTATGTGGCAAGCAATGTATCTCTTTAGATTTCTATTTTGGCTATATAAGGACTAATGTAAACGTTGCTAATTTTGGGCTCTGTTATTCCAAGTTGTCACAGCTGTCACTCTCATCTCTTTGACCAGCGCAGTGTGACACTTGGTTGTTCTTTCAAGGAAACCGCCAACAATACGTGCACGAAACTGTAATGTCACCTTCACTCCCTTTACCTTCACTCCCTGCAACCTGGTGAACTATCCTGCGTTTCCTTTACTTTGTTTTTTTTTTCTCTCTCTCTCTGCAGTACAAGGTCTGGTTTCCGAAGAGATGAAATCTCTTACTGCTTGACAATGTAGGGAAAAGCCATGAACTGGGCAGTTAGAGCACTTAATTCTGGTTGCATTGGTCGCACATTTTATTACTACTGGTGTTCGTACTGTCTTCTAGAAAATGCTAATGCTTTAATTCGAACTTTAGCAAACATACTCAGAATGGAACAAATGCGTATAGTGTTTAACTTCTATAACACAGTAATTCTGAAAAGATGCAAACATTAAAAAGCATCTAGAGTTCAGTTTCGCTTGAGCCTAACAAGCATCACTTGTTTTTTGTTTGTTTGTGTTTCTTTGTTTATTGTTTTGGTTGAACTGGTTGAAGCACGCCAGAATTCACATGCAGCAAAATATTGTGATGATTACTGTTGGTAGTGCGTAAAAGTTAAGTGAAGGATGAGCTATTGCACAACAGTCAAAGCGGCGCGTTTTTGATGCCATAAAGGCGACATTGTTGCGATCAACACAACTTGCACTCCTCACTCACGTAAACGCCAGCCTGTAGAAATACTTCTCGGTAAACTGTGATGCAAACGACGTTGTCTCGCTGCCGCGTGCGCCTTTCCGACTGTTAGCTAAGGGGTCAGTGTTCCACCGGGAAAGGGCTGCGTGAAGGAGGCGAAACTGGTGGGAAAATCAGCACAAAAACCAAGCAAGCAAGTTTCAGGACTCACACGTTTCCGTCGGCGCTCCTTTCTGCGCAACTCGTCCCACCACTATTCTTCCGACGGCCGAGTGAAGAAGAAGTAGACACACAATAAACTAAACTGAAAAAAAAAAGAAGTCCGCCAAGAGAGTCCGAGGAGGAATGGGTTCTTCTTTTCCGACGGGACAGGTTGGTTAAGCCCGACAAGGTCGCCGCCGCTAAACGTCGCCGCCGCTAAACGTCGTCCCCGCGCGCGTCGCGCACGCGTGCGCTCTTCTTCAGCGCGCGCTGTGGTGACGTCGCGTCTTTCTTGGCAGCCGTCCCCCACTCGTCGTTCGAGCAGCGGCGGTTGGTCGCCCTCCCGGCGCAGGCTGCGGGAGGAGCGTCGCTTTGTGCGCCGCTCGACCAAAGGCGTCGTCGCACTCAGTCGCTCAACTCGTAGGGGCGACTCGGGACGCCGAAGCGCTTCTCGTGGGGCGCTACGCACGCCTCGACTCCGCGGTGTTGCCACAAGTGCGCTTCTCCGCGGAACAGCAACGCTGCTGCGTTGTCGGCCCGCTGAAGGCCGGGCATGTCGACAGCGCGGTGTGCCTGTTTTGACTCAGGGTAGCTTCGCCGTCGGGCTTCGGCCCGACTTCCCGAAATATCGCATTCCTTCGCGGAGGAGCCAGTAACCGCCGAAACAGCCAAGGCGGGGGCCGCTGCGCCGTCGGCGCTTAACGTCGCACCCGCCCGCGGTTTCTCGAAGTGGAAGAATCGCTGCGCTGGCGAGCGCGCTCGAGAGTTGGTTAGCGGGGGAAGAGTGGCGTCTCCGCTTTCCGACCAGTCGCCGGCATGCGAGAGAGAGAGAGAGAGCAGCAGGAGAGGGCGCGCTTATGGAGGGAAAAGCGCTACGGCGCGTTGACGGACGTAAGCGTCTGATGCAGACCAGATCGCTTCCCTGATCCTTTTTAGTATTTTTCTATTGTATTTTCTTGCCGTGATCAGCTCGAAAATCATTTGCGATTATGTAAATATGTTGCCCTGCTGCAGAATCCCATGCCGTTCAAGGTGCGAGATTCAATTTCTAACTAGGCAGTTTCAGGCAACCAAAGAATCCTTGACGCCGTAGTCAGGCTTCACACTATCAGAATCGATCCTTAATTGTTTACTAAAATTGCCGCGGGGACCCCGAATTAGTTTGCCTAAACACTGGAAGAACCACGTCATCAACAGATGGTGAATGGCTCATTAAGCCGCTTTAACTGTTGCGTAGTTTAAAGCCGCTCCGCCTTCTCTAGCTTATTTTCCATTTAAAATATACATATTTAAGGTTGCGTACTAAATCAGAGAATTTTCATAAATTCAGAATAATACATTATGATATTTAAGACATTGTGCTGTTTTCTCTACGTTATGAATACAAAAGTCGGCCACTGTATGATCGTTTCGTGTATTGAAATAAGTTGATGCAGTTAAAGCAGTTTCGGTCTTTGTTGGTGGGATATTCGTATGCCGGCTGAAGTCGTTGTCCGTAGGGAAGCCCTGTTTTGCCCGTGATTACGCCATAACAGGTCTAAACAGCTCATATTAAAGTGGTGCCCAGTGCCATCTGCTTCACCGCGTTATCACCTTAATAACAAATAATAATTAGCTATGACATTCACAATAACCCGCAGCGGACTCGCCGGAAGTTCGTACCTGATGTTCTTAGATCTCATAAGTAACATTCGATTTTACACGCAAACTTAAGACACAAGATAGAAATATTAATATTTGGAATATTACTTTGAGGTGACAACTTCTTCAATTGCAAAATCTGAGTTTAGTAAGGCCGCGTTAAATGATTTGTTCGACACGCCGTTCCCAAAATCTGCCAAGTAAGCTTGTACCGGAAATTATGCGCTTAGTGATCGCGTTGTAGAAGGCTTAAAACTTCTGCAGCGCCCTCTAGCGCACCGAGACGGAGCGCTGCTAAGCCAACACCCCAGACAGCGCAGAGGAATGCGAGGCGAGGGTTTCGAGAGGCTGCCCGCTGGCGCTTGTTTACTCGAGCTTTGTTCTGAGCCCGCGGCTCGAATCGGAGCCAGCGAGGAGTTCCGCGTTTCACGGCGCGGTGCCTCGCTCGAAGGCTACCAATGTTTTCCGACCTGCTTGTATAAACAACGGACGAAGGGTTCAGTCTCATTCCATCACTTTAACTCCTCTTTCTTGACTGATTGGGGATACTGATAACTTTTGATTTTCTTTTTACTCAAGCTGGGCAAGCAGTCCGAACCTACTAAAACATAGCGATCATTGATTACATATTAGTGTGGGTCCAGTTGAAAATGGTAATTTGCGGGTCCTCTGATGACCTTAGAGCATGGTTTTGAAAATTTAAGCACAGTTGTAACTTAGCTGAAATTTTCAGAACGATATTTTAGGTGCCCTATTGACCCCGTATCAAACAATTTCATGACACGTATGACACCTATAGAATAATGGCGTTGAATTGAATTCTTGACTCTTACGTGCCAAAACCGCGATTTTATTATGAGGCACGGCGTTGTGCGGGACTTAGGATTAATTTTGACCACTAGGAAATCTTCGACGTGCTCCCAATGTATGGGACACGTATATGTCGTATGAGCGTATGATGAATAATCTAGTATGATGACAGATCTACACATATTAATCATATTTGCTTTCATATAATCATACAACATTATTTTATATGTTTCACATGTGGTCTCATGTGATCATACACTATTATTGGATATGTGTCACAGGTGGTCTTATATGATCATACAAGAATATTGGATAAGTATCTTATGTTCATAGTAGATTCTTTTATTGGGATCGTAATGCTATAAAGTATTTTATAGGCCGAAAATAGGACAAAGGTAGGGAGAAAGTTTGGAAGTAGGATAAAAATCTGTCAAATGCAGATAAACCCGCTACATTGGCTCGGTGGCTATGGCTGCTGGGTATGTATTCATGGTATCGATTCCCGGTAGCCGCATTTCTACGGTGTAAAAAAAGCGACAACGAAAAACGAAGCGAACAAAGAGAAAACACTCTTATACCGTGGATTCATGGTCCTTATTATTTTTTTCGTGAAACACCTTGTGGAAATCAATTGCGCCAAATGAAGCAAATAAGTATTGTATGCTAGTTAATGTATAAAAATGTTCAGCCACGCTTAAAAAAATATAATTTGCTGAGGGTTGATTAAGGCAGTCCATATTCGGACATACTAATCAGTGGTGGTTTCAATTCTCGTAGTGGGGGCCAGTCCGCTTTTGTTACGTTAACCGGCCTCGTTGTATGTCAGGTATTTCTGTATCTTGTTGTTCTTTCATTAGGTATATATATTTTCTAAAACTGGCAGTGACCTTTTACCATTACTCAACTGGCTTCAGCTATTACTTTACACGGCACATGAGCGTCTATATACAGCAGATTGTCAGCAATCCAAGGTTCTCAGATGATATTGTCAGTTATGAAGATTTCAAAGAGACCTTTGTTAACCTGGCCTAAACTAAACTTTTAAACGGAGAACGAGATGTTAGCCAAAACTGTTGGTAATCAGATGCCATCTGTTAACTTAGAAAGGCCAGGGAATACAAACGCTTGCGTAGTCCTAGAATTTTTGTTTACAACTTGAGAAAGATTAATCGTTGCCTTGGCGACGTCCCCTGCGGGCAACGGAAAACAAGCCCCCTGCGAAACTGGAGAGCAGCAACGCCGACGGTGAAGGGCTGTGCTCATCGTGAGCTCCACTCGCACGCTCGGTGATATCGTGTTTCAGTTTATCATCGACGGCGCAAGACCCGAGAGAGTGCATGGCGACCTTGATGCCGATGAAAAAGGAGGCTGTCGGAAGCGCCAGATAACTTTGCGGCGGACATCCTGGCACCAGATGTAGTCGCTGCTCGCATAAGGCTGTTTCACATGGCGCGATTTTCAGTCAGCGACACAGCGAATTCCGTCGCTCAGCGACCGCCGCGACGTCGTGGGCTCTCCGCGACGAGATTCCAACAAGTTGGTCGCGCCGTCGCTCAGTCGCAGCGATCGGCGCGATGTGGGAGGGGCAATGTGTGTTTCACCGCGCGTTGGTAGCTCTGTGGAGCAATTTCGCGCGTCAGTTCTAGCTATGTTTACGGTGTACCCACCAGAGTTTGCGGCTTAGGTGCTTCATACATTTTTTTTTTCTTTCGCTTACACAATTCGTTTGAAAGGAGAAGCTGCACTATCCAGATCGGGAGGACGCCGCTTCAACATAAGGCACGTACCCACTTGATTGCCGCCGTCGTCAACCGCTTCATCTCTACAAACCGCGCCAGCTGCTTGTATACATGCACACTCAACAGTAGTTTGTTCTTCTGCAAAAGCAAATACTCATCCAGGAAAAAAAGTTGCGCCTCCCATAGTAACAACGAAACTAGAGTGTACCACACAGAACCATCCCACCGACGCCGCGCAAGCCGCACGGTCATACTTGCGGTGTAGAGCAGCGCCTCACTCACCGTATCTGCAAGCTGTCGTGTCTCAACGCCTTTAAACGTTAAAAATGGTGTACCTATTCTATTATCGAATAAAACTAGGAAAATTCGAACATTTGACCAGTTTCCATGTTGTTTTTGTTTAACGATGTAGGTATGGATACTTTGTGAGCAGGAGGCAGCCCTGCGCATCGCTGCGACGGATATCGCGCTGCCATAAGCGCATGTGAAAGCTGTGAGCGAAAATCGCTCTGCGACGTGCGCGGCAGAACGATTTTTTTCGCCCCAATCGCGCCATGTGAAACAGCCTATAGGCGGTCGTTTATGTTGCGCAATTGCAGCAGTAGACGCAGGACGAGCGAAGAAAACGAGTGCATGAAACGCGATCGTCCAATGCACCAAGAATGACTGAAGACAGGATCGTGAGTGGGAAACAGACACGACCCAGTAGCAGCTATTGCCAAAGATCGCCTGTATATACATGGTTTTATCTTGCGCGTTGTCAGTGGAAGCGTTTCACATTGCGCCAGGTGAATCACGAGCAATGGCTAGGATATTCAGGATGATAATTTATGGAATGCTCAGGTTTGGCTTGGTTTGGTTTGGTGCCTATAGTTATAGCACAACCCACTACGGGGGATTGGCCATGAATCGGGCGGCAGTGGGTCGAAAAAGAATAAGTACTTAAATAGGATTTTTTTACGGAAAATGAGGTATTAAATGAATTCTAATCGTTAATAATAATTTTCATGCGATAGTTTCTTAAAATGAGAAGTTAATATCTTTGGTATCTTGTGGAAAAAAGAACAGTAAAATTAGCATGGAAGTATCCTTGTTTCCATTACAAAATTGTATATGGCATCACATACGTTCCTATTACAGTGTCCTAGTGCCGACGCCCGCAGAGACAGAATGATAGGTAGCGTAATGGCTAATCCAAGTTGGCGGAAGGGACCTTCTAGAAGTCGTTTTCTATGCACATTGAACCCTACGACACTCTATAAAGAAATAATCCACAGTTTCGGGTTCATTGCAGTAAAAACATTTAGGAGAATGTGCCGAACCAGACCTATGGGAATAAAAATTAAGCCGTGGTATTCGGCAACGCATACGCGTAAATGAAACTTCAAATTTTCTTGTTGCACACCATCCGCTGTGCCAAGGAAATCTAAGGTGCTGAAAATCGGCGTTATCTAATACACATGATTTGGCATGTTCTTCTTGAATGGAAAATTTTTAAAAAATCTTGCAGAAGTGACGTATGCCGAAGATTTTAGTATCCTCAGTACCGGGCCTTTAAGAGATGTCGCTGCTAGTGCGTCTGCTGACTCGTTTAAAGTGAGCCCCTCGTGCCCTGGCACCCACACCAGTTGGATGAGGCGTAAATGTTGGGGAATGAATGAATGAAATTCTCGGAGAATGATACTTGAATTGGGCACAGATAAAGCGGAGCAAACAGACAAGGAGTCGGTTAAGATTACGGCTGAAGAAATAGATGTGGGAAGTTTCCGTAGAGCTAGGATGATCGCCAATAACTCTGCTTGAAATATTGGCGTAAATTCGGGTAGTCCAAGAGAGAAATAACAATTTAATGATGCCGAAAAAATGCCCACTCCGGCCTTCTCTTCACTGACAGAAGCATCTATGGCTATTACTGCATTTATTTGGAGGTTTTCAAGGTGGTCATCTAATAAACCTTTTAGGCATCGAATAGGTAGGAGATTAGCGTTATTGGGAAATATATCGCCAAATTCAGCACTTACTGTCGAATTAGGTAAATTTTGAAAAGCCACATCACGGATTGATATTTGTAATGGCTCTAATGGCTTCTGCACAAAAACTACTTGGGGTCAGTGCAGTGTGGACCATTGGTTCTCAAAGAATGCAGTTGGTTCTCGAATAAACATATAGAAGGAGCGTCTCTGCGGAGAAGCATAGATGTGTAGAAATGTTTGGACTGTCAGTATACGAAATCTAGTTTGAAGAGAAGGCAGGCGAGTTTCATGATATGAAATACTATTGGCTACAAATTTTGGAAGGCCGAGACACAGACGTAGTGATTCGCGTTCTAAAAGAACCAGAGGACGTAACTTATACGTAGGACCTCCTGAAAATAACATGTATCCAAACTCTAGAATGGGGCACACATACATACAATAAATCATCAGCAAGGTCTCCCTGCGCATTCCAAAACGACTGCTGCAGACTCTTCGTAATGAACCAACAGGGCGTGCTCCCTTAGATGCGATGTACTCTATGTGTGTCTGCCAATTTAGCTTTTCGGTGTAAATCATTCCCAGATATTTTAAAGAATGTCCCTGCGGAATAATCTCCTGGCCATACGACAGTGTTATTCGGATAGGAAAAGTTAAGGGAAAGACAATGATCGCACTTTTGTTGACATTTAGCCAAATTTCAATCTGGTTCAAATACGACTGCAAAGTTTTATATAGGCTATGTATATCATTCGATACCGTGAAAAATGCGATATCATCAGCGTTTGCGTATACATGTACGTCATGATGTGTCGGGATGTGATTTAGTAAAATATTGAATAATACTGGGGAAAGTACTGCACCTTGAGGAACGCCCCTTGTCTGTTTTTAACTTGAGAAGAAACACCGTTTTGATAGCAATAAACTGTTCGTCCGCTTAAAAAAATTTGAATCTATGCAATTATATACTGTGGAAGATTCACACTATTGAGCCTGTTGATTAAAGTACCGTAGTCGACACTGTCATACGCCTTCACAATGTCTAATGTCACTAAGGCCGCGTACTGGTTGTTGCGGCGAGCGAGTTGAATTCTACTCTCCAAGTCAACATGAGCACACCAAATTGAGCAGCCAGGCCTGAATCGTATTTGAGAATCACTTAATATTTGGTTCTCGCCTATCCACCTATCGATGTGACCATACAGAACTCTCTCGATTAACTTTGCAAGATTTGGGGTCAGAGAAATAGGTCTAATGTTTTCTATTGTATATCCATCGCCTGGCTTCTTGAGTAGTGGAATTATTTTGGCAACCTTCCAATCTGAATGAATCCATGCATTTTTATTCGAGTAATTTATAAAATTAAGCAAATTCAGGGGAGACTAGTCGAATAATAATTTTATCATTGCTATAGTTATGCCATCAGGACCTGGGGCTGAAGCTGGCCGCATCTTTACCTCTCTCATTAATTCTTCTAATGTGACTGTTATGTACTTATTAGCTGGTTCAGGTGCCAGTATATGATAAGGGCGAAGTGGTGTGAATCGACGCTCTAAGCCTTTTGCAATATCCTCCAGTGACTGCACTAATTCAGTGGAAGTTAAGCTAACAGACTCAACATTTACTCGGGCTGAAACAATCTTTTTAGACCGAAGAAACCGAAATAGGGCTTTTTTATTACTAGACTGCGATAGGTAACTGTAATGTTTGGTGTTATAACTTTCTTTCGCTTTGTCAACTGTTTGCCTGAATGTAGCTGCAACAAACTTATAAGTCATTCCAATTACGTGGACATTGATTATACAGTAACTTTATCCGGGCTGCCTTTCTTCTTCTATATTCGCGTGCACAGTCCGGATTCCACCATGGTGAATAAGTACCACCTTTAGTTGACTGCATACTGAACTTGCATTTTTTATAACTGTCACTTAGCACTTGACACAAATGAACTGCCTTAACTTCATCATTTAGGCCAACCTGTTTTTCTAAAGCTGATCGCATTGAAACTTGAAATTTACTATAGTTAACATAGGTGCGGACATGCTCTTCAACCAAATTAATTGGGCGCGTTATTTCAAAAGTTATTGGAAGATGGTCGCTATTTGTGGCCGAGGTACTAGCAGACCAGGAGGAAATTATACAGCCCGAACTGGAAAACGTTAGGTCTAACACCGAACGCGATTTGCCGGATACATAAGTTGGGGTTCTCGAATTTACAAAATTAAGGTTATTTGACGAAACCCAATCTAACAATCGTTTACCACAAGAGTCGGACCGATAACCCCATGATACATGGTGGGAATTAAAATCGCCAGCTATTATTATATCCTTTCTGCATCAAGAGAGCCTGTATTGCGGACTCCTGTAGAAAAATAAACATTGATTATCGAAAATGGGCGTTACATCCAACGCTAGAATCTCATTTTCAGTGGAGAATGACTGGTACTAATTTTAGCTCTATGACAAATTTTTGTTGAGATGAAGAATGCTAATCCTCCTCTACGCGAAGGACGATCTAGATGAAAACTGCGATAATTCTTTAAATGATAACTCTTTTCTGTGGATAACCAAGTTTCTTGCAGAATAATCAAATCAGGAAAAAGATCTTCACAGTGATATAAGTCATCAGCTGCTGCAGCAAAAATGGAACGACAGTTCCATTTTGCTGCAGCAATTTCAAGCTTCCTATGTTGACGATATTCCGGCAATATTAACTGCCGTCTGTAGAGTGTTATCCTTTAGGAAATCATCCTTTGATAAGCTCTTATTTTCACTCTTTTTAGCTTTTAGTTTGTGGAGGGTAGTAGCTCTCGAGGAGTATGGAGAAGCACGACGTTTACAAGTTCTAGCATCCAAATCCATGTTCTCCATGGTATCTGAACCGGATTCGTGACTGTGAAAGCCCTCATGTTCTACATGAGTTGCGGGAGCTTCGGAGGCATCAGTACTGCGAGGCGAGGCCTCTGCCGATACGTGTTTCTCTATGTTCTCATCAGAGACTGTGATTTTAGAAGCAACACTTGGGCGCGCAGTAACATGCAAAGGTTGCGACAACTGAGAGGTGAGAACTTGTCCAACGGTCTCTGAAATATTCGTAAATAAACTGTCAAGGGCTTTTGCCATAGCTTTCTCTACGGCAGCAGCTACAACATCACCAAGAGATGCATCCATGCTTTGGAGTAACGAGCAGCAGCTTCAGTATAGCCACATGATTTCTCTAATGAAAGTGCGCGAGCTTCACGACGCGAACACCGTTTCCGTTCTATAATTTGTAGAATTTCGAGCTCTTGGTCTCTCGCAGGGCATTGCGCACAGTCCGCAGGGTGGGAACCTCCACACAAACAGCATCGTTCGCTCTGAGAGGAACACGTTTTTCTATCGTTGCCTTCTCCGCAAATGCGGCACCGAAGCTCTGATCGACATCCCTTAATACTGTGGCCATATCGCCAACACTGAACGCATTGCACTGGGCGGGGAGAAATTGCTTCCACCCTGTATATTAATGGCCACGCCTTGATCTCTGACATCCTACTTGTGCCTGCAAAGGTGACAATAACCGACTCTGTGGCGGCTCTTTGATTCTCACAAATGCGTGAACGTCGGTAGACGGAGACGGCACCTACCGGGGAGAACATCTGCAGGACCTCGGAAGCACACAGACTCGCGTCGACTCCACGAACTAGCCCCTTAACGCAAGCTAGATGAGCAGGAATAAAAGGCCTCACCGGGCGATTCGCGAACATTTTGCACTTCAGAAGGTCGGAGACACAGGTCTTGTCTGGCGAACAGCATAGAACGCCCCCTCTGCCAAATTGTCGAACATCGGTTATGCTTTGGAAATGCGGGGTTGCTTTCCGCAGCTCTTCTTGAATCACCTTGGGACTTCACGCGGATGAATCCCCCATTGGTCGGCACTAGGGCCACTGGAACGCTGTGAATGCCACTGCGCAAGAAAGCCTCTATAGGCATGTCATTAGTGGGAAGCGAAGCCGTCCACAGGAAAGATCTCTGGCCGGGAGAAGAAAGAGACATTAAAAACTCACAATCAGATTGACAACACAATAAGTGAAAGTACAAAACAAAACTACAGAAAATTAAATTGCCCGACACTTGACCAAATCCCCGCAGAGAACAGGGAACAGAGAACAGCGATCGCTCTGCTTGATGATGATGATGATGTCCTTGATGAGTTTGGCGCTTACCCACTCGCGGGGATTGGCCAAGAGTCGGGCATACTTTGCTTATGTGTTCAGAAAACGGAGGTAAAAATCTATAATTTTGTTACATGAATTGAGGCGAGGAAAAATTTAAAGGGTTCAGTAGACTGTCATGCTACTTGCACCACTTCTTCTTCCCTCTTCTGCTTCTTTCCTCAGGCACTCACGTACAGTAACCATATTCTTCTTTCTCACTTAGCGATTGCTTATATACTTGCCACCGGCGGCGTTCAGTTTCTATTGGCAACCCTCCGCAAACTCTCGCAAATATTTCAACGATAGATAACAAAGAAGAGAACCTAAGAAAAGGGCGAGTTAGCGCAGGAGAACTTTAACATCGTTATTGCACAAATTACAGCATGCAGAAAACTAAAGCGGTGAACAGTATTGGGCGGAGTCATCTATCAGTTGAGACAAAGGATTCCAGGGTTATACTCAACTTGAAACAAAAACTAACTTTAAGCCAATCACCATAACAACGTGCATGCTTATTTACTCGCATGTCTCATATATTTTGCCGGAGTGAAGATAAATTTTGCTTAAAGGAACACTTGCATAAGTGGCTTAAATGCAAATGGCGAGTTGTCCGCCGTCCGAAATGGTTTAAGATAACAGAAATATGGGAAACAATGATGACCCGTATTATGCCGAAAGCAAGATTTTATGTTTTCTTTCTCGCGTCATTAATGCAAAGACAAACGGTGGTATTAATACAAACGTGCTCGGCTAAGAACACGAGGTTGTCAGCTCAAAGAAGACTAGAGAGGCACAGAATTGACTCTGCTGTTTGTATACACCTATAGTCTGCAGGAATAACATTGTTTCAGTAGTGTCAGAACATTTTTGAAATCGAGCGTGACTTTGTGTCATCAAAGAACACGCTGTAAATTTATAATTTCCCTCTGTGCGTTCGCTGTGGGTTGGTACCACCACGGAAGACTGCGTCAGAAAAAATTTCCCTTAGTCAATCGCAAAAAAGCTTGCTTTCATGACGTGATGGGCACGTGCACAGCAACCAATACATTTATTATTTGTATCACTGAAATAAAAATAAAAGCAAAGGGAGAAATTTTAGTCACCTTACAGTGACGGTTACACCTTTTTACATAGCAGTAATAAAAAGTCAAAGGCAGTTAGGTATCCCTACGTGGATGAAAGCGAAAGCATTGCGACGTCTTCCTGGTGACGGCTTGTTTTAAGAAACGTAGTGATATTGTTTTCGCGTTGCCATGTATCATTTATCGCATCACGTGCCGCGGCCTCGTTCGCGTACTTGCGTGGACTTCCAAAGAAGCCGGGCGCAGCTGCTGACTGAGAAGTTGAACGTTGCTCCATCGGAGCGCCCAACAGAACTGACCGAAATCACCGCACTGACTGGCAGCGCCGCGACGCGCGGCGCTATACTATATAGACCGGTCACCGGCGTGGTCTGTCTCTGTGACCACGTGACTTCTTGTACAATCTCCGTCGGAAGTTCGTCCGTCGGAGCGCACGACATAGCTCACCGAAATCACTTTGCCGCTAGGGGTCACCGCGAGCGGATGCCTGCAACATCAGTTCCGTCAAACGGTACGTGCTACGCCTACCCAATTTCTCCTACAGCCACTAATCTGCTCGAAGAGCGACATCAGTGCCTAAGGAAGACAAGTAAGGCCCCCATTCAGGGCGAAATCCCACCTCTTTTGTGCTAAGAGCGATTATCGGCCAGAGAGGCTCAGCCGCTGAGTTAAGCCTCACTCGGACTCCGCCACTCCGGTGGCACCACCGGCGACGCCAGCCGTTAACATGGAAGTAACGGTTGAAAGCCACACCATAACCGCACAAGAGCTCCAGTCAGACGATTGGACACCAGTTCTATATCCAGCCTACGCCTCCCGACCAGCCAGTTTGCGGAAACGACCTCAACGCTCCGATATCGCTACCTTCGAGGCAGTAAACCCGAACGCCAGGAACGCGGCGCGCGACGCGCGACGCAGCAGCCTCAACCAGCAGCGGCAATGCGCCAGCCCGCCTACCACAGGCGACCGAGGAAGCTCACCTCGCAGTGCAACGCAGCAAGTTACTGCCGCCGCTCCCACCCAATGTTCGCCCGCGACGTGAAATGCGACTCCTAGACATCCCAACACCTCGACTTGGGAAGGCAGTGCAGACGCAGCTCCAAATCACTTTACCGGACGACTTCTGCCTGCGCATCCACCCGACCAACAATGCTTTCACCATGGGAACAACACATTTCCCAACAGGCGAGACTCTGAAGACGCTGACCTCCCTCACCATTGGAGACCGAACCTACCCATGGGCAGCTTGCGTGGCACCCCAAGCGGGAGCTACCATACGAGTCACCACAAACGCCTACGACGACGAGACTCCAACGCAAGTCTACCAAGACCTGGTCAGAAGAAATCCAGAGTACACCATACTAGCAGCTCGACGCATAGCAAAGACGCACTCCATCCTAATCACCTTCGACGCAAGCGCATTCCCGAACTCCATCAAATACATGGGAGCCATCCACCGCTGTACCCCATACCGCGGCAGTCCGGATACCTGTACCAATTGCAGACAACTTGGTTACCATCATGACGTATACCCAAGCCCCAAGACCAATCTTTGCCTCCGCTGTGGAACACAACATCCGCAACAAGAACCTCCTCGCACGCCTAAGTGCATTCTGAGCGAGGGCCCTCACCTTACCGGTACGGGATCGTGCAAGGGACGAAACCTTCACCAGACACGGAAGCAGCCGATCCACCCACAAACGCAGCATCAAGAATTGGTCACATCCGGGGACAATTTTCCCCAGTTGTCGCCCAACAAACACAAGCAACCCTGGACAGCGCCGTTGAAGCAAACCTGGGACACTCCCCTCTCTTCTCACAAGCACACGGCATCCATGACAGCGACTCCCAATCTACAGCATGTCCTTGCGAAATCCCAGGAGGAGGCAGCGGCGGCCAAAGCAGAAGCTACAGCAGCCCGAAAAGAAGTCAGCGCCCTTTGTAAACATATTGCCAAACTGGAAGCCCAGATAAGTACTCTTGCCTCTGGATCTCCCATTCTACATGCCCCCGCCCCTTCCGGACTATACTCCTATTCTGCCCACATCCCCCCCACCCTCCCGGGTAGCGTTTCTGGTTAGTCGCTCAATCACCACCATCTCCCATCCCCTAGCAATTCAAGTCATTGATCACCTTCTAATTGAGCTGTACCGCAACACGCTCGAGCGAACAGTCTCTTCGTCCTAAATGTATATAGCCACCCAAAGTGCCTACAAAGCAACTTCGAACGCCTTTTTTACACTTGCGAAACACATAGCAAACAAGTGCCCCTTACTCGTTGTAGGAGACTTTAATGCCCCGCATACGGCCTGGGGTTACCCACATGACACACCGAAAGGCCATCGGGTGTGGTTAGCAGCGCAACAAGCCGGTCTCTCGCTACTCGCCGACCCTACCTCTCTTACACGCAAGGGAACCAGCGTCTGTAAAGACATTACACCAGACCTTACGTTCGCACATCGCCTACCTCACGCCACATGGTGGAACACACAAGAGAATTTGGGTAGTGACCATTGCATCATCGAAATTCTCTTAAACATTCAATTACCCCGCTGACCTCCCAGAGGCTCCGCTTTCACGAAGTGGGATTCTTTCCAATCATGTAGAGCAGCCCGCACCTGCGCCCCCATCAAGGACACCATCGAATGGTCCAAACAACTACAAAGTGATGTCTGATTCGTAACTCGTTCCCTATGGGAGGACTACCCCAGCCACACAGTTTACTCCCGCCTCCTACATTTATGGGAAGCTAAAGCAGGCCTAGAACATCGCTGGCAAAGGCAGCGTTGGAACAGGATACTTAGACGACGCCTCGCCCGTCTCAACAAAGAGATAGAGACGCACGCAGCGACTCTTTCACGACAAAACTGGGAGTCACTATGCAAGAAACTAGATGGCAATATGAGTTTACCTCAGACCTGGAACCTCTTTAGACACTTCGTAGACTCCATACAGTCTAAGACTACACAAAGACACAACCTCACCAAACTCATGCATACTTCCGATACACCTCCATTGGAACTCCTCCAGGAACCTCGAAATCTGTACTTCCCAACACACCCTCCTTTTTACGCACCCAGACTATGCAGGTCCCCCTAACGACTTTCTCGACCAACGCATTAAAATTGTGGGGTTTTACGTGCCAAAACCACTTTCTGATTATGAGGCACGCCGTAGTGGAGGACTCCGGAAATTTTGACCACCTGGGGTTCTTTAACTTGCACCTAAATCTAAGTACATGGGTGTTTTCGCATTTCGCCCCCATGGAAATGCGGCCGCCGCGGCCGGGATTCGATCCCGCTACCTCGTGCTCAGCAGCCTAACACCATAGCCACTGAGCAACCACGGCGGGTGACCAACCCATTACAGAAGCAGAAGTTCAGGCTGGACTCCAGAGGCTTAACACGTCCTCAGCCCCCGGCCCAGGTGGCGTACATAACAAGGCAATCCGGAATCTCGATGCGGAATCCATTGCGGCCCTTACCGAAAACCTTAACTGGTGCTGGCAAAAGGGCACCCTCCCACCACAATGGAAAGAGGCCAAAGTCGTTTTCATACCTAAACCTGGGAAAGCTCTCCTCACCTCTAACCTCAGACCCATCTCTCTGACCTCTTCTGTCGGCAAACTGATTGGACACGTACTCCAGACCAGGCTCTGCCGGTACCTAGAAAGCAATGATCTGATGCCCACCTGCATGTTTGGATTTCGTCCTGGGCTTTCCACACAGGACGTCTTCCTACAGCTAAAACATCACATTCTAGATTCCCATACCAACGACACCGAAGCTATCCTAGGTGTGGATCTTACTGAGGCATTTGATAATGTTACGCACTCAGCTATCCTAAAAAGCCTTACAACCTTGGGAGTCGGCGCCAGGATGTACAACTACATATCCGAGACTTCCTCAGCCACCGCACAGCCACACTTTCGGCTACCACCGCCTCCCATTCATCACACTGGGGGTACTAGGTACGCCCCAGGGAGCCGTCCTTTCCCCTTTATTATTGAATATGGCACTCCTTCACCTACCCCAATAACTAGCTCATATCCCCAACATCCATTTCAGCCTCTACGCCGACGACATCACTGTGTGGACAAATCGAGGCAGTGACGCCGAAAAAGAACACCTACAATTGGCACTAACCACCATCGACACATATGTACTCCCGCCTCATACGTTTATGGGAAGCTAAAACAGGCCTATAACGTCGCTGGCAAAGGCAGCGTTGGAACAGGACACTTAGACGACGCCTCGCCCGTTTCAACAACGAGATAGAGACGCACGCAGCGACTCTTTCACGACAAAACTGGGAGTCACTATGCAACAAGCTAGATGGCAACATGAGTTTACCTCAGACCTGGAACCTCTTTAGACACTTCGTAGACTCCATACAGTCTAAGACTACACAAAGACACAACCTCGCCAAACTCATACATACTTCCGATACACCTCCATTGGAACTCCTCCAGGAACCTCGAAATCTGTACTTCCCAACACACCCTCCTTTTTACACACCCGGACTATTGATCATTGATCACCTTCTAATTGAGCTTGTACCGCAACACGCTCGAGCGAACAGTCTCTTCGTCCTAAATGTATATAGCCACCCAAAGTGCCTACAAAGCAAGTTCGAACGCCTTACCTGCTCAGAGAAGCTGCCTGCCTTGCCTGCTCCCCCTCAATATCGGAGCTCTTTCTCTACCGCCACAAGCAACATGATTCAGTCGTTCCTCCCATCATCCTTACGCTAGGTACCCACACCATCCCACTATTATCCAAAATCCAAGGGCTAGGACTAGTTCTCCACTCTCGTGGCGCGCATGGAGCAGTCATAAAGACTCTGCAAACGCACGCTCAACAGACCACCCGACTGATTCGCCGCATAGCGAACCGCCGGGCTGGCTTACGCGAGGGAAACACGCTTCCCCTCACCCAGGCTTACATAATAAGCCGCACCGCATATGCTCTTCCATACCTACCCCTTCGACAGAAGGAGAGAGATCGGGTAAACGCGCTCCTATGGAGTTGCACGAAAGTAGCTTTGCGCCTCCCCCCCAGCACATCCAATGACCGACTCCTCAAACTCTGTGTCCACAACACCTTTCCGGAACTCAGAGAAGCTACCTTTACGGCACATATATCCCGTCTGTCTAACGCAGAGGCGGGTTGCACTCTGTTATACCAATTACGCCTAACCCCAATTACACACCCTGCCGAGGGGGTCCCCCTTTCTCCTATCCTCCGCTCTAACCTCGACATACCCCCTGTCCCCAAGAACATGAACCATGAGCCAGACGGGAACCGCAGATTAGCAAGGGCTCGGACCCGCCACAAACAGTATGGCAAGGACCATGAGGTGGTCTACGTGGACGCAGCGGAATATACGTCAAGCTCCCGTATGGCCCTGGCGGTAGCCGATAATCAAGGAACGCTTCTAACCTCCAGCTCAATCATCACCAATTCCACCACAGAGGCAGAAGAGGCAACCATCGCGCTTGCTCTCATCTCTACACCTGCCACCAAAATTATCACTGACTCCAAATTTGCCATTCTCAACTATACCAATGGCTACATATCCCGCACCGCTGCGCGCTAACTACGCTTCTGGCAGCCCCGGCGCCGAATAACCCTAATCTGGACACCAGCACATGCCGGCCTCCCTGGCAACGAGGAGGCTCACTCCTTAGCCCGAGGTCTCACGTTCCGGGCAGTAGGAGCCAAGCCCCTTCTACGGGCCGGGGAGTGCCGGCTCTCCTTCCGTGATATTCTCTCGTATTACCGGGACAAACGAAGGGAATACACACACCCGAGCCCCATCTCTAACCATAGAGCAGGCCGCACACTGGCGACGACTACAAACTCGGACTGCTCCATACCCCACATATACTACTGCATGACCGATACCCAGACCAATTCCCCTCGACATGCAAACTTTGCGGCAAACCAGGAGACTTCCTACGCACCCTCCTCACATGCCCCATGTTCCCTCAGAACCCATCATCTGCCGTGGCGGAGTCTTACTGGCAGACTCTTCTGACCTGCACTTCCGCTCAAGACCAGTGCCGGATCATCTCCAGTGCTATTAGAAGGATCGCGCTCCAAAGGATGTCCTTGGCTTTGTAAGGGCGCCCCCTAATAGTAAGGGAGCACCCAAGTGCCATGTAGTGGGCTTCGCCCCCTCCATTCATATCATTGGCAATAAATGCTTCTCCCACCACCACCGAAATCATCGCACTGACTGGCAGTGGGCCAGTGCATGCCCCTGATTTGCTTAAATGAAAATGTAGAAAAGAGAAATGCGGGGAAAATGAAGGTGGATGAAGAAACAACTGGCCGCAAATGGAATACAAAGTTATGTCTTGGCACTACGCGTGTGGTGCTCTTACCATTTGAGCTACTCGGCGCCGTTTGCCCTATGATTTCCGTGGAGTCAATGGCTGTTGGCTTTATGACTAACAAAAAAACTGGCCCCTTGGTTCCCCTTTTTCTCGTTCATTACATAGCCAGATACTCGAGCCTGCAGCTTGAGTGCCTTCAGGTAGAATCATCATCATCATCACCACCATAATCATCATCTTTTATGTCCACTGCAGGACGGAGGCCTCTCACTGGGATATCCAAGTTCCTCTGTCCTGCGCCAACCGATTCCCACTAGCCCTCGCGAATTTCATAATTTCATCGCCCCATCTAGTCTTCTGCCGTCCTCGACTGCGCTTCCCTTCTCTTGGCATCCATTCTGTAACCATAATGGTCCACCGGTTATCTAACCTGCGCATTACATGACCTTGCCAGCTCCCTTTTTTTCTTTTAATATCAACTAGAATATAGGCTATACCCGTTAGCTCTGTGATCCAAACCGCTCTCTTTCTGTCTTTTAACGTTATGCCTAGCATTGGTCATTCCACTGCTCCTTGCGCGGCCCTACAAGTGTTTATTAGACAGTTGCCGCTTCCCAAGTTTACGCATCGTGTAAAGCCAGCCACACAAATTATGTCCTACATCCGCCATGTTGGTCGTGAGTTCTGACGCGGGCTACTACACCGAGGCCAGATCTTACACAGATATAATACACAAGGATGTGGAGGGGAAAATAGCAGCGTGGTATTTCATTTTGTAAGAGCATCGTACGCGTAATGTGACAGCGGGAGTTCGTATCTCATTTCTTGCCAGTTGTTCTTGCAGTGGACGATCAGAGTACACTCATACACTGCACGATCAGAGTTCTAAACCTGCTTTTCTTTCTTGCAACACATTGTCATCCATGTCGCGAGGGCTAAGATGGCGCCACCAAGTCGCACTGAGTGAGGTGTATGACCTGTCATCTGCTTCGTGATAGTTGTCTATAGTTTTATGGGGCCACTATCGTGTTTGAGTGTTCAACTTGCCAAGTTCGCAGCAACAAGTCTGTTGTACCGCCCGGCGTATTGTGCGCAGCTCTGCTCCGTCGAACGTCTCTCGAAAACAAGCTGCGCAGGCCGCCTTGACGTGAGCTGTCAAGCCTCGAAGCCTCCGACAGTGTGTTCAGCGTGTTTCGACCTATTTCTTCACACCTCCACTGACGCGAAAACAAGCGGCTATGTCGACATCCCCCTGTCCGGGCACTTTTTTACCAAGGCGATGTGACGCTGCAGGAGTTATAGGCTTGGCCTCACTTAGTCAGCTACCACATATCTGACTTCCGCATACCATTACTGCACGTATAAACTTGTTAAGTTATGCTGTACACCGAACTTTTCAAATATTTGTCAAACACGGCTACATTGACGTCACAGTGTCATCACTCTTTGATTAATAGCAGTCTTTATAAATTGCGGTAATAGACTGAACAACTGTGAAATGTTTTCTGAATTTCTGACCGTAAGTTCTCACAACGTCGCTTCCAACTTCCACGGCGCTGCACACTTTCTTCGATCCGCGGTGAGATGGCTTGACGTTGCTTCGAAACCAAAATGAAGGCTTTGGCATCATTTTATTGACGTTCAAGATCTGGTTGCTAAAAGCTAAACCATTGAAATATTATTATTCGTTTCTTATTTTACTAATCTTAATATTTCAGTCTTTTTTTCTTATTGCGTGTGTGGGTGTGTGTGACATCTATGTAAGTTGAGTTCCTTTAGTTTTGTGGCTGCATTTATTTTGGAATTAGCAGCTTGCTGTATTCTATCGAAGTGCAAGTCTGGGGAACGGAGTGTAAGCGGTCTGTTGAAAGTATTTTTCTCCAAGTAAACCACTTCTTTTCAATCCGCGTTTTATTTATATCGTTTCGTTGTTTATTGTCCACATTCCTTATGTGGAAAAGTTTATGGCTGAGCTGAGCTTGGTGACATGCGTTGTTGACGTTTGCTGTCTTTTTAAAGGGGAAGAACTACTCAGGGTCTTGTGCGGTAACGTAAGCGCCTAGACGTCTCAACTTCCTGTTCCTGTTGACTTTTTGACAACCACAGTGGTAGCTGGCGCGCTGTCATTCTAGCAGTATACCTAGCTATCTGCTCAAACGTAACAAAGAAGAAAGAAGGAGAATTAATACGGTATGTGTAGGCTATTGAGGAATTTATTTTTTATTTTCAAAAATTAAACAGCTAAGCAAAAGTATAGCCTGAAAGAAAATTTATCTGTACCATGTGACGGATGGTTCCGCGTCGTGTCTGATCATTAAGGGCATAGGAGACAAAATTGTAATTCTTGTTCCTGAATCTCATAGCTTGGTTATTGCAGTGGTGGTTAACAGAATTTGCGCTATAATAATCGCGACGACTAGTATTTACTGGTTCTCATTAACGAGCAATCCAGCTAAAATTGTTAGAGGGGCATGTCATAATTACAGAAGTCCAGTCCGGTACTCAACACGCATCAGTTTCGTGGAAACCCTGTCATCTCGCTGCAGTTTCGATGTTAAACCCCATATTTAAAAAAGAATAGATACAGTCGCATAACTTCGGCGCCTGTTCTTAGACTCTTTCGTACACTTTCACTTGTTTGCAGAGCTCTGTGTATCGCTCAGTATTCTTGAACTATCTTCTGTGCCTCCCGTTTACTCGTGTACGGAGCGTCGCAGATGTTCATGCTTTTCGATTGTCTTCAGTGCGTTTCAGTGCTTTTCATACTTTTAATACGAAGCACTGTTGGCCTAAATCTTGGTATTTTGCGGCAGGCATAGTGTTTTCCACAATAATTACTAGTGAGAACTCAGGCTCATCGATCGTTAAGTCACCATGGAAATGATGGATTGCATGAATTTGTCTGCTTGCTTGTGACTTCAGACATTCGTGTGGCTTCGTTTATTACGCCATTTGACTTCATTATTCTAAATTTCAAAGCAATATAAACTTTTTTTAAATACACAAGGCAATGAGGCACTGCGAACACGCATAATCGCTGCTAATTGCTGCGGATCCGCTTTTCCCTGCGTCCGTGGCGTAATGGTTTCCACCGGGCTTGTGTGCTAAAGGTCCTGTGCTCGAATCCTGCCGTCGGACAATTTTAATATTGTTTACTTAATTATTTATAATGCAGTACTTTCTTTAACGTGATCAGTTTGCAAAGTCACGAATTCGTTTAACGCCAGAAGGACGAAGTTTAGACAAATCCATGCAGCGTCATTTCCATTCTGGCTGATCAACCCTACTCGTAGCTCCCGTATAGACACTAGAGCCACAGTTCCCTTTAGTAATTTATGAAACTCTATGGTGGCAGGTGCGTAGGTAGATTCCTTTCTCGCCTCGCTTTAATAACAAGATGTGTGCCCCACGGTGGAATCGTAACGTCGGTCGTTGAGCACAGCAGCCCACCACTCTATTATGCCGCGATCCCACGCATATTTCTCTCATTCCAAAGCCAGCCAGCTCTTTGAAACCCTAAGCGTGTACTCTCTATTCCAACTCCTCCTCTACATTGTGACAGCTTGCGCCCCCAGGCACCGTGTTAGACCGCACTATCTTAGGGACCTGCCCTTTTTACAGCGGAGCTGTATATGGCTAGGGTTCCATGCATTTTTGTTCTCCGCGAACAAAAACATTCATAATCAATGGCTCATACCCACGTAAGCATACGCGCTCCCTTAAGCAAGCAAAACATGCGATTGCTCATAGGCCTGTAAAGCAGAGGCTACAAGCACTCTGCAAAGTGAAGCTTACAGTGCTAATATTCTTTATAATCATGCATACAATATACAGAACAGCATGCCGAAAACTGTCATCACCAATGGCTCATACCCCCGTAAGAAAGAAAACAATGCAGTCACTCACGGAAGAAGACTGGACGAAGGCCATCACAGGCCCCAGACAAGACGTCGAGCTTCTGGCTGTCGAGAGGGCCCGCGAACGAGCGGAGAGACACGGCCTCTCTGTTCCGACATGGCTGGGTTGGGACCTACCTTGCAGGCCCCCTGCCTCGCTCCTCAGGACCACAATAAAGTTGTTTACTACTACTACTCCTAGTCCCGTAAGGTTCATGGCTACTCACTTTGCGTGAATTGGCTGCGAGGACACTGCCCCTCTTGTCGTTGTCGGTGAGTTCAATGTGGATGTGCCGGTACCGAAAATGGAGCCGTTTACGCGTTCCCTGTTGCAGAGATATCCTCTGCGATCCCCCGCTGATCCGGCCCAAACGACCACTCGGCGGCGTACGTGCATCAATTTGACATTATCAAAGAATGTGATTGCAGTTGCGAGTGAAATAGACAAATCAATACAATAAATGAGTGTGCGTACCTTTCGTCACGATGACCACCCATCAAGACAATAAATGAATTCATACCTTTGTTCAAAATTGTGTGTCACCTCCGTGTCGTGTGCTAAACAGCTTCGTTAATAAACCACCTTCACAGAGTGGATTTGCTCATTAATTTTTTTCTCAGTACTTTCGTCGCACCACGCTACGTAAAAATTGTGCGATGTTGTATCGACTTCATGATAGCCCAAGTTAATCATGTTTTAGCATTTCTTTGGCCGATACAATTGTCATCGTCGATTCAACAAACATCACATGACATAGCCATAGGAATACGCACGATTTCGTAACACGTAGGTCGCCGATGACATCACAATTCATGTTTCTCTCGCTTACGCTCGTCCACTACCTATGCGGAAACAACTGCCATGTCGTAAGCCCGCGTTGGACGCCCGGCGTACAAATCGTACCGTTGCCGCCATACGATCGTCTTCAACGTGGCCGTCGTCGGGCTGCCGTCGTCACAGACACGTATGCTCGTGGCCCACACACGCTTCTACTCAACTTACACAAACCCGTTGGTCGGGCTGGCGTCGTTTTGCGAAATTTCAAACAATGCTAGATAGCTAGGTACCTGCAAAATGCTTCGCATAACATCACACAGTGGGAAGTTCACAGTTCGGCCCGAAAGGCGAAGCATCGATTGCGACAGCAAATTATTGGATAGCTATACGAAGTAAGAATAGTAGTTTTATCGGTCGTATATACTAGTGCACATAGGCGTATTAATTAAATTTACAAGCATGGTGTCACGCACGCACAAGCAAACGTGAACACATCTCACTCGATGACCGCGGAAACTCGCTGTCGAAACGCTGCTGTCAGGAAAGGCGGCAGCAGCAGCGAGCGAATTGACCTTCCTGCCACCGCCGCTCGCATCAACGCCAAGTAAGTCCCGAAAACGCGCGGACTCTGTAGCCGCCGCGCGTTGTACGCAGACGGCGTACAACGCGCACCCCCGCTCCCCCCTCTCTACCCTCCCCCCGAAGCCTTGCGGGCGACGGAAGGCAGCGCGCGTCCCCGCTTTCGACCGTCGCGTGCGTGAGATTCAACCGCGATCGCCGGACTCACTTGCGCGCTTTCTCTCGCACGTACAGCATGCTGGGCGCAGCGACGATTTTATCACCCTTAGAGTTTATTAGGAACCTCACGGCGACGCCAACGCTGACAGCATAAATTTACCTGGAGTGTCCACATAATTGCTATCGCAATAAACTGCACGGGGAAATGCATTGCTGTCAAAGTATACTTTTATCTGCTGTATTTTCTGTAATCACGTTTTGCATCTGTCTTGGTTTACTAAAGAATATGACAGATGCAATTTTTTTCTTTTTCTGCTGCCACCGGCGTGCTGCGGTGATTATACTGCTACTGGGAAGCCTGTTTCGTGAGGAACCACATTGCGAACTATGGGGACAATGCAAAAGTGTGTTCGGTTAGTAAGTAACCACGCAAGCATAAGCCACTTGTGGCATGCTGCAAAATTACCATAATGTGTTAAAATAAAATACCACTTTAATTTCCCTTTATAGTATGCAAATGCGCCTCTCTACTCATTTCATATTTTAATGCTTTTAGACTTGGTGCTAAAGTCGCGTTGTCCATTTCATTGTGTGTCTTGTGCGTGTGGGAAAACCGTCTTCCTTGAGAGCGAATATCTGCTCTTGAATAATTCAGGGATGGTACAACAACAGGCGAATTGAGTCGTGTATATTTGATGCTGGTGTATTTCTTGCGCCATCTGTTTTCATTATATTATTTCTTGCTTCGTTATAACGCTAGTAGCCTAGGTTTCAAGGTTAGAGCGAGAGTTCGTACGCAGAAAGCGAGATAAAAAGATCACGACGAAAGTGGAGAACGCGTTATTTCGCAGAATAAACGCATCACAGTGAGAACAGAAGACTGAAAATGCGACGCGACTGGCTTCAAAGCTTGCAAGCATAATGCTTTACAATTGTCTATTACCCTGCGCTGGGAGACTGCGAAAACGGGGTAATCTGTACGCTAACCTGCCTGAAGCTGTATTTTGTCCAACGGCTGCATGAATTTTGTAGCATTCAATTTCAGCTTCATTTGATAGGACATTACTAGGACTATTGCAGCTGCGCAGATAGCTCTATTCAGCTGTGTTGTTGCCTCTAGCGTCTTCGCTTTCCCTCCAACACAATAACAAAGAAAGTGTGTATGTGTGTACGCGTCAGGGAAGAGAGAGAGCAAGCCATTCCGCCGATATGCATCCGATAAAGCACAAGAAACTTTCAATATGCGTGTAAGTTACCCCTCCAGCATTTCTATCATTGGTGTTGCAAAGACGCTCGCCATTATTTGAGCCCACAATATGTCGTTAGCAAGAGACACGCTAGAAATTAGGAACTCATGGGGGAGAATACTATGATTGCAAAGCGATTTTGAACTTCGTCTTGAACGGGATTTGGGCCCGATTTAATACTTATCTATTTTACTCTGTGTGTGCAGTATTCGGCGATTGAAACATGGCCTGCGCTTTTTGTGCTACCTGTCGGCGCTGCGTGATAGGTGAGGGGCCAAATGCTGTCGAAATGCGCCGCAAAGGCCCGTGCTTTCATATTACACAAAAATGCTTCGGTTCAATGCCCCCATTGCCTGCCAGTGGCGCATAAAGTGCCGGCAATCAGGCTCTCCAAATATCGCGTTTTCTTGACTGAGCAGTGTACATATAGCAGCGAAAGTGCTATAGGATTTCACGTGGCAGAAACATGGTGTCTCATTGACACTGATGTCATCTGCGTGGCGGGGAAATGCTTCCAGTAGAACAAGGCCTTGTGCCACGTCACACACACTCTCATACAAACGCACACGCGCACACGCACAAATATATGCATAGGCGCGCATTGGTTTAAAATATTTGTCCAAGAAGGGAAACCGATGCACGGATCTTTCGGTACACAAACACGAAACTACACTCTTAAAACGGTTGCGTCCTTTGGGTGTGTATTTGTCCCACAACAATAATCTTCATCTGCCTTGCTTGCGTTTCCTTTCTTCAAAACTCGGCGCTCGCTACTTTCCTGTCGAGAATGCTGTGTCACACTGATAACGCGCAAGCCGTTTGTGACTTGGAAGTACCGGACTGCTAGCGTTAAAAAAGGAAATACAGACAAGACAGATGACGATTATTGTTGTGGGACGAGATAAGACCCAAAGGGTGTAACTTCTTTAGTGTAGGACGTGTGATTGCTGGTCCTCTCCCCCTCTTTTTTGTTTCAATAATAAAGCACATGAGACTCGACAGGATCCAGGAGCACGAAGGCTGGCATTGTTCGCTCACATATTTATATTTCACCAGGTTTTGTTTAATTAACAAAATACTGGAAAGGTTATCAATAAACTCAAACGCAAGGTGCGCCTAAAAGTTCACTGACATAGTCGTCGAGAAAATGCGCATCTTTTCAAATGCCTTAAGGATTGTGCGGGACGTCATGAGCGTCACTGGCAAAGGAACGGGATAGAAAGAGCGTCACTTTATTCCTAATAAGAATGACGGCACTCATGCTTGCTCAGAGCTTTAAACTTACATAACTGTGGCAGTTAGCTTGTACTGAAGCCTAACACGAAATTCATCGTAATTTGCATTTAGAGATAACTTTTTGCGCTTAATTCGGCTTCGTTAAAGCTATATAGCCCTTCATGAAAGAAAATATAAGGAAACAAACTGCAACGGCATGGCTTATATACAGAGTGTCCCAACTATCATGTACAAAAATTTAAAGATATGCAAAAGCCACGCAGCTCTACAAACCAAGGTAATGTTGTTTGCCGCCGCTTGGAGATATTCACATTATTTCCTGCAATCTGCCTAATTGGATAATTAGCCTTAACTAACTAATCAAGTCTACAAATATTATAAGTAGATGAAGTGTCAATGAAAAAATTGCGGAGCATCATGCAAAACTCCCGATATAGCTTTCTGTTGCTCAATACGTGCTACGTAAGAAATGTTTTCCGAGCGAGAAAGAAGCCCGCGAGTACACGAAAAGTTGCCGCGCGACTGGCCACTTGAGGCATTTTGCGTGTATTCACTGGCATCTTTCACGTCCGGAAAAACGCTTCATTGTAGCACGTATTGAGCAACAGAAAGCTGCATCGGGAGTTTTTTATGTCGCTGTACAATATTCTGACTGACACTTTTCATTTACTCATAATATATGGGAATTTGATTAAATATTTAAGATAAATTATCTAATTAGGGTGAATGCAGAAAATAATCTGAGTGCTCCAAGCAATGGCAAACAACATTACCTTCGCTCTTTCCAGCTACGTGGCATTTGCATATTTTAAATCTTGGTGCATGATAGTTCGTACACCCACGGAGGCATTGATAACACACGGAGGTATTGAGAACAGCGAGTTGCATGACAGTGGCGAGTACAAATTGTATCGGTATGTAACTATCAATATGGCTTGATTCAGGTCTACTTGATTGGTCCCTGGCATCTCATTATGCCGCTGGGGTCGTGTCTCGAGCGGCCAGCCTCGCGGCAATATAGCGTGCACTTACGGGCTTCTATCACGCCAAGAAAAATATTTTGTATCGCTGTATCGGGAGTTTTTCATGTCGCTCTGCAATTTTCTCATTGACACTTTTCATCTAATTATAATATTTGAGAAGGTGATTTATCAATTATTGCTAATTGTCTAATTAGGCGGAATAAAAAATAGTAATTTGAGTTTCTGCAATGGACGGCAAACAACATTACCTTTGTTCTGTCCAGCTACACGACATTCGCACATTTTTAAACTCGGGCTAAATTTAGCTGGGACACCCTGTATATAGAGCTATTAAAAATTATGATGACCACGTCTTCCTTCAAAACGATCTTAACCTAATCTATTCCTAGTGTTCTGAGTGGCTAATGACTGCACTCGTCGAAGTGCAAAATAGTCTCATTTTCTCTCAAACAGTCAAATTCGAACGTTTCCTAGTCGATAAACGACTCTCCAGGGGCTCGGGCGCAGTACTTGGGCTTAAATTTCATGTCTACTCTTTCGTTGAAAACACACATCGTGAGCTTACGCGCAAAGGCCTCCAAAATACTTCAATATTTACATCAAAACCTACACCGCTCCCTTGCTAGCAAACGCAAATTAGCTTATATAACCTTCGTTTGTCTGCAACTTGAACTCACCTGATCAATCTGGTCACCTCATCCAAATTACATAATTTCAATCTTAAAAGCCGTACAAAACGCAGCCGCGAGATTCATTTCATCCAACTAAGAGCGCCATTCCAGTGTTCCTCGAATGAAAGTGCATTCATCCGTTCAAGCATTATGTACCCGTAGATCACTCTCTCTGTTATTTCTGATACACAATTAGATTCACGGCACAACACAACACAAATTGCCTTTTGTAACTCTACAACGTACTTCTAGACGTCTTCATAATCATCATTACCTCATGCGCATATTCGGTAGAACCATAGTCCCCGACTACGGGGAGGCGCTCTGGGGCCCGAGCTCCCTCCGGGCCTAAGCCCCCCCCCCCCCCCCTTTCCATCGCGTCATTGCCAGAGTTTTGTCACCCACATCACTTGACGTTCCTTTTGACTTTCCTCGACCTTTTCACTTAAAGTGTTTATAAGCTTGCGGTATTAATTTTGGCGCGGACGTGCGCGGATTTTAATTCATACTTTGATTTATTTCTGCAAATCCTGACAACAGAACAAGCGCATTAGAAATACTAGCCGCTGCTGCCTCATTGGTATTTTCTCACTTCAACATCGTTTTAAATTTCCACAGTACACACCACGCACATATACAATATATTTATATATGTGCACAGGACAAAGTTTATTATATCTTTAAAGAGAAGGAGGTAGCCAATGAACAACTATATCTAAAGGTAGGGGTAGCTTATGCATAGAGAATGAATATGATGCTGCATATTCACCTGGCTTCAAAATGCTTTCCGTGCTGTTTAGACTCTGAAAAAAAAACTATAGACTTTAGTGACCCCTTCGGCAGAGTCTTTTATCAACGGCGTGTGAAATGCACGTGACTGATATGTGTCTCAGTATCGCTTGTCTTTCCAGTAAGCAGAGCTAACGACTCATTAAGAAAACACTTCTACTAATCTACAACGTTTATTAGGGTGGAAACATCGTCAGTTGCATGCAGAGATCATAAATATATACAGGGTGTCCCAATTAACGATCAAGCACCAAGATATAAAAAAAAGCTATGTGTTGCTCGAAGAAAAAGAAAACCTCTTGCATATTGTTTCTAATACAGTGGAGTAGCTGTCAGTATTTTTTTATTATTGTGATTTAATTAGGTAACTAAATAATTATCTAACTCGATACGTACTATCATAATCATGAAATTGTCAATGAGGCATTTGTAAGTTCAGCCAATGGACATCTAAATGCGGTATTTCAGCGACGGACTAATTTTTTCCTACTGATATACGAGTAAATCAACCCTGCGAAATACGGCGAGTACCACGTGACTGCGCGCCCACCTGAACCATAAAGCAGCGTCCTCGAACAGGCTCCTTCTCAGTTAGCTAGAACTAAATGAAGGAAGTAAAGAGAAAAATTACCACCCAAGCACTCCGTACAGATGGTTAACCAGCGAAGCTGAAACGGGCGGCCCTGGTGTTTATCACAGGATTACTCACGACAGTTCGTTAAACAGCGGCTTGGTAGGCTGCAGGATCCTGGGTACGCAGTTGCTGCTTGCGCATGGCTGCACGAGCCTGTTCTTGTGCTCGGGCTGCGTCATCGGGACGACGTAGACGAGCTTGTTGTCGGTTCTCCACGCGGCGTTGCAGATCGAAAGCTGCCTGCCCTTAAGGAGTACGTATGACGCGTGGCCTACCCATTTCGGCGCCAGAGAGAAACTGCTGGGCGCCCGCTTGGCTGCGACGGAGAGAAACCACGTCACTACTCGCGCAGCCAATCGCGCCTCTCTTTCACTTCTTTTTGTGCATTCGCATGGGGTCGCCCAGGAGGAGTGTTCGGCGTACAAGCGACATACGGACGGCTGGACGAATCGACTAGAGATATAGAGCTTCACTGTAAAACATCGTGATCAAGCTAGTGCCTTATCTGCCGCGCCTCGGTCGGAGTAACACGTCGCGTTTGGTGTTAGTTGGAAACAAGCTGTAATAGCTGTTGTCTTAGCGTAGATAAAGTGCACGGATGATTCTTCTTTTTTTTTTTTTGCCACAGGACCTATCACCACAAAAACGAATTGACAACGACAGTGCAGAGGTTTAAAGGTGCGTTTTGTTTCGTCCCAGTCGCCATGTCGTGCTGTAATGAGCAGAAAGTAAAAATGTTCCTACCTTGGGAGCTGCAAATCACAAGAGCAAGGCCGCAAATATATATCAGTCATGGAAGTGTGGCGTGAACGAAACACGTCGGCTATCGGCAGCTTCAAAAAACAGCATCGCAGGACTCCATTTTTGAGTCCTATATAGCCTACGCACGGGTGTTCAAGCATTTATGGCCTCAAACCCTCATGCTAGCATGCGCGACGTGGCCGCCCAGGTACCAATTTCCAAGTCATCGGTATGGAGGATTCTAAACGACGGCCTTTCACTTGTACCACCTTAACCAGCAGCAATGCTTGGAAGCTAAGTATCTGTAGAATCGTCTAGATTTCTTGAATTGGGTCCTCACAAAAGCCGATGAGTCAACGGAATTTTTTAGCAACATCATGTGCAGCATGAAGCCAAGTTTCACAGAAACGCCCAGGTAAATTTGCATAATGCGCACTATTGAAGTGACTACAATGCACACTGGGTAGAGCACAATCGGCACCAGTACCAGTGGTCGTTCAATGTGTGGTGCGGAATTTGCGCCGGTTCTATAATCAGTCCCATCTTCTTCGATAACACACTGACTGGACAGCGTTACATGGACGAAATTCTTGAAGGAGTGGTGGATGAGTTTCTCGGCGAAGCCCGCTGTCACGTCTTCCACTTCTGTGGTACCAGCAAGATGGGGCACCCAGCAGCAGCCGAGCCCGAAATTGGCTGTATGCGACTTTTCATGCGCAATAGATTGGAAGGCACCTGTAATTGACCTGTAGTTTGGCCGGCTAGGTCACCTGACCTCTCTCCCCTCGAACTCTTTCTTTAGGGTTATGTGAAAGATCGTACTTACATGATGGAGACGGATGTCAGATTAGCTCAAGACAACTATAACTGATGTCCGCCGTAGAATTCGAGCGTCGGTCATCAAGAAAGCCACTGAAAATGTGATAAAGCGGACTCAGTGCTGCGCAGCTGCAGAAGGAGACCTATTTGAACACGTCCTCTAGGCAGCAGCTCGCGTTCAACTGCGCTTACGAATTCACAGATAATAAAGACATACTGAAACCTGATGCACGTTTCTATTTTTTTTGTGCAGGGGTCCCAATTGGCAATTCAGCTTATTTATAAGTGGTTATTTACTTTCCTGAACGCATCTGTTTGGCCTTTTCTCTACACATGGGTCGCTTCCCGGTCTGTTTATTTCGCTTTTAATTTCTACCATGAACCTGTTTTTTGCAGCAAACTCATGCAAACTAAAACCGTCACTTCAATTCGGCTTTCATCCGAAGCAAGTTTCTGGCCCGAAATGTAGCTGCGCGCGCACTCTGTCGATGCGGTGCGAGCAAAGCCGGGATTTTGAAACATGCTATGCCTATTGCATTACTTTTTGCGTTTCGTGCGTGGTCAGAGCGGCGCTTCGGCCGCGTTATCAAGGGGCTTTTGTTAACATGGTGATAAGTCGTTCTTGAGAGACGGATAATAAGTGTGACGTAGAGAGGAAGGAAGAGCTGCAAAGCCGCGGAACCTGCTGTTGGTGCTCCTTCCGTACCATTATCAAGGTGATGCGCTGTCTCTTCGGGTTTGCGACAGGTGTTAGATACGGGACCTTTTCCTGAGCCTACTTCGAGTTCACCAGACCACATCGAATTGCGTCATACCTAATTAACGAACGCAGAAGCACATCTACCACGTTCCCGAGGCGCAGCACGTCCAAACAAGTTGGCGTCCCCCCCATCGTGCGCCGCATGCGCAGCTGTTCACTGCTTGACTCTTCCCGAAAGTATAGCGGGAGCCTGGCACGGTTTTAGGTAACGTGGGTCCCGAGCAAAGCTGCTTTCTTGTTCTAAAAGGTCGCTCGAAGACAATCCGTCTCCCCCCATCCGCCTATTGTGACGGCGCTTGCAAGCCGCGAGGCAACGACGGCCGTAATGCACCGTGAAGCCCTGGGATCAATCCCCCCCCCCGTCCGCCTTTGTGACGGCAGTTGCAGACCAGGAAGGCAATACCGCAGACAAGTAATCCCTCGGACAATTGGAGCCCAAAGCGCGACCCTCGGCGCCGGGTGTGACTTACATTCGCACGGGCATCTACCATTGGCCTAAAATGACGCCACCTGAGAGGGCACGCCGATTGGCCGAAAATGACGGCACCTGAGCGGGCTCGACGATTAGCCGAACAGGACGTGACCTCGAGACACCGAAGGGGTTAAAAGCCAGGGACCGGGAGCAGCAAGGTAGCATTCATTCATTCATCTCTTTCGAGCTTCTTGCCACGGGCCGCAGCGTCCGAGTTGCTGCCGGCCCGTAATGACTTTATGACTGTTAATTTCTTTGTACTCTCAATGTATATAATGTAAATAAACCTCCAGTTTTCATACCAAAGTCCTCCTCAACCTCGGCCAACTCCCGCACCCAACGGCAAGGTCCAAAATCGGGGGAACAGCAATTGGGATTGTCCTCGAGATCCAACACAGGCAATGCAGTTGCTTTCAATCAGCTTATTTGAGGATGCTGTTTTATGAAGCGGGGGGGAGACGCAGTCAACTGATATTTTTCAGATTTCATAAAGTTTATTTACTAGTCGAAAGAAATTGCGCGCAATTAGTACGTCGCTGAAAACACCGCAGTTAGATGTGATTTTGGGGTGCCTAGAAATGCCTCATTAACACTTTGAAAATTACTACAGTACTTCACAAGTTATATAATTAATTTCAATTGTTGAATTATATTTCAGGAATAATAGAAATACTGGGGGCTATTACACTGTCCGAGAAACAATATGTTTTCTTCGAGCAACACAACTGCTCTTTTTTGAGTCGTGCATAATAGTCGGAGCACCGTGTATAATTCACTCAGTCATCAAAATGAGGCCAAGCTGGATTCACTCGAAATCAGAATCAACAGCAGCCATGCTCAGGAGCGCTTCTACTCGGACCCACAGCAAAAGAAAAGAAAATACAGAGAGAGGCTGCAGTTTCGTCGGAAAAGCGAAGCAGTATTAGTGATAGCGAAGTATACGACAATTACACGAAGGAAGATTACACCGCCGGAGGGACGCCAGATTCTTGGGGGTGGGGGAGGACTCAGGCTGTCAAATTGATGAAGTGAATAGAGCTGGAGTGGGCACGGAGCACAAAAGGACGGCAAGGACAAGCGCTTGTCCTTGTCGCCCTTTTGTGCCCCGTGTCTACTCCTGCGCTAGTCACTTCAGCATGGAATACCAACTAGCCCCGTCTCACACCCTGTGAAACTGAACTGGCTCCTACTATGAGGCCTTGTAAATACTCATATAAGGCGGTCAGTTCAATGAACAATTCTTCTAGGCCACACGAAGTTTCTTCAAGTGCGAGAAATATATATATACATGGGGTTAGGAAAGCTGGTTTGGAAAGCCCCTCCTGAAAAAATGAAAACTGTCCGCCTACGGGTAGAACCAGTTTTTAATTCCTCAGCGTTGCCACGAGCCATTGCACTCTGGAGCAATCTTCCTGACAGCCTTGTTTCCGTCACTGATAGTGAAACATTGCGCGAAAATTTATACTCTCACTTCTTGTAAATTTCTGCCTTCAATATTGCATACGAATTTTTCTGGCAGCCACTTTTCTTTTCTTTGGTACGATTTATTCTCTGTTTAACTTTAGTGTATTTCCTCCTCCATGACTCAATGCTCTGATTGGAACCTGTGATGTACACATAAATACGTAAGTAAGTAAGTAAATGAATGAATAAATAAATAAATAAATAAATAAATAAATAAATAAATAAATAAATAAATAGATAAATAAATAAATAAATAAATAAATAAATAACACATATGGAAGCGAGACCATTAAGAAACTAAAGGAATGCGTCCAAATTATTCATTCCGTCTTTGTTTTAAAAGGTGGTCTTACGTTGCATACCTTAGCACGCTTGTCTGTCACTACGCAAAGCCGTGCGTTTATTTCTTGCAGAGACCGATAGGAAGCAAGTTTTCGTATATGTTCCAGACCTAGAAATGGCCATGAACGCCATGGTATCGTTCTTTCTGCGCACGCCTGCATTTGTTCTCAACTGAAAATTGCCGGAACTCATTTTCATTCGGAAACTCTGCTAAGTCTCCGGGTGCACGCATTCCACGCCTGCAAGCGCATTGTGTTGGCGGTCTGTCACGTCACGTCCGCTTCCTAAATAATGGGCCTTCCGAATACACGTCAAGGACGCTGCTCGGTCGAGAGAGAGCGGCGCGTAAGGCAATCTGAATTCAGCGCAGAAGTGCGTCGCTCGTTCGGTTGCCTCTGTACCAAGCTCCGCCGTATTTTCCTCGGCAAGTACTGTTTAGAGTTTTACTCCTTGCCTTTTGATTATTGCCCTGTGTCCAAATACTTACGTTTGTGTGCTTGCTCTGACGATATTGTAGCATAGGGTGGCTGCTATTATAGTCCAGCTACTTGACCGCTAAGCTTTGCCATTTGGAAAATTCGCTGTGTTTACCTAAGAGCCGAAATTTTCAAATGATTCCAGAATAAGGCACTGAGAACTTCACTTGAAACGCTCTTCCTCGGGTTTCACACTAGCAGACTCTCTGCTCAAAGTCCGGCTCATACCGACATTAGACTCCGCGCGTACCCTGCACTGCCTGCGGCATTGTCTTCCACAAAATTGGAAAATGCTATATTGCATTACGACGTGTTTTGCAGCGCATGATTAAAAATGTTTCTGGTACACTGTAAAGTAAATACTATTTTTCCAGTAAGTGATCAAAGCGGCAGTACCTCACGGCCGTGGTTATACTCCTAGGCCTACATACTCTGGCACAATGTAGTAGCGATGCGTCGTTGGGATTTCAATGTGCACGCAGTGCGAAAGGATTTTATTGGCAATGTGTTTTGTGCTTGAGATGAATACAATAGCTCCCTCGCTGCTCTATGAAAATTCTTGCTGGTACGCACAAACACAAGTTAGTGCGAATGCGCTACCAACCTCTTTATGACATTAATAAACGGTGCTTGCATTGGTTAAACAGTGTTATGCACGTCGATAAAGAACAAAAGAATACGATATTTACTGCTGTGAAGTCATTCTGTGCGTAAGTTTCCGAAACGATATGTTGTGTATTGAAAATAAATGATCCATTGTTCTTGTTGCAATCGTACGAATAAAATATTTCATTTAGAATTGCAATTTCTTTTTTTTTTTGAGATCACAAGGTGATAAATTATTTATTAGTATTGGTACTGCCCCAGTGACAGACACTGCGACTCCAGCTCAAAAAGCCGAAAAAATCTGTGCCCATGACATGCAAACGATAATAATCTGATAACATACTGGCTTGTAAGGAGAAAGAGAAGTTCTCATGAACAAGCAGGAAAAAGTAGGACCAGTCACAATATAAAACAGGAACTATATGATCTATTTTAGTGGCTTCTGTGGAATCCAATAAATGTAGGAACAATAATAGTTCAAGTGACACGACTTCCAAGCACGCACCTCCAAACATGCCATCTCTCTTGCGTGCGCAGCTGGGTCGCAATAATACTTTGCAGTGCCGTGCTGCCCTCCCGTTCGACGTGCCTTTAGGCGAAAAAAAAAAAAAGAAGTTTTCGTGGAATAAGCACTTTACAATTTCGCAGAATATTCGTTCTTCAGCTTTATCCTGTAGAACTACCATCTGGCTAGTCTTTTATCTGAAGAAAACATTGTCGCCAATGCACTACAAGAACTTGCACGGCGCTGTAAAAATACTGATAGAGTCGTAGAACACAAGAAATAAAAAGACAATTTTAAATTTAGGGAAGTTGGACCTTGACATGTGGCGACGTTTTGAAAGGTTCAGAAATATGATAGGATCACAAACGCGTGACAACATGTTAACTTGTCCGACGACCACGTTCGTAAAGTTCAGGCAACAGGATCAGCAATACAAACACAAATAGGCTACTGCATTGACGCAGGATTTCGGGCAGAGGGCTATCTTGCTTAATCTATATAGGAAGAATGCTTAATGACCTCGCATACGTATTGTAATGAGTTTGCATATGTATTTCGTACAATATAATTGTAAACATATCTATGAGAAAATGTGTCAGTTCCTTGCGATATATACAACGAACGTCAAGATGTTTCCAGCTGCAAACATTGTGTCATCCTTTCAGCGCCGGTGCTTTAACGCATACGGATCTTATAACCACCCTACTAATTTCACATAATGAGAGGAGTGCACGAAAGAATAGAAAAGATGGCTCCACCATTCTAGTAAAGAATATATCCTCCATAGGCAAATAACAAAACAGCGCCCTAGAACCGGATATAAAGAAGATGACACACTCGATATATTTGTTTTCACTACAACTATAAACATTATAGTTGAGTGCGCTCATGTGTGTCCTCGACTTTATGTCCTGTTATAGCGCAGCTTCCTTTCCTTTTTCTTTTTTTTTGAATTGACCAAGTATGCAACAACCAGCTCAAATTAGTATTCGCCTTATGTATATCCTCCATGAAAGTTCTTCCACATTGATGAAAGTGTGTTGTTCAACGCTAAGTGAAATGTCTGCTTTTTTCACCAGTGTCTCGAAATGCACAGCATTCGACGCTCTCGAACGAGAAGAGTTGAGATGACTGCTGTGGCTCCGCTCAGCGATAATGACGCAGACATGTTGCCCAAAGAGGTGGTGCTTCCGGAGAAAATGACGGAGCTTCGAACACTGGAACGGGAAGACACAAAACCACCGGCGCGGAGTCGAGTGCTGAGAAGGTTCCCTATTCTGGCATTGTATGGCACCGCTTGCTTTTCACTCGCCTTTATTTCTCCCTACATACCGCATCTGGTAAGCGTACAACCTCTACCTTTATAATGTCTGTCACACAGGAAGTTGCTGTGTCGCTGTAAACGAAAAGTGTACGGCACACGTGTTGGTCGGGGAGGGGGGGGGGGGGGGGGGGGAGAGAAGCGCTGTCAAGAAGAAAAAACAAGCCCAGGGACACTATAACTTAAACCCATTCCAAACTTTTCTATTCCAATTTTGCAATCAGCGCTCCACGATCAATCAAAAACTTTTTTGAACCACCCCTCTTCGCTAGTCTGTCACGCGATGTCACGAAAACCACGAAAGCTCCCCATCTGATATGACGCGTATGCACATATTATGCATGATTTGACCGAACAAAAGAAAAATAGTTATTTCTGATTCGACGCCTTTTCACCATTAGCTCTCGGCTATTGGTCAAAAGCTTTCGGGCTGCACCCACTTCACCTTCCTGTCGCACGACGTCACAAAACCGCGAAAACTCACCGCGTCAAAGTGGCGTGTACGGGTTAAAGATGCATTAATATGCCGAACAAAACTGAATTTTTTTCGGCCCCGTTCCGAAAGGAATAAAAGATGGCTGCCGCCGATCGCTCACGCACTGGCTACTCGCACCTGCCAGAGAGCGTGGGTTTATTTACGTATAATAAACCTTTTTTCGTGGCCGTGTAACGTGTTCAAGCACTTTCGGCACGTTTACGACCTCGCTTTGCCAAATCTTCTTTGCTGAGAATCCGTTTTAGCAGCATTCTTAACCTTCCGTTGCATGCCGCCGCGATTTTCGACCAGCCACCTCAAGCCAAGTAAGGGAAAGCGGACCAATCGCAGACGTCGGCACCACCCTGTTCGTTTGGGTATGGATCTTTACTGCACTGGCTCGGCCCCATCGAATCCTTCTCCACATGAGCGTGCTCCTCGCCTCTTGTCAGCCAATCAGATAAGACAAGCTGCTCACTGTAGGCAATGTTATTCATTTTTAAAGCAAACAAAAGTGCCCTCCGATAAACGAGGACAGCGTTTGATTGGTCTGTTCAGACAGCCCTGCTGGTCACCGTCCGATGCTTGCGTCGGCGGTTGCGCAAATTTGACGTAAGGAGATTGGAATAAAACGTGTTGGAATAATTTTACGTTATAAGGCCCTAAAGTAGCATGAAAGTGAAAAAAGACAAGATAAATGCTGCTTGTATTTGTAATATTCCGGGCTCGTCTTTTTATTACAAACACGCACCAACTCGCCCGGCAACTTTGCTAAGAGATTTAAATGTCGAGAGCGGTGAACCTTATCTATCTCTAAAGGTATAGGAGCTGAATCAATGAAAAATTGAGCGTTAATACGAATCTTTATTTTTTTGTAAGGAGGGGGAAATCTTTATTTGAGAGAGGGAGAGAGAGAGAGAGAAGGGAAGAAGGAACGGCAGGGAGGTTAACCAGACTGAGTACAGTTTGCTACCCTACACGTGGGGAGGGGAATGGAGAGTGAAAGAGAGTGAAAGTGTCGTCTATACAGCCTCGACCCATCACCGAAACTTAAATTAGCAGCGAACCTTCCACGACGTGACGCAACACTGCTGTGTCAGCTGTGGGTAGGAGTAGCATTCATAAACTCCTACAGCTATCGTATTGGAATGGCGGATTCACCAATTTGCGCTAAGTGCAAGTGTGAAGAGACCATCAGTCATCTTTTGTGCCACTGTTCTCGTTCTAAAATCTTTATTTGAAATCAAATAGACGTATTGGGGTGAAGATTCAGAAGGAGGTCCCATCGCACATGGCTGACAGGAGACCTCCTGTAGAGAAATTAGGTACAGAGACATACAAAAATGGCAACCAAATAACAACAAGTAATTAGTTGTAACAATGGGAACACAGCAAATATACATGAGTAATGTACGCCATAAGAATATAAACACAATGAATAATGCAAAGGCACACAAAAATGTAAAAGAAGAAATGACAACAATACAGCAACGCAGATTCCTTACACAACGTTTAAGAGATAATGATAAATTAAAAAAACTTTCTGAAACGCTGATAAAGGTAACATTTGCTTAGTACTTAATGGTATCGTCAGGGAACAGCCGCAAAAGTAACAGTATGTTCGCCCTAGTCAGTGGGTGCACCTGATAGTAAAAATTGTTCTTGGAGGCAAACCTAGTCGGGTTAGTGTTGAACAAATGTGATTTTTGCAATATATCGGCTGCTAAGATACCGTTTGGAGACCTGTAAACAAGAATTCCCAATTTATATTTGAACAAATTGCACACTGATAATACACCGTGCTGTTGAGTTAATGAAGATGCGCTGGTGAATGGTGGGCTGAATGTTAAGGTATGAATAGCTTGGCTTTGAAGGCGTTGGAGTGTAAGTATATGCGAGATGGATAGGTACTTGCCCATGACTTGATACAGTACGCAACATGACGGTGGATTAAGGCGCAGTACATTTTAAATAAAGGAGGTAAATTGAAGAATGGTCGTGTTTTAATTAATATCCTTACACTGTGGGCTGTCCACTTCCTTACTTACGAAATGCGGTGGGAATACTTGAGATTGACGTCAAGAACAACTCCTAGAAAGGTGCAGTGAGGGGTACTAAGGAGGTAGTGACAGATTATATTAATGACAGGAGTAGATGAAAGAGGTTTCTTATTCGAGTGGAAGACAACAAACTGTATTTTATTAGCGGTAATTAATAAACCATTAGCTTTGCACGAGTTGTGAATATTCGTGAGGTCAGTGGTCAGCTTGCTTGTTAACGTATCGATGGACCTGCCACTTGTAACTATCGTTGCATCATCTGCATAGAAGAAAGCTTGACTACATATATGTTAAGTTTCCAGTCAGGTCATTAATATCAATTAGGAATGAAAGGGGGCAGAGTATGGAACTTGAGCGACACCTTTGTCAGTGGATTTAAACGTGGAAAGAATATTAGAAACACAAACAACTTGCTAACTCTTCGATAAGTAGCTTGAAATTAGTTCATGGGCGCTACCTACCACGCCAGTTAAGTTTAGCCAAGAATATATAATGAAATATAGAATCAAAGGCCTTGGAGAGCTCAATGAACAGGGCACCGGCAAAACATCCCAAGTCTAGGGCATGCTTAATGTATTCAGTAAAAGAGAGTAGTGCGAAATCTGTCGAAATACCGGCGGGAAAACCAAATTGTACAGTGGATAACACACCAAACTTAGTTATATATTTAGTTGGTCGCTTCTTGATACATTTCGCTATGATTTTGCTATACGATGGCAGAATTTGTCACGGCGTCGATGACCACTTCGTGATTGTCTCCTTCTATATCACTATGGATAATCATTCGCCTGAAACAGTGTCGCGTAGAACACTCTTCCGTGTATCGCTTCCATTTACTGGTCGCAGTGTAAGTTGACGCCACAACACGTGGCTGCAAGGGGAAGCTTTGAGTTAAAGAAATTTTGCGGGCTTGGCGTCGCCTGCCGCAAATCTGTACTGAAGTTTTGTGGCTGTCATGTGGTGCGTGTACCATCGGTGCATCTTAGAGTCACTTTCAGGCGGTGGAAAAACGAACAGAGCATTGGCAGTTCAACATCATGTATGCGAGCACTAGAGCGTCCATGCTTCTTGGTAGCCTTCTTAATACGGCACTGGTAAGTTATATACCTAATGGAATTCAAATGTAACTCTATGTTGCCTGTGCGTCATAAATGCTTTGATGTTTATAACTTTGCAGGTTCAGCGCCTCACACCTCAAGCCACTCTGATTGTTGCATTCATTGGCATGATTGTATGCGTATCATTTTACGGGTAAGGCACGCTACTGCAAGCTTTATTACCTATGTAAAGTATGAAAACTGGCGTCTAATTTAACGCAATACTGCTGCACTAGCGCATTGAACGTGGCCTAATTTCGGGATGTTCACCCAATTTTGATTTTTTCGAATCCTACCTAAACAGAATTTTGAAAATATTTTTATAGATAGTGGAAAATAGTATATCCCCTATAAACATCGCTTTGGCCAGGGAAGTGACAGTACAGAATTTAAGCAAGGGCATCACGATGGCATAAAAACCATTAGCAGGGGTGCATGTTGAGGTGCTACTGCTTAGCACTTTTTGATACGTTGCAGTGTTACGCTTAGATATTGTAAGCGCATGCACTCTGCACACTTTTATTATGCTATACCTTCGAGTGTGAATTACTTTGACAGAAAGTTAACATTGCTATTATTATTATTATTATTATTATTATTATTATTATTATTATTATTATTATTATTGTTGTTGTTGTTGTTATTATTATTATTATTATTATTATTATTATTATTATTATTATTATTATTATTATTATTTGCTTTGAAAACATATATACATGTTAAAGGAAAGGGGAAGTAAGGAGCAGGCAGGCAACTGCCACCGGAAGGGGCACGACACGTGCCTACTCTTCAGATAGGAGCCGACAGAAATGCGGAAATGGAAGACAGGAAGGAGGGGAGGAAAGATGAAAGAAAGCGCAACAGGACAAATCTAAAAGAATAAAGTAGAACACACAGTACAGGTGACACAAAGTAGGGTCCGTCACTGCGGGTCACGCTGCTAATGAGTGTTAAATAGAAGAAATAGTGTCTGAGCTACAAACGTGAACCTGAGTTGGTTAATTCTAGAAAAGTAAATAGAGCACTATGAGCCTGATCGCGTCGAGGCGCACAACCAGTGGGGTACAAACATTCGTCGAGTGTCGTACACAGAGGAATGGGTAATGAGTTAAACACTTCAGAATATGAGCGCAGCGTTAAGTCGCTGCTGAAATTCCAACCAAATTCATTTTACAGCACTATTCCTAACCAAATTATTATTTTTTTGCACTTGCCGTCTGATTTCTGTCACACAATACTGTGGCTGTTCACAGACAATCGTGTCCTCGAGTCGTCATCATTACGTACATTTTCCGACGGTCTCGAGTCGTCATCATTACGTACATTTTCCGACGGTTGGAATGCCATTATGACCTATAATTATGATGATGCGATGCGTGAGCTGCGATACTGTGGGCACGCCGTGAGAGCAGATAGCAAGTAGCGAACATAGTATCTGTAGAAACGCATGAAATAGAACGTTCCGTGTGAAAAAAAAAGGGAAAGTTCGTTTTTAAGCTCGTTCCTTTCATGGTTTTATGCCGTGCGTGAAACATTGGAAGTCCGAGAATGACTCTGCTGATCTTTGAGTGACGCTCAGATGAGTCTGTTTGCGATTTTGCGGCCAAATCAGTCCTGAAGAAACCTAGTAAACTACCATAAAGACATTCTATTTGGGTCTTGCGCTTCCAAGCCGTGCATTGTTACTAATGCGGCGTGACCGCTTTGCGCAAGCGAAGAGGTAACACTGCCATAAGGCCGGGTCAAACGGCAGCAGTTTTCTGTCGAGTATGTTTTGTACACAGCACTACAGAACCCGACTGTGCAGTCAGTCGCTGTGCGTTTGTGAAGACGCAGAGATTAGGTTTTGCTGGATTTGATTTCCCTTTGTGGCGCGCACCCACTATGGGCGATTGGCCAAGTATCGCGTGGTGCTCAGTAAAGGTTACCTTGCGGAGTGCCTGCGAACCAGTCGTGTCTCGCATGTCCTGCTTACAGCTGAACAGCGCTGCAGACAGCACGAGTTCGTCGCTGCATGTATGCTAATGTTTCAGATTGCGAGGGAGCTTGTTAGCGTTAAGCGGAACCTTTCGTAAGTCTTACTGGTGGCAGTACAGTTCTCACGTTATCAACGATTACGACAAAGATTGGGGGGGAGGGAGGGGGCGGTAATCCAAAAACGTGGCATACTCTGAAAACATTTGTATTCTAATGTCGCTCGAACTCTCACCGCTGTAGTACTTGCATGTCGATATCGCGCGCAAGCATGCCGGTACTTAAAATTTATTGTTTCTTTCTATCCCTGCACTTCTTACTTTCCCTTTTTCTTCTTCTCGCCTGTTTCTCCAACAGTGCACTCCTGCAAACTAGGTGAAGTAAGAGTAACCCTCCGCCTACTGGTTCTTCTATTTCTGTCTCGCTCTCATTTCTGCAGCAATTTTTAGCTACAAATACGCGCTCAAATCTAAAAATGGATTGCTAAGCAATTGGGATTTACTCGATGGTTCTAACAGCAACAATGTTTTTTTTCTCCTTTTTTGTAGCTCTACGTATTGGATCGGCGAAGGCAGCTCATTTGTGGGCGCTACTGTGACTATCGGAACGGTGTTCGGTTTCTTCTATGCATTTTTTGTGGTGACACTTTATGCAGCCGCCACCTTTAGGAGCCAGCGGAGCTGTGGTATAATAATTGTTAGTGAGTCTAGCATCCACCACTTGTTTTTTAGAGGCACTCTCACTATCACATTTCAATTCCAGGAGTCAGTCAATGCTTCTAGAATAGTTCGCGGAGCTGTGTACATAGTGTTTATTTTCACTAGTGGCGACAGGTTCACGCATAGTATATACTAAATAAATGGCTGGCTTATTCAATTCATGTCGGAGACATGGTGAGCTTTGGGTTTTACGTACATCTCGGTTGAATTCAAGCAAACAGTGTCTTCGCTTTACATTCAATTCGCTCCCTAACAACTATCATATCAGGAACTTTGATATTTGGGTTGCAAGTTTGACGAGCTACATGAAATGTGTACTTCATCTTTACTATAGCATATTACCATGTTGTTCTCAAACGAAATGTTATAATTTGCCTATTGGCCTTTGTTTCTTTGTTTATGCTATAGTTTACGTCTTCTGTATGCGGCATTTGTGAGAATTGTGTCCGCCAAAAATGTACTTAATTAGGGGCTGTGGACTCGTGAATCCTGTAGCTTTTTATCTGCAGTTCTATTATCAGTTTTTCTTGTACATTGTGGCAAACAAGAGAATTTCATAAATACCGGAAAGCAGATAAAAAGCCACTGACAACGCTTTACTGAATGTTACGCTTAGCTAATTATGTTAACATATGCGCCTTTATAGGACTCGCGTTGAAAACTCAAGATTACGATGCTAGGCGTATCAACGGAAGTGTAATATTGACTACCTCTTTCAATCATGTATTGCCCAATCTGACCTCAGTGTTATTGTAGACAGAAGAAAGCGATGTTTTCTGATCTTTCGGTGTAAGGAGGGCTACTCGTTTACTGATTTTGTTAGTATGTATATGTAAATTAAAAAGAAACTTGCATGGAAGTGACCATAACTTTAACTATTCGAAAGTAGAAAACACGAAGGTGCTCTTGATACATGTTTCCATCCAGGCAAAGACTTGCGCGAACAGATAAAAGGCATCAAGTCGCGCGCGTTGTACGCGTACGCCTGTGTGGACACCTTCTGGTATATGGCTTCATTCTGGTTTACGCCGCATGGAGTGTTGGGCTTAGAAAGCCCTTCGAGTCTTGCTTTGTCAGATAATGGTGTTCTCTGACAACGTCATCCGCAATTCGGTACCAATGTGTAGTTCATTCGGCCACTTTTATAGGAAATGATGGACACAGTTGCATACCCACGTTCTCTCAAGGACGTTTAAGCTGCTTGACCAAAGCTTTTTTGGCAGATCACCTGGGAAGATTTTCTTAAAACAATTGTTACGTGTTGTCCTAGTCAGATATTTTGTTTTGTAGAAGCTTTATAATAACTAAAGGTTTTCTAGATTTAAAAGTTGGAACAGTTCCACTTCCGTTGCGAGTATATTCCTTTCGCCCGTCCGTATTCACTGAATAGGTGCCTTGCTGCATTTATTATAACATAGATTCTGCTGTTTCAGGTTACAAACCACGATGTAACTATAAGACACGCCGTAAAGGGGGACTCCGCAATAATTTCGACCACCTGGGGTTCCTTTAACGTGCACCGAATGCGCGGTTCACGGGTGCTTTTTTTTTTTCTTTGTTATTCGCCTCGATCGAAATGCGGCCGCCGTGGTCGGGATTTGATCCCGCGCCCTCGTGCTTAGCAGCGCAACGCCACAGGCACTGCGCCGCCAAGGCGGGTCTGCGTTATCAGCTTTGGCGGGCATTTGGGGAATGCACCAATGTGAACGGAATGATATTAACTGACAAGCATTGTCGTATTGTGCAAGTGTTCTGTTCAATCTCATTTGTACAGTATATAGCATGCCCGGACAACGCCATGTCGTTAGGGCTGCTGAAATGCCACGTTATTCGTAAGAATATTGCGTTTGCAAAGGCACTTGCGAATGAATGAAAAAATACGTAGTGGACGTTAGCCTCATTAATTTCTTCTTTTTTTTAGTCTTCTATGGAGTGTGTGTACGGAATATCTAACACAGTGGGCTTCCTTGTTGGAACTGCTCTCATTGAGGTACGCACAGCTTCTGATATGTGCTCTTATTTTATTCTTCACCTCTACGACTTGACGAAAGCTGTCCCGTTTCAGTGGTGGCCAGATGCTATACCGTTCTTCATTTCCGGTGGCCTTATGTTTCTGGTTGCGCCGTTTATACTGCTACGGTCTCCCGCCAAATGTAAGCCTATAGTTCCTTTATTCCTCGAGAGAGTAATAATATATTTAACTAAGAGTTTTACTCGTGGCTTCGTTAACGCGGTGTTCTTCAGGTTTCTCAAGGTGCATCTTCAAAATAATTTCCATGGGACGTAAGCGTAAAACCTGTGCAATAAATGCAGCTTTTTTCCTTTCTTTCAAGCAATTAAAATTCCGAGAGACCAACCAGACCAAAGTGCCATCCGCCTCTTGTCCAACGCACCAATGTTTATCAGCGTTGCAAATGTCGCAATCGCCATATCGGCCCTCGGCTTCCACGACGGCACTTTGGAATTCCATCTCAAGGAAGGGGAGGTATGCCTTTATTATAAAGTTTACCCCAATCTTCAAGGTCGCGTTTGATAGGCCCTTCGTTAAAAATATTGACTGCACCACATATTAAGGCGTAGAACATATTGTGGATGCCCTGCTCGGAGGAGCAGCTCACACTTCTTTTTATTAAATGCTTTACTAGCGCGGGCAACAAACGCTATTCAATTAACTTCATTGAGCACCTTTCGCCTGTATGATACTAATAAAGGTCACTTACTAAAGGTTCCTTTAATGCATTTGACAGACTAAATTCCGTAATATTGCGCGCGTTTTATATCAAATTATTTGGTTTCTTTAGTTCGGGCTTATAGCTATAGAGAAAAAAGCACATGAGTGCACGTAAGCTTTACCTACGAAGCTGCACGATCTGCGCAATCCCAAGTAGAGCCGGAAAATAGAAACACGCAATGCAGAGGTGGTTTGCCGTTTCTTCCACGGTCTCCTCCCTAATGCAAACGGAAAAACCTAGTAACACAGAAATAAAGTTTATTGAGAGACCATATCTTGGAGTGGTTGAGTCATGGCTTTATAATTTACGCTGCCTTTGTACGACACGATAGGCACCCGCCCTTGTTCTGAGCGATATCTGTGTCTCATTTGTACTAATGGAGCTACTTGCTAGTGTTATTGCCTGTCGTTCTTGTCTTTTTCTTGAACGCTGGATAATTACCCGTACTTTGTGTTTTAACAGTTCCGGCTTCCCGACATAGAAGTGGCTGCTGTGTTTTCTGCTCTCTACATCTCTTATTCACTCGGAGCTCTCTTCTGGGGATACTTCTTCACATACAAGCTGGTAAGGTTTGTAACACCTGCATTATGCATGGCGGCACATATGTGAGAAAAAATATGGTTTGTTCCAAATTATTAATTCCACACAGCACCGCAATTGTCATTGATGTGCATGGTGCGGTCTATATTCATGACAATTCACCTGTCGCGGTGCCTCAGCGGCTATGACTCTCTGCTGCTGAACGAGGTTGGTTTCCAACCTTTTATTCCTGGCCATCGTGACCGTGTTCCAGCAGGCGCACGTCGTGAAATAAGCCGGCTCTCGGGGTAGGTTTTAAGAAGTACAGGTAGTCAGAATTATGCCCGAGCCTCCTTCCCCACTAGATGGCGTCTGACACAGCAACAGTGTTGCGACGTTAAATGTGGTAACTCAATTATTCCAGACCACAGTATCGGCTTCTATGCCTGCAAAATGCGTTGAAAAGCGCAGTGTCGATTCAAGACTACTGGGGCGACAGCTGCTAAAAACCGAGTGGCTCCCATGTGTGGGAGCTATAGCCATTTGAGCAATGGTAAGCAAGAACTGGTGCCGTGTGTTGAGTTGTATCTTATTTAAATGGCACGAGGCAAAGGGGGGAATAATTTCACCAATATAAGGGCTATTTAGGTTTTTAAACATTCCTTCCACTGTTATGTGTCTAAAATTTTTAAGCTGCCCTGGATTTGCTTAACACGATACTAACGCAAAGTCGAATGGGACATAGAGTATACACAAAGCCACAAAATCTGGACTACAGATTTGTTAGTATACCGTCTGTGGGGACTGCTCATAGTCTTTCTTTCCGGGTCGACATTGTGCTGATAACATGTTTGATAAATCTAGCAACGAGCTACTCCATCTAACAGCACCTGTTACTATCTGGCATTTTTAAAGCATGTAATGCTTTCAGCTTCCGTGGTCGGCAGCATTCAAGTCATCTTGAGCCAAAAGATAGAGCCGTTATCCGTGCACTCAGACGAGAAAATCTGGGAAAGTTTGCTCGAACACAGCGAGATTATCCGGGCAACCAGTCAAAACAAAATAATGCAGTCTCTGGCTCCCAACCCTATGTACAGGACCGCATTACATAGACTAGTTACTGCGCAAACAAGTTACAAAAAATGTTGCTTCTGAGTTCTTCATAATGTTTGTTTACAATATCACTCAAGTTGTAACTTCTAGTACTCTCAAGCTTTATTTGTCATTTTCTATTGCGACGTTCAAAAGGCAGATACAGCACACTATACACTTAGCTGTCATCTTTTGGCACTGAGCGCTGAACGCCAGCGGCCCGCGAGTTCCGCGGCGCCTATTTTGCGTTAGCTCGAGAGGTGGCGCCACGCTGCGTGGCGCCTCCTTCAGGCGCTTCTACTCGCCGTGGTGGCTTATTGGTTGTGTGGTTGCGCTGCTAAGCACGGTGTCGCGGTTTCACGTCCCAGCGGCACCGGCGGCATTTCGATGGAGGCGAAATGCAAAAACGCCCGTGTCCCGTGCATCGGAGGGACGTTAAAGGGACACTAAAGTGAAAAATGATTTCTTCTGCATCAGTAAATTACCGTTCTACAACACCAAAAACACCATTCTTACAACGATAAGACGTTTCGTAAGCCAGAAAAAGCGCAAGAACGAAATACGGGTGGCGACGCCTACTTGAGTTCCCGCACTAAAGGGCTGTGACGTCTTGGATTATGAAGGCATTTTCTAGGGCCTACTAATTATATATAGCGGTACAGATTGAATACATTGTGTTCTAAAGGAACCAAATACTAAACATGGCAAGTTTTGGAAACCTTTATTCAGCCAACGCGGCCCAAATGCCAAAACATACTTTGGTATCACTGACGTCACGCTGACGTACCAGCGCTGGAGTTTCGGCGCGAAATTCAAATACTGGTACTTGGACCTTCATTTCCTCATCTAATAATCAAACTATTTTTTTGAAATGACTGCCTGCAGGGTTCTCAAACAATGCTCCATTAGTCTAAACTGATTTATTGTTTCGCCAAATTAATCCGGAGTCCTCCACTATGGCGTGCCGCAAAATCAAATCGTGGTTTTGGCAGGTAAAGCCACACAATTCAGTTCATTCTTTTTCTAGCTAAGCAGTGCGCTATGTCTCTCTGGTGACTTTCACTACCGGTTTGTCTTCAGCCGGTTTTCTTCTTCTAGCTGGGCAGAGTTCATATGGACCAGTGCACAATATGGCGTGTTGCGGCGGGGTGTGCCGTTGGGAATACGCCCTGCACCAATTTTTAGATTGTCGCAAGTATCATCTCCAACCAATCTCATTTGCGGGTTGCCATTTCATGCTTACATCTACTCTCTATTACGAAAGAGCCAGCAATTTTGTCTTTTTTGTTTGTGTTAGGATGCCTTAAGTCGTGTAACTAAATACATAAGCCTTCTTTGGCCGTTTTCACGACGCAAAATAGGAAAGACCCGGCGTGGTGACTTAGCAGCTATGGCATAGCACTGCTAAGCACGAGGTCGTGGGATCACATCCCGGCTTCGGCGGCCGCATATTTATGGGGTCGAAATGCAAGAACGCCCGTGTCCCACGCATTGGGGCCACGATAAAGCTCCCCAGGTGGTCGAAATTTCCGGAGTCCTCCACTACGGGGCAGATCGTAATGAAATCTTGGTTTCGGCACGTAGAACCCCAGAGTTTAAATTCAGCATAGGAAAGGTGTGCACATATTTTGGTTGGAGGATAACATTCCACATCATGCATTTCCTTCGATGTCTTCAATATTTTTCGGCTTAATTGCGTTGTTACTTTATCTTCTGCTGTCACCACGGGAATCTTGTTTTCCATTTTTTTTTTGCTTGTTGGAAGGCTGAATGCAGCAAATAAGTGTGAGCTCAAAGTTGATGCTTGACTGTCACGTATGGTGTACATGCTATGACAGATTAGCTTCAGCTACATGAAAATATGAATCCAAACTAACGTTTGCGTCCACCCTATTGCTATCCGCGTACCACATATGGCTCTACTATATGTGGGAACCGCCACCACCATGGCTGCCTTTGGAAATAGCATTCCATTTCGATGCTGCAATTTTTCTGTTATACTGTATATGTGCGCCATATATACATGCTATAATCTCGAACCATTGCATATTGGAGTGGTGTCCATTGAATGAGGATGCAAAACGAATACAAAGCAAGCACAGCTCGGAAGCAGAAGCGCTTAGGATTGCTAGATCATTACGAGCAGTGCAACAGGGATGCGTAATTGCAGGCAGTTTGCTAGATGCGAAAGCACTGTACGCGCAAGTTGTAAGGTTAACGTTTTTCGTTCTCACGACTATTATTGTTTGTCTTAGTTCGCTTGGTTCTCTCATTGTTTCCATTTTAGAGGTGACGGTGAAAAAAAATATTGCGCGGCTTCCCTTTGTGAAAAAAAAAAAGCATCTCATGGCTTCCTGCAGGAACAAGAGGATATTTCGGTGCTGCTCGGATTTATGATAATGGCCGGGGCGTTCCTATTCGTGGGTCCCGCTCCGTTCCTGCCGATTCCGCCGTGAGTCTCCGCTTGAACTTCAGCTAACTGTGCATGCATATTTTTTCATATAGACCACACAATATTATTCAAGAAAAAATTTCAGAATTCTATGCACCCAGAGCGTAAGCAAGAGTGTTTGCGACTAGGAGACTAGCGTGAGACTGGTAGTTTAGTAATTCTTTCAAAGCTTGTGCACATGAAGTGTTTCCGGGCGTACGGGCGTATGCGTATTTGAAACTGCCGTGTCACTGGGAAAGTAGGCGGAAACAGTAGCATTTGTCCTTACTTCTTTTTCCACCGTCCTCTTCCTCAAAGTATAGCAAAAAATAAAAATAAACTGCCAAAAATACACCTACGAACACAAATTTATATATCCTATTTGTGTGGGGTGTAGCGTTACAAGATGCTGGAACCGGCGATGCTGTTGCATTAGATGCATCTGGTATTATTGTAATACGTACACCGCATTCGTCGCTATCCAGCAACTGTTTAAGAGAGAAGAACATGGATGTGTGGTGAATACAATAAACACATCAAGGATGTCATTTCTCATTTTGAATAGCCCAGTTACCTTCTCGTGGTTAGAAGGGAAAGTTTACTTAATATGAATTAACGCAAGTTTTTGACTTATATGAAGTAGCTGTATTTCGTAAGTGGCACTACTCTGTAAATACCTGCGACTGGGACTCAGGACAGGAGTTTCTACACTTCCTATGGGCCCCCATGTTTTGAAAACAAACCACTTCTGACTGGCCCATCGTTTCACTCTCTTGGTATTGCGTTTCTATCGGGTGAAATTATTTTATGGATAACGTGTTTCCCTACTGAAATCAAGCCCTTGCACCAGGGCTCGTTGAATTGCCCACCTGTAGCTACGGCATAGGGATACGCATTCTGCTATGAGCTCAAAAACATTTCTTTCGCTGTGTTGGGGCGTGAAGCACTGAGCCGCCTGGATGCTTTCCTCCTCCTCTGCTTTGGCCATTTCTTCATTCTAGCTTTCGTTCGCTGGAATACAGGGCTCCACATACGTTTCGTAAATTTTTTGTTCATCGGAATGTGGCTTGAACGCGCGAGTGGACCAACACATTCATGAGCGGCCTATAATCGAACGTATACGGTAACTCGAATTTATTGTGAGATCCACGGTTTCTGTACTCTTATTAATAAATGAAATTCCCTTTAAAAGCTGTATGTAACTGTGGTAAGCATTTACACTACAAGAAATTTCCCTCTCCCACCTCCATTCCCAGACGTATAGCGTGTTGTGTGCAACGTCTGTGTATCGGCTGAGCTCTATCGTAGGCATCCAATTATTACGCTATCAACACTGCACTATACCATCTATCAGCAATAGACTGCTTGATTTAACTTGGTCTTTACTATGTTTTCTACGCTGAGTGCATCCCTGCATGTAGTTTTTGTCGTTCTGATGAAATAATGTCTTCTGACAGTTTGTCAGAAGATTTGTCTGTTACCTTAATCGGGCTCTATCCTGTCTCCTCAACGTTTCTCTTTAAGCCGTCGTATTTGTCTTTAACTCTGAGTGATTCCGTTGGCTGAAAAAAAAGAGGGCTAAAAGATAAGCATGTTACTTGGAATGTGAATTCTGACGCTACTGTCAAGAAAATTTTCAACTTTACAACACATAAAGCCAGCCCATTCGGGTCAGTTTTTTCGGCGTCAGCAGCGCCATCTCTGAGACATATCGAGAGTCAAGTGTGGCGGCAAACCGTGATTTCCGCGAATGCTGATAGGGCGCACTCAATGTTCGCGTATCCGCGGCACTACTCTGCGGCGCGAACCTAAAACGTGGACGGGCCTATATACGCGGCGTGCACGCCGATGGCCGCGCCACTGGTGGCGGCCTTGCGCAGAACGCATGGGAGAGGAGCGAGCCGCGCGCCGTAGCACGCCGTAGTTTGTTGCGTCGCTGATAGTGCTTCTCCGTCTTATTTGTGTTTTCAGAGCAAAATAAGCAACACCCTTCGCATGTGTGGGATGGCCAAAGCTTCCGAAGAATGTCGAAGAAGAATTGTTGCAGGGTGGGGGGGCTCAAATACCGGCGAAAACGTGCCGGTGATACGGTTCTAATTATTCCCCGCAAAGCCTCATCAGCAGGAGCAACGCTGGCAATGGATCGTAGCTTCGGCGCGAAATTTCTTGTTCTCATCCTTTCCTTTGTCGCTTCGGTGTTTTTTCTTTTTTATTATTATTTTTTTACTCAATTGTAGTTAGACGGGTAAGCGACGAAGTTCGTGTGCAGTGCAACATGCGGTTGAAAGGCATTTCGCTAAAGTTCGGAATGCCGTTTGCCGCTTATATTGTTTTCCGCTTCTTTACCGCGTTGGGCTAGCTAGGCAGCACGACTGCATGAGCGCATTGTTTTGCATGTTAAAGCTACAGAAGTTTGCAAGAACTGAAATTGTTAGTTTTATGTGGCCCGGTAAATCCTCGCACCAGCTGTCGCGCACTTCATGTTTTTACATTTATTTTATGCGTGGCTTCGCCCATGTTTAACTGTTGCTAGTTGCTTCATGCATAACTCTTGATTCTTTTGAGCTGCGAAGTTTTCACCCTGCCTCGTTTGTAAAGGGTATAAATCACGCTGTGTCTTATCGGAATGACACCAAGCAAGTGCTTCTTTAACAGCTTTATTCATTTCGCCCGAGGGCACCTTAGATATTGTGGTTTTTTGGGAAATGTGTTTAGAAAATAGGTAGCTCAGGGCGAGAATTGCTAATAGTTACTGCATATGGTATTTTTGTTCTATTTTTCGCTGATCCATTTTTCCCTGAGTAGTTCGCGTCACGTCATCATACCTTGATGCTGTCTGAGCAGACTTAACACGCCGAGTGATTTGTTTGTTTCACAACGTAGTCGCTTCTTGCAAGTGAATTTTGCACTCTGCTGAATTATTTCTTATTATGCTTACGCCGCATAGAACATGCGGCATTTGTAGATGCTGCGTGGGTCAGAGGAAAGAAAGCCTTTACGGCAGTAGTAGTAGATGCAGATGGTCTCACTCGGGATGCTATTACAATCATGACTAAAGACACGACAGTCGCGGAACAAGTAGCGATAGCATTGGCTTTAAGGAATAATAAGTGGACGAAGATTTACAGTGACTCTAAGATGGCTATTAGACACTTTACCAATGGCTTTGTAATCAAAAGGGCTGCCCAGCTGATCGGTGAGTTGGACAGCCAAGAGATCGAAATCCGCTGGTTTCCTGCGCACATGGGGTCTGTCGATCCATCTCGGAAGAATTTAAACGAGATGGCTAACGCAGCTGCACGAGGACTTACTATCCGTGCACTACGCGACCAGGACCTTAATATTATACAGGAGGAGAACAGGGACCAATTACTAACATATAATGAAATCACGAGGCATTATTACATCAACAGAAGGGAATTCCCAGTGCCACACGCTAAGCTCAATAGAGCTCAAGCGGTGACTCTGAGATTGTTGCAAACAGGAACTTATCCAAGTCCAAACTTTATTAACAAGATATATCCTGAAAGAGAGATACCAATCAATTGCGAGAAGTGTAATGGCATCATTACTCTGGATCACATGCTTTGGCAGTGTCCTGTGACTTTCACAGACTGTGACAAGGAGAGAGACTGGTGGCAGCGAGTCCTACACAGTGGAGGTCTTTTCGATCAAGTACAGGCCGTCCAGAAGGCCCATGATACGGCGGTAAGGTTAAACCTTACTGTCCCGACGTGGGAGCCGCCTGCGTCAACCTAAGGGTTGATCTTCAGGACATTAAATAAAGTTCATCATACCATACCATAGGACTAAACCCGGCCTTGCCGCCAGCGCTGTATCTAATGTGACTGGCGCTGCTCTGCCTTTAAATATATCATGTGGCCCTTCTCTCTAGTAACATTTAAAAAAAGTACTGCAATGTTAGTCACACTATAGCTTTGTACGTTTCCAAGCAGTTCCCTTAGGGAATTTAAAATTGCAAAAACTGCAGCGCGAACGGCAGTTCATCGGCGGTACAGCGCTAACACGCGCTTTTATTAACCCGTGCGTTTGGTGGCTTCGTTGACTATAGTGTACGCGTTTCTATCAATAAATTCGCAATTATTCTACTTCAGGCGACTTTCACTACACTTATTCGGCGGCGTCACATGTATTCATCGGCAGAAAAATCACAACGGTATATGCAGACATCGCACCGTGCGGATTTGTTATCTAAGTCTGCACTAACGACGGGTGCTTATTATTGAGGTACAGAAGCAGCATTACGGCAAGGGTAGAATTAAAGAAAAAAAAAAACGGTCGAGACATCGCATTAGTCAACAAAATTTGTCGGCTAGTTTACATGAGCTCCACTTCATGTAAATGGTCGTCATGGCGTTTGTCTGCGGGACGCACCTGGCGCGTATGCGGACCATGTTGCCCCAAACACCGGTAACATCTTGTTCATACCCGCTCCCACAGAGGTCTGCGTCTTCCCTACAGCTGTCACCGCAGAAGAAGCAGTCTGGCGCCCGAACCAAGGACAAATCGCAGCCGCGAACTTCAGTCACCCTTGCTGCAAAGCGTTGTCGTCTGCTACTGCTCCCACGCGTATTGTTGGAAGCGCCCGCTAGGTGGCTATCAGTGGCGCCTCTATAGGCGGTGCACGCGGCCTATAGGGTGTAGGGTCCTCGCTTCCGTGCCGGAACAGGCAACGAAAATGTTTGATTCGTCAAGTGCGAGATAGGAACGAGTAACTTTACCTACAGCAAATTTCTTGAGAGCTTAATTTACGCTATCATAAAACAAAGCGGTCAAGATTACAGATTACTCCTCACAGTTTTTTAATGTGTAATGACTCTCACGATCTGTATCATTTCGTCTAATTTTTACTGTTATTTACGCCATAAATACCTTTTTTGACGCATTTCTGCAGATATCTGTGGATCGTATACCTCACCCAAGCCATGATAGGTTTTGGTGGTGCTGCTGTGGTCGTGGCCAGCTACAGCCTTGCACTCAAGAAAGCCATGTAAGACAATTCAATGTTGTGGTTATATAGATGTACATCGGCTTATACAAGTGAATATTTTATGTTACTTATTTTTTGCCACAACCATTTAATGGAGCAATTATTTCATTAGCGAGTTTTCTAGCTGGCAACCATTATTCTTAGTGCTCGTGTGGCAGGTTCTGTTCTCGTGAATTTGTTCATTCATTCAATCACTCAACACGCTTCCAGGCAACATCATTATACAGAAACGAGTGCGTTAACTCTGCAATGACTTAGCACAGTCACAGACAGGGGCAAATAAGTGAGCCCACGCAAGCGCCTGTGTGTCGGTCCGCTTGCTTGTCCCCGTCTGTCACTGCGCTTAAGCATTCATAAGTATGTATGCTTGTATGCTTATGAAAGTAATCAAAAAGGTTAATACCAGTCGCAAGGTGTCGTCTAATACAGCGTCTTATTTAGTTGTCGAAGGCATTCATTCATTGGCTTTTTCTGTGTTATTCATTTTCGTTTTATTTGTTTTGTCCTGTGTTCATTGTTTATTCATTTTCCGTTTTATTCATAACATCATTCATTTATTTTTCTGCGCTTGTGTAGGGCCACGTGAAAAACGCTGCACACCTTTGAATTCGCGCCAACAGGCTAAGATTACGTTTAAGAATGTGTCACACCGTGCATTGTGAAGACAATAAATGAATACTGCTAGCGCGGTTTCAAGAGGGACAAGAGAAGAAACCGCCGCACGGGACAAGCGCATATCCAACACAAACACAGCCGGTTAGTCTCATAGGCCACACAAAAGTGTCACTCGTAGTCTCTTCTCTCTCTCTCTCTCTTTACGGGATATTGTAATTTCACCGACGTTTGTGCATTACTTCCTCATACACTTTACTACAATGAACGCGCCAACTCATAACGAACAGACGCTCCTGCTATACAGGAAGCTATACAAGCCCGCGAATACATGTTCATGCAAAACGCCTCAAGCGGCCAATCGCGCGGCAATATTGCGTGTATTTGCGGGATTCTTTCACGCTCAGAAAAGCACTTTTATGTAGCACGTATTGAGCAACAGAAAGCTGCGTCAGGTGTTTTTCATGTGGCTCTTCAATTTTCTCATTGACAGTTTTCATCTGAATATAATATTTTAGAATTTGATTAATTCATTAGACTAATTAGCTAATTAGGCGGAATGCATTCCTTCGTTCTGTCCAGCTACGTGGCATCTGCACATTCTTAATGTTCGACTTAAGTTACGTGGGACACCCAGTATAGTTTTCATTCTGCACACCATAGCCGTACATTGCGTGATGGAGTCGGAAGCCTCTCGGTGTGGTTCGGACACCACCTACTATGTACATTTATGAAATATTTTAGCCGCTCGCTTTTATCTTTAACTTTAGCCATCGAACGCTCTCCCGTGATTTTCTCACGTATTTCAAGTCTGACTTAGAGTTTTGGGCTGGATTTATTGGGGTGTGATTTTACGAAGTTCGCAAGCAGAGAGAATGCTAGCAAACTGGGCGAGTTGGTATTGGTTCGTCTCTGAAATGGCAGCGCTTAAAGCGAGGGACAAAGCGACGAAGGAAGACAGGACAGATGGTCCCACTACAGCTGAGCGGTTAAGGAAAAAAGAAAGAAGAAAAACACGAATGTACATAAGCCAGTGCGCATGTGGAATTATGCAGGAAGGATTGTTTGTGTACTAGCGTAGGCAATAAAATGCGTATATTTTATTCTCTTTGCAACTCTGCACATGAAAGTGAACGAGGGTTTCCAGACAGTATGTGGACTTACGCCACTGTTTGTGGGTTCCTCTTCGGTGCGATTACTCTTGGGTAAGCTGTACTTATTCCCGAATTCAAGTGTGAGTTACAAAGCAGTGGCACAACTGCCGTCTCGACTGTTCGGTCAACAGGTCATCGGTGGCACCACTGCTGAGCAGATATGCCGCAGAGAACATACGCTACGAGAATGCATCTCTGGTCATGCTTGCTGCGTTGTCCATCTGTGTGAGTATGTTATCCCCATGTTCGGAGGTTGGACGATGGAGGCGGCTTAACACTGCATGGGAAGACTCCAGCTGGTCTTGACTGGGATATAGTGTGAGGAATCAAATTAATATAAGGCATCTGGAAAGCGAAACAATGAGCCTATATGATACAGGTATCACTAGTAGAACGAGCTTTTAAGAGCAACAATTAAGAACTATTTATGACAAATTATTTAAGCTATTTTACATATTGATGGGCACAAACGTAAGCGATCGTGTTAGCGCAACAACTTTTATTTTCAATTCTGCGACATGAAACAGGTGGTCACAGTATATTTAGCACTCAAGGTCTCCAAGGGGCTGCTCGATCGTGACCGTGAACACACCCATGGCGAGTGAAAAGAAATACAAGACGCTAGGAAGAGGCCGATGAAGCTAAATATAGGGCGTTTATCGTATTGCTGTATCATCTTCCGGGTATGCTGTATGGTCCTAGAAATGTAAGGCTCACCAAACAATTTATTTCTGTTTACTTGTTCACTAAAGCCAGATGTTTAGCTTACAGACACATCTTTGGCGAGTTCATATTTTAGCTGACTTATAGGTGGTAGTTTTTTTAATAAAGCTTGTACGTACGTGTGATAACTATTCCTTTCTTTTTGTTTTTGTTATCACAACTGCAAACAAGAACTTAAAAAGTACCATGACATATCAGCAGCATTGCTGAGGCAGCAAATGTAGCTTACATAACACAATGGCGTACTGAATGTGTAATTTCCTTTATCTTTCCCTCGAACACCCAGGAATCATAGCTAAATGTAGAATAGTTTCTGCTTTTAACATAATTATAATAATGTCTCCATAGTTCCCTGTATATATAGTAATATGTAGGTAACTTCAAATCACAAAGTCGCTTCATTTTCTAACTATTGTCTGTTATTATATAAACGGATGTCTCTTTTTCTCTAGGTTGTTGTGAATTTCGGCTCGTGCATCAGAAACTCGAAGCGGAGGCGGACTATCCTTCGCGACACAACGGAGGACGAAGCGTACCACAGGAGTGATGATCCCTGACGAAACTGTCACCTGTCTTTTTAATGATCGTCTTCTCCCTCTGATATGCGACTACTACTTGCCTACAAAGCCCCTTGGTCTTTCTTCGACCTGTGCTACCACAAGTTCCTTGTGTCCGTCTTTGACGAAGATAGGTCCTCTTATCGAAACGTTGGCCAGCCTTTCTGAGGCACCTTATCCCTGTTTACAAACTTTATACCACAGTGTGCTATTCCATCTGTCATCCCCTTTCTTGATTTTGGACTTGTATCTACATAGACATTTAATTTTTTTTATATAGAAACCACAAAACAAGTTGATCTCATGGTTTCGGCAAACCCTCCTTAGTTTTCACAAGACACTCAGTTTTTGTCGTCTTTGGTAAAACAGAAGAAGAAAAAAAAAGCAAGCTTTGATGTTTCCGCGGTAGCGACAGTTGAACCGACAGTTGAATGTGCGGCTAGCGAAAGCCCAAGGTCAGCGGGAAAGTGATAAATACACATTTTACACCTGTTCTGGAGTCACCGTATTCCTGACATGCTTCACCAAGAGCCTTCGACATGCTTGTTGTAAGTATTCTGGGACAATCATTCATCCGTTTTAGTAGTGTGACCGGATACTGAGAGCGGATAACGTTTGCTCTAGTGTAATATGAATGTTGGAGCAAACTCATTCTGACGCCATGTGTTTGGATTGCCCTGGAAGTGAGCAGAGTGGGGGTCACGTTCAGTAGTTTTGTACGCGGAGTATAATACATGAGGGGGCGGGGATATATGATGTGTGCGCTCTCAGGAATCAAGTAAATTCAGTTTTAACATTATTACGTGATTGTTAGGGGGCAGGCACGTACCCAGGGGAGTCAATCCTCCCCCCCCCCTCCCCTGGGTACGTGCCATCATCAAACCCTGCAATAACTGTTAAACCCATAAGCAACGTGAATGTCAACCATTACCTTGTCTGGTTTTTCCCTAATTGTACAGCACATCTCGCGCAAAATTGGTAAGCTGGAAACAAGAGTCGCAAGGAATTGAGAAATTAAGAGATCTACCAAGTGAGAGAGCAGAGGCAACAGCCAAAAAGGTAGGAAAGGCGAGAATCAACAAATTTAACCGTTGTTTGTAAAAATATTTATGGATCAACATCTTTTTACCTAAAAAGGAAGCAGAGAAAATGGTGCCGGAAGTCGGGAATCATTCTGCGTATATTGAATGACGCTTCTACAGTTGTCAGTCGAGCCGACTGACCTACCCACTTCTCTGCTGTGCTTATGGGGGTGTTTTTTAACCTTCTGCGGTTGGCGCAGTGCGTTTCGAACCGCAGCGTCCTGCGCTCTACGCGGTTGTACGGGACTGGCTGCTACACATCGTTACGCAACTTCCCAAATAACAATGCCAGTCCGTTTTCGCATTTCGTAGAGCAGTAAACGAGGGATCCAAAAGAATTGTGATTGTTCCGCAAATATATATTCCTTTACAATTCTTCCAGAGCTAATTCAGAAAACGCTACTAGAAATCTTTTACACTTTCGCTTGTTTACTTGTTCTTGGCAGTGTTCTTCTTGCGCTTCTTTCCTGCGCGAGTGCATTTGATGTGGTTCCTTTGCCAAGTAAAGGAAAGGTGCATCTCACAGGCGTACCTGTCAGGTCACCTTATTTAATTTCTATTTGGCGGGTTTACGCGTCTTTAAATCGAATGGCAGGCATTATTCCCTTTTGTATTAGTAAAGGCAGACCCCCCCCCCCCTCATTTGCATAATAATGTTGCCTTGGGTTGGGCCCTCGCCCCCCTCCTTTCCCCGAAAAAAAATCCTGGGTACGTCCCCGTTAGGGGGGAGAGACAATAAGGCATTATGATGAATGGCTTGAGGAAATATGTGGCCCCGGTGGCATACAATAGAGTGCAACATCGACGTGCATGCGTGTTCAGGTGAGGGCTAAAAATTAAATTCTGTGTCTTTACGTACCGAAATCACAATATGATTATAAGGCTTTCTGTAGTGGGGGAATTCGGATTAATTTTGACCACTTGGATTTTTTTAACTTGTACCCAATGCACAGTAGACCAGCGTTCTTGCATTTCGCCCCCACCAATATATGGTCGCCGCGGCCGAAATTTGATTACGAGCCCTCGGGCTTAGCAGCGCAACACCACGTCGACTATACCACCACGACGGGTGGGATAAATGTGGCATATGCTTTGCTAATTATATAGGATGGTGAAGTGAGCAAGGCTCGCTTATTTTCCAAAGTTTTGCACCCGCGTTAGTCGGAGGTGCTCAATAAACTTCATCTCGCATTTCTTATTGCCAATGAACCTAGTGTTGATGAGGAAGTAAACAGGGAATTACTTCACTAGAACGACACGTAGTTTCTCATTGCACGCAAATATGAAACTACGCTTAACACACATGCATGGACCCAACATAACCAAGTACACAAGAGACAAAGAAGCGTTGAAGCGGTGTTTCTAATCTACGCAGCTAGCACTTCGAAGAAAGGTTTCGTAAAGCGTGGCGCCTCAGCGTTCTTTCCTGTCATGGAACACTTCCGGTGAGGGGCGTTTGTGAGCATTCTGTAACAACGGAGCCCGCCATACAAACGATGTCTGTAGGCCATGTAGGCCAGTAGCAAGTTAAACGAAAGTGTCTGGCGAGAAATCAATATTACGTGCCGACATCGCCGCCGTTCGCGATATGGACTGAGGATAACTGCTGGCGCGACACGCCAGCAATCAAGTAATATTGAAAGTAATCCCATCGCTTTCGCTAAACGGTGACTTCAGCGAAGTTGCTCGGAAAAGAAGAATGAAGTATATTTAAAAAAAACAACGGATGGTTATTTGTCGAACATGTGAGGACTTGAACTACTGTAAGCCAATAAGTTGAAATAACATCCAGGAAAAGGGAAGAAAACAGAAGAAAGAAAAGAGGAAAGGGCGCGAAGTAAATTATTCATTAAAATAGCTGTTCTGTAGAAGGACTGCCGGAAAGGAAGATATATTTGATTAATCATGGTTGGCTATATAGTACTGCGCTTGTGCTTTCTTTTATTATTAGACTTCAGTTACACCCCGCCACTTAAACCCTTAGTTTCAGTGAGCGTCACACAAAAATTAAGCCCGCAGAGGGAACCCAAGGTGTCAGTTCTGATGTTTCTGGCAGGCGAAATCTCCCATTCAGAAATGAAAACAAAGAAATGAGGACATTAGTGTGTATGTCGCCATGTGCACACACACTTAAATATATCTACTGATGTGTAATTACCTGCGTCGTGTAACATGTTTATACACAATTTGCCGAAGTTCTAGCCGTGCTTCATTTTAAAAGCCTACTGCAATGAAATTTTTGATGGCTTAAAGAGGCCTGTGTAATATATAGTGTAGATATGTAAGAGCCTCCTTGCAAAATCTTACATTTGTAATACAAGTGGCAGCGTCATCAAAAGCTCGCAAAAATAGTCTTGACACTGGAACTGAAAAGATTACGTCACCATTGCTTCTCTCAGGAAGTGACGCTGCACCTAAAATGTGCGGCTGCTGGTCATGACCTCCGAGATTAGGCGGCGCACGCGTCTACCCGCGGAGCACTGAAAGAAGAAATGTTGGAGGCGACGGGCTGGGACATACGTCATAGACGCTGACCAGCAGGAACACGCTTGGTCTGCTTAGATGCCATTTACAGGCCGCTCCGCGGCTTTGTCAATATTACTTTACTCGTACACACTACTCATTCATAACCAATTTAGCCGAAAGTGAAATTTTGTTCCATTTGGCCTTTAAGCCGGTCAGAGTTGTCGCATTGAAATAAATGGTATCGGTTTTGCAGCTGCTTCTACGTAAGGCAATTTTAGTGAAAACGTCTTTCCTCGGGTAGTTGAGCTCTATCAGAAAGAGATTGATTTGTAGTTCATGCTAAGCGTATCCTTTATCTGGCTGGCACAAAACTACACATTTAAGGAGACATTCTTCATCGCTGCTAACATGCCCATAGAGACAGGCCACACACAGGCAACATAAACACTCCGCTCAACCCCAAAGTGCTGACGAGTCACGTGTCTTCAGCAATCGCAAGGCCGCGGAGAAAGGCATATATAGAAGTAGATCAGGGGACAACCGGATTAGGGAAGTAGAAAAGACCTGTTTTCTTGTCTCAAATGCCGTAATTTCTCATCATGAGGAGCATTTAGATTTTGACGCCGTTGGAAACGTCAAAGAGCAAGGAAAGCTATATTGTTTGTATGGAGTTTCTGTTACGAAAATGGAATTTCGTAACATAAACTAACATAACAGTTTCCAAGTACGCACCAATCGGCCATACACTCCACTTACAGTGCGCGCCAACCTGTCCGATAACGTACTCCACAAAGGAAGTGATAAATGGTTTACTGGTTTTATCCTCATTAAAATGGTGTCGTGCTCATTTTGCACGCATTGTTTGCGACATTGGTCGCTTCGACATGGTTGTTCGCTTCTGCAATACAGCTGTATTTTCGGCCGAAATATAGGTAGTAAAGATCCATATGAGCGGCATGTGCTTATAATGCGCGCTACGTGTTAAGTTCTATGTTCAAGTGCGGCAGATATTTCGCGCCCACTTACTGAATGCTTGTATAGCATGCGTATTAAGCCCACTTTTAACCTGCAATTATAAGGTATGCTTGATTAACTATATGTTTTATTCCTTTGGTTGATTTCCTTGTGGTTTCTTTTTTCTTCTCTATTTCTTTCGCGCATCTGCTTATTCTTTAATATTACATAGTCGCGCTTGGGTTTATTTTTAATGTTTGTGGACTTGCAGGCAATTCGGTGCCCTATTTTTCCAGCTGCAGATTGGTTCATGAACAACATCAACAACAAGGGAAAGCAAGAGAGAGATAAAAGCAAAGGAAAGACGGGTAGGTTAAGCGGAGGATAGCTTCGGTTGTGTACCCTGTACCAGGGAAGGAGAGTGAAGGCGCGAAAGAAAGAAAGAGAAAAGGGGAAAGTAGGTGAAGGAAAGAATGAAAAATGTAGAACTGTCTGTAAGCGCCACATAGTCATAAACAATTTCAATGTCACAAAAACAAGGTGCCACCTTCGCAAGTGTTTTGCCTTCGAAGCGTGTTTATTGACTGGCGCACAATCATCGGTGAAGACAATAGCCAAACTTTCTGCCAATCAGGCGCCGCTCTTATGGATACTACAATCTGGGAATAAGTACCTCTTGATGCTGCCACTAAGCACGTGGCTAATAAAATTACTTTGAAAGACAATGATATATCGTGGCGTAATATATCGAGGTTCACTGTTCTGTTGTCGCATGCAGCTGTACGCATAAGATATTACTACAGATTTTTACAGCCCACACCATTGAGCTGCCAGAAAAACTAAGTTAAGGAGTCGGAACTTCAAGGCACCATTCTACAGGACGTCAGTAGCCGGCGCTTTTAGCTTCCGTGACCTACAAGCAAATGTTACAAGCAAATGTTACAAGCAAATGTGAACGCCCACAAAACATAACTTACCGCAGTGAGGGACTACATAGTACTGTGGGACTTCATTTGTTGGCTAGTATTAGGCAAGTGTGCAGTACTTACACGTTTTTCTAGTATTTACCTAACGTAGTCATTTTCACTTCTGTCATCACTGTATTCAAACAGAGTCAGTCAAAAATGAAAACGGCCTCGTTCCCCTCGGCAACGAAGGTTTCGTCTCCGTTACCCTGATGTTTCGAACCTTCCCTCATAGACTTATAAGGGGAAACACCGGTATTATTGCGACAAGCTGTTAAGATCTAGTAAGCCGGGTATTCGCTTCAGTACCGTACGTAATCTAACGTAACGATATTCTTCTATAGCCCCATTTCAATTGTCACGAGCGAACAGGAACATTTACGGTGACTACATTTTGGAATCATGAGCTGAAGCTTTTAAGACATGAAATGCTAATGGTAAAATATGTGAAAAAAGCACCTATTGGGTTAATGAACGGTAAAATGGCGCTTAATTATTGCAATGCCAATTTCGGCAATGTGTAGTTGTCGCCATGGTTGAACGGCAAGAGACATAGAATTAGGATTTAGGGTGGAGAAAGCCGAACGCCTATAAATATAATGTTAAGCAAAGTACAGCGAGTGGGCCCACCTCTTTACCGCATAATAAAGCAGCATACTTGCGCATAAATCTGAACATATAACTAACAGTTACGACAGCCGTTTCTAAGAAAACTAATTGATTCTGGGCGAACCTGTGCACCGTCAACTCAAGAGACTCAACACAAAAATGTCACTCGAGCTTCGCTTCTTCGTCCCCTTCTTTGTCACCTCTTGTCGCGTGCCAGTCATCCGGTTCTCGAGCAAGAGCCGCCGGTCTGTCAGCACGTGGAGTGGTGTCACGCGCGGCCCAACATTGCGGTGCCTTGCTTGACGCATCTGGTGTGTGACGGCTCTTTGGGGCGCATACACCATAGGGGTCAGCGCTGTGGAGGCTAGAGAGACTTCTTGCAGTGGCTTCGTTCGCACTTGGATATAGTTCGACGCTTTTTGACCGCAATTGTGCTGAGATGTTTTTTTTATATAGTCTCGGTATTGAATGAAACAAGTTTTAATCCTTAGAAAGAAACACATTGGGTGGTACACGGCTGCTATTGCGTTGTTTTAAATAACCTTATTTTATTTTATTTTTATTTTCGGGTTCTTTATTTGCAATCCGTCGCAAGGAGCCTCACGAGCATGCTCGCAGGAGCGAACGTCATTGGCGCGCAGCGAGGCACGGACGGAATGCTGTGCGAAGCACAGACGAAACGCGCGGAGTAATAACTTTTCTTGGCAGAACTTCTTGCGTAGCTCCCACAGCACTGACTGCTATGCATGGAACGGAGTACAGGATGCTGCGGGCGTCTTTTGGTTCTCGTAATGCTGGGGGCATTATGTTGTTGCCTCATAGGTATCTCTAAAGCCTAGGTTACCGGAAGACAAACCTCCAGTTTGCTACCCTACACTGGGGAAGAATTAAGAGGGGACAGAAAGATAAAAAGTAAATCTACACGCAGAGAGAGAGAGAGAGAGAGAGGGGGGGGGACCACACACATACGCATAAACATAAAAGAATAACGCGGAGTGTCAGTGTTATTCAGCTTGGTCGCAGGAACGGAGGAACTTCACTATAGGGTCTTCAGTCTCTTTCCGGCTGAGGACTGTTAAAGCCGGCATTCCAAGGTCGTCTGATAAGAAAGCAGCCCGTCGTTGAGGCGTACCAGCGTTCATGTTAGAACCAGCGTTATCGCTAGCGACGGTCTCTGGGTGCTGTAGCGTAGTCAATTACAGAGAACATATTCGGTTATTTCTTCACTGCCACAGCCGTCAGAGGCAGCACTGTCAGTCATTCGGATGTGGCGTGGTAAACCATTTGTAAAAGATGCACTAAGCCACAGCTGGCGGAAAACAGTTGTCCCGGTTCTAGGTAGTCCAGTTGAGAATGCGGAGCCAGTTCGATGGGTCCAGACGTTGCACATGGCAATGCTGGAAACCTGGCGTGTTCCACATTGATTTTTTTACACTAAGATCGAGCATGCGAAGATTTGCTGTTGCATCCTTTCCTGACAATGGCGTGGGTTCCTTGGCGCCATCTTCGTGAGCACGTCTAGCAGCTTCATTGGCATGTTTGTTGCCTATAATGTCACAGCAGCGCAATATACTGAAAAGTGACGTAATTTCCTTTCTGTGCTATTTGATAATGTAGCTCTCTTATTCGCACCTCTAGCTGTTCGTGTAGTCCACGCCGTAGAGTTTATAGCAGGGCTGTCTGAACTATTGCCTAACCACAAAGTTCTGACCTTTGCGATGGACAAACATAAACAGTGCATAAGATTATGCGTTGCACTAGATGAAAATGCGAACAATTTCATGAATTGCTTTTAGTGTTATAACATTTAATCAACCGCTTCACGAAGACTTTACATAGATTCCAAAATAAGCGTTGATTCTGCCTAGTTAATATTTGTTAATTAAGAGGAAGCTTTAGCTCAGAAGCTCCTATCTAAATACATGTAAAAGAAGAATCCATTTTTCTCGACAACCACGGCACCAAATTTGACAACGTTTGTTGCATTTAAAAGAAAACTTAATATCTAGTGACGATTGGCTTTGAATTCTTCATTTAGGTCCTCAATTTTATACTAAACATTGGCGAAAATCGAAAAATTTCAGCAATCGAGACTATCAAGTTTACAGCTCTGTAACTCAGCAAGAAAAAATGATATCACAATTCTGTGAATTGCATCTGATGCTACATCTAAAGCGAACAAAATTGATGTGCTACAAATGAATCTAAAACAATTCAGTAATATGGAAATAGAGCTTTTGCGGAACCCTTGTACACAACGTAAGAAATTCACGCAAGATACAAATTCACATATCAAATTTCTCCACTGTGAAGGATCTAATGGATGCCGTTTACAGAACTGCGATATCTGTTCTTGATGCAGAGCTATTAATTTATAAACTTCGTGCGACAATTTCTTCCGAACTTGCGAATACCTTAAATTTTTTAAACAAAATTCAAACATTAAATCGAAATTTTGCTTTTAACAGTCACTATAATTTAACGACCTCTGTTAAGTGCAACAAATTCCATTAAAATCGGCCCAGGGATTGCCTCAAAAAAACTTTTTTAACTTTTACATGTATTTGAAAAGGCTGCATCGAAGTTGTGCCCGAGTCACTCCGTAACCTGAGCTAAAGCTTCCTCTTAAAGCTCACACCGGCAACAAATCGGGAGTTCTCAAAAGAAGTCCTTTATTTTTTTTTTAAGGTAGCTGTACTGTACATCGCGCAATAAGCGATGCTAATCTTTCTGCGAACTTCCTTCCGCCACAGAGGATGTGAGAATGGTGGGGAAGGAGGGAATTCTCCAATATGTGGAGTAATCTGTGCACAAAAGGGCGAGATTTCTGAAATAACAGTTCGCCAGTGGTTGTACTGTTGCGTACTCCAGGGTAGCGTATCGTACTGCTGCCGAGAAGTAGCGACGCCTTCCTATCGAAGCTCGGCCGACGTTACTTATTGGGTAGCGTGGCGTTGTCGGCGGGCTGCAGGCATCCGGTAGACCATGGCGACCAAGCAAGGGGGAGACGACTTCTAGTGCGAAACTTGCATGGTTTATTCAAAGGTAGATGAAAGAAAATGAGAAGAGCACGAAGTGATGAAAAGTACATTTGGGAGCCCCTTAAATAGGCTCTCTACAATCGTCGCCGGGATCTTGCTTCCGTTGACGTCACGTGACCGGCACAGAAAGAGGGCCCCGCCTCCTCTGGTTATACCGAGCTTGCTGCAGAGAGGAGGTCGTCATGCCTCCTGGAATTGTAGACGCCTGTCCGTCTCTTCTGCGCGTTGCGGGTTCGTGGAACTTGTCTTCAAAGTCCAATTCGAGGAAAGGGCCTCTCTAAACTCGCACACCCACACACACATACACACACAAAAGAGGCCTGTACGCTGCGGGGCTTCCGGCAGACAGGCAGACACTCGAAACGGTCATGGTGAATTAGGAAGTCACGCTTCATCTCGACGAGGCAGGATGAGCTGGTCGGTTGAAATTATTCTCTGCACGTGGTGCCAGACGCCAACCCTAACAGTACATAACTTACGAAGCTCTCCTTTCAAATGATAACGACAATATGTTACCGAAACAAAAATAAAAGCACCTTTAAAAGTAGCACTTTTCTACCTTTTCAAAACATTAAACGGAGGAATACTCATGATACGAGTGGGGGCTAGCAATAGGGTGACTCGTAACAAGATCCTCCTGCGGTTTCCCGGTGGCTAATTCAAGGTGTTCCAGGATTTGTGCGATTATTACAATTTTTGGCCAAGTGTCTCCTCGTTTGGCGGATTGTCCGCATGCACTAGCTCTGTTTGCGTCACCGCGGTGACTATATGTTTCGCAATTTTCGAGTACGCCGCACGTGGCTGTGAATGAGGTGAACAAAATCAGTTGCCAAAAAAGTTCGGCATTAAAATAAGGTCGTTTTTCGAACAAGCTCACCTTCGCTGGAAAATGGTTGAAGCTTTTTTAGACATCCGGTGTTTCCAGCGTCCGCAGCGATTTTAAGATGTCCGACGATGTGGTGACGTCTCAACAGACGCCTTGTCGCAAAGTTGTTATGACCGCTCGTGTTTCAAAAGGGAGCACTTCTTGATTTCGCGCCCATAGGTGTGTATCAGGCGCGTTTCGTATTGTAGCCTGAGAGGACAGATAGCGTTGATAACTGCGTGTGTACAGTCATGGCAAGTAGCCATATATACCATACATCGCGACGAGTGGAGGAGATTTAGTTTTGCTTCTTGCGTGTCCTATCGGTACGTTTACTATCTAGCTTACAAACAACCTTTGAGCAATGCTTCATCGTTCATAGCCCACTTTAAAACTTTTCCCTTAAACTTTACCACGCACATGTCTCCGGAATTCAGGTTCATGCCCCGTATCACGGCAAGGGGTGCTTTCATTTCACGTGTCTGCTTGCATGTGCTTTTCTTCTCGCATCTTCGTTTACTCCTTATTATATATTACATTTCAAGTGGCAAGCAAAGCTTTGCTAACCTCTTCATAAAGCCTTATTCTTCTCTCTCTCTCTATTTTTATTTCGCTTTCATCAATTCAATCTCATCTACCAGGGTCTCTACACCTAACCCGCCGTGGTTGCTTACTCGCTGTGGCGTTGCGCTAATAAGCACAAGGTCATGAAATCAGATGCCGGTCACAGCGGCTCCATTCCCATAGAGGCGAAATGCAAAAACGCCCGTGGGCATTGTGTGCACGTTAAGAAACTTCGGGTGGTCGCAATTAATCCGGAGTCACCCACTACAGCGTACCTCATGATCATATCGGGCTACTGGTATGTAAAACCCCACTATTTAATTTTTTATACGTAACAGTTAATGCTCACTTCTATAGGCTAATGCAGCTCGGAGTCTTCTGGCAGAAATGGTGCAAACTATTAAATTAAATTAGAAAATTCGGGCAAATGACGCAACCACAGAATAGTAATCAACTGAAATGTGATCAATTCGCAATAGGTAAACAAACCTTTCATGCTCTGAACCAACGAAGAATATTTAAGAGGATTTCCAGCTTCCTGTTTTCCACTGTACACGCATAATGAAAAGTGAATAATTATTCTTGCTACACACAAACGTGAAAGACAACGATGTCTTCCCCAATACCATGATTGGCTTCCGCGCTAAACTTTCTGTTCAATATATCATAATTCAGCTCAAAACGAAATTATCGAAAGCATTAAAAGCTCCAGGCTGGACATCACAGCCACTTTGGGGCTTGACCCAACCAAGGCCTTCGATAACGCCCCGCATGAGGCCATACTGACCCAACTGGCACAACTCCAGGTTGGACACCGAACATATAACTAGGTCAAGAATTTCGTTACAGGTCGCACGGCCACCATCACCATGGGAGAGTTGCAGTCGCCAATTATTCACTTCAGCAGCAAAGGCACGCCGCAAGGATCAGTTCTGTCCCCTTTTGTGTTTATATAACGTGGCCTTGCTCGGACTACCACCTTCATTAGCTAGCATTCCCAACCGCAAGCATAGCCTTTAAGCAGACGACATCACCCTGTGGGTCACCGCAGGCAGCGACGGGGTCATCCCAGACACGCTGCAGCAAGCCGTCAACGAGGTTGTGGCATATGTAAAACCACGCGGAGTGCTCCCCACAGAAATTGGAGATCGTTCTATACAAGTTTAATTGAGGAGGTTGACGTCCACACCCTCAGCCCCTCCCCCCCCCCTCCGAGATACAACTCAACGTGCATCAGCAACGCATAACTACTGTACCTAGCATCCGTATTTTTGGCTTCTGTATCCATCAAAACGGCATAAACACGGTGATACTCAAACATTTACATATTCATGTACGCCATCCACTCGCCTCATTGCACGCATCGCAAATTAACATCACCGCATGAAAGAAAACAACCTGATACGCTTGGTAACCGCCTACGCCCTGAGCAGGGCCACCTATGTCGCTTCGTACTTCAGCCTCAGACTCAAGCTCAGACTCAATACCATGATCAAGAGGGCCTGTAAACAAGCCCTACATCTTCCCATCTCTACCTCTAACGAGAAACTGGACGCCCTCGGCATTCACAACACCACAGACGAGCTTATTGAAGCACGGCGCATTAGCCAATACAAACGACTTGCCAATTCTACCACGGGCAGGCACAGTCTAGGTACCCTAGCCATAACCTACACCACCCGATTCAGACCAAAACTACCCGTCCCTCCGAACTTTCGCGCTCAGCTCGTTATCCCGCCCATACCTCGCAATATGCACCCTGAACACAATCAGGAGCGACGTGCAGACAGATTTAAACGACTACAAAAGCGCTACTACCAAGCCGCTGACGTAGCCTACGTGGACAAAGCGGAATACCCCACTAAAACGCCATCGCGGTCGTCGTCATCGCGGGGTCGCAGTACCGCCTCTCCGCGACCGCATCAATACTCACCCCTCAACCAGAAGGAGGAGAAGAAACGGTCATCGCTTTGGCCTACTCCTCTAGTAATGCACACTGCATCATCAGCAATTCTAAAACGCCCATTTGCAGCTATACAAGAGGACTGATAGCGCCCCAAGCGCAGAATATACTCTCCGGCACTCCTCCCTCAAGGCAACGCCGCGTCCAGATCATCTGGGCCACTGGTCACTCGGGTCTGGCTAGAAACGAAGCCGCCCACGATGCCGCCCGAGCTCTCGCACACCAGGCGCATCATCCTTCTCCTGCTTCTTCCGGTCCTGACCAGCCCTCTGTTCTGGTGATGTTCAGGTTATGGTTACGTTCAGATAAATCCTCCTTCTCTGTCGCAGAGAGTGGTTAGGCTACCCCCAGCACACAAAACACTAAATAAATATCAATCCACCATTTGGCGACAACTTCAGACGCGAATTTTCCCAAACCCCGTGATGCGTAATCCCCACTCTGCAAAGCGTGCGAAGCACGCGCTCACCTCGACCACACTATCTGGCAATGCCCCAAAGCCTCACCGACCAACACCCACCGCACTAACACTACACGCATCATTACTGCGGCCGAGCAGTGAGAGACTTTTCTGCCCAGCTTGGACCCAGAAGAGCAGCTCTGGGCCCTCCAGATGGGCGAAGACGTCGCCAGAAAGAAAGGAGTGACCGCCTTCTTAGGAAGGGGGGGGGGGGGGGGGACTGGGGGTTAGTCCTTCCACCCCTGGGACCCCATCAAGGACGCAGTAAAGTTTTATCTCTCTCTTGCTATAATACTCAGTTTGCCCATGCGCAGGTGCCAATGTGTGGCACTTTGGTGCCACAATAATTGTCTCTTTGAAGTGCTATAAAGATTATGCACTATACTTGACTTGAAGTCTGTGCTGTCTTTTAAAGAATGAAAACTGAGAAGCGGCGTTAATTTAACCCGACTGTTAAGAAGCAAATCCCAGACTTCCATTATACAAGTCAAACGCACCGATATCCAAACTTATCCTTTCGTATTAAAGCACCATGAATCAGTTTAATATGTGAAACATTTCGCTAATGAATCAATTTTTCTGTTCAACATGAATGTCACCACTGTTATCCTGACATAAGCACCCGAAAGTGAGCCAAGCCAAAACCAGAAGCGAAATAAAAGTAAAAGAAGACAAAAGAAAGTCAACAGAAAGGACCCATAAGCCGCGTGAAGGCACACACATAAGCTTACTCCCACGGCCGCACAGAAAACAAAGTTATCGTGGGCGGTCTATTATCATGAGGTGATGCACATACATGTGCATATTAACTATGGTGGAAGCTGACGAAGATCATCAAGAAAAAGCCATTTTAATGGGCTTTGCGTATCAAGGAAACTTAGAAGGGCGTGTTTCGAAGCAGCAATAGCAGCGTTTATATTTTTTCAATTTATCTCAATATTTATTTCATCTAAGTGCAGAGAATGCAAGCAAACAAGAATTAAAGAATAAAAACGAACTTTCGCGTTGTTTTCCCCACATACGTCACAGTATAACGCCATTTTCCTCGCTTTTCTTTTCTGGTTCACACACAGCGAACCCTGCAGAAGAAACGTAAAATCGCCCTCGTGCAAGCACGGCGCACCGCACGCACGTGCCCATCAAAATTCGCCAGCGCATTCCGTTTCCACTTGGTTCCCGCTTGCTAAAACCCTTACGCGGCGCTACGCTGCCGTAGGCACCCTCCTCACTAAACCATTTCACCATCACCATCCAGCAACTCACACTCTCGGGGCCCGCTGTCTCCTTTCTCCCGCCATGAAGGCGGGAGAAAGGACGCTTACGCCCGCAATAATGCTTTTTTTTTTCTTTTTTTCATACTATGTTTCTTTCCATCGTCATCAGCTTTATTTGGACGCCGAGATGGCTTAAGCACACACGAGACAGAAGGCAAATGCACAAAGCAAAGTTAAAGCGCAGTTCTCTCCCAAAATGTGTCGAGAAGTATCAATCCTCAAAGAACGCGCTCAAAGAACATTCATGCACAGCGTGGGGCACTGTGACAGAAAACAGTGCCTGCTCAACGCTCAACAGACGATAACACTTTGCTCCGAGAGCTATCTTTGATAAATGTCTAAGAATGGCGACCGAAACCAGGCTTCAGTAAAGTAGGATATGAGGGAGGGAAAGATAAACTTGATTTTTTATGAGGAGGACGAGAGTGACACATTAAAATGATAACTCTTGACATTTTTGTGAAAGTGAGTAAAGGGAAGGTATCTAACTGCGGCTCACTGTGAAGTCTCTGTGTTCTTCATTGAAGCTGTGCTCCGGCTGTGTTGCTGAAACGTAACATTGCACGAAATCGCATACAACGTTGGTGTAATGTCTTCTTTTCGTAAGCTGCCAAGATTAGTGTAATCGACTCTGATGATACCGCACGCGTATGCTAGAGTTTTACCGCCCACTTCGGGTGCGGGAGGTCGTGATTTCTGCACCCGCTTCCTAGGTTGAGCATAGCGCGACGTCACACCATATCGGCCACGGTGAGCTTTGGTTCCATTATACCACCATTCTTCCAAGTATCAGCGTCAACATGAGCCTGTCGTGGTCGTTCTAAATGTGTATAAACTTTGCCACGCGCAAAGGTATTTGTGCGAGCATTTTTTAGCGTTCAAAAGAAGAAATCGTGACTTATTCCGAAAATTCGGAACCCTGACAACTATATCTAGATGTAACAGCACACACAAGTATGACACGCAGATTTTCGTGCAAATTCATATGTAGTAAATAATGATAGCGCTGTACAATATGTTGTAGCGGCTAAAATCAGACATTACTATTATTATTTGTGAAAACATATATACATTTGACATGAAAGGGAAAGCAAAGAGCAGGCTGGCAACTGCCACCTCAAGGGGCCCAACACCTGCCTACTCTTCAGAAAGGAGGAGGTAGAAACATAGAAATCGAAGATGGGAAGAAGGGGCAGGGGAGGAAAGAGGAAAGAAATAGCAAGATGACAAATTTCGAAGAATAAAGTAGACTACACAGTGCAGATAACACACAGTAGGGCTGTTCCCTGCAAGTCACGTTGCTAATCAATGTTAAAAAGATGGAATATTCTTAGAGGTACAAATCAGAAGCAGAAGTGGCGATAAAGAACGTCTGTGTTTTCGGCTGTTCCACTTTTCTGTAGCTTTTTAATATTGTGTGTACACAGTGATCGCGTCATCCTTCGGGATGGCGGGCACACGTCCCGTGCAGCTTCCCATCGACGCAGCCAACCGAACTGCTGCTCCGCCGGTTGATGCCTTCTTTGCTGCGGCCGTCACCGACGTGGAGCTTCCAGATTCGGCAGATGACTCTGCGGTGACTGAAATGGATTCCGACAGTAGCAGCTTCACGCCTGTTTAATCGCGCCGCCCGAAAAGGAAGTTGTGCCTCCCGAAAAGGAAGTTGCGCCGGACATCAACAGCTGGTGAGTCGACTACAAAGACTGTTGACAAACCTAGCGCGTTGCGCCGGACATCAGTCGCGAGGGAATTGCCTACAGAGAATGTTGACGCACCTGACGGGTTCTCTGTGGCTTTTGTAGCCACATCGGAGACGGCTAACTTGAATACCATTAACAGACAGCGGCTGACCCAATTTTTCGACCAGGTGATTCCTGGACAAGTCCAAGAGGTCAGAATCAATGCATGGAAGAATGTCCTGACGATAGGTGTGAAATCTCGGGCGTCCGTGGACAAACTGAAAGAAATTAGAGTGTTAGGCGGTATGCCGGTCCGCCCCTATCTCTCGCATGGAAAACGGACTTCCGCTGGAGTTATTACAGATGTAGATCCTGAAATAACGGACAGCGACCTGCGGACACTCATCAATTCTATGGCTAGGATAGTCGACATTCGTCGTTTCGGTCGATCACGGTGTGTTAAAGTAGTTTTTGAAGCCGACTCGATCCCTTCCCACGTCAAGGTGGGCTATGTGCGGTATGCTGTCCGTCTGTATGTTCCCAAGCCTGTTCAATGCTACAAATGCAACAGGATTGGCCATGTCAGTGCTGTTTGCAGAAACGAAATATCCTGTCCTCGATGTGGCGGCTCACACCAGCATGATACTTGCAAGACGGCGACTGTCAAGTGTTCCAACTGCTTCGGCGCTCATGAAGCGACGGCTAAAGACTGTCCTAGGATGAAGAACGAAAGACTCGTCCCGAAGAAGGTGGTAAAAGACAACTCAAGTCACCAAGAAGCGGCCGCGCCTATTCGTCGCCGGAAACGGCATTCCCGACGCCAACGCCCGGAGTCACACGCCACTAGTCTGCCTCAGCCACCATTACAGCAACTCTCAGCTCCGTTGCCTCAACGTCTTGAGCCACAGAATGATAAAATGCCGCCTGCTACAGCGCCCCATGTTACCACGGTGGTTCAGAAAGACGCGGGTATATTATCCACCTCCTCTGATGTGGAATGGCCTGCTCTGTCATCCAAGGTCGTCGAACCAAAGCGTCCAACATTCTATGCCGTTCCAGTGGACAATATGGGCAAGCCGGAAGGCCAGCAGGTGAACGTTCTTCTAAAACAACCTGTACACTCCATGCGCACGCTGCTTTCAGGCGTCAACACGCCAACAGCAAGGGTTGTTGTTCAGTTTTTGGACGCAATTGAGCCGCTCTTGGCAGCACTGCAGTAATTCGTTATGGCGCTACCACACAGCCCCTCCTCTGTGTCGATGTACATACGTCGCAGTGTAGTGATGCAGTGGAACGCCCGAGGCCTGCGTGGTCGCCTAAGTGACTTCCGACAGCGCGTCCAGAAATACCGCTTCCGTGTGATTGTGATATGTGAGCCCAACATGCCTCCTGCTTTCCACCTTTCTGGATATGCATTGCTGTGGTCTCGAGAAGCTGATGAAACCAGCAAGGTGTTAGTGTGCATACGCCGAGATATTTCACACTACCGCCATGTCCTCCAGCCCCATAACACGAACCACTACATTTGCTTGACGTTAACGCTTAAAGGACGGGTCTCCTCGATACTCGGCGGCTACATTCCACCCAGAGATCACATTGATTTCTCGTACCTGCCCTCAGCAATCCAGAGTTGTACAGCTCCTCATCTTATTGTGGGCTACTTCAATGCTCTTGTCCCCCAATGGGGAAGTGCAGTAAAGAATAACCGAGGCAAAGCCCTGTCCGACTTTATGCCCTCGCAGGATTTCGTCAATATTAACGATGGCTCTCCTACGTTTCTGCGTGGCACGTCTTATAGTAGCTGCTTGGACCTGACGTTTGTTTCCTCACGACTACAGTCCTCTATTAGCTGGTTCAGTGATGTGGAAACACATGGCACTGATCACATACCAACGTATATCTGTGTGAAGTGGTTCGCACCTACCACTTCGTCTCATGTGCGGTGCACAGACTGGCCCACTTTTAAGACTTTCGTGGAGAATTCCTGCGCGGATCTAGAGTCACCAACCCAAATAGAAGACTTGATCACGTCTGCCCTCGCGGTGAGGCCACGCGGAACATATGTGCACCTACACCGGAGTCTCCTATCGACGTGGAATTCGAGAGGTTACGCGCAGTCCGATGGCACGCTGAAAGGAAATATAGAAGGACGAAATCCACGTACGATCTCGCCCTTTGTCGCCGAACTCAACAAATAAAGCGCCATGTCGAGAAATAAGGAAGGAAGCGCTGGAGAAATTTCTGCTCATCACTGGATCCTCGCAAGCCGCAGTCACGTATTTGGCATGTAGTCAGGAGCCTACGTTTTCCCCCACAAGAAAGGTACCCTTTCAGTGCTCTGGCCCTTTACCAACGCCGCAATGATGTAGAGGTAGCGGACGACTTCTTCAAGATGATTGTGGGCACAACTCAACCAGCCTCAATCCAATACGAAGTTTTTGCGCCACCTTCCCCAAGTGACCACTACGACTTGCTCTTTACGATGCGCGAATTAGAGGCTGCTCTTGCGTCGTGTCGGCATTCATCTGCCCCATGCCCTGACGGGATCTCGCACTCGTCTCTCTCTCATCTTGGCAGGGATGGTCGCACTGCGCTGCTCAATTATTACAACGACACATGGGTCTCCGGTATGTTCCGGAGCAGTGGAAGATCAGCCGCCTGGTTGCTCTCTTGAAGCCTGGAAAGACTTCTTATGAGCTTAACTCATACCGGCCAGTTGCATTAGCCAGCTGTGTTGGAAACGTTATGGAACGAATGGTCCTGGCGAGGCTCGAATGGTTTCTGGAGAGAAAGGATCTTTATCCGAACATGATGACCGGTTCTCGGCGGGGTCGTTCGTCGATTGACAGTGTCATCGACCTCGTTACGACAGTGGAACATGAAAAACGTCGACGCCGACTCGTCGCCGCTGTTTTCTTGGACATTAAAGGGGCCTACGACAACATCCTTCATGAAGCCGTTCACGATGCCCTAGATGACTTGGGCATTGGCGGCCGGCTCTACCTGTGGATTGTGAGCTGCCTCAGTGGCTGTTTCGTTTACATGTCCACGTCTGATGGAGAGAATAATTGTCATCAGGTATGCCGTGGAGTTCCTCAGGGAGGAGTTCTCAGCCCAACATTATTTAATGTGGCACTGATAGGCCTGGTAAGCGAACTTCCACCTCATATCCACATCAGTGCATATGCAGATGACATCTGCATCTGGGCTTCTGGTACAACACGCCCACAACTACGTGCGAAATTACAACGTGCTGTGTCATCTACTTTACGTTCCATACGGCGTCAGGGTTTGCTCTTAGCTGCTGAAAAATGTGCTGTGGTTGGATTCACGCGCAAATCCGTCTGCCGCTACCCGATCTCTATTAATGGTGTTATAATACCTTATGTCTCCCACCACAGATTCTTGGGCATTATAATTGACCGCGGTTTGTCATGGTCGAGGTATATTAATATGTTGAAGCAAAAACTTAATCTGTTTTGCCATGTTCTTCGCTTCGTAGCAGGCATGAAATGGGGCCCAACGGAAGGCTCATTACTACGACTTTATCAGTCTCTTTTCGTAGGCTACGTTCGATACAGCCTTCCGATACTCTCAAACTTGGGCATCTCCTGCTTAGGTACATTAGAAAGCGTTTAAGCACAGGCACTCAAAATATGCCTCGGCTTGCCACGGCTTGCCTCCAACAAAGGCACTATTGAAGAAGCCCGCGTATGCCCATTATCGATATACCTGTCCCAAGAACCACTTCGTGTGTATTTACGCTTACTGACACGACACCATTGCCATCCATTGATGTCGATTCTACATGAGCGGCCGGACAGCAGTTTCCCAAGTGCAGTCCGTTGCCATCTACCCCACATAGCATCAGGCCCTCCTATATCACCCCGTCAAACCACCGTGGGTGATGGTTCAACCTTCCCTATGCGTGCATGTCCCCGGCACACTAAAGAAATCATTGGTTCCCGTTAGCGGACTACAACTTGCTCTGGCATACATCTGGTCAGAATACCAGACATATGTTCATGTTTACAGAGACGGCTCCACGTCACAAAAGGCATCGACAGTAGCTGTGGTGATACCAGCCCAACAGATGACTCGAGGTTTCATACTAGATCATAATTCTACATCAACCACTGCAGAGCTTGTGGCTATTCGGGAAGCGATTCGCCACATCTGCGGGGAAAGACATCAAAAGTGGTGCATTTTCACGGACTCAAAACCCGCGCTGCAAATTTTGGGATGCTTCCTGCGCCACACCGCATATCAGGTTCTGACACTGCAGATCACCGAGCTACTTTCATGCGCTCAAGAAAAACACCACCGCATAGTGTTGTAATGGATCCCGGGGCACTGTGGGCTCAGTGGTAATGATATGGCCGATGCTGCAGCAAGGCGCGCCCTCAGCAATCGCCTGCGAAGTGTAGTGCCATTTTCCAGACCGGACATCACATGCCTCCTGTCGGAATTATTGCGTGCGACGAGAAGATACTGGGCCCAGCCAGACGCTCGTCACGTCCGTCTTAAAAGGCTCGATCCCGATATGCAATTTCCTGTTCTGCGTGGATTTCCACGCCCTCATACATGCCTGCTACATAGACTGCGATTAGGCGTCGCCTTCACGCGCAAATACTTGCACATCCTTGGACGGACAGACTCCCCGGACTGTTCAGTGTGTGGCACTGTAGAAACTATAGACCATATGCTCGTGGTGTGCCCTAAGTATGCGCGCGAAAGACTGACAATGGCAGATACCTTGAGACATCTACACAATAGACCACTGACGGAGGACCTCTTGCTAGGCGCATGGCCACAGAGTTGGCAGACGATGGATCAATGCGTGCTCTTTCACGTTTCTTAGGCGACACGGGCCTGGACTCACGCTTGTGACACCAGTTATGCAATGTGTCCTTCACCTCGTTCCTCCCATTATCATCCCCCATTGTGACCCTTTTTCTTCCCTTCTTCCCCTTCCTTTACGTGGAGTAGCAAGCCAGGTGCTCCATTTTCCGGCCGAGCTCTCTACAGTTTCCAGTCATTAAACTACTTCTTCTCTTGAACCTCAGTTAGTTAAGTTTAGAAAAGTAAGGAGAGCACAATGGGCGTGATCGCGTCTAGACGCACAACCCCTGAGGTACAAACATTCGCCGAGTATCGTGCACCGCAGCCCAAAAAGGTGATGGTCCCTCACTTAGCGATTTGCGCTGAGCGCACTGAAAGCTGGACACTGCACTATCAGATGTTGAAGTGTCTCGCAGCAACCGCAAGACGTACACGATGGTCTGGCCACACGTCCTTGTCTGTATAGACGTTCGCATACGTTCACACAGCCAAGCCTTAGCTTAAGTAGTGGCGCTCTAGCGTGACGAGGCAAGCCTCGACCGCGAACACGGGGTGAGAACGTTCCATTTGCGACGCGCTGGACAGGAAGGAATTTGTTTCCAACCCCGCCGTATGTGAAGACAAACGAGAATGACTTATCGCGAGAACGAACAGAGGCGCCCACTTATTCGAAATACGTGCTGATCGATAGCTATAAAGCTATCTTACAGGAGCCAAATTTTCCCGGTCTATTTTGAGCCAATCATTTACTCCTTTATTGATCCGAAAGCATCAAATGTCTGATTGAGGAAAAAGGTCGGCGTCTGCAGCAGAGAAACAGCACTTAAATTCCTATTGGGTGTGACACCACGTCACGTGCGTGCCTCGACGGAGCGCACGTGACGTGGTTCACGTGCGCGCCTTATCAGCGCGGCTTTTATGGGAGAGAGAGAGAATAAACATTTTATTGGGTGAATGCAGCTTTGGAGAGGCGTCCTCATTCCAGAATGCCTTGAGCTCTGGCCGCGTCCTGGGCCCTCGCAACCAGCCGTTGCAGATCCTCGAGATCGGAGCTGGCCAAGGCTCTCTCCCAAACCTCGTTAGTGGGGTAAGGGTTCGGAGGATTTAATGGTGCCGCTATGCAACCCCCTACTATGTGCCTGAGGCACCCGGGCTCTGCGCAGAAGCGGCATTGCGGAGAGAATTGTGTAGGGTCTATGAGGTGATTTCTGGTTGGGTGGGGGAATGTATTAACCTGTAGAGCTCGGAGGAATCACTCCTGCTCTCTAGGTAGTGACTTGTGTGGGGGTGCATATGTTCTGCGGGTTAGCTTGTAGTGTTGTGTGATGTCTTGGTACGAGACTAGAGGGTGCATGCGCTCAGGCTCAGATTCCTCGGCGTCGGCTCGGTGGGTCAGATCTCGAGCCACGTGGTTGGCGACCTCGTTGCCAGGAATGCCTTGATGAGCTGGCGCCCAGATGATCATGACTAATCTCGTTGGCGGCTTTCGATTGATGATCCGGAGCGTAGTGGTATGAATTCTGCCGCCAGCAAAGTTGCGGCACGCCTGTTGGGAGTCGGTCACTATGACTTCAACCTCTGTTTGGGAGAGCGCGAGGGCTATGGCCGCTTCCTCGGCTTGGAGGGGATTGTTTCGTGTGATCGAAATGCTGCTCCGATGTTCTTTGTTGACGACTACGGTGGCTGTTGTGGCTGCGCGTCTGGAGTAAGAAGCCGTGTCCGTGTAGGCTGTAGAGGAGGGTAAAGTCCCGTATCGCTTGTGTATCGCCAGGGCGCGGGCCTCCTTTCGCTCTGCGTGGTGCACTGGATGCATATTGCGAGGTAGAGGACGTACGGTGATGTTGCTCCGGATGGCATGGGGTAACCATAGTAAAATATTTTTGCGCGCACATTTGACAAGGACACAGTGAAGGGGGACACACGAGCGGAGGTCACACTTCACTGTGTCCTTGTCAGTTGTGCGCGCAAAAATATTTTATTATGAATACGTACCAACTCGCCCAACTATCAGTTCTGCGGCATGGGGTAAGCTTACAGTCTGAGGCGGCGGACGGCTCAAAGGGGCAGAGAGCCCCAGGCGTAAGAGAATAGACCTCCCTGCTTCCGTAACCGCCAGCCTTGTTCGCTTACTGGATAAATGTGCCTCGATCAGCTCCTCGGCCGTGTTGCGCACACCTAGTCGTAGTAGGCGTTCTGTGGACGTACTGATTGGCAGGCCCATCGCCTGCTTATATGCCTTTCTGATCATTGTGTTGATTTTCTTGAGTTCCGTCTCGTTGAGTAGTGCGTATGGAATAGCGTAAGTTATTCGAGACACGACGAAGGCTTGGACAAGCCGAAGCGTGTCCGCCTCCCCCATGCCTCTTGTCTCGGTTGTTATTCTCCGGATCATGTGCGTAACATGGGCTGTTGTATTCTTAAGCTTTTGAATTAATATTGTATTGGTGCGATCCGACTGGAAAACCATTCCCAATATCTTTACGCTCTGAGACGGAACGATGGTGTGTCCCTCCAGTTGTATGTTCATAGTGGACGAGTAGGATGTGTGCTTCTTTCGCGGTGAGAGCAGGAGTAGCTCCGACATTTGGGGGGCGCAGCTGAGCCCGCAAGACTTAGCATAATCGCTCACCACGTCTACAGCTTCCTGCAAGCGGTTCTCCATTTCCCCGATGGACCCTGTGGACGACCAGATGGTAATGTCGTCGGCATATAGGTCATGCCGGATCCCTGGTATGCTATCGAGGAGCGGCGGTAGGCCTACTAGGGTGATATTGAAAAGAAGAGGGGATAACACTGCGCCCTGTGGTGTGCCGCGCCCGCCCAGTAGGAAGGGGTTTGTGGCTTTGTCCCCGACCTTTAGGATGGCTTTTTTATCTGAGAGAAAATCTCTGATGTAGGAGTACGTCCTGGCCCCACGGCCCAGCGTGTTTAGCCTCTGTAAAATTGCTGTATGCTTGACGTTATCGAACACCCCTTTAAGATCTAAGGCGAGGATAGCCGTGGGGGAGTTGCGTGTCGCTGGTACAATCACCTCCTCTTTCAGCTGAAGTAGGATGTCTTGAGTTGAGAGGTGTGGACGGAATCCTATCATCGTTGTTGGAAGTTTCCCCGAGTCCTCCAGGAATGGTTGTAGCCGGTTGAGAACGATGTGCTCTAGGAGCTTTCCTACACACGAAGTGAGGGAGATCGGTCGTAGGTTCCCAATGGCTGGTGGCTTGCCTGGCTTCGGTATCAGACGAACCTCGGCTATTTTCCAGTCCTCGGGAAGGTTTCCTTTCCTCCATACTTCATTAAGATGATCGGTAAGCTCTAGTAGCGAGGGGCTGTCAAGATTTACAAGTGCCTTATTGGTGATTTGGCCCATTCCCGGGGCTGTGTGGCGTCTCAAGTCCATTATCGCCGCTGTTACATCATGTAGATGAATGTCCTCATCTAGGAGCTCGTTAGGGGTGCCGGTGTAGGGTGGCAGAGGCTCCGATGGCTGTGCGGGGAAGTACTGGGCTTTGAGAGTCAAAAGGAGGTCTGCCTCGTTTCCAGGAAATTGGTGAATTACTCGGGCCATATTGTGGCTGGATTCCGTTTTACTGCTGGCCGGCTTGATTAAATACCTCAATAACTTCCACGTCTTGGAAGTACTCAGTCTTCCTCTCAAGCTGTCGCAGAGGGATAGCCAATTCTCTCGGCATAGCGTGGTAGCGTATTCCGCAGCCTCTTGTGTGAGTAGTGCTATTCGTCTCTTGAGCTTGCGATTTAATCTTTGCCTTTTCCAACGCTTCAGCAGGCTACGCCGGGCTTCCCACATGTGGAGCAAGCGAGCGTCGATGCTCGGAGCGGTGGTGCATGTTTCAAGCATTTTGGTGTGCGCCTTCACATCCTGGTGAAGCTGCGTGATCCAGTCCTTAACTGACTGAAGCTGTTGGCTCTGTTCGTTCGCAGCTCTTTCTTCTCTTTTCTCCCGCAGCTTGGTCCAATCCGTGAGGCGAGCCGTGCCTATCCTGGCTTTGTATTCGAGCCCATGTAGAGTGGTGGCTAGCAGCGCGTGGTCGCTGCCTAGGTAGTCCTCCAGATTGGTCCAGCAAGCTTGGGGGATACTTCTGGTGATTGTTAAGTCGGGGTTCATGTCTCTTTGAACACTTGTGCCGAGCCTTGTGCTATTCCTTGTATCGTTGACGAGTGTGAGATCCATGTCTTCAATAACTTTGTGAAGCATGTTTCCCCTGGGGTTGGTGTACGTATAACCCCAGAGGGGGTGGGCTGCATTAAAGTCGCCCACAATTAGAAGCGGATGGTTTCCTGCTGTGTGCGTGGCTTGCTCCAAAACCAGTTTGAGGACCGATGGCGCGCTTTTGGGCCGACGGTAGACGTTTAGAACAAACATAGGACCCTTCTTCTTTGTTGCCTGTGGGATAATTTCGAGCAGAAGGGCAAGCGGTTCGGATTGCTGGAAATGGTGTTGAACGGCCACTAGCTTCTTACTGATCAGGGTGTGAAGGCTGTAGCCTGTATCGGTGCCATACGTGACGTATCCGGGTAGGCGGACGTGCGTGTTCGTTTCTTGCAGTGCGATGATTTCAGGTGGTCTTGTTGATGTAGCGATGTATTGTATCAGTGATCCATACTTGTTCTTGTAGCCCCGGCAATTTCACTGCCACACCGTGGTTTCGCCTGGGGAGCCCCCGCGCTTACTGCATATATGTTGAGGAGGAGCCATCTTGGCTATCAAGCGGTGGTGATTCGTGCACAAGATGGGGTTCTGGGGAGCCCAGAGAATCTGGCAATTCTGGTAGGGTCTGATGAGCTGTTTTCTTGGGGCGCCGGCTTTGACGAGCTTCCAGTGCTAGTATGCGTTCCTGTAGTCTCATGATGCGTTCCGCCAACTGAGTGCAAAAGTGTTGTTGTTGAGTTGCGAATTGTTGTTGTTGTGCCGCTGACTGTTGTATAGCTGTGAGGTGTTGCTGCATAGTAGCTTGTAGGGATGTCTGAAGGCTCTGAACTGCTTTTGCTACTACCTCTTCTACCTTCTGGAGAGTGGCATATTGGACGGGTATTACTCCCTGCGGTGCAGTGGGCTGCGCGGTTGCTCGTTGCGGTGTCGGACTTGAAGTGGCTGTGTGAGCTGGCTGCTCTTCCCGTTTCCGCTTCTCCGGCGGTGGGGTTGAAGTGTTTTGTGTAGGGGTAGTGCTATTTCTTCCAAGCAATTCATCTTTAAGTGATACGAATTCTGCGAGTACGCTAGTGATTTCTGCCTTGAGTGTTGCGTTTTCTTCAGTGAGACGCCTAATCTGGGCGTGTGCCTGTGCCAGCTCTGTGTCAACAGGCGGGGGGGGGGGGGGACGAGCTTTGGGAGAAACAACCTATGCCCAGCTCACCTGCTGCGTGACCTGCGCTGCTCCCTTGCCTCCCCTCCTGCCGCTTGCGGAACGACCACGGCTCGAGGTCTTGTCATGGTATGGCGTCCGTCGTCGAGATGAGGTCCTACGCCTGGAACCGGAACCGGAACGCGGCCTGGAACTGCTCCTCCCCTGGACAGCTCCGCGTCATTTCGGGGACCGCGACATGCGGGATGCTGAGTGCTCGCCACGTGGCCTCGGAGACGAGGAGCCTGCTCTCAGGGTCTGCTGCGGTTTCCGGTGGTTGACGGGTGGCAGGAACCTGTTGGGGCAGGTTTTCGCTGCCGTCGGGTGATTCCCGCCGCACAGAGAGCACCGAGGGTGGCATTTGTGCTGCTCCGTTGCTAGCGAAGTGCCGCACTCTCTGCACTTGGGTGTGGCGGGGGGCCGCGGGCAGACGTCCTCTCTGTGGCCTGTCTCGGTGCAGGTTCGGCAATGTGGCACGGTTCTCTTGTAGAGGTAGCACCGCAGCAGAAGGCCGGAAAATTCGATGTAATGTGGTAGTGTTTTGCCCAGGAATGTGATCACCATGGTGGTTGTGTTTCCCAGTCTTCTACATGTTAGCGCCTCGTATCCGGGAGATTCAATGCGTTTAAGCAACATTTCGGGCGTGGTGTCGTGATCGATGTTGTATATTACCCCTTTGCAAGAGTTATCGGGGGAAATTCCGTATGATGCAATATCATATGTTGTTGCATCAACTGTAATTTTTTGCATCTTGCTTAGTGCTGAGGCCGTAGCTTCTGAGGCAGTGCTCAGAACAAGGATGTTTTGGTCTTTGTCGATGCGTAGTTTGAATCCGGTGGAGGCAATTTGTAGCTTTGCCTCATTTGTGATGGCGTCTATTAACTTCCCTGGGCTCACCTTGTTGAGCTGCAGGCCGTTCCGTGGACGAACCACCAACTTGTAATCATCGGCAGGAAGGGAGTGTTGTCGGGGCTTGCGCATCGCCGGTCGGCTGTGGCGGAGAACGAGCTTCGGTGGCGTTCGGGAAAGTTGTGGCGTTGTCGAGCGTGTCTGCAGCCGACGGCGACGGGCACGACTGGTAACATTGATCCAAGGCTCATTGTCTTCTTCGTTTTCCTCAGCGGCCGGCAGAAGTCCTTGGGATTCGCGAATTTCCATGTCCTCGTCCTCCGGGGTCCCGGTGGACGATTGGTGGGCTTTGTCGGCGTCGGCATTGAGCAGTGCGTTCGCCATCTGCAGCGGTGCGGCGGCCGAAGCCTTTGCTAGGCCTCGCCACTAGCGAAGTGGGTTTAGCGGGGCGGCCCCGCTTCGAAACTTGATGTGGCCGTAAAATGCAAAATATAGCACTTACGCCCTCAAGTTTGGTTTTGACGTGCTCTGGCTGACTTCAGGCACACGATGATTACGTAGAATCTGGATGCGGGGGTGATTTCGCCGAAAATGTAGCTTCTGTGCGGAGCAGATCGCTTTTATGGAAACCGCGAATGAGTCCGTATGAGGATAGGAGCGCTGTAGTTGACAGATTGGAGGGTATGGAAGAGCTCCAGGTACTTAATATATATGAGCGCCTCCACTGCTCTAGGCCTCGTAATACACCTGTTGCCCTTTACCGCAGGGAACGACGTAAGCTGTGCAACAGCGCTGCAGTATTATGGAAGTAAGGGACATAAAGACAGCATCGTAATGCTGAAGAGTACCTGCTGCAACATTATGCACTGATAACACAGTGCAGGATAGCATTGCATTCAATGCTCTTTTGATTAACGAAGAATGTCGTGACCAGTGCCTGCTCGCACAAAGGACGTATTAAACTAAACAGATATATTGGTTTCCTTTCTGCCTGCGGAATGCGATTCAACTCACAGCTTTATATGAGAACGCGAAAGGTATAGTCCTGCCCGCAAACCTCGTCACGGGCATATCTGGTAAAACGTGCATATTCCCAGCTTGCTATAAACTCACCCCCCTACCCTTAAAGAAAGAGTAGATTTGTGGGGGCTTGGAGAATTACAGGCCAATTCCCAATGAATCTGCTTCTTTCGAGCAGTCACGTTGAGACCAGCATTTGTCAATCATTAAACTACCCTGACGCAGTCGAGTTTTTCGTTAATTATTTTTTTCGAAAGACCAAGGTAATCATACATAGTGTCACTTTCATTTTCACCCCATTTGGTCCTGACGTTGATTACAGTTCTCTCAGGACAGGGACCAAAATACTGCGCCCTAATTCAGCCACGCACTTTGAAGTTGGCCTGAACAGCACCTCTAACCTGCCCCCAATTTAAATGAAATATAAACAAGGTGACTAGTTTAGTTTACTAAGGACGCGCTTGGCGCCTCATATAACCCATGTATATATGGAAAATAGAGGGTTCAGTAATAATCTGCAACGATCGTAATTAAGCCAGAAGCGTTGACCATTCCTCATAAATCGCCCTTAGTATTGCTTGCTTATACAACGAATGTGAATTTGGTGTATAAGAGGCAGTTCTCATAGGACAGTGGGGCACATTGAGGATAACAGCAATATAACGCTTTCGACAATTTGCTAAATAGATAGAATAAACTTTATTGTCCAACGGATAAGGTGATCTACCCATCCCCCGACACGCAGGTCAGGGGGCGAGTGCCGCCGCCTCAGATGCAGGCTGGGAGGTCTTGGGTCCCAGCAGCCTCTTCAGCCAGTTGTACGAGCCGGAGCTGGAGTTCAGAGTCCGAGCTGCGCAGCAGTGTCTCCCAGGTGTCTAAAGGAATATTTTGCGAAGACTGTAACTTAGCCGCACATATCAAGTTTGACGTCCGCATTCGTGATAAGGTTTCCTTCTTTTTCGCTAAGTTTAATATCGGCGAGAATTGATTCTTCTACGGAAGTGGGCTAAATTTCTTGCCGTTTTTAAAACCCACATATAAGGCTCCGGAGCACTTGCATACGTAGTTTACTAAAACTCTCTAATTAGGCCACACACGTTGAACTTTATCTACAGATCACCTGTAATGTGTCCCTTATTTCCATGAGCTATGAACAATATGACTAGCTTATTTCACTGGGGACACCGTAGGAACGTGATATTAGGCATGAAAATACGGAAGAAACTGTAAGTAACTATTTGCAAAGTACAAGAACGTTGAATTTTTGCCACACATTACTCTTAACTGGCCGCCTCCTTTCACCAAATGAGAGCTAGGTGAGGGGAACATGAAATTTGTACACTGCAAAACATAAGGAAAACGTTACGGAGCATACTGAAAGGACGTTTTACAAAAGGTGCAGATTATCCACACACTTTTAACTTCGCTTGAGCATTGCCCGTTATGTTACCTATATTTTAAATAAATATAGGCTCGGTGATCCGAGCCTATACTTGACCCAGGAAAACGGGTCAAATTTGGCGCAGTTCATGTAACATGTTTATAACGCAGCCAAGGACACAAATACGTAATTTACTGCAAAAGCCGCAATTGTCCCACACGCTTTGAAGCCTTCCTACACGCGACGCATAAGCCGCTCATGTACCTGGTTCACCAATTATAAACCAGGTACCTCGTTTAATTCTCTTATGACCTACGTACCTCGTGGAACGCCTGAATATAACCTAAACACAAGCGATCAGTAACTTATCGGAAAAGTCATAATGAAGACAGAAGACAGAGATTCATAAAACGCTTGCGTTCAACTTGGTTCTCTCGTGACACTGGGAAGAACGGCGGATAACGAGTGGGTAACGAGTCCTTGTTTAAGCATTTTTTTATACAGAACCCATATTTACCTTCATAACGTGCTGCCGCTGTTCTGAAGGAGCTTGAGCTCCAAAGACAAAATGTTGGCTGACGTGAAGTTGCTGGTGACGCTCATCCAAACCAAAATAAACTCTTTAAAGCAGCGAAACGCAACACTGAAGCGTTATACTCGGGCTGAGAGAATGTGAGGACAGTCGAGGTTGACTTGCCAGCTGTTGCGAGAGAATCTCACTTGTGACAAAGTTCGGGCCTCATACCAATGAACTTGTTATCAGTTCGTAGAAATAGCTCATATTCGAAAATATTTGCTTCTGTATGCATCTCTTTTTTATTCGTATTTGAGAATGTTCGACTCTATTTGCAATGAGTTTTACAATTTATTTTGAAGATGTTTCATTCGCTGTGCATTTTACTAACCACTTCCTTCTGTTTTCTTTTGGAATCAAATAAACGCTACCCCTTACTGCTCAATCTGGATAATTAAGCTTTTTTTTATTTTTTAACATGCTTGCTAGAGAATGACAGCATCGGGCGACGTGGTGTCAGCCCGTCTTGACATAAGACAAAGTTCTGGGTCAATCAAGAATGTTTTCAAAGGCACTCAGGGAAAACGAGAAAAACTCAGGGAATTTGAAAACCTCAACTTGGTAGACACCCTGATCATTATCCAGTACACCAGTCAGTAATGCTGCCATTGCTGCTTTTTCCAGGTGAGCGTGAATAACTTGTAAGCATTTCACATAACACCTCTAAATAGGCAGAACACGGGAGTTTCGCTCTTTTGTTATTGCCTCTAATTAATCCAGAGACTTCAAAATTTGCCTGAAATATATTGCAAACATGTCCCATAAATATTTTAAATAGAAACTTGGTGAATGACTTAGTTTTCTCAGGACACCAAGAAAACATGCACATAACATTTTCGAACGCTTCAAGTTGCTCTAACAATTTCCCTGTAAAAGTAATCCTCCTAAATCCCACTTACTTGTAATTGTATACGCTCGACTTAAGCGACAACAAATCAAAATAACTTCCGTTGAAGGCGGGGACCATCCCGAATCACGGCTGAAGCATTGTTAATGGCAATATCAAAAATATTGTCGTAAATATCCTGTGCTGTATACTTGCTGTTAATTTGTAAAATAGTTTTGTCCACAAGTTGAGCTTAGTGCACAGTACAGATCGCCCACCCCCCTACCTCCTTACTCTGGTTATCTACAATTATTCTTCTTCCCTTCTTCAGGGCGAATTTAAGTATGCCGTTGTTTTATATGACACAAGAATACTGTACCAAAAGCTTTCCGAAGGTTTCAGTCTATGTGACATCTGCAATCGCGTGAACTCTTGTCCCGTCGGACCCTTATCTTCACACGTATTTCCCACAAAATACGGGGCAAACACCTGCAATCAGCAAGCGATAGCGCTTGGGCTTTTGCTCGGCGGCCTGACACGCGCCACCATAAAACTGCGCGTCTTTGCATCCGTAGGACGCCGCCTGTCTACCACGAGTGAGCAAGGTGCACCAACAGGGTTAGTGAATCTATGCTTTGGGCTCATATTTAACTGTTTGTGACGAACTTCGCCTGGTTTGCGCATTGCAATTTTGCCATATTAACCACTTTTATTGGTTGCGCTTCGTACCATGGTTAGCGTTGCTTTGTTTGAGCTAGGTGGAATTGACATACGCGCAAGATGTTTTTAGAAGCCCTAGCGCTGCACAATTTCATTCAATACGTATCTAAATATTGGCGTCTATAGTTGTTGCTGCACTGAAAGAACCTCGTTCATGTTGAGCTACATTGGTTTCTTACCGCGTCACTTGCTCATCTTCGGTTGTATAGATTCATGGTATATTACGTTTGTTTATTAATATAAACGGAACGGAGATGCTATAGCACCGTTATTGGCGCCGGTTACCTGTCTTCTCAGGACTTCATGGCAATCCTCATGGTAATCTCCACGGTTGAATTGAATTGAATTCTGTGCTTTTACGTGCCAACGCCAAGATACGATAATCTTCAGGGTTATCTTAATGAATACTGAGAAATATAACTTTTTACGAGTCAGACTCGCAATACGCAATGCTTTGGCAGTAATTATTTTGTTGCAAAACCGAAACCCCTATTCAGTCAATGCTTCATGTATGAAAATACATAACTTACTGAAATTTTCATTTGTATAGAGCTTTCCGCGCCGTCTCATTGTCGCGGCACATACGCTAGAAGAAGCGTTGGGCACATAACTGCAGGCAGAAACATTCCGCTTTATCTTCCGGTTACGAATGGGCGGTGTGCTCGTATGATATGTCAACAATGTGTTATGCGCTACTTCCCTCAAGAATGCGCTCGCAGAGGTATTCTGTTCTGTAGATAAAAGAAGAAATAATAAAACAAAACATTCGACAATCCAATGAAGCCAATTTAATGAAGTCATGCACCCAGTGGCTTCGTTTCAGCGAAACCGAGGTGCTAGATGAGCGTACTGCCCAAGCTGGACTAGTTTCATGTAACTGTTTACTTTCTTGAGGCATACAATCTACCACTAAACCTGCAACTCTCTCGTTCAAAGTATTCCGCGGCATAACCGAAGCCGTTTATACTGGGCGCCCTCAGATGTGCTCGTCTCACTTACCGGCAAAGCACACTGATCCTTAGCTTTAAAGAAATTAAATTATGGGGTTTTACGTGCCATAACCACGACCTTATTATGAGGCACACCGTAGTGGGGGACTCAGGAAATTTGGACCACCTGGGATTCTTTACCATGCACCTAAATGTAAGCACACGGTTGTTTTCGCATTTCGCCCCATCGAAATGCGGCCGCCGTGGCCGGAACTCCATCCTGCGAAGTCCTTAGCTTTGACGATCTTATAAGCACGGGCATATTCAGCGGAGAGATGGTGCACACTAGGCAAGATTGCACCCTTAAGAGGAAGCTTTAGTTCGGCCCCACCTCCGACGCGGCCCACTCAGATACATGTAAAACGCAGAAACGCTTTTCTGAGATAAGCCCTATACCAATTTGAATGAGTTTTGTGTCATTTGAGAGAGAAAGGTAAGTTCTAGTGATTGTAGGAAGCGTAATTTCTATTTAGGACCTGAATTTTGTTAAAACAATTTTCATACTTTTGAAAGTTCGAAAAAAATAGAAGCACGAAGTTTACAAATTAATAGCTCTGCATCCAGAACAGATATCGCGTTTCTTTAAATGGCGTCTATTAGATCATTCAAAGCGGATAAATTCAATATATCATTTTATACCTACCGTAAATTCGGTACATTGTGTACAAGGGCTCTGCAAAAGCTATGTTTCTAATATTTCTATGGTATTATATATTTTGTCCACTTGGATGTACTAGTAGACGCAATTCACATAATTACTATAACATTTTTCATTGCTGAGTTACAGAGCTGTAAACTTGATAGTTTCGTTTTATGAAATTTGCGATTTTTGCCAATTTTTACTAAAGAAACAATGTCCGCAATCAAGAATTCGAAACAAACACCCACGAGATTTCAAGTTTTTTCTTTTGAATGCAACAAACCTCGTCAAATTTGGTGCAGTGGCTGCCGAGAAAAGCGAATTCTCCTTTTATATGTATTTAGATACGAGCACTTGAGCTAAAGCTTCCTCTCAAGGGTGTTTTCTCGTGTCTATACTCATGCCCTTATACCCATAGAAAATGGTGTTAGGCGAACTAGTACATCCAGTTGAAAGAGTGGTTTTTGAAATTAAATATTTTTCCCCAATGTTCGTTCTGCCAAAATGCACACCATGTTTTATATTTCATTCTATCAGTACCAAAAACTTTTGGACGTCCGCTGAAGTAATACCGAACTGTTTTCTGAGATGTTTATAAAAAAATAAGAGCGATAAAAGAAAACCCACGCTGCCTGGTTTCCAACTGTTGACCTATAGATTTCCCGTCGGAAGCTTTTACTCTCAACTACTCCGGCGACACGAAGAAGGGAATAACAGAGGGCCTTAAGAGCGCACTAGAGCTTCTAGCTGCTCTGATAGGCTGACGCTATGCTCTTCTGCGCTTCAGTTTATCTATAAATAAGGGCCAAGGTGAAACAATATAAGCACAGCTAGCAGTAAGATGTGAAAAACAAAAAGGAAATAAGAGGACAAAGTAGTTGCGCCTTTCCACTCTACAACGGGACGCACCACCTCCATAATAAGTGATTTGTTCTTATGGGTATAAGATGCACCTGCGATCGAATGCTTATTTCAACTTACACTGCCTAAAACAGCGCAAGCCTTACTGTGCATATTACTGAGCTGGCTCCAAACAAGCGAACAAAAAAAAGTTATGTTTTCGCACTCCACCACCGGGGACGCTGTATACATGAAGCAGCAGGTGGACATCCATAGCCTACTGTGAACATATATGAAGTGAATAATGACTTGGTGCACACTGCTGGGAAATAAACGCTTATTGGCTTTGTACTTGCTTGAAGTGTTAAATTTTGAAAGCTCGAGAGCAAGTTAAGGACCGCGCAAAGAGCGATGGAAGAAAAAAATTTTAGGCGTAACATTAAGAGACGGTAACAGAATGGTGTGTATCAGAGAGCAAACAGAGATATGTGATATTCTAGTGTACATAAAGGCAAAAATGGAGATGGGCAGACCATGTAATGCGTAGGGAAGAGAACCGGTAGACCATTAGACTTGCACAATGGGTGCCAAGGGAAGGAAAGCGCAGTCGAGGTCAGCTGAAATCACCCCCCCCCCTATAGGTGGGGGGATGAAAGTATAAAAATTTGCAGGCGCAAGTTGTAATCAGCTAGCGCAGTACAGGGATAGTTCGAGATCGCATAGAGAGGCTTTTGTTCTGCAGCGGACATAAAAATACTCTCATGATGATGATGTCTAGCACAAAACTCCTTTTTAGCACCCTGAAATTAATGGAAGAGTGCACTAAGTGTGCTCTGCTAACGAATGCACCCAATTAGAAAACACTGTTAAATAGTTTGCACCCTATAGGGTTTATCTGGTCCCACACCAATAATCGTCATTTGCCTTGCTTGCGTTTCCTTTCTTTAACGCTGCGGGCCCGGTATATTCCAGGTTGCGAACGGAATGCGCGTTATCATCGTAACATAGCATTCTCGAGAGGAAACTAGCGGGCGCTTATTTTCGAAGAAAGGAAACGCAAGCAAGACAGTTGACGATTATCATTGTCGAACAAGATGAGCCCCAAAGGGGGGCAGCTTTCTTTAAAGAGTGAATGTTCGCTGAAAGTAAGGGTGTAAAAAGATATTTCGACATCTAATCCACCTTTGAGAGTGTTATTTACTTGAGTGTGTGCACTCTTAAAAAAGTTTACACCCTTTGGGGCTTATCTTGTCCCACAGTAATAATCGTCATCTGCCTTGCTTTAGTTTCCGTTCTTGAAAACTCAGCGCTCGCTACTTTTCTGTAGAGAATGCTACGTCACGCTCATAATGCGCAAGCCGTTCGTGACTTGGAAATACCAGACTCGCAGCGTTAAAGAAATCAAATGCGGGCAAGTCAGATAACGATTATTGTTGCGGGACAAGATACGACCCAAAGGATGTAAGCTTTTTCAATAATGTATCCCTGCCAGTTATTTCAGCTTTTACTAATACTATTCGCCAAACACAGACATCTGATTATCTTATTCTATTCGGATAACATCCGTGACTTCAACAAAACTGTAAAAATTGCTTGAAACAAGAACATCACCTATTTGGAAAGTCAACGTTACATCCCAAAACATATTCACGTATTGTCGGAAAGCGCTTCTTGAGAACCTAAACCAGCTTTTCTTTTTTTTCAGTCCCAGATTATCTGCAAAAGATTTTCCTGTTGCAGGCACTATGACTCCACTTCGTCAGATCTTTATCTTTGCTGTACTGGTGGTGTGTCTGCTGGCCCTGATCATGGCAGCGCCAGCCAAGAAATGCCCCAGCTTCTGCAAGAAAGAATGCCTGAACCCAGTTCTTTGCCCACCACAGTGTCAGCACTGCATGATAAATCTGTTGATCTGAAGGTGAGCTCGTGTGCCGCTGCATGCGTTAATGTATGTCCCTGACACACGTAAGAACCCGTCATGCTTCACGCGAAGATCGCGACGCGCCAGAGCCAAAACGGGAATGCCTATTTGCGTAAACTGCCAGGCAACATGTATATTCATGTAGAGAGCATGTCAAGTCGCTGCCGCGGGAAGCGCACGCAGCTCACGCACGCATGCGTGCACGGGATTACTGTCGCGACAGAAAGTGGAGTACATCAAAGACAAAGCGTGCGCCCAGCACAAAGTATACTGCAGAGACACGCGCCCGCATGCTTTGGTCGGCTTCTGTGTCTTGATTTCATTCTCTTGTTTTAGTTGTTTTGCTGTGTGGGCTGCGCAAAGTGACGACATGCGGCTGTGAGCGCTTAGTAAGAAAAACCACCAAGTGTTTCAACCCGATAGCACGCTTCACAAGCGCGCACGCTCAGACAGTAATGTATTAGAGCTTGATGGTGAGGCGAGTGCATAAAAGAGCGCCCTCGCATGCAAGAAAAGAGCAAACAGTCGGCTGGAATTGGCAGTAATTCTGTCGAGAACCGCTTCTTTCCCCATTCCTGTGATCTAACCTAGTTCTGAGTTCTAAAAAGTGAGGGCAGTTAATGATGGCACCACACATGCGGGAACAGTGTCAAAAGTACTGTTAAGTACGCCACAGCTGGTTTCGTAAAGTCGTCAGAACTCAACAACTCCGCCGTTAGCCACACGTAATCGTGTTAATCCCCACATTCCTAGATTACCAAGAACTTTGCTCCCATGTGCCCTCCGCAACTTCGTAGAATACTCCATAAACAGAAACAAACACGTAGTTGGTCACGAAAGTGATGACAACGGCATGGGCAGTGAATCGAGACAAAAGGGGACAAAATTCTTTAACTGGCTGCCTGCGGATAAACTGTGTGCGATTTGCGCGAAGCTCGTATGTGTTCTTTTTTTTTTGGTAAATCGAGTAAGATTTGAGAGCGAGGAAACGGCAGGGAGCTTACCCATTGTAATCACATGCTGGCTACCCTGTGATGGGGTAATGCGTTAATAAAAGGTGACAGGAAAAGAGAGCGAGGACACCGCAATGTAGGTGCATGGTTGACCCGTCAGTTGTAATAACCACCGGGCTTACCTGACATCTATTTACCAGTGCGGGTGTTGCTCCGGGACTGTTCGTCTGTAATGATAACTCCAAAGTCAATGTGTGCTCTGGTTTGCTAAAGCATAGCAAGCACGTGTTAAAGAAATAGCAAAAACAAAAAAGAGCGTTTGTTTCCACGCCCCTGTTACAGGGAAGTTTAAAATGAGCAGATGTTAGATGTTTTGTCTTAGAGAAAACGGCTGTGTCGTTTCAGTTATATCTGTGGAGGAAAAGAGATGTGTAACAGAACTGGCGTATAGACAGTGTTTGCCCAGTAGTATCAAACTAAATTGGAACCAAGACTGTGTGATCGCGGGGCAAGCTTAACTGGATACAGTTAAGCTTGCCCTGATAATTACACTAAGTTCCTCACAGCCATCATCTTAGTTTTATTATTTTGGCCATATTACGCATTCAGCAATTTTAAGTTACTTCCGTTCATGTTTAAAGAGTGTACTCGTATAGCATGGTTTTCATTCGCCGTGAGGATACAATAAAAAAAAATTAATTACGGCGTATTACGTGCCACAACCACAATCTGATTATGAGGCACGCATAGTGGGGAACTCCGGAAATTTGAACCGCCTGGGGTGAGGATACAATGAAGCGAAACGGATAATTTATTGCATCATTTTTCAGCATTTCTTAATTCGCCACATGTGCCTTCTTTTTCAGAGGCGATGAGCTGCTTTAGGCGCTGATGGAAGCCAAGTAATATAGGCACCCTGCATCGGCCAAATGGCGCTGCCACTCTTTTAGTTATCACACCAGTGTCACCAACACCAGCCGCTATTGCCGCTATGAAAATGAAATATTTGAAAAGCAAGGACACAAGCTGACGCTTCATCACTCGCCTGAGTGCTACACGCCGAGCTTTGCCGATCTTGATGGTCAGGTTTGGGGTCGTTCGTTCTGTCGTGTTCAAGCGCGATCATGCCTTATCATCGCAGCACGGACGGCGTAGCTTAACAGTGGCCGATCCCGGGTTGCGGCGCTGCTGTCAACTGGAAAGTTTCAGCGCAGGGTGCCTATATAGGCTATTGCATCGCGAAGGAACACTCAACTCAGGGAACAATCAACTCGAAACAAATATGAACTTTGATACCAGTCTAGATATTCTTAAAAAGCAACTAACAAACGAGTCATTAGACGACACAAACAAAGTTAAGCATATTTTGGTGAATTGTAATGCATATGAGAATACATTGTTTTATATGAATAGAAAGTAGTTGTTATACATTTCCTTGTATTTCATGTTTCACATATTAGACATTTGCACTGCACATAAGTAAGGTCTCATTGGATGGATGTTTTTGTTAGTGTTTATTTTCCTTTCATTAATATAAATTATAAATGTACAACGTTTTTATTTTTCTTCATTTGTTTACGACACGCTGATTTAATGAGCGCATGCTGCGAGATGGTGTTACAAAAATTCTATATTCTTTTTTACACTAAGTACAGAAATCTCAGTCATTGCTGTACCTTTAGCTTCTGCGCCTTTCTTCATGTGATTCAAAAACCCAAAAAAGCATTTAGTCTTTTGCATCTCTTCGTCTATAGCTACTAGCGCTGTGCACAATTTGCACATTTTTCAGCACATCACAGCTATAATTAAATATTTTATATGTGTGGACTGCAAGTAATAAAGAATTGACATGCCGTGTCCTCTTTCTTGTATACAAACCAATTTCTCAAGATTAGAAGTGGGAATGAGAACCGTACTTGGCGACATTACATTAGGAAATCGCCCACGACTCACAGTCTCATGTACTTAAGGGTTTTTGCCTCAAGCTGGTTATTGCTTGAAGCTAGTCACGCATGAATTGTTTTGGCAAAGAAAAATAATCCTGAAGTGCGTGGGTGGCCTATAATACACTTGGCTGAGAATAGAGGCCATAGGATGGTTCACCTGGTGATTCTTGGTGTAGGTTAACGGCGCGTTCTATTGAGGCGCGGCCACACGACACATCGTTCGTAGCCTTCAGCTGCTTGTGATGATTCCTATCGCTCTACTTCATCGGCTGAGTAAGGTGATGTGTGAAAACCTATTATATCACAGCAGGGATGTTACGACTAATTGCCGTATGTGCGTATATCATTAGAAGGGAGTACCGTCTCGACGTTGCTAACGGAAAGTTGTTAAATATCAGCCGGTCTCTCAAAATATCAGTTTTTATTACTGCCCATTGAGTTGCGCTGGCGCATTAGTGTGAATTTTGACAAATGGCCGAAGGGACAATGTGTAAAATTCCTGAGCATTTTCGCGATCGTCATCCTGTTGCCAGGTGCAGCATGTCTTTCTAATTAGCATTACCAAAGTAGCCTATTCATTGACTTAGACTTGAACGCATGAACCGAGATATCACAGCTATCGTCTGTATTTGGATACACTAGAGTGGCGCATTTACAGAACATGTGTCTCCGTAGCTACAGTCAATGAGGAGCCAAAGGCTCGGCGATGTTACATACTTGCCATTTCATTGATCTCTTAAGATGAACTTGGCAACGAAGCCACAGAGAGAAAAGCTACAGTTTGGCTATGAAGTACTCTGTCGTATAGAGCTTGGGATTAACTTTAACAGTCAGTGGTTCTTTGTGATACATTCAAATCTCGGCACGCATTTGTTTTAACATCACGTCTCCATTGGCCTCTACACTTGAATATCTACCACGCCATATACCCTGTGCTGTATCCCTATAAATGTCCACACTGCGATCAAAGCGCAACGCTGTACTACGTGGTATAGGCTTGCGCAAGCACACCACTGCACGCACCCATAGCACACCCAACCACACGGCAATGGGAGGCAGCGAGTTCTGTCCAGCCCCAACTCGACGGACCAGATCAACCTGGTCAACTGAGGGATAAGGGCAGCTAAGGCAGCTGGACTCCTGTACTGAGGGGACCACCCGCTGCAGAGTGGAGAAGCTACCTACGCTAGAGTGCTCTTTTGTATAAAGTTTGTTCTCTCCCTCTTTTTCTGCGTTGGTGTGCAGCCGCCGCGGCCGGAGATCGCACCCGCGACCTTGAGGTCAGCATCATAACGTAATTCGGCCACATGACCGATGCGGCGAGTGCCTAGGTGCCTGTGTGGAACGTACATACCTCATTGGTGGTTGTTCACAGAGTCAGAAACAACTGTTAGCGCTGCGTACCACTGCAGTGGCATTTCAAGGTTGTCCGCAGCGAAGGACTCGCAAAGGCGGCCGAATCTTCAGCAGCCCAGCATATTAATTAACCACGCTTGTATTATCTGTAGAACCCTTAAAGCTTCCTACACTATCGCTTTTCCGTAGAATTTGTATACCCTCAAATCGAATGTGTTCGAACCACGTAAAAACAATGTGCTTCATATCGCAACATTTCCACGTGGTCTTCAGAGAGAATAATTAAAAGACGAACACCCTAATATTTGAAGTAGTGCCTAAAGCTGTCACTTTCTTTATTCACAACATACTTTACAAAGGATTGCGCTAAATGTACTTTAGTATCTTCTTCATTTCGTAAAAAAATAGCATCGAAATTAAAACTATCTTCGCCGACATTGCCATATGTGACGAAGGTGACTGTGAGAAGACAAAGCACTCTCCCTATGATAAAAAATGATAGAACACTACGACTCAGTCATGCACAGGACTTCGCCTCTTCAAGGCTGCATTTCAGACGGTCACGACAGCAAACACTGACAAGGCAGTTGGACCGTGTGTTAAATTACAGGTGCATAGGACATGCACAAATAAAACATTTAGGACCCTGTTTCTGGCAATAGAACGCTCACCGCACGAACAGCATGCTTGTTTCGTGCATGACGCTGAACATCACGAAGGCAAAAGTTCTGCATCGTGCGTTTGTAATGAAGTGCGTTCACTTTGCTTTTCGTCTTAAGCATTATGCCAACATCGCTGATTTTTGCCACGTGACTCCATAAGTATGACGCGGTTCTGTGGCGCACGTCGCTTTGCGGCCCAAAGTGTCATCCTAAGATTAGTTTAAGACTCGACTCCTTCGTACAATATCGATACATTTGTGTAAATACGAAAAAGTTACGACGTTGCAACAGCAAAACGCTCATGCTTCTCTTGAATTCTCGACTTCCCTCAGAGGTGCCCGTCCTTTTTGTACCTTGCACATAATTTATTTTCTGCAATGAAAACGATAGTAATATCGACATTGAAATGGAATAAGGCCTAGTATTATGAATGCTGTCATAAATACTGGACAGCTTTCCGAAATATCAGTTGGGACTCCAGCAGTTACTTTTTTCACCATGGATAGTGTGTGGATGTGGCATTATTGTACAGGAAATCCGGCTCCGGACATCAATACATTTCTTATCCTGCACTGAAAAGGAGTATTGATAAGGAGCGCTTGTGTTGTGCACTTCCCTTTTTTTGTCTCTTGTCTTTGCGTAGAGGTATCGTAACAAAGGAGTATTTTGTGGCCTCAGAAACATACTTGAGAAGAATACACATTTGTGTATGCTGAAAACGAAAACAGAATTTGTACATGACTTCCGGTTTTCATTATTCGAGTCTGCTACCCAGGTACAGACTCAAAAGCCAAAGTACTCGTATTTCTCCTTTCGGTGTCAGCCCCATCCCAACTAACTTCGAGTCGCTTTCCTAAACCGCACGTAACACACCTACGCGCGCCTTGGAATATACAAAACACCCTGCCTCCATGTGCGGCGCACAATCGGTGGAATAGGCTACATGCTCTGAACCGGTCAGAGACACGCCAGCTTAATCTATACCAGCACCTAAGCGCACACTCAGGCACGAATGTGGGTTCTCTGGAAAAGAAAACACTCACACATAGGCACAAACACTGCTATGCGCCATCGCGGCGCTGGCTGCCCTCGGTAGAAGAACAGGAAAAGAAATTCCCACAGCGTTCGCAAAACCACCATGCCGCAGGAAGCGAAGTCAATGCTGCAAGCACCACAATGAGAACAGTCTCCGCCGCCGCGCTGGGTTCTGTACAAATGGAGGTTGATCACATGGCTTCACCGTTGGTGTCCGGTGAGTGCTGCTTCGAGCACCCCAGAGGGCCCCGAGACCTAGGAGACCATCTTTTGTGTGCCTCGGGATGAGCGCGGCCCCCTATGCATTGCTACAGGTCACCGCACTGCTCGTCAAGGACAAGTTCTAGCACGGCAAAGTTCGCTCAGCGCTTAATGTGCACGCCACAGTCTCTAGTCGTTGGGCCAGCTGGAGCTCCTGGCACACCTCGTCATCTTCGAGGGCCTCCAGTATCTGATAGAAGTAAACAGAACAAAACACAATCAAATTTACCTCGCGGCACCGGCTGTGGGAAAATAACAGAGTGGCGGTTTTCGACCACGAAACATGGTACGAGAAATTCAGGTTCTCACGAGTTTAGGGTTTTCACAAAAGAGTGAATAAGGCCACAATAATTGGTGTTATACGCATTGACGTAGGTGTACACCGTGTACGGTGCAGTATTCTATATTTTGTGCATGGAACTAACATAACATATGGCCATAATGGTTTCATGGTCCCTATAAAATTTGTGTTACTGCAAATAAATGACCTAAATGTTATGTTCATCATACAAGCACCACATATACCAGCTGCCAAATGCCAGCTTACCGCAGCAGCTACCACCGCAATCAGTTGAGTGCACATGGGATTCATTGGTAGCATACATATAACAGGCAACATTTTTCTAGTATGGCAGACTTTCAAGTTGAAGAAAGGTTGTGTACCAAACAATTTAGAACATCAATCTTTGTCAGAAGTTTTTTTTCTAGAATAGCATACCATTAGTTATATTTAGGGCATTTACTTGCGATATTACGGGAGAAATGCAACAACTTGTAAGATACATGTATACATGAATACTGGGCTAAACCATGTAAGCAAAGCACTTTTCTCTACATGTTTAGACACTTCTGTCTATTCAATGAAGAATGGATGAAAGGGTGATCAGTCCGCGCTGGCCACGTCGACTTGAAAAATTCCAGAAAAAATATTTCGCTATTCAAGAAGTGTGCCGAGACGACTCAAGTAGCTTGAAGATGTACTTTTCTTTTTAATTTTTTATGTTAATAAGCATTTCTTTTGAGTGATCTCATTACTAATAGCACTTTAGCCCCCATGGAGATTGAGTGGCAGCAAGCACATGCATCCAACCTCTCCACTTGTTCCTCCAATGTCTATTTGGGGAATCAAGCGTGTTTTAGCAGCAAATTAACGAAGTCGCAGGTTCGCTGTTGGTTCATGGCTATCGAAGGTGCTGCGACTCCTTCTGGAAGCGTATACTCTGGCGCATGGTGATAATGTTGCCAACATGCACGACATAATTGCATATCTTGCTCATAATGAAAGGTACAAGTGGCGGAGGCCAATCATGGCTAGAAACTGCATGTCGACTTTTCAGTTTCTCAATAAATTCGCCCTTTCCCATATACACCTGAAGTCATTCAGTATATCTCCGTTGGCGCGGATGACAATACAACTTGTCATAGGACACAGTAGGTCTAATGTTAGCTAAAAGGCCGGAGAATTACAACGTACAATTTCCGGACACTGTGAAGTTGAAGCTTAAAGAAGGTCTTTGATAACACAGAGTTTCTGCTCTAGCTTTTCTTTCTTTTTTTTTGCAGCTGAAGGCGTTTTCTCTTTGTAGTAAGTTCGAGCTCAACTTTCCCCCGTTACCATGAACTATGCAAGCCGAATATTAGGGGGAGAAAAATAATACGGATGTTCGATCCGTGGAGTGCTACTTGACGAAGGCCATCAGGAGCTACTGTTTTTTGCTTCTGAAATTTTGACACCGAATGCGATTTTGCTTTAAGAAAACCTGCACCAGATGCCACACGTTGCAATCGCAAGCCGACCTAACAGCTTCCAACGGCCGAAACAGCCATGACAAACACATAAGGGTCGCCATGAAACTTGATTAAAATAAAAGCTCATATCACCCTGAAGACCCCCCTGAAGAGGACGTGATTTCGTTCTCTGAATTCCTTGTGCTTTTCATGCAAACTGCGACAGAGCACAGATAAACAGGCGCAGACATCTTGTGCTTATGTGTGTTCGTGACCGACATAATCGAGATTGGCAGCTTAACAGAAGAGCGAAACTCTTTCAATTCAGACACATTGTTGCCTTCTTTCGAAAGTGACGCAGTACAAAGGTGTCAGATATATAGTGAGAAAGAAATGAAGAGAGGTTAACTGGACTTTGCCCAGTTGAATACCGTACACGCGGGTGTGGGTGACATGAGTGTCAGACGGTAGACAAACTGCGCGTTGCTTAATGCATGTGTTAAATATAATCTGTTTACGCTTTCGGTGTCTGTCTCTCTTACCGAATCAAAGCTCTCCTTCATGACTTACCTGCTCGGAGTATTTTGTAACATAAATATACAATTCTTTCAAGGCATTCAGGACATCAACTTCCCCTGCATGCGCCTGTGTACGAAAGAAAAACAAGTTATGAGTAAACACGTTCACAGCCACTCACATGCAATGCGCGGGCGGACTACAGGGAGATATGAGCCCTTACCACAGACAACGCATGCATAGCAGATCGCATATCCTGGTCGGAAACTGGAGGCAACGCCGCGACATCCTGGTAGAACTTGCAGACAAGTCTTCGGTAACTTGGAATATCTCTTGCGAATAATAGTTTGTTGGATGGAGAATCCTGCAGAACGACAGACAGGAGACCTTACACGTTTGTATTGTATTTCAAAGTCAATGCCACTGAGTCTTCAGTGTAAAAAGCTTCTTAAAAACAGGCGCATTGGTAGAGTACAAAGTTACTTGTGACGTGGCCGAGTTGTCGACGCATAATGACATTATCGCCTTTTACTGTAACAACATCGCGAATGACGCGATAATTCAAGACCAAGGTAGGCAACACAGAGAGGAATGCATGTGTGAGCCTCACTCACGCATACATTCAAATATGCGGTGCTTTTCTTGCGCTGGATACGCTATGATTATCTGGGTTAAAAAGGTTTTACATTCACAATCTTTGATCAGAAATTTGGGTCGTCTTGCGCGGCCTCACTTATGTAGATTGGACATTTATTCGCATATTTCCAAAACAAAAATCGAAATATCTGTAATAAATATAGTCCGTATTTCGAATGAACGCAGGCAAAAATAGACATCGTGTACCTTTCCAAGTCTATGCTCTGTTGTTGAGCAGGCGTCCATGAATGTCTGTGCAATTACGGAAAGGCAAGCATCTAAAATTGGCGTCTTCTCAATGTCAAAAATGAAGTCGGGATTCTTGACTAGATTGACCCAGAATCGCAGAGGCAAGCTGAAAAACAGAAAAAGTGGTAACAGCAGAGAAAATTTACAATAATTTGCACTAGCAATCTTAAAATGTACATATCGGACAATGCATGTGTACTTGAACCTTAGGAGCAAGTTACAGCTAAAACCCAGTTGTCATATTTTTTGTTTACAGGCATATGAAGAGACGCAACACTCTGATAGGAAAACCTCGTTGAACAATAAAACTTGTTTCTGAGCTAGTTGGTTCATGACTTAAAAAGAACGGTTACGGCGCCAAGCAGACGAGGACGAAGTGAAACACAAACGACATATACGGGCGCCAACTTCCAACTGTTCATTCACTAGTTTCTGGTGAATAAACAGTTTCTATCAATCAGGTGATAGAAAAATGTGCGGAATATAACCAACCTTTATATATAGCTTTCATTGATTACGAGAAAGCGTTTGATTCATTCGAAACCTCAGCAGTCATGGAGGCATTGCGTAATCACGGTGTAGACAAACCGTATGTAAAAATACTGAAAGATATCTATAGCGGCTCCACAGCCACCGTAGTCCTCCATAAAGAAAGCAACAAAATCCCAATAAAGAAAGGCGTCAGGCAGGGAGATACGATCTCTCCTATGCTATTCACAGCGTGTTTACAGGAGGTATTCAGAGACCTGGATTGGGAAGAATTGGGGATAAGAGTTAATGGAGAATACCTTAGTAACTTGCGATTCGCTGATGATATTGCCTTGCTTAGTAACTGAGGGGACCAACTGCAATGCATGCTCACTGACCTGGAGAGGCAAAGCCGAAGGGTGGGTCTAAAAATTAATCTGCAGAAAACTAAAGTAATGTTTAACAGTCTCGGAAGGGAACAGCAGTTTACAATAGGTAGTGAGGCACTGGAAGTGGTAAGGGAATACATCTACTTAGGACAGGTAGTGACTGCGGATCCGGATCATGAGACTGAAATAATCAGAAGAATAAGAATGGGCTGGGGTGCGTTTGGCAGGCATTCTCAGATCATGAACAGCAGGTTGCCATTATCCCTCAAGAGAAAAGTTTTTAACAGCTGTGTCTTACCAGTACTCACGTACGGGGCAGAAACCTGGAGGCTTACGAAAAGGGTTCTACTTAAATTGAGGACGACGCAACGAGCTATGGAAAGAAGAATGATTGGTATAACGTTAAAGGACAAGAAAAGAGCAGATTGGGTGAGGGAACAAACGCGAGTTAATGATATCTTAGTTGAAATCAAGGAAAAGAAATGGGCATGGGCAGGACACGTAATGAGGAGGGAAGATAACCGATGGTCATTAAGAGTTACGGAATGGATTCCAAGGGAAGGAAAGCGTAGCAGAGGGCGGCAGAAAGGTAGGTGGGCGGATGAGATTAAGAAGTTTGCAGGGAAAACATGGCCACAATTAGTAAATGGCCGGGGTAGTTGGAGAAGTATGGGAGAGGCCTTTGCCCTGCAGTAGGCATAACCAGGCTGATGATGATGATGATGAAACAGTTGGAAGTTGGCGCCTGTATATGTCGGTTGTGTCTCACTTCGGCCTCGTCTGCTTAGCGCCGTAACCTTTGTTTTAAGTCGTTGGAGAAATTTAATTGAAACTTCTTACACTTAAAAAACATAGTTGGTTTCTGTAGTGGTCTGTTCTTGGTATGTTAGTCAGGATGCAAAATGACTATGAATTTTACACAAATCAAAAACCTTAAGGTAACTGAAACGTGAAGTTCACAAGTTAGCCTTAGGAGACGATTGCTCGCCCCCACGACAACACTTCCCACGTTACTGCGATTATAACTTGCACAATTTACTACGCGGACTTTAAAAATGTGTACCGCAGAATAAGGTGATACTTTCAAAAACCCACTCATGTGTTTTAAAGCAGGTCAATGTGACCACACTAGAGCAAATACGAGAGTTATATGCTATTTCGCCGAGCTTTTGGTGTAACAGCCCCTGCCACCTTTTTCCCTGGCCATTAAAACGCTTAAGAAAACCTAATTGATTGCACAACAAAATAGTTTGGGTGCTTTTGTAATGAATCTTAGAGATTAATTTGACCTTTCCTAAAATGCTACTTTTTCCTGTTGCGTGAAATTTCCAGCATGGAGTAAATAAACAGTGATTCAAGTAAATTCCATACTTGTGCCTGTGGTTTCTATACGTCTATGAGTAAAATCTGCAAGCCTTCATTACACTAAATGCCATTCAGACTCCAACCTGTTGCTCTTCCAGGCATGGCACACCTCCGCGTCGACTATGCCGTATGTGGACGCAGTTGTGTCCAAGAGGTCGAAGAGCCACTTGACGGCGCAAGGCAGTGCCTCGTTGACTGTTAAGATGTTGTGCAGGAAGTCATCGACAAACTTTTGTATGGTTCCCTGCACAAGATGTTTCACAGGTTGCCGTGAAATTGATTCCTTCCGTGTGCCTGATTTGCTTTATGTACTACTTAGGCAAACGAAAGGTGCGATTAACATCTCGAAGAAGATATTAGGAACAATTTACAATGTGCAAATATGTACAATTGACGTGTCAAGCCATGTTTAACTTATGTAATATATAGGGTGTACATTGTGTATCATAGGGCCCCGGTATTAAATACCTTATTGTAGGTTTAATGCCCGTTACCTCCATACCCTTTTAGAAACCACGAATACCATGGTAAGTAGAAAGCAATAACTTTATCTTGAAGGAAAAAATCTATGTCGTAAGCGAAATGGTATGGATGGCATATGATAAGTAGTAAAAATACGCAATGTCATTCTTTGAGGCACGATGCTCGTTGCTCTAATGAGATCACGATAATATTCAATACACGTGGATAAAAAACGCAGCGAGAGAGTTTCCCCTGAACTTCACATGTACATACATACTTTTGAAAATGCAAACTACAAGCTACAAGCGCGTAACTACACCTAACAAGATGCTACACATTAGGTGTAAACAGATTTAGCTTTGTGAAATCTACCGAAATGGTCTCTCTCGTGTAAGTTAACGAGAACACTTTTCTTTTTTTGCTATAGCTCATCAAACTAAAGATAGAGGAGCTGTAAGAGTATAGCTATAAAGTGTCTTCCTCACTTTGGTGTAAGTACTCATGCGCATTTTTCTGTGTGTTTTGATCTGTTTCCTTATGCGCGACTGTTATAGGTGGTTAGTGCACGGCATTAGAGAGAAGCATGTGCACAGTTTTCTTGTTCCTTATTTTTCGGCATTGTATAAGACGTAGAATGTGTAACAAGAGGTAGCTGCGGTGTTGTTGCGATATGCAATCATTAGTTCCATCCAATGACTGTTCATTTTGCTGCAAATATTCCCAAGCATCGCTTTTCCTGAGCGGTGACAACGTCTGCTTTGCTTCTATGTAATGCATTGTCATGTAGTAGTAAGCTTAATGTTCTGGCACTTTTGTATGTTATTTCCTAAATACTCTCATTTCGTCAGCGTTCTTCCCCATTTAAGGAGGATTTGCGTCCTTAATGTATCCAACACTACAGTCTTCCCTTTGGTCAACACAAATTGTTGGTGCGCGTGTCGTGTTTACCAGGCGGGAGGTAGGTATTAAAATAGATCAGCGTAGGTCAATTTACCAAGGCAGCATGAGAGTTTGGCTTACCGCTTCTCACCCTGTAAGAGAACGTGTTCAGTAGGAAGAAAATAAACGCAAAGAAAGGGGTGTTTTGAATCCTAATAATGAGTCAATGATGCAAAAGTTGCAATATATTGCATCACCATATTCAAATACCTTTGTGGACAGCAGCCTGGTGAGGAATATTTCCGGGATAGATTTGTGCCGCTGGTCCTGCTGCGACTCATGGCGATCATCGAGGGGTTTGACTAAGTGCCAGTACTTCGCGGTGCTGCCGTAGTGACCCTCGTAATTGTTGTTGCGTGCTGGTAGTGTGTTGATTGGTCCATATGTAGCCGTACCTTTGCATTCAAATAAAAATGTGACAATTTAGCTCCTAAATTAAAGTAGGAAAAGTTGCAGTCAAAATAGGCATGAAAGCTTAATATTATGACGCTTTCAGCTAACTATCGTGTAGCACAATTTAGATGGTCACAATCATAATGTATGTCGGCTGAGCAAGCTGCAAGTGGGACTTGCTTGGTGACTTATCACAGAAAAGAAAGAGTGCAAAAATGGGACAGCAGGTGGTGGCTTGGACGTCATTTCCATATAAACGTTACCGGTACAGGAGGCGGTGAGACATGCATCCATGAAGCGCTCGGGGTTTCAGAAAGATAACCTATTTTCCATTGTACTGTAATTAGCTTTTTCTAATTTCCGGCATGGTTGGTCTTAAAATATACAAAAGAAACATAAGTCCATGTGTACCTATGGTGGCACGATTATAACAGCTTTAGTTAGAACACTTTGAATACACGACTGGCACTGAAACTTCGTTTCCATGAAATATGACTTTGCAACACAACTTCTTGCTTCCACCCTCATCGCCGCAAAGAAAGAAAAGAAGCACTTAATGTCGTAATGACAACGGCTTTCGTGACAATAGACTTGAACAACAAAATCGACCGTTCCTACAACAGGCCTCTGATATATACTTGGGAAATTACTGTGTTACACACCGAACCCTCACGTTACACAGCTCGAATCCGTAACCCCGATTCCAACAACCTGAATCGAGTCACGACAATAACCTTTGCTGTCACGGCAAAGAATCAGGTTCTACTGCGTCAACTGGGCCTAGTATTGCTGTCCTGCTTTTCCTCTCTTCTATTTTTCACTAAGTACACTGTTTTCCTTGCTGCACGTTTCGTTTAGTACGCCACACTCCGCACTTGTGAGCTTGGCTTCTGCTATCGACTAAAGCTATGCGTATACAGGCGCGTAATCTCATTTCTTGCGCAATTTTGACGTTAATATGAACAGCAGCGACAACTTTCGAAAAGGTAATTAATTATTTAGGCGGGAAAACGAGGCACTTAAGACGAACACAAACGCAGTGTTGCGGCAGGGTGTCGCTGCATTCTCTCTCACTACAGCCAAGCAGCGTTGCTGAAGCTACAACAGCAGTCGAATTATCCGAGGCCGAATTCACGGCCCTATATGCACGTCATGGCCATTCAGAATCAGCCAGCGTCCGTTGATTAGAACTTGCGACAGTAAACACTTCATCGAGACCGACTGCTCTACTTAGCACATCGGTGACGCTGCTTTCAACAAGAGGCAATCCTCTTACTTTAGGTACGAGGTACATAGTACATGGTACAAGGTTTAGTTTCCTCCGGTCCCACTCATTCTTGTATTTTGCTTCTGCTGCTATCTGCCGTGACCATTGTATGACTTCAGCGTATAGCTGGAGTATAGCTGACTATTATCAGAAGAAAAGAATGGGTGTCAAGGCAATCTAACTGCATCCGATGAAGGCAGGAAATTGGGTTGTTTGAAGAAATTAAGGAATTCGTAGTCGTAGTATGTTGTCAGATGGCGGAAGACAAAGATTTCTTGAGATTGTTAGCAGAAGCCTTTGTCCTAGCGGTAGAGGGGGGGGAGGGGGGGCTATTTCGGACGCCATAAAAATCGCCATATTCTCCCCCTTGTTCGTTTACTGGGTGGCTACGCCTTAATTGACTCAAAATACTAGCATCGTGGCCTGTGCCCTACTCTGGAAATAAAATAGGAATTATTATTATTTTATTATTATCATTATTATTATTATTATTATTATTATTATTATTACTAGTAGTAGTTGTATAGTATCATTAAGTAGTTAGGGGGTTGATGCGATGTGTATTACTTGTCTGTGCCCTGTTATGTAATTTATCACGAAAATTTCTGCTGACGTTATTTTAGTCAAAGCACTGGTTTATAGGCAACCAAAGAATTCGAGCTACGTAGGTTCCTTGCCAACGTGGCCCTTCAGACAGCTTAGGCGCGGTCTCGCATCCATAACGCTGTGTGGTTTTTGTATGGGCGAGCTTCGACAGCGTGCGTGCCTCGGCATACGTATCGCCCCGCGCAGCCACGAAGGGCGAGCACTAAAACAAGGGGGGCGAGGAGGCGAGAGACAAAGGCTGCCGACATGGTCGGTGGTTACTGTTCTCGACAAGGCAGTGCAGAGAGCTTTGTGCGTGCACGGAGGCATTGAGACAAGAAGGCTAATCACTGCAGGGCGCGGTATCAGAGTAATAGAATTAACTGCATTGTATGATCGAAGAGTGACGAAAGGCAAACAGCTAAATTTATATGTTGAATTCAGCGGGCCAGAGCGAGATCAAACAGCCGCGTCTCTTGCAGGTGCCATTAGGCGCTTATGAAATGCGAACTGTGGGATACACAAGCGCTGCCTTGATTGTTTTTCTTTTGAGTAACTGCTGCTCGAGGAATTACTGGTGCCCAGTCACACAAAGAAATTTTCTCGTCGCTGTGTTTATCTGAAATGTAAAAGAGCATTGCGTGAAGGGATCGGTCCGCCCTCGTCGTTTTCTAGGTTTCTTTTAGTCCACCGTTCTGCGCTAAGTTACGATAGTTATACCCGGTAAGATGTGATGACTGATTGACGTTATGGGATCGTAATCGAATGCGCTGGAGGCGTCAGCGCCGGATATGGAGTGAATTCTACCATCCGAGGCAAATGCTGCTTAACTTAAGGGTGAAAGGTAATTTAACGTAGCTGCAAGCGTTTTATCGCCAACACACTCACCGTTCTTGCAGTAGCGCCTTTTCTTGTTGACAAGGCTCATGATGGCTGAATCATGTATGCCGTAGTGAGCCAACGTGTTCAGTTTCTGACATCCACTGACCGTCTTTGTAGTGAGGTCCTCGTCTTGAAGAATCAGGTGACCGCCTCTACCGTGCCGCCATTCTGTATGCAACAGCGCGGCTGAGTCGTTTTTTGCCAGTAACCGAGTTTCTAAGCAAACTTTTTGTCGGCATGCCAAAAGCAATCAATCAAAAATAGTTTCTCTTCCTAGATTAAAAATGTTACCCTTGTATTCAGTCGACGTAAGTATGCCAATAATAATAAAAGCACTAAATAATACTGCATTTAGCCTTAAAGGTATCTGATTAGCCACATGCAATGCCCCAGAAATCGCAATTTGGCCCAGGACCGCAAGATTGAGCTAACCCTGTAGTATGGCAATGAAAGCAAAATTCGCGTTTGTTTCAAAGATTGTTAAATTGTTTTTTCTCATATATTAAAAATTTTTTTCGGCTTCACATTCCTTTGTTAGCTACGCAGCACCGAATAGTTCCCTCATCAAGTTTCTTATCCAGTGTATCGCTATCTGACTTAATATACTGCTCTTCCATTAAATTGCTCTTGTCGGAGCTATTCCATATCAAAGGCTAGTGTCGCTCACTCACCGAGGTCAACCTCCGATATCAGCGGCCGCATTGAGCATGGAGTGTTCTTGTAGAGGGCGTCCAATACTTTGGCCTTCACTTGGCTGATTGTGTCGCAGTCGTTGACGCGACAAAAGACTTTTTCATCCTGGTCTTCTTGCACGACCTGAATGACCTTGATGAAGACACCAAGAAGGATTGCTTGTCGACAACTCGCACTTTCTGCGGACTTTCTAGTGCAAACGGATACCCCGCCCTGCACAAACATAGCGAACTTTTGCACAATGGGTGTCAAACGTCTATGAGGTGAGGAATGCGCGAAAAATCTCAATTTCCACAAGTCCGTGAGTTCAGAGTTGCAGACTATGTATAGCGCACGAGGTCAACGCACCAATGTAGCATTTCACGGACGGCATGACCAAACTGTGCGCAAGTTGATAATACTTTAGGAGAAAACTCTTCGTTTTTCACGACTTAAAAATCCTTTGACAAGCACTGCATGCTTCACTGTGTAACCTAATGGAGATCTGGTGCGTGAACTTGTAAACATAGTCGCAGCTCTCTTTTCCTGCGCTGTTGGCATGGTCATGCAACTTGCGTTCCCGACGCTATATCTATCCCGACCAACATGGACTCAATCTTACGGGTGAAATAGTATTCTCTCAACACTTTATTTTTATTCATTCCGTGACAGATTGTTCATTTTTAGTGGAGAAAATAAAGGCCAAACTTCCCGTCTTGGGTTGGAAGCCCAGGACGCAGTACCATATCGTCAGTGTGACGTCATGGTAGAGAAGGTATTTCTCTCATTTGGGCAGTTCTCTAGGAGGAAGGTCTCTAGAAAATTTGTAGGCAGAGTCTATGATTCCTTTAAACTGCAATGCACTCCTCATTAGCTGACAGAGCCGAGTTGATATTGTCAATGAAGTGGCGGCGAGCTGTTGCAGCCACTTCTGGGAGTTTGCTGGTGCTGCATCTTTTCTGGTTCACCAAGCCTTCCCTCGCGGTAAGAGTGGCCATCTTGCTGTCGCAGCAGCATACTTTCTAATGCACCTAATGCAGCATTTAGTGCTCATTTAGAAAACGTTATGAACCCCAAAAAACGGCTTTAGAGCGCGGTGATATAGAGAACAGGAGTGCTTGCTCACGGTGAACGGATATTCCTGTCGCGGACGCAGTAACTATCTCGCTCAGAGTGGACCACACGGCCTGTCACACAACAAAGAAAAGCAGACCGTGCGCGTACGACGGCACTGGAAAAGCTGCACGCTTTCTGACAGTCGCCTGTGAACTAATGTTTCCATTCGCATGGAAAACGGTCATATTTTGTGGCAAAAGCATCAAATAGTCCATTCGGTGAGAAAGCCGGCGTCTGTAGCAGAAAAACGGCACCTAAATTCCCATTGGCTGCGACGCCACGTGAAGTGCTCGCCTCGACGGAGCAGAGCGGGCGAAAGGTGACAGCTGCTGCTGCGCTGGCTGGCGTGCCAGGCGTCGCCTGAGGGGAGAGGGCATCGCCGCGACGCTACGTCACCCTCGCTCTCGGAGGCTTGTGTTATCCTTGCCTTCCTTGCCCGCGCAAGCTCTTGCCGGCGTTCTAGCTTGGCGTCGGTAATTGCTATCACGAAATTAATGTATGAGAAATAATAAATTCGAAGGTAAAAACGCTAGGGAAGTGACTATCGAACCTACGACCCCACGTTCAGAGGTTGAGTGTCTTGCCCACTTGGCTAAACCAGCGCCACATAGATAGCAGGCCTGTGCGTGCTGCTTCATGGCATCATATTACTTGGACCAAAATTTCCATTGCCAAGCCTGGCGCGACGAGAGCGGTGACGACAAAATCTCCGCAGTTAACTCGGGAGCGTCCCCACTAGATATTATGGCAGTCGGGCAAGGTAGCACGACGTCACGGATCGAAGTGCAGCGGCGTTATCTTATCGAGGAGGCGTTTGCCAAAAAGTCTTAGAGCTCTCGCTTCGCGCGAGGGGTTCATAACTCGAAGGACTGCTCAGCGGCGTTAAATTGAACATTAATGCTTTCGTATTCATAACTCATAAGTGCTAAAGCGTGCTCAAATTTTTTATTCTGCTCTCTAAATACACTCATATATCGCGTTTTTTTCTGCTAGACCGAAAAGCTATTCAGTAGAACATGAATTTCCTGGTTCATTGTACCGCAAGATATAGTGTTTTAGCCCACAGCAGCGCAGTATTTAAATAAATGATATGGGCATTTTATTCTTAAAGATATCGGTTTTTAAACGGCAGCCATTTATATATAATAGAAGGGTTGATTGTTGGGCTAGTTGAGTTTCCATGATTGAACTAGTAACTTAGCGCGAACTAGTAGAACTTACCGAACTAGTAACTTAGGAAGTGCCTCACCCACAACTTAGCGGGGAAGAGGTCACCGATTGGCGAAAAATACAGACCGGGGTATTCCCCCATTTAAATTTGCTAAACGCCATGCATCTCACTCGTTATAGGGCCAACTGTCCTTGGTGCGGTGGCATACCTAGCCTAATACATATAACCTGGGAGTGTACTAAGCACCCTCATAGGCGAAATACCAGCAACACAATGGAGCAGTGGGAGGCACAGCTCGCCCGCTCCGACCTGGCAGGGCAGACCTGGCGGCAGAGGCCAGTAGGGCCCTGGACTGAGAGGCTCCGACCACCCCTCCTCCAAATATTTGCCATTGCAACAACGTTTCTATTTCTATTTCCTGCGTAAAAACGAGCCTTTGGCCTTGGTTGTTAAAAGCGCCTAAAATCAAAGCAGGGGATGTAAAGTCTCCCTTATTGGAGGCAGGACCTAAAGGTTTTTAGGTATGTTGATGATATTTAGTGCTTTTAAGCAATAAGGGTGACTTTCCAAAATTGCAAGACATGAGGTCTTTCTCTCCTTCCAATAAACAGTTGTGAGTAGCGTTTGTCTTTGTCCACCTTTCTTGTCTCTGTGGTTTTTATTGCGCCAAGTCACTAGTTCAGTTTATATATAAATCTGACAATCAATAAATTCTCTTGATTGCTTCCGTGCATAGGTCAATTTACGTAGTCCGTGCGCAGGATTTGGCAGGAAATTCAATAAAAGACTGCACTCGCTAAACTCCTTTCATTCCGGCCGATTAGGGTCGCTAAAGTCTTGCCGTTAATAAACGTAACTCACCACTGTGGAGTACTCGATTTGCTCTCGGAGCAGCCGCTCTTCGGAGAGTGAATAACGAGCATCGTGGGTCACCGCGTCCACGGGGCCTTTCTCCACTTGGTGCTTGATCGCGCTAAACAGGAGGAATAGTGACCTTCCCGCGTGTTCCTGCAACAAGCACGAGAAAGACGTTAGGTCTCGCATCGCGATTTATCCCAACAACCTTAAAAACTGTTCGGCAGCAATTGGTTCGCATTTAATTTTTTTCCCTCCGGAATTTTGCTCTTCGACGATAATTGGCTCATTTTGTGGTCGGGAATAAGAATTTCTGAAGAAACAACATTATTTGGTATGTACACACGAACATCTTCATTTGCCTGCCTCAGAAAGCCGATATGAACGCTAACGTGTCTGGCCGTGTGCATCCCGTTCTCCTCGGTTAGAACAAACTTGTTCTGGTCAAAGGACATGCTTTTCTTGAAGTTGCACGTCTTTCAATATGTCAGTGGTTGCATAAGCCTTTTAAAGGCAATGTTCTATTGGTATACAGAAGACAAAAATTATTCATCGTATTCAGGATTATAAGATTGCATTAAAATAGCACATGTAACAAAAAATAAGCCGCTTCGCATGCCCCATATCCGCACCCCCAGAGGTCTATATTTCGCTTTATAGATATATAGGCGTAACCCCACTGCGTTCTTTTGCTTTCGTACCTTTATGTAACCATACATGCACAGCGCCATCCAGTTTGTAAGCATCTTTTCGACGACGGATTCAGTCCTGAAAGAAGGAAAAGAAAAGAGGCGCGTTTTAGAACATACTGCGAGGCGTACGCTTGGCGTAGCGCTATATAAAATGCACGTTGTTATAGCGTTTATCAGGTTTGTTTGATCGCTGCGAACATAAACGTATCTACACCTTCATGTACGCGAGCGCATTTGCCAGTGTGCTTGACGAAAGGGCAAATTACTACAGTTTATTAGTTCACTCACCTTCTGAGCATTAGTTGAGGATGCTTTGTGCCAACGTACTTTTCCACAAGCCGGATTAAGAGCTCTCGCAATATGCTGCAAGAGGAGTTGTATGTGTATTAGGACAAAACAGCTAATTCGAACCTACCAAAGTCCCTATCATTAGACTTGAGTCAATGAAGTAAACCATGTTGAAATTGGTTGTATGTCTACAATACCTATACATGGACATTACTACTTGTGTTTACTCACTCTGTGGCGTATTCCATTTTGTCGAGCAAAATGATCATGAGCAGCGATGCTACGTTCACTCTGAAAATAATTAGTAGACGTCAAAATTTGGTTTTCTGAAATTTAAGTGCGTTTTCCAGTGATGATCAGACAACGACAAAGCCTGCAAAAATCACACAATGACACTTACTTGTCCCTGATGCTGAAAGTGTTCTGGTTTTCTAGAGTGTCAATGAATGTCAGTAGAAAGTTCTTGTTGTTGATAAGCATCTCAAAATTTGTCATCGCCACCTCGTAGTTGTTGTAAGGGCCGTTGATTTGCTGCGAAAGGAATGTTCCATTTAGTAAAAGAGCAAGAACTAATTAGAAAAACTTAGAGCGCTATAAACACAGGACGTAGGAAAGGAACACATACAACATGCGCTCTGGTGGTGTATGCGTGGTGTGTTGCTTTTCTACGTCCTGTGTGTTTATAGCGCTCTAAGTTTTTCTAATAATGCGTTACCAACTAGCCCACCTATCTGTCCTTTTTGATGAGCAAGAGCTAAATTCTTTCGTAAAGACAGTTATCTTTTAGACTAGCACATTTGGGCATCTTAACGCTGCAATATATGCGAGTATTATAGTGCAGGAATCTTTAAGGTGCGTTTGCAGGATTGCCATTTTTAGCATGATAGCTTAGTTAATATGTAGTGTTCCAGATGAACGTACAGTCATTGTAAGTATTTATTTATTTATTTATTTATCATACCCATTGGGCCATTACGGCATTATAGAGGGCAGTGGTTACAAGCAAAACGGGTAAATTCAACAAACAGGAGTTACTAGTGCAGAAAATTATATATATATATACAAAGCTATTTAACAAATGGCACCTGGATATACAATGTTAGCTATGGCGTTTGTGAGTACAGGTTGAACAATGTGAAGAAAAAGGTTCCTAGTCATAAAGTGCTAGCTATGGCATTCTTGAATAATTGGTGATCTGCGATAGTGGCCATCGGGGCGGGGAGGCGATTCTACTCATTGGAAGTGCGTGGTACAAATGACTGCAAAAAAGCGTTAGATCTGCAAAATGAAATGCCGACCTTATGAATGTGATCTAGTCTGGGCGATACATACGGAGGTGGAGAAATAGGTTTGTTGCCTAGCAGCGGGTGATGAAATAATTTATGAAAAAGGCACAAACGGAACATTTTTCGACGTGATGACAAGGACGGTAGGTTAAGGCTAGATTTCATGGCACTGATACTCGCGGTTCTATTATAGTTAGAAAGAATGAAACCAGTAGAGTTATTCTGAACCATTTCCTGTGAGTGCATTAGGTTTGGTTGACCTGGATCCCAGATTGAAGCAGCATACTCAAGTTTAGGTCGTATTAGAGTTGTACAGAGGATTAATTTTAAAGAAGAACGTGCTTTGGAAAAGTTGCGCCATAAGTAACCTAGCGTTCTGTTAGCCTTACTTATTATATGGGTGATGTGGGTATTCCAAGTAAGATCAGAGGTGATGTGAAGGCCAAGGTACTTGTAAGTTGTTACCAATTCTAATGGAGCCTTATTAAGGGAGTACACAGGTGGTTCACTGGTAGTTAGAGATACACGCATGAATTTACACTTGTTAACATTTAGTTCCATTAACCATAAATCGCACCATGCAGAAACAGCGTTAAGGTCAGCTTGAAGCCTGGTTACATCCTCGTCGCGAGTTATTTCGGTGTAAATTACGCAGTCGTCAGCAAATAGGTGAATTTCAGATGAAGCACAGGAAGGTAAGTCGTTAATATATATGAGAAATAGGAGGGGTCCAAGCACGGAGCCTTGTGGTACACCTGAATAAACAGGACTAAGATTAGAGGTTACTTTGTTAGCTGAAACAAACTCTGAACGGTTAGTGAGGAAAACCTCAAGCCAGTACAAAATTTTAGGGTCAAGGTTTAGTTGTTGCAGTTTGTAGATTAATAAGCAGTGGCACACTTTATCGAACGCTTTTGCGAAGTCCCAAAAAATTAGATCTGCAACTGAAGAGTGGTCAAGCAATAGGTTTAGTTTATGCGTGAGTGATACTAGTTGGGTGTCACATGAATATGTTTTGCGGAAGCCGTGTTGAAACTCAGAAAAAGTTAATAAGTGTAAGTATATCTCAAGTATATAAAATAAAAAAAATCGATGACAACAGAAACTAAAGACCAAAACCGAACAAAGAAAGTGTGTTGCTCTGGCAAGCCAATGCCGTATCTTCACAAATATAGTATGACCACGCACATTACAGAGAACTTCTGCCGTCCGATTGCACACATTGAGAATGCAGGAGCACCAGCTCGTCTACATCCAACGAGCGGCGCCAACTTTCCCGCATAGGTGGCGCGAGCAGTCCTCACGCTGCCACGTAGCACAATACTGCCTCGTGCCAAGGCCGAAGCAAGCAAAACAATTCTGCACGCTTTTCAGGCACTGCGCTGTGATTAAGCTTCATAAGGTATAAACTAGACTATTTTGAGCCCCATATCGACACCACATTACACTTCAGTCTGTAACCCATACTTCCAGATCTGCGCCGCCATACTGTTCAATCTCAAACAGGCTTGTCGTTCGATCGGTCCAGTCACTTTAGCTTAAATAACATGACGCCACCATAGATAAGTCACTGGAATAATATCTGTTGGTATTAAACGATCAGGCAAGGTGGCACACGCATTAGACTAACATAAGCAGATAAGTTTTAGTCAAGTTGTAATTATGCTGCAAAAGGAAGTTCTGAATTATGAGTAAACAATGACCGAATCTAATCGTAACCACCTGTCACGGGAGTAAAGTTCTACGTTTCCGTTCATAACGTTCCTTTCGCACTTACTTTGACCTCCTGCAAGATCGGACTATTTGGTACACCCGGGAAGAACACTTTCATAATGTACGCCTTGTGGTCAAGGGTCGGTATCCCCGTCGCTTGAATGTCGTTGTTGAGGTCCGTCATATCAGTCTGTAGTTCCGCAAACGCTGCGCAAAATACACAAGCAATGAAAAACTGGTCACTACAACTTTCACATGTCCTATGCATATTCTATCTACTCATATGGCGACAAAATGGCCAAGACAGAAACAGAAGAACAGAATCACAATATCACATGTGCGTCTCTTTTACTTACACTTGCTCTATGAAGCTCTCCTTATAGATGCGTACATTTAGCCAGTAAAGCCAACATGGCTTTAACAGCTATTGCCTTTAATGGCTGTTGTTGCCTGGCTATAACATGGCTTTAACGGCTGTTGCTGCAAGAAGCACGACTTAATTTCGATTCTACTTTTTTGTAGATTTATATTAAATCACTCGCCTTCCATTAGCCACGGTAGCCAAATTATTGTGGTTACTATATACTCGCACATCTATAATTTAGGTGATGCTTAGGAAAAGTCTATTAGCGCTCCTTGTTCTTTATTAAGATTTCTTACGTCAAGATATGCGTGTTTTTAGAAAATGCGCCGTGATTTCAACGGGAAGAAGCACGGCTGTAATAATATTGAATTGTAACTGAAGTGTGTAGTAAAAAAGGCGCAAGTTATTGGTGAAGTCATTGCAAAGTGATGTGGAAGTAGGAAGCACTGCATTTCTATTTCTAGCATTAGTTCCTAGTCTATTGTTCGTAAAAACTCTGCTGCTTAGTAGTTTAAGTATCAGGAGGCGTGGTAGACGTCCTACCTTGTTTGCACTCGGACCGCACGCTGTTCTCTAGCGTGTCCATCTGGAGCTGGATCCTCTTGTATTCCCTCTCGGCCTGTGAGTTCTTGTGCTTCAGGATGGCCAACGTTACGAGGCTCAAAAGCATCAGCACTGTTCCACCAGCTGCAATGGCTCCTACAGTCTCCGGCGGAAACTCGTAGATCTTAGCCACTTCGTACCGCAAGTAGCCCACTTCATAGCGCAGGTTACTGCCAACTCGTACCTACCACAGTAAAAGAACAAAGTGACATCACATTTAAGTAGCGTAAGTATTAGTGTAATCTATATGTGTGCTTTGTTATGGAAGAGCCAGTTTAGGTATCTTTCTACACTCTAATGTAGTTGGTTTCTCTTCCGCGTCGCTTATGCCGGTTGATGCACTCTCCGTTATTTAATAGTGAGGTTTTAATTGTTCTTCTTATTGCCAGAAATTCTCTTCCGCGGAATTCTTAGAAACGCTACTATAAGGAATTCGGAATGTTACATGACACTAAACCGTATCACTTATGCAAGGTTGAGGATCAAATTTTGCGAACCTCAGAACGATGAAAGGGGATTGGTTACGTACCATTGGCATGCAGTAGCAGACCTAACCTATAAGATATGAATATTTATCGCAAATGGGCCCACATCAGTTGCGTACTCTATCATAAAGGTGATAAGAAATCTAGATAGTGAGAGTAATAAGCCCTCCGCCCCATTACCCCAATATACAGACAAAACGTTGTGATCTCTTACGTCCTCGGGCTATCGTACAACATTCAGAAGATTATCTGCAAGCATAAAGTGGACATACTCATGACCCGTTGTAATCTGTCCATATTACGTGCTCTGGCAAGCATCCACAGAAACACAAAAATTTAACTATCGTGCGAAAAAGGAATTATTAAATATTCGCCCTATATTGCACGTCTGTTGGAGCCAGATGTCATAAAAATCTCGAATGACGCTAAGACCGCAGATATTAAATGCTTAGTCGTTTTAGACCGCTTTCGTTCGCTAGGCTTTTAAAATTAAGTCTAAACTTTGTGCTTGACCTCGACGTCTGTGTATTCAAATCTGGCTTCGCCCACTACATCTTCATACTACCTTTTCGATGAAAACATTGAAAACAAAAGCTATTAATTAGCGTATCGAGGTGGCAAGAAATAAAAACGTCCGCAAAATGATTTTATTAGTTGCCTTATATGTCAGTATCAGCTATCGGATAATATGGCCAAATGTGTGCGAGAAATGAGAATCCTCACGCCAAGATCTATCAAAGACGGTCGAAGCACAAGGTTCACTTTAGCCCAGTTTCTTCTTTTGGGGTTTATCTGTGCGGATATAAAGAGCACGACATCGTGCCGATCGTCCTAGTGCCTCGCCAAACATGTTCTTTCTTTCTTTATTTTTACTTTTTATTCGATGTATGCTGTTCATCGTAGGGCCCCTCACTAATCTCGCACCACATTCTGAAGTTTTTCAGCAACAATGGTGTATACTATTCAAGCATATAGTACAACTAAGACGATTGTGGGACACGCAGTCTTAGCTTGAAGTTCATGATTAATATATCATAAATATTTATAAGTGCATTACGAGAGCATAAATACAGAAGCAGATGAATCCATGCATTATTCATTATTCGCGCCTTCTGGCATAAAAAGGTGACATTTAAGTAGTCAGCCATGCATACACTACTGTACATTACGGGGTGCTTTCTTTTCACATTGTGGTTTTGCACACTCTCTTTTAACATTGTCATTTAAATCACAGGGTTATTAGAGGTTAAGCGATATCTCACTAAGATCTTTTTAATTATTTTTAGGGTGCTTATGCTACTGGGGCCTGAAGTCGGCCAGTACTCAATAAGGCGTTTTCACTCAGCACGTGACCTGAGAGCTAGCAGCAATTTTGAGGTCTCCGTTGTCATCAGTGGATAAGTGCAAACGTGTTCCACTTTACGTAGTCCGGAAACCCCTTCCTTGAACACCGGTAGACGCAACTGCATAAAATGCTACTGCATTTGAGGGTAGTCCACAGAGTTCAATGCCTCAAAACTAGTGCATCCCTCGAGGCCTGAATGGCTTCAAATCTGCACTAATATTTTGCGTCTAAAGTACGAGTTAAACAGCAATTATTGGAATCCTGTTTATTATGCAACTACCAGTCCCAAAGTGTACCTTGACAAATGTATATCCTTTCGAGCAATCCAAGCGACATAAGGGAATCGCACCAACTTCTTAAACAATTGTGCAAGTATCCGCTTTCAAAACGTCATCCTTTATTACGAATATGCGTCCACTTTGGTTGTCTAAAGAGCCGCCTAAAGAGATCTCATAGTTAGCCATAAAGAGGAAATACACACGTACCACAACAACAGGCAAATCCATCTCTGTCCGGTGGCCGAGTTCGTCGGTGCTTGGAGGCTGAACGTCTGGTGGAACACAGACCAGTTGACTCATGCTGAGCGATGTTAAGTTGCACGGACGCGTGCCGATTGTAACATTAATTTCGGATTCCGTGGTGGCCAATCGAAGCATTTCACCCTAGAGAAAAATAAAAGTTGCACTGAGACATGCATTTACTATCCTGTCACATTGTTTTACTTCGTTCTGTAAGCTCCTATAGCTAAATAGAGTGCCAGCGCATGAGGCTGTACAAGTGGAACAAACAGTAAAAGCACTGACTGTTAATTTTCGCTTGTTCATTCCGCTTGTCCTGTCTCATAGGCTGATACTCTATTCAGCTATATAATACACAAAGCAAGTAATATAGCACTATGTAGACAACAGTAGTGGGGAAAGTGGGGCTTGTTGGTGGACCTTTATACTTTACAAACAAAACAGCGCTAAAACAGACTAGGGCGGCTTAGAAACGAAGGTACACACACGAGCGCCGACTCACACTATATATATATATATATATATATATAGTAATGACGAAGATAGTACAAGCGTCGCTGCTGCCGCTTAGCTCCTGAAGTGAGGAAGACCAAGACCAAAAAATCGGTGCCGCTGCTTTCCTCGCACTGGCGCTTATCTGGAACTGCTCCGCTGCTCTCTGGGCTGGATACGACGTAACTAGGATTCCCGCTAACCGTCAATAAATCTCGTAGCAATATATATATATATACAGACAGAGCAATGCGATATATTGACGCATCGCCAGTAAGAGGCCGACTTACTGCTCAAGGGGCCCTGCTTTTAGATGTCCAGTCAGATGAACATATGAACGTCCTTCTAATTGCAACTCAAGGATCGCAATCTCAGCACGTGTGCCCAATTCTTAACTGCAAAACACTTTTATTGTTAAGGAGTGCCGAAGTGGTGCACTGATGAGCAACTTTCTGACTACCTAAAACTACAACGGGTTTGTCATTTAAGAAGAGTCACGCGATCCGTCCAAACTTCTGAATCCAATTGGGAATCCAGGCGAATCAACACCGTGGTTCTGGCGTTCGCCCCACACAGGGACCGTCCAGAGAAGATCAACTTGGGCTTCACAGGACGTGAGACCATTCAATACGTTGAGGCAGCACCTCGGTGCTTCAGATTTCAGCGCTACGGACATGTGGCCAATTACTACCGTGGTGAGCAGCGGTGTAAACAGAGATAAAGAAAGAGCAATAGAAGACAGGAAAGGCAGGGAGGTTAACCAGACGCACGTCCGATTTGCTATCCTGCAATGGGTGAAGGGGGTATGGGGATGGAGAGAGAGAGAGAGGAGCGAGAGAGAACAGAGTTTCGCGCACAGTGGAAGGTCCGCAGAGAGTCTAAGAGATGCCGAGGACCACATGATTTCAAAACATGCGAGAACTTTCTTTCTGCAAATTGTAGTGGTGGCCCCCCAGGTACCTATGGGAAGTGTCCTATGCGGGCAGCGGCATTAAAGAGAAAGAAAACGTTTATCCTGAGACCGAAGGCAAAGGATGAGAAGATTAAGACGAAGAAAAAGACGGAGAGTCGCAGAGAGTGAGAGGACATCACAGGAAGCTCAGAGAGTGATACTAATTTCCCAATCCTGAAGCCTGCATCAGGAACCAACGACGCATTGGCGCCAGCGTAAAGCGGACTGGCTAAAGCAGCGAAATCATTCCATAGAGATGAATGGTCAATTTATGCGAGAACACTGCTGCACAACCGGAACAGTGAAGTTATGCCTCTGCACTGCAGCGACCTCGTTCGCGTTGTGGAGAAACAACACCACCACAGGAGGACTGTCAGCAGGGACTACGTGCTCTCTCCAAGGCCATGCGATCACTGAGCCCGATGAAGGACATGCTAGAAGTAGTCCCGGCTCTTGAGTCGCTGATTCTACGTTCTGCCTCCTCTTCAAACACCTAACAACACTGACGCGGTCAGGACACAATGGTCATCATCTCGCCCAAACGTGCCGCTCCTTAAGTACTGGAATTGGGTGGGTCTTGCGTGCCATTTACCTGAACTGTCGCTTTTCTTACGCAACATGCATGTGCAAATATTGGCCCTGTTCGAGGCTGGTCTTCCAAGTTGCTGATCAATTGATGGTTATGTCGGTCATGGAAACCAATTTATTTCGAGATTTCCGAACCAACGCACCATGCGATATATCAGACATGAAATACCACACTTCGCCCTTCCAGTTCAAGACCTTTGCAGCAGTGCATTGGAGATAACTGCTGTGTAAGTGCGGTTGGGAAACCGAAGCCTCAGCGTGGCGTCCGTATATGGGAGCTTTCCTCAGAACGACTCATTGGGAGAAATCATTAGATACCTCTGCGGTTACCCTGCTCTGATGATTATATGTCTGGACTTTAATGCACACCATACTGTCTGGAGTGACAATGTGACTGATACTTGTGGGAATCAAGTTGTTAGTGCTCTAAATACCGAGGGACCTTGTGCGACGAATAACAGACAGCCAACGTTTTTCCGACCATGGGCCTCTTACAGTGTCATTGATTTGACATTGCACTCAGCGGACATCCTCGCATCATCAGCGACGAGTAAAGATAGATGAGGATAGCTACAGGGGCTTGTTGGTACGGCATATCTTATTTTGTTGTAGTGCAAGCTGAGCAAGGACAACAGAAAAAACAAGGACAACAGTGTGGGTCAGATGTGCCTTTCTGTTGTCCTTGTTAAGATTACACTACAACAAAATAAGAGTAAAGATAGAATGCACAGTGACTATTCTCCTGTCTTCGTCAACATTGCTGGATTTCGAACTACCGGCCGAAGGTTCTGTCCTGTGACGTATTTGGATACGTACAGGGACGGCGTAGGCGAATCTTCTAGAAACCTGTTGGCGGATATGCTACGTAGCAAAGATGAGCTACCGCTGAGCTTAAGCTACCCGGCCACTTCCCCGCTCCGGAATTAAAGCTAAAGAATTTATGCGCTGCCCGTAGAAGAGCGGAAAGAAGGCTGATGAGGACGAAGGGCGACCCATAATGCTGACTATATATAACAAAATTAACGCAGTGATTCGCCGTTACATAAGGAAACTAAGAAGCGATAAACAGGCGGAATTTTGTGCGAGCCTATTCGTCTTCACGCCAGTTCCAAGGATATGGTGGGTCGTTAATAACCTTGCTGGAAACTTCCGACGAAACAAACCATAATGCCACGTAACATGTGAACTTAGTGAGTGAGTGAGTGAGTGAGTGAGTGAGTGAGTGAGTGAGTGAGTGAGTGAGTGAGTGAGTGAGTGAGTGAGTGAGTGAGTGAGTGAGTGAGTGAGTGAGTGAGTGAGTGAGTGAGTGAGTGAGTGAGTGAGTGAGTGAGTGAGTGAGTGAGTGAATAAACATTTATTGGGGCCAGCAAAATGCGATAAAACGCGCACCCGGCTAATCCCATGACGGGACTGACAAATCTAGCTTGCCGGCCCGATCGCGGGCGCGCTTGACGGCCAGGATTTGGTCTTCAAATAACGGGACTTCGCAGGTGCGCGTCCCAGTCTTACTTGGTGAACTTCGGGACCGACGACCCGCACTCCCAGAGCATGTGAGACAAAGTAGCAGCCTCACCACAGGCCACGCAAGAGCAATTCGGATAAATCTCAGGATATATGCTGTTGAGGGGCGCCGGATTTGGGTAGGAGTTAGTTTGCAAGAGTCTGAGCGTGACCGCCTGCGGCCTGCTTAGTTTGGTGTGAGGTGGCGGGAAAATCCTTCTCTCAAAGTAAAAGTACTTAGTAATTTCATTGTACGTGATAGGAGCGTCTCTGTGTCCGGGGAGAGAGTGGCCTGATCCAAGGGCGTGAACTTAGGAGCTCCGGTATTCGACCATATCGCGAGGGAGCCTTCCGGGAGCTTAAACATAATAAACCGTCGCGCATGTAACACTTTTATCATAACTTAGAGATTTTTGTGAAGTTGTATATAAACATGTGTATCATCGTCGGTTTAAGTGCTTGCTTCCGAATTTGATGTAGACCTCATTTAGGTACCATCCGAAGCAACGCTCAATCTACTGCCATGAATAATCTAAGTGCCTGCACAGACGGGCTCTGTAGCCTGGCTAAGGCATGTGGCTAGACTGAGAGAGGAAGGTGTACTCCTATTAAGCATCGTGCCTTACTCTCTCTCACTGTACTTTCAATGCTGCATACAACTGCAGCGTTTAACAGGGCTCAATAAAATTATCAACATTGGTTCAAATGGTTTTCAATAAACGGCAGTAGCTTTTCTTGAAATTGACAAATGATATTTCACCAATTTATAGAAAAAATTTTTGTAAGCATGCTCGTTACGAATTTTTCTAAATGGAGGAAAACTGCCGGAGAAAGAAAACGAGGCGATAATAGTGGTTGTTCCTCAGTCACATTGTCAGAGCCGGCTTTCATTACGAGAAAGTTTTATACGAAGCGCAGAGAGAACTAGGGAGCGTGACGTCGATGACATTAGACGTGCGTGAAACTCAATCGTACACGCAGTTCAGAACTCGACAAGTATCGGTATGAGGACGTTATGCCTGTGATACGAAACGCATCATGCTCGGGTCATAGCTAAGGGCTGAACGGCTACCTTTGTAAGCAATCGCTGTTCTACCTAGTAAATATCTGACACCTATACATAATTGCATTTTCTGATTTTTTACAAACCTCAATGACGAGTGGCTCCCCCTTGTAGAGCTTTACACCGTCGTTGTCGAAGGGAAAGAAACGCGGGTCGGAAACGTAGGTGAGGTCCGACGCCACATCTGGGTAGAACTTGTTCAGTTCCTGCACCGATCGAACATCGTCCATTATGAAGCCGATGCGAAGGCGCACAGCGTCCAGCTCGTCGCCTTCGGATCCAGCTTCGGATTCCCCTCTTGACTTTACTGCCGTATTCCTCTGGTACTGCCCTCTGGCCACGGCGTGTGCAACTACGTCGGCGCTCTCCGCCTGCTCTTCCTCGTCGTCAAAGCTGCTGTCCCTCCCCGGGTGGCGCAGGAGCACGGCCGGAGAAGGGCAGACCATGACAGAGGCGTTCAACACGTGGCACGACTGCGATGTCAGGAGAAGAGAGATAGCAGTGAGATCACAGCCCGGTGGAATGTTCAATCAAGCTAGTTGGTGACCCAGGCAATGTAATTCAGGAATGTATAGTCCAAAATGAGACGCGGACAAAGTGTATACGACAGAGAAGGCGTTATGTGGTCGAAGTTGCGGGCTACTTCAATCCAGTTGCTCTGACTTAAAGTAGAGAATGTAGTTGCCCCTCATCATAGCAAACACTCACGTGAAAAATTATCATATGCAATTATTGTTATCATTTACTTCACGCTGAAAAGCTGTGAACCCGTTTGAACGAATAATGGCCTATCGAAATATCGGACATGGCTCGATAGTTCGGCCTGCAAGTTTATGTAGTCTTAAAGTTTTATGCGTCATATTAAGTTTCATTCAATTGTAACAGTGTAGTTATAAGAAGAAAATGAACATGTGAGATTGAATTTGGTTTCGGCTTTTGCGAAACGAATGTTTACTGACCTATAGCTCAGCATTTCGAAGCCACGACGCACCAGTTCACGCTGTCTGCTAGCACCGAACACCGTATCTGACTGATAGAGTTTAACTAGCCAAAACAACACACGAATTGCGGAAGGTTGAGTACTGGGGAGCTGCAGATAAATTTTGATGACCAGGAGGTATTTACCGGGCACCCTGTACTCTGCACAGAAACATCTTTTACCATCCGCCCTCGCAACACACATTCAATGTGTAAGCTTTCTTTTGCGTGTACCCCGGCAAAATCTGTCTGTCAGGTGATAAGTGTAATGAATTATATCTGCACAAAAATAAGTAATTTGCGAAATTAAGACATTTGTTCATTATAGTAGTGTAAATATAGATGATTGGTATAGCTTTATAAGTGATAAAAAACGATTGAAAAAAAAATTGACCAGAAAGAAAACCTTGTCTTCAGGCCGCATTGAAAGCTTACATTCCCGCATTACGGGTCTGTGTGCAGAAAAGCCTGCTGTGGGGCCGTTGAGTAAAATACAACTGATTGGTACATGTGATAACAGTATAATAATAATAATAATAATAATAATAATAATAATAATAATATTATTATTATTATTATTATTATTATTATTATTATTATTATTATTATTATTATTAATAAGTTATTGATGGTGTAAAAAAAACCTGGTGACGTCGCCATCGCCGTCGCTACGTCAAGGTCGTAACAAAAAAAGGAGAAAATAAAATTTAGGAAAGGGAAGAAACAGCTGTGCTGAAAGCCGTTATGACGGCGTTCCCGCTCAGTTGATGCGAACGCTTTGAAGAGGCCATGCAACTTCCTGGAAACTAACTTCCACACCGTTCAATGCACGGATTTCATTTCTTGGTTACCGGAAAAGGGATGGGTAGATGTGCATAAGCTAGGAAAAGCGAGTAAGCAATAGCGAAGTAATAGCCGGGCCAATGCTTACGCGTTAGTAGAAAATTTTCAGATCTCCAGGAGTATTAGACGAAAAATTAATGAGAAACAGGCTACGATAACTTCGATGCGTACATGAAATGTGCCTTCAATAGCGAATCTAGCTGATTACGGTTCTACCACCATACTTTGTTACTCTTAGTTCCAAGTAATAAAATAACAGGCTCATAATAGCGGATGCAATCAGTCAGCGGCGCTGCCATCTTGCATTCCAGGGACCCTCCTCCATTTTCCGCGCAAGTGCTCCTCCCCAGACGCATGGTGACACCCGCCGTGGTTGCTTAGTGACAGTGGTGTTGGGCTGCTAAGCACGAGGTCGCGGGATCGAATACCGGCCACAGCGGCCACATTTCAATGGGGCGGACTGATTAAAACACCCGTATACTTAGATTTAGGTGCACGTTAACGAACCCCAGGTGGTCCAAATTATTCTGGAGTTCCTCACTATGGCGTGCCTCATAACCAGATCGTGGTTTTGGCACGTAAAACCCCATAATTTATTTTTTAAAATTTCAGATGCATGGTAACAGGTATCAGTAAGCAGAGCTCACACGTAAAACGGTCAAATCAAAGTGCCCTGCTGCATTGCGAGAGTGTCGCTCAAGAGCGGCTTGTTCCAGAACGCACGGGCCGTACTGTACCCAATGTGCACGCCTCTCGTGCTTCGTACAAGTTTGATGGCCAGATAGACGTGAGACTGCACAGCTCCTGGACCCAGCGGTACAATATACCGTATTTACTCAATTTTCACGGACAGAAAAAGATGTAATATTATTTAACTAAATATGATGAGCTATTCTCGGTTATAACACGCTCCCCTGTTATCATACTACAAGAAGCTATAATTAAATGGTCCTTGATTGTTCACTCACGAGTTTTTGTAGCAATAGTGATGGAGAAGTGGCGTTTTATTCTCACATAAGAAAACAGGACTTGCTGTATCTGGGCCACAGGAAACTGGATATCGCTTGTCGTTGCTGTCGGAGCACTTCCTGTCAAGCTCTCAGAGTATCTAATTTTTGGTGCCCCCTGTGCCTTTTGAGACACCGGATATCTTAAACTCCTTGCAGACCTCGGCAACCTAACTCTACCACCTAGAATACACTATAATCTGATGAACTGACAGAACGGACTCAAAACTACCGCAGCTTCTACAGCTGCAGCGACATCTGGATTTGGCGTTATTGTGGAATTTTTAATCCCAATGACCCCAGCTTGTCTCTAGTGCAGTTTTTGTACCGTACTGGATAGTACTGCGCATGATATTTTTTAAGTAAAATAAGTAACGCGCATGCTATAGTTTAAGTCAAGTAGTTATTTAATAACTCGCGTCTGTGCGTGTATATCTCTGGATTAACAGCACAAGGTAGCGGAATCCGAGATTCCCCTTACCGTTTCGTTTACTTGGCGAAACCTGTTGAACACCGCCATACGGGGTTGCTGAATAGACGTCAAGTTGGTTCCGTAAATGTGGATGTGTCTGCCTCCACTGAAAAGTAAATATAATGAAAAGTGAATCAGTACTCAATGCTACGCACAACCAGCATGGTTACAGCGTGCCCGTGATTCATGACTAAGCAAATATTTTATTTTATTGTGATATCAGTTGGAAATAAAATACCAATTATTGACGTTGCTCTACAATTTCAGAGCATAAGATTCAGAATGAGATAATTAATCAGCAAATTATTAATTTAACTACGATCAAATGCAAGATAATGAACTTGCAGTTACAATGTGCTTTATTCACCCCATGAGAAATTGTCTTTGCACGTGAGCCAACCACGTGTCTTCTAAATCTTACTGTTTCATGTGGAACGCAGTTATACCTGGCAATTGTTCTCAGCTTGTGTACTAACTGCCCGCCATTCAGCTATCTTAGATATATATCGATGAGGCTGGGTCGCAGACTAATGAGCCTAAGAAGCGGCTGCGACTGTGGCCAAGAGCTACTTTTCAGAAACATAATATTGCCGCCCTTATCGAGTTTATGGAGATCACTCATAGCGTGTATAAAAACTAGAACATAACAATTGCAAGGGCATTTTTGCCTGCTGAAGATGTTATTGTATGTGCATGCAATATTATAGTATATAGTATGTTTAACATTTTACGCACTTTCCTAGCTTGTGTAGTTTTGCTTGTCTATATTGTAGCTATGATGTTTGCGACATCTTAAAGTGCATTTCTTTATGCTGACATTTCGTGCTTTGAAGAGATCGTAATGCCATGTTATAATGTATCGTTTTTAATGTATGTGACAATTTGTTTTTTGTGATATACTTCCATGTTAGTCGTGAGAAAAGTAGTAGTCGTTATTTCTTCATCTAAAAAATAATTCTACACTGCGCACCTGAGGAAGCTTTTAAGCGGTTGAATTCTGTGCAAAGAAGGGTCCTCAGTGTAGAAAAATGGGTTGCTCAGGGTCAGGTTGGCACCGTCAATGCGCAGGATCAGCTGGGAGACCTGATACGATGGGTACGGAGACCTGGACGTTCTGCAACTGATCTGGTTGCTGCTTGCAAGAGACCTGCGAGCGACACACAGCATGAGAAATGTGTGACCATACGCGAAAGACTCTGTATACATCCAGAAACAGCAGACAGGCTAACCCTTATTTATCTGGTTTTTGTTGTCAAAGAAGCCGGCATCGACTAGCCTCTCAGTGTCGAAGCTTAGTATAAAGCTACAAAACGAAAATTATGCAATTAAAAAAAAAAAACGTGTACCAAAGTAGTGTCGAACCCAGGTGAATTTCCTTGAAATAGCGGGAACATGTTTCGGTAGATGGGCCTACACTATATTTAAAGGGGACGCGTTCCCTTGGATCTTCAATTTATTTTTGTGCATAATAATAATGTTGTGGAGGTACAAAGTTTGTCAAGCTAGAAAGCCACTATGAGACAGGTGCCATTCGAAATAGGTGTCCGCCCATCAAAATATCGGTTCGCTCTTCTTAACCAGCTTCATTTTGGTTCGGCGTTGCCTGCATAAGGCGCTAGCATGCGCCTTCTCGCTCAGATTTTTTTTGCTTCGTAGATTTTTATGATTTATGTTAAGTCATGTACTGTGTGGGCGAATGAACGACGAAATAAAGAAATCCGAGGGCATTCAGTTTCTGGAGGAAAGGAGTTAACGAACCTGAACACACAGCAGCCGTATTCTATTACCCTGAGATTTCGTGCAACCTATGGCGGGCAACACCACACGTTCCTAAATTACTCTGGTAACCGACCATAACTGGCTAAATCAGTGATGCGTTGGTTTATTAGTCGCAATGCTCATCGTTATAGAATGGACATCACTTGCACACATGTGTGTATGTATTTCCTTTTTTACTCGAATTTCCTAGCATAATCATCGGCCTCAACTAATGACCGAATGCCACCTTGGTTACCTCAACTCCCGTTTCATTCTTGTTTTTCATCCTAATTGAAGTATACCTTTATGCGTCAGCAGAAAGAATACTACATGTTAGAATTATCAGGACTGAAAATGTAGTAATGATGTAATAGTGGAAGAGAGCTAAAAAGAACACAGGTCTCACAGAGGCACATTACGACAGGGTTTAATTGTGACGCAGGTGAAAAAAAAAATGCTAGGCGACCCTAATCTTTGACTTAGGTGTCTGTTAGTGGCACTCGCACCTCGGCGTTGGTGTTCTTTAGGTGAAGCAAGCGAGCATCTTTCCCCCGCAACGATATGCGGGCGGGGAGCTACGGAGGCCGAGGAGGAAGAGCAGCGCGCGCCACGTGGAGGGGCGTCGAAGCGCACGAAGCGGCGCACGAAGCGTACCTTACGCGTCCTCTCTGGTGCTGACGTCAGAGCATGTAACGAATGCGCGCGCACAGCTGTGGCGTGCAAGCGAGTGAGCGCCGGGAAAGGAGAAGCGAAAGAGGAGGGAGTGACGTCACATCCGCGCTGCTGGGCAGATGTTGAGTCTGTGCCAGGCAACAGTTCTCCATTAATTAGCCGTTTATTGATCATGGCATCACCATGTGTGTGACGTCGTTAGTCACGTCATTACTTCCGCTTTCTACTTCTGGGTTTCCAGGAATTTCGCCAAAGTTGTGCTCACGTGGCTGGTTCTAAAGTCTACGATTCTGTGCTTTGATGTGGTGGTGGTGGTGGTGGTGGTGATGTTGAAGCAGGCGGGGTTAGCCTGGCATACATAGCCGGCAATTGTTCCGCCTGATCCTCCTTCGAGTTGAGATCACGAGTGTCACCAGGTGTCGATGAGCCCCGTGTCTCGCAGGAAGGCTATCAGCAGTCGTTGCGCTCTCTTAATGAATGCCGCGGGCCCTCCGGGGAAAACGTCTTCAAAGGTCCTGTGCGTAAGACCGTTCTTTTGTAGGTTGTCGACCATCGCTTTTCTTTGTGTGTCAAACTGCGGGCATAGCCAAATGAAATGTTCGATGTCGCCAGTGTCGCCACAAAAAACACAGAGTGGGGAAGCGCGAAGCCCAGTCTTGAATAACCAAGCTGGGGTGTACGCGGAGCCGGTCCTGATGCGGTATATAAGCGTCGCTTGTTCGCGTGTAAATCCATGAGTCACACAGGATTCGTGTGGATTCTTGTGCATCTCTCTAAAGTGAAGGCGGATTGCACCCTTAGGGTATTGAAAAGCTTTTGGAGCTTTGATTTTTGGGACACATGTCAGCGCTAGGCGTGCAAGGGCGTTCGCTTCCTCGTTTCCATCAATTCGTACGTGTGATGGAATCCACTGAAACCTTATGTTAAATCCTTTGCTCGTTAGGTCGTCAATCAGTGCCAGAGACTGCCTTGTAAATTTCTCTAGAGGTAGGCCCCGATGTAATCTCTGTAATGCTGACTTGGAATCCGTCAGCACCACGACATCTCGTGCACAAAAGGCCCGTAGTTTCCGCAAAGCCGCGGTGATTGCGGCGCTTTCTACTGTTGTAGAGGAAACTACGCGATCCAGTCGGCCAGACCATGACACATCAAGGGATGGTATGCAGAATGCCGCTGCACAGCTATCTGTTTGTGCGCACACCGAACCGTCTGTGTACACTTGTAGATGGCTTTGAAACACTGTGCTCAAGTGGTCCAGCACAATAAACTTTGCTTCGGCAGTTGAAATTGTGCGTTTCGTCGGTAGGTGTGGTACATTGAGGCTGCAGGTTACGTCCGGAAAAGACCATGGCGGGTCAAGGCGACTTCGTTTAGGCCATTCCAATCCTAAAACTCGGAAGGTGTTCAGCGCCGCATGGAAATGTGAGCGAGTTCTTGCTCTTAGCCGCCGGAGAAGCGCCGTGCCTGCGCGTGACTCGCCCAGCCTTAATAGCTGCGTCAGCAAGGCATGAGATGCGAAGAGGCGGAGTGGAAGAGACTCTGCCTCATTAGTGACTTTCTTGTTTGAAGCCGCCGTTGGAACTCCCATCGCCAAGCGAAGTCCCTTTCTGTGCACTACCTCCAAGCGCTCGAATTGATATCAGAGGGAGCTGATAGAGAATGCGGCTTGTTATCAGTGCAGCGTTCAGTTTAAGCATGGATATAGGATTGTTTCCCCAACGTACAACTGCCAATCGACGAAGTGCGTTGACTCTTTGCACTGATGCAGCCACAACACTTTCGACCGCAACACGCCATAGTAGCTTGTTGTCGATGGTGACGCCCAGGAATCGAACATGAGTTGCACGAATAATTGAATGCCCTCTGATATTCAGCGTCAGACGTGTTGACTTGCGTCTCACTCCCGGGAAAAGCATGAAGGCAGATTTTTCTGCTGATACAGATAGGCCAAGCGTCGATAAGTGGCGATCGATAGTGGAGATTGCGGCCTGGGCTATCCGGGCCAAACGTTTGTGTTGGTACCCCGAGATCCAAATGCAGACATCATCTGCGTAGATGGACATTTTAACTGCCGTCCGACCTACTTTCAGGGCATCTGGAAGGCTGGCCATGGCAACGTTTAAAAGCAAGGAAGATAGGACACTTCCTTGTGGGACGCCGAGGGAAATTCGTCGCTTGTCACTCATTATACTTCCGAGCTTAACTTGGACACATCGATCACTGAGAAATTCATGGACGAATCGAAGAGCATTTCCCGAGACGTCCATGGCTCGGAGTCCGTTGATGATGCCTGTATGAAGCACACAGTCGTATGCCTTGGCAACGTCCATAAAGATGGCGAGTGTGGAAAGGCCGTCTACGCGATGGTGCTCGATATGCCTTAGTAGATCCAAAACACTGTCCTGGGCACTCAAACGTGGACGAAATCCGGTCATACATGATGGCAGTCTATTTCCTTGTTCAAGATACCATGTTAACCTCGTACATATTAGTCTTTCCATCAACTTTGATACGCACGATGTTAGCGATGGTGGCCGATATGAGGTGAGGTTTGCAGGATCCTTTCCGGACTTGAGCACTGGCACCACCCATGCTGTCTTCCACGCTTCTGGGATCTCTCCTGTGCTCCAGACGTGATTAAATATGTCCAGAAGGACTCGTTTTCGTTCATATGGCAGATTTGTCAGCATCTGATTGCTGATCGAATCGGGACCCACAGCACAGCGTCTTCTTAATTTGCTAAGCGCCAAATCCAACTCACGAAAGGTGAACGGCGTATCTATAGTATGGAATGCTTCAGACAACAGAGGGTTCGATGCTCCTGCTGATCTGCCAGATGTGTATACGTCTGCAAAATCTTCAGCAAGGGTTTGCAAATCTTTTCCTTGCTTTAAAGCAACTGCTTCGAATGGCCTGTGTAGGCGAATCTTTCCGGATAGGCTATTCATTACTCCCCATATCCTTGTCATGGGAGTAAACGCCGATAAGCTCTCACAGAAAGCAGCCCATTGAACCCGTCTTAACCGTTTTGTGTGACGACGGATGACAGCGTTTATCCTGTTGTATTCAGTTTTCGCAGATGGATTTCCCGTTTTTCTCATTAGTTTTCGCTCCGCTCTCCTACGCGCTGCGCAGAGGTTCTTTAGTTTCAAATCAGGAGTAGGGAAATTATCTGGCAGTTTCAACATTGAGGTAGCCACTCTTTTGCTCCGCAGCATATCTGCGAACAGCTCACCAGGGGATTCATCCAACGCTTCTCTGTACGTGTCCCAGCGCGTCACAGCACAGAATTGTCGCCCAGCAGTATGAAATCTGGTGATGTTGGTGAAGATCGGAAAGTGGTCACTGCCCATCCTGTCTGGGGCCGTTGTTGACGATACGACAAGGTATGTAGAATGGATCACGATGTCTATGGCACTCCATGAATCTGGTGGTCTGAAGAAAGTCGGTTTGCCATCGTTCGCGATACATAAGTCAGGAGCATAAGTCAGGAGTTCCTTGCCTCGGGAATTTGCAGTCTTATCTCCCCAAAGCGAATGATGAGCGTTAAAGTCGCTACAGATTATTCTAGGAGAGGGGCAACGAATGCAAAGGTCCTTTATAAACGCCTCCATGGAGACCTTCCTGCGCGGACCACCGACACCACACTTAGTTTTCGTTTTCCTAGGCACACTTGCACAGCGGTAGAACAGCGGTACTTCCAAGAAGGTAGAACAAAGGTCTTGCACTGGTAAGGTGAAGTGAGGTATTTCTCGCCTGATGTATATCATCGCACTTCCATTTGCAAATGACGGTATACTCGGATTTCCATGTCTTATGAACCCTGGGATCGTCCTTCCATTTGGGAGACCGGCGTCTGAGAGGGCTAGAATTGGTATAGGTATGTCTCGAAGGAAAAGGCTGAGTTCAGAAAGACGCTGCAGAATACCGGCGCAGTTCCATTGCATCATTAAGGGCACTTTCGGACGACGGAATGAACCAAGCGGGCGAGAAATTGCCATTATGCTACTAAGGGTATGTGGAAGTAGAGCAGAGTATTACTGACTCAAGAGCCAGCACTGCTTCCAGCATATCCTTCGTTGAACTAGCAGGCATCTTCGCGACGTGGGAACGTAGTGCCGTGAACAAAGCGCGTATCACATGCTGGCAGTTTTCCTGCTGACTGTTTCTAAGTGGTACTTGAGGTCGGTTTACTGCGACCGCATAGGTGCGTTTTTCGGACTCTTTTCGAACAGTATTCTCAGCGGCTGTGACCTTTTGCGTTGGCTCAATAACTTCGTTTATCGGTGTGAGACGCGGGAAATGAGATGCGTACTCTGTTTCCAAACCAGTTACTTGTGGCGCTCTGGACGTCTTCTTCGTGTTCGATGGTGCGCTTGCACTCTTTGGACCCAGAACAAACAACTTATTTCTTCGCTGAGCAGCTGTCCGCGCAGGACATCGACCGTAGCTAGCAGGATGGTCACCGCCGCAATTTGCACACACAAAGTTGTCTTTACTTGCACATGTCTTAAAGTCATGAGGTCCCCCACAGCGCTTGCACCTCTGTTCCCCACGACAGTACTTAGCGATATGTCCGAAGTGCTGACACTTAAAACAGCGTGGTAGTGTCTCCACGTAGTCGACAAGCTCGTGTCTGGTGAATCCAAGGTTGATCTTCTCCGGGCGTTCAGAATTTGGAGCAAATGTGAGCACCACCGAGTTAGTGCGCCTTCACTCCTATTCAGATGACGAGGTTTGGACCCGACGGATGATTCTTCTTGCATGGAATACTCCCTGAGGTCTCAGGTAGGTGAACAGCTCTTCATCCGAGTACCATTTAGGGACTCCTCTAACAATGCACGTGTTTTTCATATAACTGTGTGGGACACGGGCAGATATGACTATGCCGCCGTTATTCTTGGCCTCTAGAAGGACGTTGGCCTGTCCTTCTGTCTCTTCATCTAAGAGCAATGCTCCCTGAGCTGTGAAGTGGCTCTTCAGGGGTGCCCCACCGAGAATCGTTTCAAGCTCAGAATACAGGACAATAGAGTTTACTTGCCTTAAATCATCTCTTTCGGATGCTGCAGTGATTAACACTGGAATGCCCTCCGCCCTGTCTTTACGATGGCGCACAAGTCGGGAGGGTTCGCCACGTTGTCGTCCTCGATGATAGTTGACTCGTCTTCAGATTCACCAGTGTTTTGTCGCTTGCAGTCAGGCTGGTTTGTACGAACCAGCTGGCGTTTCTGACCCGGTGTCAGCCCTTGGGAGGTCATGGCGGGGTGCTCGTCGGTGCCAGCTTGGTTCCTTCTAGCACCTTGTGAGGCGGCAGGTGGCGCAGCCCCCGTCGGTCTCCGATACGGAAGGTACCTTTTCGAGTCCACAGACGTCTTGAACCGTTCTGACCAGTAATATTACCAGAAAATAACGAAAATAACGATAAATGTAGGCAGAGCTACTCAGACAGGCTAGCAGCAGGTTCGTCGTCTTCTCTCTGTGCTTTCATGTGCGGTAATCAGTGATATCGAAATAAATATAATTATTGAAGTCTCTTCAATAACTCAACTTGTAACTAAACTTATGCTCTGGTATCATATCTGTAATGAAAGCCATGGATTTTGTACTGTACAATGTTTTTCTTTTTCTTTAGATTTATTTTGAATTTCGTCCGCGGTGGTCTCAGGAGGCGAACCGGAAATGCTGGGCAAGAAACGAGAGTGTCACTCGATGTTGGTGCCACTAATAAACACTCCATTGAACCCATTGAACTGCTGTTTGAGATAACGGCTCCACACCAACGCACTGTGGTATCCATTTAAGGATTTACTTAGTAGGTGCACATCTTACTTTTTATGGGAGACGGTAAACTGAACAGCTCCAACACGAGCGCCTTAGCCAAAACTGTAATATACGGAAATGTAATCTCAACGATAAAACGAACATTTTTTTCCGAGCCGACCTGACATGTAGCTCGCGATTAAATTGTCCGAAACGCCTGCGTCACCTCGAAAGCATCGGGACAAGTGGGTTCGGCGCTACACCGCTGGGTTAGAGGCGCATCCGTATTATTTATACGTTTCCGTTGTGACCAAAGCTTAGATATATTATCTCTGTACAGGAGACACTCTTTTAGGCAACACAAACAGCTTTTTATTTTTTTACCTTCTACGCAAGAAAAAGTGGAAGAACGAGTGCAGAGGACGCATTTTCGAGTGTCAACACTTCGTCAGCAAAGTGCAGGTCGGTGTACGTATACCACCTGGCCGAGGGTAAACTAAGAGTCCGCTCCCACCGACCAAGAACAAATGTGCGGCGGGACATTTCCGTCCGCTGGGCGGGCGTAATCAAATTTTGAAGCGGTGCACCTCTTGGCAAATGGAAAGTCCTAAGGGTCTTCCCCAATTTTACCTCTGCACTTAGTATCTCCAGCTATATTTTTTTCTCTCTACAGGCGCTGCACGCCTTCGCAAACCTTACCCACCGAGCGGACTCCGCCATCTGTTGATTCTCGACGCTACGTGACTAGACTTGTCATCGAGCACGAGGCAAAGGACCTTTTAACGAAATTAGGCGACCTCTTCTTTCTGAATCCCTTTTTATCCTGAAGACTGCGTTTAACTCTGCCTCCTTCTTTATAGACTAGGTGAAAGCGTACAAAAGCTATAAACGCATTGTCCTTCAAAGGCGCGGCGCTCAATATTAGACCGAGGTGATGAAACCCTGTATGCTATGTTTGAATTTTTTCTTTTGGCGTGGGGGTTTCTAGTAAGCTAAATCAAGGGAAAGAAGTCTGTTCTGCATTTGCCCAACGTCGCACCGTTGTGCATTGAATAAGGGATGGCATGAACCAAGGACTTCGCATCATAGCAGGCTAAATCTAAGTTATTTCGTTTTGGTTGAATTTTTTTCGGCAAAACCACTGCGGTGGCTTAGCGGCTATGGTGTTGGGCTGCTAAACATGAGGTCGCGGGATCGAATCCCAGCCGCGGCGGCCGCATTTCGATGCAGGCGAAATTCAATAACGCCCGTATAACGTGCGTAAGGTGCACGTTCAGGAAACCCAGGTTGTCAAAATTAACACGGAGCCCTCCACTACGACGTGCCTCATAATCAAATCATCCTTTTGGCGCGTAAACCCTAAGCATTCAATCATTACATTTTTTTCTGCAGAGCAAAGCGGCTATGTCAGGTGCTTCGTCTACATCCCGTGTGCTGTAGAACACTTTTTGAAGAACAAAGGCAGCATGGTTGACAGAGGGCAGATGTGTGCCGGAGGCCACCGTGTTGAGTCCATTGGTGTGTATCTAAACGCGAACGAATACAGGCGCACACAGGAGACGGAACAGGTGTCAACCCTTAACTACATAAGAAGAAAAGCAGCTCTGCTGAGCCTAATAGCTTGGTCTAGTTGGTACTTGCTGTGAGACATGCGTGTCGCTAAGAGGACGCACACGAAAACACCGACACGAAGGAAAACAATCGTCGTGATTGCTTTTTTCTTTCGTGTCTGTGTTTTCGTGTGCATCCTCTTAGCGGCAACTATCTCCTAGTGCATTAAACCTATCCGGCAGCACCGTTGAGGGCTACCTAGACGTCGTTTGGACCCATTGCCCACAGTGCCACATTGGGTTCTCTCCATCCGTTTGTCCCTTATATTCCTGGCACTTCGCTAAAGCTCCCTTCCATTCAAGGAAAAGACCATCAGTGGAATGCAATGTTCTACCCTGCCACTCGTTTGTTACATTATCCGCCTATAAAATTTCATACGAGACCCAGTGACGTACGAAGCATTCATATAACTCGCGGTGCCCAACAATGGGCCGGCGGAGCATTCGCCCTAGTCGGCACCTTTTCGCGCTTCTTATTTAGTCTACTACGGCTCAGCAACCATCAGTGATCCCCGTTTGGCTCTACCTGTAGCCTCCTATATGGGAGGCTATGCTCTACCCAAGGTGGGGCTGCCGCGCCGACGTATATAGAAGCTTCGTTCGTTAGCGCATGGCTAAAATATCACCGTCACCATGTGACGAGACCACGAAAGACATACGTTGATAGCCCATAACCGAAGCGAGATAAAGAAACCTTCCCAGTGGATCATACTGGAGCCACGAAACGCAGCTGGCTTTGACGCCAATGGGATACGCACAGTCGTCTGGGCATGTTAGCCAGTGTTCGCTATCAACCGAAACGCCGGAGACCGTCATACTGCGGGTAACACTCAGACGAGGTGCTGCATGGCGGCTGCTGGGTTTGCGTGTCGCCTATTCGCGCCATGTGAGGTATTTGCCAAGTTGCTGAGGCTGGACGGAACCGAAGTGGCTATCGTTCCTAGAGCGTCATGAAAGAATGCCAGTGCTGTAAGCTGCTGTGTCTTCTGCTCACAGATGTCGAAGGTAAGTTATCGGGCGGAGCCACGAAGAAACATTGTAAATACCGCAGAAATGTCTTTAAAAGTTCGCAGTTAGTGATTTCCCAGCACGTGAGCAGCGCATCTGCAAAAGCCGCTCGGGACTAACCCTTACCTTTCGACGTGGCACACGATGTCGTCCAGGTAAACGCTCACATGACTGCCGACGTTCAGATTGGTTCCGTTCAGGTACAGACGAGTGCCACCCGATTGAGGTCCAACGCGGGGCTGCACTCCGGTCAGCTCCACTGGCTGCGCATCAGTAAGAGCCTCATCGTGCATGCTTCGCTGCGTGTTTTCTGACAAGTGTTAAGACCGGCAAATATGTGAAGCACCTAATTACATAATGCAAACATCTAGCAGAAAGCAGTGTTCTTGCTAAGCAATGAAACGCCTCGTCTCTTTTCCTTTACAAAAATATAAGGGGGGGGGGGGGGGGGGAGGTGCATAACAGGATTAAAAAGGAGTGAATCGTCGAGTCACGTCGCGGGAAGTAATGCTGAATGGTATCAGACATGCATCACGCGTTGCGTCTTCTCCGGTAGCGTGGATCACGCTACCGTGAATCACGTGGATCCTAAGACAAACTTAGTGCGAACTAATAGCCACAAAAGTTACAACTGGTGGTTTTTTTGGTCTTCAATGATCACATCGATATGGAGTACCTGACTGTGTGCGTTGCTCGCGTCTTAAACGGCTGAAATGGCAGGCATACTAGTTCGCGCTTATTTTTACTGCCCCCGTTCTTGCCGATACACAACAAGGGCATTGTCAAGCGAGAGCGCAGCGGCAAGGAAGAGCGCTGCGTGACGCGAACGTTCGGAATGCGTGGAGCAGCTCCCCCGCCCCGTCTGCGTCCCTAACGAGGCCGCATTCACGCCTGGTGAGGCAGCATTAACAAGTTCGAGCGCCGGGGAAGAGACGCCAGGGGTTGCTTTTTCACCCTGGTGCAGACGTCGTTCGCGAAAACGAATGCCCGATGCAGTGTAAGTGCACACTGTAACTCTGGTTCACGTTTCTACGCCTCAGTTCAGCAAAAGCATGCGCTCGGTAGGAGAGCGCTGCCGAAACGGGCGCGCACTACTCGTTGTTTTGGCGTCACTGGCAAGAGCGTTTACTTCGCGAGGATAAACTCAAATGCGTGGCCATCGTCCGAATAGCATTTTACATCGCTAGAGCTAACTTGACATTTGACACGAAACAAACCTTTCAACATCATATGTATTGTTTTAGTGTGACATGCAGCTAAATTTAAGAAAGCCACGTTAGTATGTACCTAACGTTACGTCCATTTGGCGAATATTTCAATGAGTGAATAAAGCGAAGATATGTACAAAATATTTTAAGGGTTCCAGCGTGTATTTAGTTGCGTTATTACGTGCCAAAGAAAGCACTCAATGTCGTGCTAAGTTTTCCAGCTACGTAATGTCGGCCTTGGTAAAATGAGAAAACAATCAGAGAAAATATTTAGAATATATAAACTGCCGATTTGTAAATACTGGGGACAACCTTAAGTACTGTAATTAAGTACGAAAATGGAGAAAGTGAAGGCCAGGTGAACACAAAGCTCATCAGAAGGTACGTAGAACTATACTACTGCAACATGTACTACGTGGAGCCCACTTACAGCGTTCCGCAAAAGTCAGAGGCACCAGAAAACCCGCCAATATCCACTGACAGAAGTGGAACGAACGAAAAAACTTCAAGTTAACTTCTTATAGCCACTAAATGACTCAAGCTTGGAAATATTCTAAGTTTGTCCTTTCCTTTGTTTTTCTATTAGCCTCGGCGAAGAAGAATATTTTTTATCAGCAACTTAATGTTTGTCATTTGAGCATGGAAAACCAGAGCTCTTTTGCTGGAATGTGCTTACACTGGACTATATTTAGTCTAGTGTAAAATGGAAAAAATGCGTCGCCCAATATAAGTATAACGAAGGTGTCCATCGGCTCCCATTGACTGTTCAACGGGAGCCCAAGAGCTTTTGGTGACTTGGCCACGTTCCCACACGCAGTGCTGCGGAAACCTTGCGTACCTTGCTTCCATAATCTGCGTACCTGATATATCGTCGGGCCAGCGTCCAGTGTCTTTGAAACAAATCTTTGCGCCTCTTCCATTATTTACCTCGGCCCACAAGGCCGATTGTTCTCACCAAGGTATAGATAGACCCGTGGCTTTGTCCAGTTGACTATGGAATCATTTGCTGGAAGTGCTTCCCTCTTCTGAAGCATGAGCTTACGAACTAAGCATTATCATCACCACGCCCGTCTCGCTAACAACACTGCCTTTCCTCGTGCCTTTTCACTTTCACAAGGAGCTAAGGGTGGTTATTATTGCGTAAAAGTTCTCAGGAATTCAAAGTTCTTTTTCCTGCCGTTCCTTCGTCGCACTCTCAGAACTCGCAGACGAGGCATGCTGACGTCGAAGCATGCACAGCGTCCGATGCCCGACAATGGGCCGGCGAAGCGTGCGCCCGAGTCGGCAGCTTTTCTGCGCTCGTTGGCGCGTCCCCACGTTCAGCGCGACTCTGGCGCGGAACGCGTTCGTGCTTCCGTGTCGGTCGATAACGAAACAGTGCTTGAACGCGCGCGCGCTGGCAGCGCTGTGAAGAAATAGCCTTCGCGACACCGTTGAAGAGCGTGCCGTGGCTTTCTTGAACGTGGGCATGACGTGGTCGACAGTCAGGCATTGCTTCTCTTTTGTCAAAGATGAGGAGTACGCCGGTGCGCGTAGGTCGACGTATAAAAGCAGATTCCCGCGCATATGTGGAATCAACTTGGCCATGCAAATGGAGTTCCTTGGTTGAGAAAAGAATCTTATTTTGCGGTCTTCTCCAACTCATTTATTCCGTTTTCTTATATGGTGGATTCCGAAAAAAAGAAAGAAAAATAAAGAATTCAAGTTTTACGCGTCTCGAAGCGAGTACGTATAGCCCAGTCGATATATGGCGTGGCCCTGCCGAGCTCGAGGTCGCCGGTTCTATTCCGACCCAGGCGGCCGCATTCCGACGGGTGCGAAAATGCAAAGACGCTCGTGTGCTTAGATTTAAATACCCATAAAAAATACCCCGAGCGGTAAAAATATATCCGTAGTCCCGCGTGCCTCATAAACATAACATCGTTTATTGGCACTTACAAACCAATAATTCAATTTGGGTTACTCTTTCGGACAGTGCCATTACGCAGCGGAAGATCGCTCCATTAGTTGAGGAGAGTTTTGAGCAGCGCCCGGTTTTTAGGGGCCTGTACATCCCCTTACTCCAGGGTTTAAGCTTATGTATGCACAGGCAACGTGTTAGAAAAAGAAATGTGACGCTAATGAAATAGTTCAAATAGCAGTACAAGCCAAAGTCATGGATGCCGGGGTGCATGACCAGGTCTGGTCAATTCAGGATCAAAAAGGGTGAAATGAAAACACAGTGTCAAGTTGAATAGGAACACTAAGCAGACACCCAGGCCATGGCAAACATTCCATATTTCGCATAGCGAACCTTTTTGCAATGTTGCATTGGGGTCACCTGTTTCTTCCCGCAATCGAAGTCTGCCTTTCAGGACCAGCTGCACGGGGGAAAAAAAACAGCTCATTTCTTAGCACCAAACAAAAAGTTGCCCGTGTCGTGGATATATAGGACAAATCAAAATAAAGCCTTATGGAGAAAGAAGAGCAAGATCAGATATGTGCGGAGCGGTTCTTTTCTAATCTACGAAAGCTCGGCAACCATCAGCGAGCCGCACATGGCGCTACCCAAGGTGGGGCTGCAGCGCCCGCGTACCTAGAAAAAATATGCCAAAAGATGTGTGGGAGTTGAAGAAAGGAATTTTTTTCATTTTCGCTTTCACTTCCTGCTGCCCGCAGGCGCCTTATTTCGCGTGGGGCGTGTGCCAATGGGGCGTTCGCTCGAATCCCAGGCGTGGATGACGGATGACGACCGAGATGGATCGTTCCTTTTCTTTCTGCGCTTGCTCTCACGAATGAGCCATTCTGCTGCCTTTAGTGAGGAAGCAGAGCTTATTATTACTGCCCCGTATAGAGAAAGAGAGGATCCCAATAGAAGGAACATGGCGGCAGCGCTTGGGCAACGAGAGGATGGAACGCGCAGCCACGTGGATCACCCAGTGCGCTCTTTCTTCCACGTCACCAGGAACAGCCAGTGATGCTGCTCTTCACTGCCTTGATAATATTAACATCAGTTAAAAGAAGAAATCGCTCGGTCAAATGTTTTGCTCGTCCTGTTTGTTTTGCTTTCGAAGTTTGCCCGACAGAGGAAATGGCGTGCGCGCAGGGCCCTTGTGATATGCCGATGGCAGGGTGTACATGTACTACGTGCCGGCTTTTCATCGTCGGCATGTTTGATGCACTCCTGGCGATCGCGACGCACCGCTTGCGGAGTTGGCAGCTGAGAGGATAGTGGTTCATGCTGAGGCCATGCGTTGATTACTTCCCGGGTTTTCGCCTTACTGCAGTCACCTAGAGGGGCTCTGGGTCCTAAGGGAAAATTATGGAACCAGCCTTTGGGTCGTTTTTGGCAGTCATTTAACACATTCTAGATTACCCGCCGCAAGATATATTTTCCTAGGGCCGCAGCCTCACGAGGAATAGATTATTAAGGTAAAATCAAGAGGAATGCAGGTCATGACGGTGCTCTTGAACGGACGTTGGGTGTTGCTCCGCATGACTGATGACCCCTTGAGTGAATGATGGAGTTGGTTATTTGCTGTCGACTCCCGGCAAATAGGCTTGCGCGTGCACAATAGTGACCCACGAGCGATGGCAGGCAACCAGTGTATACCAGCACATCTGTGGAGCTCCTATATGAGCCGTCCATCAAATGCGCCAGCGTTCTTTATCGAACGATGTTCATTTCATGGGCAAGGGAGGTTTTATGCATCTGTTCCCTTCACTTAGTGCAAAAGAGAGAGACAGAGGAAAGGGGAAAGGCAGGGAGGTTAACCAGAGGGGAAGATCCGGTTTGCTACCCTACGCTGGGGAAAGAGGGTAGGCGGAAGTAAAGTGATGACAAAGTAGAGATAAAGAAAGAACGAAAGGAGCACAGACACAATCACAGTCGGTCACTGTCACCGCATACTGTCACCGCACAGCACAGTAACACTTGCAGCACTATAAACATCTCTTCAGGCTGCAGCCGCTTGTCTAATTCTGTTGTCCTTAAAAACTGCAACAATGCCCTCATCGCCCTCTGTTGCGATGGCTTGTGATGACGGCATTTTAAAAGAAGTTCCTCTGTTAGAGGTCTTCGGTCAAAGCGCGCTAGTATGCGAAAGAGTTATACGCCCTGATCCAAGTATAGCGCTTCTTTATTTGGAATATATGTCAGGTGGTCGCAACTGGTTTTATTCGAACCCTAAAAGATCAAATAGAAACAATGCACATTTAGCTAAGTCGTACCTAAGGTAAAGGTAGTCGAGAACTCACTATCGTCCACGTGCGAATTCATGACAGCAGTGTCGGCTTACATTTGGCTACATCTTGCTTTCCTGTGCCTAGTCAAGCATGATCAAAACGTAGAACTCATCTGTTTCTGGCCTTCGAACTAGTATTGCTTTCCACAGTATTGCTGTTTTGTTAAAGGGCGCATTCGGTTAGCTTCGCTTTATCTTTCATCCTGTCCTATTTTCGTGACGACAACAAAAAGCCATCAGCACATGTCGGCTTCTCCCTTCCCAAACCCTATGCGCACGTTTTTTAAGCTATTTAGGTCCAATGAACTTCACGACACTGGCAGCAAACATCTACCAAACCTTCCTCGAAAGCATTCGTTCCTCGTTTGTAACTATACCACCGAGGTATGGTTTAATTAATGCGTTGGTGAATTATTCATGTCGACAGAAACTGCAGTAACCAACTTTCATGTCTATCAAAGCTGCCAAAGTTCTGACCTGCTAAGAGACAAAGGGAGTATAAACGAGCTAGACCTTTTCCGAATGGCTGAGCGGCAAACATAATTTATCGTATCGTACCAGAGAGGACGCCAGTATTTATATGCTAGCGGCGAGTTTACAGAATGAACTTCTCGGAATTATCGACCCATAACATTACCATGCATCACACTTGTAATCTGGGTTATCCTGTGCTAGGTGCCGGCAAACTTCTCCAGTGCAATAAAGAGCGCCTTTCTGTCTTTCGTGCACGCACTCTCGCACGCACACGTGGATGTAGTTGAGCATGCCGTCTTAAACTTCCATTCGTGGTGCTTTCAGTAACCTGTGTGTAATCTCAAAAACTACGGAACGAGCTGTTCTGTTGCACAGCTTCCCTGTTCCCTTTGTTCGTTTGACAGTTTACGCACGTTTGGGAAAACCGCTTTATTCCAGCAGTCCGTCAATTTCACTTCATTATGATTACTCTTTCTTGTTCGTCTCATAGTTCATGAAGAAAACCGACGACAAAACATTGATTTTCAGCTACTTGCGAATAATTAATTCCAAGTGTACATGGCAGGTCCGTGCCCTTAAAAACAGATGTGTCGCATAGGCACCCGCAGTGTGTTCGGTGCTGCCGACTGGGCTTTTGACGATATACTACACAGGAATATAAAGTGAAGCTTGATTCATAAATAACTTCTCTAACACCGAAACAACCAACCTCATCATGAGTGGAGGCTTGCTAGGCCACCAAAGAGGGGCAAGGAAAGACGGTTGGCAAAGGCAGGTTGAATGCCCCGCATCAGATACCGGTTGCGTCGTGAATATTCACTGCGCCATCTCGAGTTTTGTAGACTTTTCAATAAAGAATGATTTGATTGCCTTCTGCAGGTACCAAAGAGTCGAAATTGCAGGTTCTGAGAGCTTTGTGCGCGCAGAGACGGCCGAAATAAGGGAAAGTACATTTGAATCTGTTACGTTATAGAGACTTGCCGTGTTTCAGTGCGAGATGTTAGAAATAAAGCCTGTATTTCATCTTCTCTGACAGTAATCGACGTTCTCCTGTTATATAAATAAAGAGATAATTTTGAAAAAATTCTACACTGAACTGGTTCGGTTTCTCTCTTCAGCATGCCTTTAAGCTATTGCATTGCGTTTATTCACGTAAAATGCTTGTGGCATCGCCATCCGAAGAAAAGTCAGTGTTGCTTTAGGCGTGGAGTTTGGTGCAAAGTTTGACGGGAAACCATCTGTACACCTTATATCGATATAATTGGACTCTGGAGGCCGTGCTTTCGAGTTATACACTGCTCTGAATACTATGCTCGAGTAGACGGGACTCCGACATGGAGGGACACGTAATAGCAATAAGTGTCTTGACATAATCTTACGCCTGAGTGGCCACGTCCACTGCAACTTTCAACGCTAGCGCTACATTACTGTGGCATTCCAGATGTTCACGGGAAGCTGGCGGATTGAAGTCATTACAGTGGACGAGGGATGTCGCTGCCGTACCCATCGTTCCTACCAGGGCAGGTGAAAACAAGTCCCGTGATTGACTCCCGCGACATTCCTTGTTAAAGCAATGCTGATTATTATTGCGAGATGCAGCAGAGAGCGCGTTGTGAGGTAACATTTTGGTTGAACGGACATGGTGGTAATAGTTAATACACAGATGTCTCTAGATTTTTTTTTTTCCTTTTCTTTGAATAACCTTGTCGGCGCTTATATTTCTCTTATTCGTGCTATATTGTCCCGACAGCTCCATATATATAATTTATATGGCCGTGATAGCTCTATGCAGCTATTATTACCTATCGCTTGATTGCTTCCAGAGCATTTACACTTGCCAAAAGAATGAGTAACAGATGTATGTCAATCTGTGCACTTGATTCTTCAAATCTGTACACGCGAGTCCTCACACTCTTTCGAAGTACTACAGGGGTTCGTTTGCTGATTCTTCTTAGAGATGATTCATCACCACCCCCCTTTTGGTAATGCGGCTGCTTCTTTGATGTCGCTCTTAGCTGACCTCGAACCTAGAGCCGGTAAAACACAACGTGAGACAATGCAGATTACCACCTATAAAGCTCCGCGCAAATATGTTGTCTATTTGTGTGAGATGTGCGCAAGACAACTTTTATGTTAATCAGTGATAATTTCGTTTTAAAGCAAACGCTTGGCACTCCGACGCAGGTTGATTTGCTTATTGATACCAAGCACACCATCGTAGGTTAGCCTTTGTCACACGAATACGGCTGCGAAACTCTTTAACAGCTTGGGTGTAAAATAATTGGGGTACTTGAACGTCACTCTGAAGCATTCACCGGATAGTGCGATACAACACGGTGGTCATTTATTGAACGCATTAAAATTTACAAATATTTTAGTCATCTTACAATGTTAAATTGCGATTCACAATTTGTATCTGTGCGCATGACAGCTAAGGTATATGAGGTATCGACTACACTGAAATAAAATGTTGATAGCATATCTAAAAAGGCCGTCGTGTACACAGATTCGTTAAGCGCGTTAAAAGGCCTGTGTTCAAAGTGTGAGCATCAGCGCCCACTTATAGGCGGCACCTCATACATAATACTTTCTTCCACGAGTCAAGCTAAATCTGTTCGTTGCTGCCGGGTCCCAAGTCACGTCAATATTATTAGTATATAGTGAAAAACTGGATGAATGCGCATCGAATCCTGCCCATAAAAGAGCATCTAAAAGAATACTGCTGAAGACAGCCTCCTAGCTGTTCGACAGGCCCTCATGTCGAAATGGCAATGTGATTGGGAACTGCGAAAAAATAACGCACTCTATATTACGAAACTTCTGCTTCGTGAACGGAAAACATGTCGCCACCAAGAGCGTTTTACTCTCTTCGTGCCGACATGTTTTCTGTGATTCTATGCCGCTTACGTATAGGACGCCGCCATCTAACGCACAACCATGTTGAGAAATAAGCAATGATCTCTATGCAATAAATGTCAAGAACCATTAGCAACACACATTTTAATTACATGCTGTGCTATTGAGACACAAAGACGAAAATACTATGGCGAATTATACACAGCGTGCTGCGTGCGTCTTTTGCGGGCGTTACCAAGTTCTTAGACGAGTTTGGCTTTTTTAAGCAACTTTGCGGTAATGCAACTATACATAGTTGCTTTCGTTTTTCATTTATACTTATCATCTTGTGGTTCGTGCAGGATAGCTGTATTGCCTTCGCGGCATTAAACCAGATATATCTGAAATTGTCAAAAATATACGCAGAAGAAGCGTTTGAAATCATAATATAAAACTGAAAGTGGTTTTTAACAAGGCCGGTGCACAAGCCTTACGCCTCCTTGATCAGTTCTATTACGAACAAAGTACTTCCTATCGTTCGTGTGCTAATTAACAGACACACTAACTTCCAGCATCTGCTAGAACAGCTGCTACGCCGAGGGCTGTTGCCTTCGATGCATCGCTCAAAACTGTACTCTTCGGGGCTGTGCAGACAGCGTTCCTATCAACGAACACTGCAGCTTGCGCTGCCAGTGCCACATGGAAATTTTCCCTAATCAGCTGCTGTTCTGTAGTCTATCGACACTATAATATGTATAGTTAGTAAAAATTCCTGAATCCCACGGGTGTACATGATAGACATTAGGAACACTGCCTGCTACACTACTGGATACTGGTGGCTTATGTTTATCTTTTTCTCTCGCTTACGCCAACTTTTTCTTTTATTCCCGTGCCCTGCCCTTGTGTGCCGGGTAGTCAAACAGAACAACCTTTGGTTAACTTTTTTCTCTTCTTTAACATTTTTCTCTTCTCATTCACCACTGCAAGAGAATCTGGGTTGGCGTAACGTAAGCATTCCTGTCCCTCGATTCCATCCCTTTCTTACCAGGAGCCGCTTACGGCCTGAAGGCTACGGCGATAGCCTTCAGCGCTCGCACCACTGACGGAGCGGAAAGGAAAACAATTGGAATAGAATCGTTACGTTATCCCGGTACAGTAGGGAATATAACGTCACAGGGCTGCCAGGAAAAAGTTGATGGCGTGAAAGATGGCGAAATCCGGATAGACGTTTCTGCCGACGAATGAAACTCTCCCCAATGTTCGCCACCTTCGAGCCGCTTCGAGAACTCTCATCATGGAGTCCCGAAATGAGCGACGCTCACTAGCGCGAGCACGGGTAGGATCAGAAATTGCGCATGTGCCATTTTGTTATTTTTACGCAGCTTCCGGCCAATGATTCGTTCCTGTATAGCAACGAAGCCACGCGCGGCACGTGGCTGCAGCCTCCTCGTGGCATCAGGGAAGCAAATTTCCTCTCGCTCGGCGTGCTTCGTGACAGGAACAATTAATGAGCCATTTATCATGGCCGCGCGTTCCGCGGCTCGTTCTTCCCGCGTCGCTCATCTCGGCCTCGTTGCCACAGATCCCTTGGGCACACTGGCTTCCGCGGAGAGCTAAGCCTCTGGCGGACCCCCGCCCCCGAACCCCCAGTAGATACCCGCGCGCGCCGCCGCCCCCCTCTCTTTTGCTCTTTGCTCCCGGCCGCGGCGCGCCATGCAACCTACGAGCCTAGAAGAACGAGGGAAAGAGTTTCTATGGGAACGCCCGTATATCGCGCAATAGGGAAGCGTTGCTGTACATATATGAGAAGACGCAGTTGATGAGAATTTGTTCGCATCTTTTTCTTTTCTTTCTTTTTAGCTGCAAGCTGAAGCATGACGGAAAGCGCTGAAGCGTGAGGAGATCTGTGGCTACGTTGTGTCTTCGGTTGTGCGTTAGAGTGAGGCGCCTGTAATCTTGTGTTTCGAGCACTTCGTGCTGCGTAGCCAGCTAAGATCATGGACGACGGTGTGAGCCTCTCGTCTGCTGCTCGGTCTAATACCGTGCAGTGATGCGTAAGCTGAATGCTCGCTCTTTCTTCGATCGTTGTCTGTGCAAGCAGACTGTTGATCTTTTAGCATAACGCTGGCTGCTCTTCATGTTTCACGGCTCTCTCTAATACTCTTGCCGATACCGGCGCTACTGAAACTGATACTGGTGGCATGATCAGCCTAAACCATGCAGCGCTTTGCGAGTCAGGCCTGGCATTTATTCAGGAGTAAAGTTTACGACGCTGTTAACCCGTATGAACGCATGGTGACTTCCCGGTTTTTGACTACTCTGCTAATGATAGCGTTGGCCGACTGCGCATTAGTTGGTCACAGCATCGGAGATTATACGAAAGCCGATGTTCAGCTGGGTAACTAACTACCGGCTGCTGGGTTACAAAATATTTATCAGTATGGAAATATGTATGCTCGCCTCGCGTCTTGTGTGTGAGTGATCCTTTCAATTTTGTCTGCGCTGTTTAGGCTTCAACTTGTGAATAAAGGCACTGACCATTGTAAGACAGCTTTCACAACGCTGAACAAATTTAAACTTCGTACACCAAGCTGCCGTCTGCCACTTGCCCTGCGAATTTTTTTTTTTACCGGTCATGCAAATAAACTTGCGAGCAGATAGTCTGCCACAAAGCAGGTTCTTCTGCTTCACGTTGGCGCATTCGGTGGTTTTCTGCACCTGTAGAAAGCTTCACAGCTTGTAGTTCGTCACTAATTTGTTGATACACGGAATGTGAGTGCTCTCATAATTTACAGGAAATCAAGGTCATATTATGAGTGACCGTTCCCCTGGAGTTGAACAGTTATTATCATCATGCACATTGATTCGTAAATTCTAAAGTGTCTGTACCAAGTTTAATCTTTCGCAAGTACTTCAGCAAGAATACACAAAGGGAGTTAATCTAAAATTGGCATATCATTATTTTTGTTTAGAACATCTGCGTCTTTCGTCCCTCCAAAAATGCAATAATAACTAACCGCCGAAGCGTACATCATAGATAGTCAAATAAGTGTGTCGCCAGCCGAATGTGCCGTAAAGGCAATAGCAACACCGAAACACAATGCGAACATTTCCAAGAAGCCAATGGTATTGAAATTTCCCGACACCACCTGGTGCACATTTCCCTTCTATCTTGACTTGATTTGGGACATCTGCAAAGCATGTCGTGCCGCCATTTCCCGAAACTAGTCGTTCTTTTCTTGTTTTTTTTCTTTTAACTCACAAGATCATAGTATAAGCCGTCTTTTCCCCATTGCACGTTTTCCTCATCCCACGCTTCTCTAATACCTTCGACGGGAATTAAAAATTTAGTGGTCCCATATATTGTTGAACTTGCATGCCAACGAGGATAAATTATAAAGTGAGTGAAATAAAGTAGGCAGAATAAGGAAAGCATCATCGGCGCATCGTTTTCCGGTCCCTGTACCTCTTTCTCTTTCTTTCTTTTCTTCCAGGAGATGACATTCTATACGACGTTGAATAACGCATAGGCACAAGTTGGTTTCGGGCTGTCTTCGCAGTCGAAATTGGATTCGCCTCCTCACTCAAGGAAAAAAAAATGGAGGGAGAAAGATACCGTACGCCTGTTTCCGTACTGCATGCCCCAATGAAGATACGCACAAATTTCCGTGCCGCCGAAGCCGGGCTCACGCGCAATCGCCTCAGAAAAAGCACGCGGTAGACAAAATGAAGCAGCAGCAAGCCACCGCAGCGTTCTGAATTAAAATGTATGCAAATCCGATCTCCTCCTTCGCTGCCTCCTCTGCAGGTAACGTGCGGTGCCAGTGACGGACCGGCGGAATTGAATTTGGGCCGCACGCACGGAGAATGACTGCATATGACGAAGGTTGCCCCGAGCAGCTCACCACGTGGACACCGACACACGGACAGCCGGTGCTGCCAGTGCGCGCCAGGTGAGGTCGGGGGTCAACAAAGCCCAAAATTAGGAGTCGAAATGGCTGAATATGCCGATTTCTAGGAAAATAAACAATGTTTGCCATTTTCTTAAGAGTGGGCGCTAACTTAAGCTTTCTTCGTAGACCGCAAGTATTCGATTGGCGAAGCGCATACAGTATACAGAACTGTACAAAACTGTAATCGAGAGTGAAACATTTGCACGGAGAGACAAAAAAAATATTCCCCGAAAATTACGATACTCCCTGATGCCGGACGCGGTCGCCGAGTTAGTACGGATCCACATCTGCTCCTCGAAGTTTTCACCCTATCAACGGAACCTTCTTCGATAGCACTCCAAACTTATACTATGAAGACGTCTCAAGGTACCCACCTTCCGGTGAGACGAAGACGAACTTTTCATCGTTTCTGCGCAATTGATTGAAGAATTTGGGCGGCTTGGCCGGCTTAGCCGGCCGCCGGCCACTAAGCCTAGTCCTTGGCTGGACGTCACCTCGACACCACCGACGCCACGCGCGTTCGCGGGCTTATGAAGCATGGAAATCGAGCAAGCAGCGGCGTCCACTACGACATTTGGCCACTGGCGCACCGTAGCGAGCCGCGCCAGCAGCAAGCCACGACTGTGCTTGTTAAATTCACGGCATGCCTGAACCTTGCCGCAATTGACGTCGGTAGCCTTGGCAACGCTATCCGCTCGGCGGCAGGACTCAACACAGTGGAACGCAGCGACACATATATACTTCAAAATCCGCACCACACAAAACCTGGTGGCCGTTGATACCTATCGTCAATCTGCTGCCGACAAGCTCACTGAACTAAAGGGCATCACTATCAGCGATGCAGCTTACGAGACAAACACCTACGTAGCCGCTGATCCTATGAACGCACGCGGCGTCATACATGAAATGCCCACCTTGGTCTCCGACGGAGAGCTGCAGAGTATTGTGGAAGTAGAACAAGTGAAAATCCTGACAATTCGCCGAATAGGCTCGTCCAACACCATGATAGTGGCGGTGGAAGGCCCACGTTTGCCCACATTTGCCCTTGTTAATCGCATTGTCCAGCGCCTCTACCCATTTCGACATAGAAGTTCGCTGTGCTCGAACTGCTTCACGCTCGGTCACGCCACCGACGTATGCCCAAATCGTTCGACGTATTGCATGTGCCATCAATGCAGTAGAACATTTCCCAGTGCGCAAAGCATACCCCCCATGAGTGCTTCCCCTACTGCCATAATTGCGGTGGTGAACATTCGCCGACTTCGAAAGACTGCCAAGCAAGGAAAGAAGCGGACCGCGTGGCGCATTCGTGGGCATCCAAGCACCGTCGCCGGCGGATACGCAACACAAAGCCCTTCCGGTATACATCAGATTTCCCTGAATTGCCACAGGGGACACACCGTCCCCATCAACAGGACACAAGAGTCACTATAAGTGACAAGACCCCAGACACCTCCATCACTATTTCCGACCGGTTTGCCGTGCTTCGCCAGACGAGTCGCAGCTGGAGTCGCAGTCGCAGCCGAAGTCGCACTGCCAACCAATCCATAACAAAAAAATCTCCAAAGCTCATGAGCTCACCCACGTGGTTAGTTTTCCGGGTCCCCCGTGCCTATGGCCATCCGAATTTAACCCAAGGGAATACAGAAAGACTTTGCACAAGGAGCGCACATCACTTTTAAAGCAACTTCGCGCCAACGCAGTCGCCTTTATACTCCTCTTGCTAACCTCTCGCGGGAAGACAGCGCCATTCTCCGAAGACATCAAACAAACTTAATAGTGACTGCGCTTTTCCGTCACTATATTCAAGGCCTACCTGGGCCACCGAAATGCCCGAACTGCATGGCATATCCGTCCCTAGAGCATTGTCTATGGCATTGCCCTCACACTCAACCCAAACTGCAGTCAGCCCTCTCCAACATTCCAACTAACATCAAGCCACGGTCATGGACGGACTGGCTCACTCCACCACCCCATGCAACTAACATTCTCCTGCCGCTGCTTATCCAGCACGTCAGAGACGGGTTGGGTGAGGACTGGTAGCTGACCGACCAGGGTTGAGCGCCGGACGCTGGCGTAAAAATAAGTTTCTTTTTCTCTCTCTCTTCCTAATGCCAAATTTGAGCGCAGCTCTATATGCGTTTTCATTTTGCGTGTCAATATCTTCTAATATGTTTATATAGGTCAAAGGTTTATATTGGGAAGAGAAGGCTGTGAGTAGCGTAGCTGGCGCGGACAGTCCTCGTGCGGCACATTGCAATCGGAGCGAAGTGTGGCGCGACTACCTCGCTAATCAGGATATCGTGAGAGGCAGCGCGTGGGTGACACGTGGGTGCGATTCACAGCAGCCGCCACAGACAAACCTTCGCTCATGCAGCGCTTTGTTTTCATACAGACGACGCGCGCTACTCTAACGCCCTGTCGTAGTCATCGTCGCCGCACAGCCCGTCTTGTGCCACACTACGCTTTTCTTCTCGCCCTTTCGTTCTACCAACGACGAGAGTGGCGCTTCGTCGGGGTGAAATCGTGCCACCAGAGTAAGCGGCGACAACACCCAAGGGAGCGTCACATCGAGCCTTACTCGTAGCCGCTCGCCATCGCCCTTTGCAGGAGCTGTGATCCCAGTCACACTCTGGTACCGTGGACTGACCTTAGCAGTTGACGCCATGAACCAGCGTAGCCATTCCTACCTCACGGCACCCTGCCCTCCTCTCCACCCTCGGAAGTGCAGATGCGATCGCCTACGCGGCTGCGGATGCCGTGGCCGCCGGCAACTCAGCGCATGCATAGGCCCTTTTTCCTCCGCTCTTGCTCCTTTTTCCGCCTCTGCTTTCACTGTAGCCTCTTCCTCCTTCACTTTCCTCCTCGCGCTCTCTTCTTTCATCTCCCGCTGCACTCCGTGTTCGCTTTCATCGTTCGCTCGGTCAAGAGGCACGACGCCGAGGCACGCCCACGCTCATCGCAGGAACGGGCGCCTATACAAGTGCTGCGCTCTAATAGTATCGTACCATTAAAAGATGACCGGCCGCTTTCGGAGCAGACGATCCTGGAATGCCGGCCACACAAGAAGCCAATCAAGACACTCTTGAAGTTTATACTTTCGAGTGCCCCCTCTATTAGAAAGACTTGGGTACTCCCAAGCGTTCCTCGCTTCCTCTATTTGGTTTTCCTGAATGTGCTTGGATTTTCTGGAATTCTTTCAGTATTTATTCAGCCCTTTCCGCAATGTAGGGGTAACACAAGGAAAGTTTCTATTCCCATTAGTCTGCCTGCCTTTCCCACATGATTTCTTTCTCTCCTTATGTCTGCAATAAAAGAGAAATGAAATGCCAATGATTAATTATCAATCATATTTATTTTTGAAGAGACGATTCAATAATTTGCATCCAACACTATCTCAGTCCACGTACATGAGTTACTAAAGATCCTTCGACCATGACCGTGCGCGTCGATGGCACAGAAAGCAGCGAAATCGTTATTGCATTACCTCAAATCCACAGGTCTCTGCAGCTGTTTCTATGCCTAAGGCGCATATTAAAATGGGCGCGAAACTGCACTCTATCTCTCTTCTCTTTTTTTTTCCCTGTATCTCTTCTCCCCCAGTGCCGGGTAGCGAACCGGACATGCGTCTGTTTAATGTCCGTGCCTTTCCTCGCTTTTGTTTCTCTCTCTTTCTGAATCCCAGTTTCCTAATATATTATGATGCGCTACTAACCTCAGGTTGGTACAGTGCAGACGTAACAGCAATAAATTAATGTGCATGACCTTTTTTTTTGTCATTGGCACTAGCCTTTCAAGAAGCGAAAATACTTTGTGCAGAATGAGTACTATTTTAAAAACAGGATTTTTTTTTATGAATGGCGTACTTACTAGGTCTTTCTCTTCTTTTTTGCGCTTGGTTCATGAAGAACGAATAACGCGACGCACGATTCGCAATGATAGATCTAGGAGCCCCTGGGTGGCAAGAACATTCCAGGTGCATGTAATATACACATTCTGCGCGTATTTTTAGTAAATTGCGAGCTTTGCTTGTGCACTTGCTCTCTCAAAAGTGTTGCTCTCCTCACACTTTCATTGCAGAAATATAAGCTAATTTAGAAAATCGTCCTTGATGTCTTTATTCTGGTCAACGTTGGATATTCTGATGTAAGCAAATCGACGTAAATCGAACCATGGATTTTCGCTAGGTGGAGGATGATTCATTTGAGACCACCTTCAATGTAGAATGAGAGAAAAGGAAGAAAAGAAAAGCAAGAAAAGGAAATGTATGAACGCAAGTGTCTAGTTTCTAAGCCTGCACAGGGGAAAGGGAAAGAAAAATAACATGGGGACCGTTGTGGAGGTGGCTGTATCCCAGAATTAATCATAGAAAGACAGCAAATCAGGAACAAGGACGTGCTTCCTTCTTTGCGTTGGAAACTAACCGTTTGCTTTTGGCACTAGCATTCTCTTTTGTATTCCTCTTAGCGAAAGAGCAATAAGTATTGTTAACCGACAGCTGAATTACGAATTTTTTGTTCATTGTACCGATCGATATGAGCTCTTATATAAACCATTAATTTGTGTCGTTCACGCAGTAGTGCTATTTACGCACCTCCATCTTTTCCGCTCTCAAAAACGTCTAGCGAAATATTAAAAGGGCCGACTCGGTGTCATTTGGGACATCCTTCTACCTAGCTGCAAATATCAAAATGATGAAACGTTGCCTGTTATCGTACCTGCTCTGAAATGTAAGCCCTGATCTCATTAGTGAGTGCATCTATCGCAAGCTTTCCCGAAATGCCGTCAAATGGCGTTGATATCTAGTTTGTAAAAGCTTCCTTTCACTATCATTTCCTTGCAGTGCATATTTACAAATTTTTCTGGTTCTTTAAAGAATGCCTTTTGTAAACTACACCGAGAGCCCATCCTGTCTTCTCGTAGCCGGCACTGAGCCGACCACTAGACTAACGGTAATGGATTAAGAGGTGCAAAGAAGCTCCGCGTGCGGCGCTCGTTGCATGCGTTCATTACCCGTCAAGCGAGCGCCGCAGTGGTGATCAGTCTTCTAATCTCCCGTGTCATAAATGCGTAGCCACGGTGCGACAGCATTTTGCAATGTCGCCAGTGGTATCGCGCTGTGCTTTCTTTTGCCTTCGTTCCGGCGAACAAGGGACGCTTTTTCCAAGTTGCGGTAGGCTTAATCCACAATAATCGACCACTCCACACATAATGCGAAGGACGGATCATAAATTCCTCCGGCAGCACTAGGCTCACGCGTATACGCTGTTGCAATCTACTCGGACGGAACGCGCACTCGTGCGTGTCAGAAAATAATCCCCTGGCTAGCCAAGGATTTTGCCTGACGCCTTTCGGAGCGAAGGATTTGGCCTTTCTGCCAAGCACCGGCTGACTGACGCCCATCGGAAAATTAAAGCTGCCGTTGTGTAAAGCAACTCTCTGACGACGGGCGCGTGCTTCTCGGCCGAGCGCGTATGTTCGGTCTGACATCGCGCTGAATGAGCTCGCTTGGCTGAGCCGATAACGATGTGACCTACGGTGAAAACGGGCTCGCAAGGATGATGAACTGTGGGGACTGTGTCGGCTATAGAAAGATTCTTTCTTGTCTCGGCTGTTGCGAGAAAAGCCATGCCGCTATCGGTTCTTTATCATTTAGTGTTCTCTTTTCTTTATATTTAAAGGCGTGCATTAAAGCTTTAAAGCACGAAGGAGGGGGCTTTTCACCGACACGATCGTTGCACCGCGATCCATCAATACTCTCGCTTCCTGTAGACACGAACTGTGTTGGCCGACAACAAACTTCGGTTAGGTCGTAACTCTTCTTTCGACTCACGGGAAAGACGTGAGGCATTTTCTCTCAATGAAACTTCTTTCCATTACAGTACAAACTACAAAGGAACGGTGAGCATGTTGCCGCTATCGCATATGATAAATAGAATCCCTCCTTAGGAAATTCGCTCTGTCCTTAACCACGACATTAGGGCTAGTTGGAATAAATTATGGGTTGCGTGGAGACAACTTACCAAATATAGCTGCGTGCAACAAATAAAACGAAGAAACGGAAAGAAAATACATCGTTGCCCAGTCCCGCGCTCAATAGCACCAAAGCTACGGCGGGCTGGCGAGATACTGCATTCGTATTATTTACGTTCAAAAGCAAAGAAACAATTAATAAACGAAGTCTTGTCTTCCCGATTTTGGTCTGGTCTTAGCATTAGAAATATAGTAAATGTACTGCACTGTTTAATGATGCATTTCGACGTCCATTGACAATTCTGATCGATACATTTTTTTTTTAGATATGCAAGCAGAAGGCATTTAAACGGGGCAAATTCGCAATATTAAGGTGATTCAGCAGAAATTTGCTAAAGTTGACGGCGGTCAGTCACAGTGGCAAGGAGCAGTTGACGGTGGTCAGTCACAGTGGCAAGGAGCAGTCCGCTACTGGACAGCCAACAGATGGCAGCGACGATATGGCGAGTCAGTAAGCAGTCTCGTCTTCCGGGAGTCTAGTAAAGACGTATAACTGGGCATATAACAAGATCGTAAAACTGGGCAAACCTCACGCAGGATACTCGAAATACGCCATACAGAACTACGTATAGTATCCTAGCAAATGAATAATTGAACAGGATCGCGAGGCCTGACGAGACACCAAGCAAAGCTGTGCATGCACCGCGTCCATTTATTTACCTTGTAGTGAAACTTTTCCTGTGCCTTGGTGATGCCGGCGCGATTCCCGATGACCACGTACGTCGCCTGCGCACCGTGGGGGCTCGGTTGCGTCCGGCAGACAACTCTGCGATGAAGGAAACGATACGTGTCACCTTTTTTTTTAGTTATGGGGTTTTACCTGTCGAAATCACGATCTGATTATCAGGCACCCCGTAGTCAGGGACTTCGGAATCATTTGGACCACCTGGGGCACTTTAACGTGCACCTAAATCTTAGTACGCTGGTGATTTCGCATTTCGCTCCCATCGAAATGCGGCCACCGTGGCTGTGACTTGATTCCGTGACCTCGTGGTTAGCAGACCAACACCATAGCCACTAAGAAATCACCGCGGGTACGTGCCGCTTTCGAGCCGTAGAATCGCGCCTCCACCGTCTCTAATAAATCGCCTACTTATTCCTAAAAAAAAGTCGCAGTTCGGCCCGGAAGGCGAAGCATTGACTGCGATAGCAAATTAGTGGACAGCTAGCTATATGAAGTAAGGATCGTAGTTTTATCGGCCGTATGAACAAGCATGGTGCTCGTGCCACGTGCGCAAAAGCAAACATGAACGTATTTAACTCGATGACCGCGGAAACTCGCTGTCAAAACGCTGCAGTGAGGAAACGCGGCAGCAGCAGCGAGCGAATTGACCTTCGTGAAGCCGCTCGCATCAAAGCGAACTAAGTTGTGAAAACGCAGTGGATCGCCGACTCTGTACCCGTCGCAGATGACCTTCAAGATGCAACGGCCCGGTCGGGCGCGCGTGGCCATCCTGAGTAGAACGCGCCCCCTCTCCGAGCCCGTCGCGGCGCGCTTCCTCCCCGCTTTCGTCCGTCGCGTGCTCGAAATTGAGGCACGATCCCCGGTCTACCCTCGCACGCTTTCACTCGCACATACAGCATACGGCACGCGGCGACAATTTTATCGCCCTTTAAGTTTATACGAAACCTCACGGCGACGCCGATGGCAGAAATGCTCCTTGAGCTTCCATTTAACTGCTGTCGCAATAAAAGAAATGGGCCGGGTAAGGCATGCTTTAACATCTGTCGCAAATTTCAAACTTTGCGGAAGACAGGTGTCGAAGAATTGTCGGTGCTGGTTCGACTGCCAGAAGTACGGCATCTGACGTGCCACAGTTCATGCGCTTGACGTTCGGGGCGCCTGCTGAGTGATGACAGTGTTTATGCCTAAGGCAGTCTTTGATTTGTCATTTACACACTTTTTAAGTGTTGTATAGATGTGAAAAGAAAAATTATACTGGGGGGAAATTACGCTGCCTGTACGTGCATGGTGCAAGAAAATAAGGCAAGTAATGTAATGGAGCTCATAGATGGTTACTTTGTAGAAACGCACGCATGCAAGGGTTTTCCTTTGTTTTCTTAATGAAAGAACTTACATACTGTGTGCACAACACGAGTTTGCCACACACAGGTAATTGGGGTGAAATCTCTTAAAATGTGTGATGTTGCTTTCAGTGATCAAACACCCGGTAATTTGATATCCAAAGCGTGAAGAAAACGATTACTGGCCTCGAAGGTTCCCGAGCTGGTTCTGGCATGCCCGGTCTGACAGCGCTAGGTTTTCGAACAAGTGCCGCCCACAAGGACTTTGTTTCATTTGCTTCCTTTTACAGAGAAGCTGTTAGCGCGAGTAGAAGCGCTCGAAAACGTTGTATGTGTGTTTTCATGGTGTCCCTCGCCAATCGGATTCACTGAGTTTATAGTTAGAGAGAATATGGGCGCAAGCTATGGTAATGCACAGAAAAGTTTTTAAGAGGCTGAATTATTTAGGGGTAAATAAAAAATTGCGACGCCCTCGTTTCTTCTTTCAAATCAGATAAAACCTTACAGAGGAGTTGCCGCCGTTTGCTGACGACGGCTACCACCTTTTCGCTTGATTGATAAAGATACGTGATAACGGGCAACGCGAACGAAGAGTAGCGTGAAACTCCAACTACATTTTATTCAGAGAAAACGCTTGTTTAAATACGAACAATATTATGTAGGCCCAGCTATCACACCACATGACGACATTAATGGAAGCAAACCCCGAAGATAACAAATCCTTAAACGTATATGAAAACTTGTATGTTGACACCAGGTACAAATCGTGACACACAAGTTCGACATCACTGGATAAAAATTGTCCGTTTGCCTGGCCGTTCTATAACAAGGTTACTTCACCTGCTAAAGGTGATGCTGACGCACGCACTCCCTCTGATTTTCGAACTGGAAAAGCACGTCACCTTCACTAAAATCCGACACGCTGCCTGTTACCATAAATCAGCACCAACTCACTACAACTTTCTGTTGTTTTTGATTGATAATACAGGACAGAAATAAAGCATAAATGCTTGCATTAGGCAATATTTGAGCAGCCCTTGTTCCTGGCCTATTTCTTTGTTTCCACTGTCCTGGGAGAGCAAAAGTTCGTAACACTCCTAAGTTTAAAGATAATAGGGTCCATGTTATCGTTGATGGGTGACGAAAGCTTTAAGTGCATATGTCAGTTACAGCTTTTGCAGCAAATTACTGACCGAATTGTTCAATAGCTTTTCAACCATATTTTACGAAACGCGTAGGAAGTTTGCTCAATGCCCTGTAAGGACCCCTTGCGCCACAAACTTGACACTTTGAGGAAATAGGGAAGCATTTATTCATATTTCTTGATAACAGCTTCAAGTACATCAGTTAACTACTGCACCTGTGCGAAATATCCCTAAGGTGGAAGTCACTTTTTTTTTTGTACAGGATTTCTTTTTGTTATTTTACATTTTATATATGCCCAAACATTCTGCATCACGCTGAAAGAATATTATCTTCCTATCACTATTATTTTGGGGTTAGTGAGTTTTTCAAGCCATGCCCTCGTATTGCAAAACTGAAAGTCAGTACTATTTCTTTTATATAGATATTATTCAAAATACTTTTTTCATTTTATGTTGTCTCCGAGCAGCCACACGAGCAAAAGGAGGCTCTAGTGCATCTCTTGGGTGCTACAGCTATGAACCTGGTGCATTTTAGGCCTCTGTGTGCTTTTGACATCTTTCACGTGGTTTGAAGATTTGTTTGTTTTTCTCAAAAGAAGAGCTTGCTCCCCCTAATGTTACGCAAACTTTGACAACTTTGTCTTGAGTGAACATGTTGATATAAACTTTTGCACACTCGTTTCTCACATATAAATATGTGCAAAGAACTATAGCAAAAAAAATTTGATGCAATACTTTTGCATTTACTGCTCATTTTGCAAATACATTTTGTTCAAATTGGCAATGTTTCTCGCTTTGCTTAGTTTCTTAATATGTATCACATTGCATTCATCCTAGTTCATTGCACTGGGCCCCCGCTTAGCTATATAAATGCCAAAGCTTTAATCAATTCAGAAATTCATTAGTTACTTATCACTCCTGGCGCTACTAGAACTTTTGACAAGAATTGGGTCTCAAACAATAAAATCAACCATTTACTGCACTTTAAGTAGTTAAATAAGTTAAATGAGACATGCTTATTTAAGGAAAAAAGTTCTTTAATGGCTCTTCCTATTTAAAGAGCATTTTTGTGTGCGTGTGTCGCCTACCACCTTAAACAAGAGCTTGAAAGCATTATACGAACGTTACCCACTGTTTCCCAGTGTCCCGAAAGAAGTCTACGTTACACCAAGTTTACGTTTGATGATAATGTGGCAGATGTTAACTGGAGAAACGTTAACATCTTTGGATTAATTATGAACCTTTGAAATAATTACTGAACCCACGCTTCCTCTGTATTTTCATTCGTTCCACGAATAACGTAGGTTTCCCTAAAGTGTTCGGTAAACGAAGCGAGGCACCTTACTTAATTTGGTAAAAGGAAGGGGCAGGTTGTGGGCGTCGTGCATACGGGTTATTTACGGCCTTTGCAGTGAAGCCTGTATGCAAACGGTCCGCAGTGTTATACAAACGGTGCAGTATTCAGCCCGATGTCACCAGAGAACTGTAACTGCCACCATGCCCACATTTGGATAAAGAAAGGGCAACAATATTGAAGATAAGCACGCGCAGGTATATGTGTCTAGATAACTGCGCAAAGAATTCTTTCAACCTTTGCAAACAATTCTTTCACCAAGAGCTCGAAAACGTTATATAAGGGCAACACTGAGAACGGGTGAGTCATATGCAGCTAATATTTCAAAGAGCGTGTGGTTTAATTACAGGCACCTGACATTCTTAATGCAACTACTCGAAACAAACAGCTTTGCTAGAAATATGGCTGTGATTCTGCAAGGTCGCAGGAGCGCATTGTCGTTTTTGTTTGTTTGTTTTTCTTCTGCTGTTTTTCTTAATTCCTTTCTGCGCGTAGAACGCCTATCAAGCAGCCTCGAATCTAGTTCAGTTCCCACTACAATCTCAAGTACTTGTTTTTGTACCTCAGGCTATTGCAGGCGCTGACGTCCTTATATTGAAGGACAAATGTGTGCACTCCTTGAAACCCTGCAGTCCACTATTGTTTTTTCTCCTTCCCTCTCTTTTGGGCAGCGTTTTCTGAACGATATGTTCGTACTCGTAACCATTTGTACAAACGTTATTTTGTTATTCACAAAGTATAGAATGCTTATTTAAGGAAACGATGTCCAGACAGCTTTCAAAGTGAGAGTTCTGAAAACTTTCCTGACAAGGGAAGGTCTTGCGACAAAGTTTGTCATTAAAATGTAGAAAGCTTCCATAAACTAATGCCGTATAGGGAGCGCACTTACTCTGCTGATGTGGTTATGTTAATGAGCGCACAATGGATAATCTTTCATCAACCAAAACACCCAGGAAAGAACCCTAAGAACCCGCGCTATTCTCACGAGATTTCTCCCGCAAGCGCGCCTTAACGCCGAGTGTGCGTAAGCGACACTTATTCCCATTAGCTTAATAGACTCTTTTAGCGCTGGGATTAATAAGAGAGATCGTGTTTGCCTCATATTTTGCTTCAGTAAAGTTAAATAACGAAGTTGATCAATCACGCCTCCTTACGAGAAAGCGTTCCTAACCTGAGGGTATCTCAGTGGCGTTGACAACGGATCAAGGCCCTATGACACCCATTGAAGACCTCTTATTTCTAGCAGAACAACTAAACCAACAAGCAATAAATAACTAAAACCAGAGCGGAGGAGTAACACTGGTAGTTTCGAAACTTCTTGAATGTTTCTAAGTTTTTGGCCTGAGGAATGGCTCTTGTTACTTGCGACCTATTTTTCGCTTTTCCCGAGCTTGCTGCGTCGTCGTCCTCATAGATAGAGCAGAGCCCATTTAGGGAAAATTGTGCAGATAAGGAAGGTTGTGCCTAGAGTGCGCCTTATGCGCTTCCATTAAAGAGTCGAAAGTTTCTAAAACCTCGCTTTGATTTTAGCTGAGCACTCTTTTTAATGTCTTTGCCATTTTCAAGACGCTCTTGAATGTGTCTGTTCTTATACGCCTTCTTTCAGGAAGAGTAGCTTTTTGTTCTGGCGCTAATTGAAAAGAAGGCCGTAGCAAGTTACCAGGCTTGATCCATGTATTAAGATAATGCCTTCCGAGGCCATGGCTTTTCAAGCGACTAATAAGGCAGGCACTAACCGAACATAATAAATTCACTCTTATCAGGACAGCTTCCCCTAGCAGCCAGATGACTACCGTGTCAGCACCTTATTTAATGAAAGAACGACATGAGAAAACTAAGGTCTAATTATTTACAACTCATAATCACACAGTTTCCTTTGAAAGTAATCGCTCATTCTTACAACAAGAGAAAAAATTATCCCCATCTTTTTAATTATGTGCTTGCGCACTCAAAGTCCGAATGCTCGTTAGACTAGTATATGAACGACCTTCATCAACCATCTTATTACAAATGAGTGCAAAGTACTTAAAGTATAAAAATGAAATATTCAGCCAAAATAAATATCAATTGACGCGAGTGTCCCAATTGGTAAAAAGTGTTGCGGCATCTTTTGTATGACATAAAATGGTAAACATAAGTATGCGTGAAATTACAAGTGCTGTTACAGCGAATTTGTTGCAATTCCTACAAGACAGTTCGAAATGCTTAATTTTATCACTAAGTTAAGAATTTCAGTATGTGGAAGGCCCCGAAATATTGCTACCATGCTCTTCTTATGTGATGTTCTTGTGTAAAGAACGTGTGGATGTACAAAGCTTCTTGCGTGATGACGCAGAAATTTCTATTTGCCAACATATTTATCAAACATTTCCTTGTATTGAGTTTTGATTTTATTACTATTCAAACTTATGAAAACCACGTTCAAATCCACATTTATCAAATCAGCAATACTGCATCAGGCGCAATTGTTCGACCAGTGTTTCCATAAGTGGATGCTCCTATTTTTTCTTCAAGCTAGATTCTGAGTAACAGAAATTTGGACTTTCACAGAAATATCGCATTTTGGTGTTCACATCGTTCAAAGCAACCCTTGGTACAGTTACTTTCTAGGTTTTTAAGAAACGATGTCTTCGTTTAGAGGATTCAAGCTGCTGCCAAAATAACGCTAGCATAAACTTGTGTCGCCGCCTATTGGCAGCTTCAAAACGCAGCCATGCAAGGAAGGTTGCCGCGTGTTTCAGCGGAGCGGGCAGCAGGCGGCAACCTTTTCTGAACAGCTGCTTTCTGCGTGTTGGGGAATTGCAGCGCTTATATACACAAGGACAGAATAGACTAGACGGCAAGCGAGTGCTATCGTCTGTCGTCTCATTACTTTTGTCCTTGTGTATGTCTGTGCTGCGGTTCACCAACATGTTGTATCAAAACGCCAATCAGCCACATTATAGCTTTCGGCAGCTGCCGTAAGATCGCGGCGCAAGTTTATGTTAGAGCTGCCTCGGCAGCAGCTTTTATTCCCATAAATGAAGGAGCTGTTGCTTTTTTTCAAAAAACCAGGCAAGTAACTCTAGCTGCGGCAAGTGTTGTAGTGAACGACCTAGACCCCAAAATACATGTGTATTTCGGGGTCTTGAGATGTTTTTGTGACATGTTTTGCATGTCAGAGACTTTCGTAACTATGTTTTCTACAGCATTTGTGAATTCTATACACCTTGTTGTTGCCGTAGCCATGATATCCTTAGTAAATTATGTAAATCTTTAGTTGCTGTAATAGGTCTTTATGATCTTTAAGTAGCAGACGTACATTTGATGCAGAGGGAAACGCCCTGTTTTTACGCACGCACCATCGCACTTGCTCACTCACTCACTCACTCACTCACTCACTCACTCACTCACTCACTCACTCACTCACTCACTCACTCACTCACTCACTCACTCACTCACTCACTCACTCACTCACTCACTCACTCACTCACTCACTCACTCACTCACTCACTCACTCTAGATTTATCGGTATATGAGTAAGTACACTAGATGTATACCACCCATTCCTCTTTATCGGAAGACTGCCATTAGCCAAGCTCTTCGCTCTCCACACGATAAATTTGCTTGAATGAGGACCTGCTAACGTTGTATTAGCACTCCACTTGTGGTACTTGCCTGACTGACACGTTGTACTCCACTGGCACACAGGGAAGACCACCAACGAGGATCTTGTCTCTTATTTCTTCCTCGCTCGTGCCCAGGTTGCTGCCTTCTATGGTGACCAATGTGCCTCCTTCCACAGGCCCGTTGAGAGGGTGGATCTATGCGGGAGGTGAGCAATAGAAAAAGTGGTTGGCTGAGTTCAATTAATATGACCGTCAAATGGATCAGCGACAGGGCCATTTGCGATGCGTAGATACTGGTCTCCAGTGGATGATGTTAGAAAAATTTATTATGAGTAACTGCTCGCTATTATGTGGCGGGGTTCAAACTCTCTATCAGAAACGTAAATTGCAGGAACGGAATATAGGCTAAGAATTATGCAGCGTTACTGCAATGGTGACGCTGCAACAAATATTTTTGCCTTTGTAAAAACCTTGAAGAGACCCTCTGGAGCTTACAAAATTTCATCTTCCAGCGACGTTTGCATTAAGCCTCATCGTACATGGCAACTTCATTCAGCTTAAGCTTGGATATATACGACGCAATACATACAATCTTAGAATAACGTAAAGTGTAGACTCTGCAGAACAATGAAAAGAAGGGAGAGGGAGGTGGCGAAGGTTGCGTTTAGTCGGCTACCCGGCTCGGTGATAGAGGGAACAGAGGGATAAAGGAGGAGGAAAGAAAGAGAGAAAGCAGGAATAAAACGGTGAGTAGGGAGGAATTCGCAGATCGCTTAGAAATTGCACAAGCAACAAAAACGCACAAAGTAGCAAGCGCAGATTTACAAGCGGATGAACGTCACACCATCTGAAATGACTGTGCGCTGATCATCAAATGTTTATAAACCTGCGGTAACGCCTGCATACGCAGACGCCTCAATGTGCTTCTTTCACTTGTTCATTGGTGTTTTCCATGACGTTTTCAGCATCTAATAAAGAAACCGTTGAGCTCACAATGCTTATGACCTTAGCAGTGTGCGCTTTTCTATTTAGCCAAACAATAAATTTAGCGCGACTGAAAGCAAACCAAAGTAAGCAAAGTTCTTAAAATTTTTGCGTGGATGTTTGTCTCGTGAGCTTTGTTTTGCGTTTGTTGAAATACTTCGATTAAGACACTTCTTTAAGTAGGTTACACCTTTTTATAAAAGAGCAATAAATAGGGCACGTTATTCGATATTGAATTCTTTTAAGAACAGGCTGACTTAAAAGCACTATCTTAAGCAATAAGGCGGAAATACCTTCCTGTCACATTGGGTCTGTCTTCTTTCTTCGTGTAGTACTTTTAAGTCGGCGCTTTCTTAAAATAATCCTTAATCAAATAAGTTTTGCCTCGACCATTAATAAAGAAAAAGAGCGGGGCATTACTTAGACGCCTTATGGTTCGTATTACTTTCTGCAAGAGTATTTAAACGCGGAACACAACGCATGATGAAATAGTAAACGCTTCCATATTAACTGCGTGCAGTATTATTTTGTGCATGGTTGGCTTACATGCGCAACTTCCGTTAAAATGTTTCGTATTTTTTCCTTTCTCCGGCAAAGAACGGCCACACTGTTTGACAGTGTGACCTCTTCGTATAGCGAAAACAATTTTATCTCCTCGTCCCGGCACTAAAACCAGACCAAGGTCGAGCTGGCCGAATGTCACGGGGTAAACAACTGAAGCCAGCGCGTGTGGCAGCGCGATACACGGGAAGCGCGTAACTGCTCTCAACAATGCAACGATGAAATAAAAGAAGAATAAAAGTGCACCATAATAGCAAGTGCACTTCCCCAAAGTTCGCTGCATTTGGTCCTGTGGGAAGCGTCGGCAAAACACGTCTCCCGAAAAGTCATTGACATACGTTTTTACGATGACCCGATTAGATAGCTGCGGGTGCTCAAATGACTTTCAGCCAGCCGTTGGGGTGACTGCCGCTCGGCACTAAAGGTAAACAATATGAAAAGCGGGACATAACTGCTTCCGGAAGAAAAAAGAACAAGAGAGCGGGTTAGACGGTGCGGTGAACAGCGCTCACGAGATAAATGAAGCCGCAAAACTGCGACAGGAGTGAATTCGCGAACAGCGCAAGTTAACGAGCGAGACATGCAAATGTGCACGTCAGCTAGATGGTTACTATTATCACTTCTTTTCGTTACGTGACATTCAATTTTTGTTAACTTCCACTAAACCGCTCTCTCGTAGAGGCTTTGCAGGTGAAGATTTCCAAGCTGTTTAACAGTAGCTTGAGGGACGCCTTTCAGCAGTGCGCTCGTTGTCTGCACGTTATCTGAAAAAAAGGTTTTGAGAAAGGTGAGCTAATAATGTCTCCTCTTCTTTAAAAAATCTACCTGCTTTCGGATTAGTTGCGACATCAATTGTGTGCGATGTAACGGTTAGTTTTTTATTGTTTCGCAGAGAGAGAAGTGCATGTCTGTGCTATGTGCTGTTGTTGAACATAGTCAGAGCAATACTGTTAGGGAGAAATTGGGAGTCTAACACGTACATACATATTATACAAGTATTTTGAATGCATATATATATGCACAAATCTGTTGCTATAGATGTACTACTTGCATAGCGAAATGATGCCAGCACTAGCCACCGTATTTTTATTCTTCACAAGTTCTGTGGGCATAGACTGCAGTAAAGTGCCTATAAGTATTTGAAGAAACATTGGCCCTAAAGGTTCCTGTGAGCTAGTTGTTTTTGCAAAGAAGCTCATGCAGCCTTCAAAATTACCAACCTGCATGGATTAGTTCGATTTAACATCCGTGCTGAAGGCCTTATTAGCGGTGCCAAAATTCCTGCGGTCTACGGGGCTTCAGGTTAAGAAGGCTGCCGCCTACCGCTCTATAGTGTACGCATTTTGTTTGTGATTGACTCTATCTCTCTCCCTTCCGCTCTCCCTCCTCATATTCTCTTCCCCGAGCAGGGTAGCCAACCGGAATCACTTCTGGTTAACCTCCCTGCCTTTCTTTGCATCCTTTCTCTCTCTATTTAGTTTTCTTTTTCTCGGTTAGAGCCTATATGATCGCTTTCGATGGACTGAGCGATGAACGCCTGATTATGTGTGCACCAGTGCAAGATGGGAACTTCTCTTTTCCATCTCACCTTTCAATCCACTTTTCCCGGTGCAGGGTAGCCTATCGGTCTCAGCTGGGTTAACCTCCCCGCCTTTTCCTTATAACTTCCCTATCTCTCTCTTTCTGTGTCGGTTGTTTTGTTGATAAGATCGTAGAATCTGTTTATTCGAAACTTGTCACTGCAGCATTAATTACTTGGTTTGCAGAAAATTTGTTGTCGCGATATTCAGTAGTAATTATGTTCCTTTTTGTCAGTGGCTCACATGAAGCTTTGCCTCCGTAGTCACCGGGATCGCCTACTCGGGGCGACGGATGGTAAGAAATGAATATATAGTCGCAACGCAAAAGCGGTACACGGCCCCTAGATGTAGGTTGAGATGCGGTTTAGTGATGAAGTGAATAAGGATATAGTTAGGTGACTTTCAAGTGACTCTGTTCGCAAGATGCAACGTAACAGCACGTATTGACCTCTGTTATAGCTAAAAATATTAGGGCGCCGTGTAGCATAAATTCGCTGGAATGTCTCTGCAAGGCTTGTCTGAAGACTCAGGCACATTAATAAAGCAAACTGTGCTCTAATATTCATGACTGCGGCGGCGTTTTTGAATGTACCGTTTCATTTTAGTTATGCAGGATAATGTTTCTGATATACGTGACCATTCTCAATTACGCTACAGCGACCAGTGCTCCAGTGCTCCTTACGTGGAGTACAGGTGCTGGCTTTCTATCCACTAGCGTTACTATTGGCGAAACACGCGGTGAAATATAAACTCAAAGCACGCACACCATATGCGCCATAGAGGAATGATACGTAGTCGGATTTCGACACCGAGAGCGTGATAATTAATTAGTCCGTACCAACGATTTCTACATGTTACTGCACTGGACAGGAGATGTTTCTCTCTCGGCATCTCGAAATGGTTGGATGGCTTTTTGAAAACCTCATTAATAGGGTACAGTGTTGTGGAAGTTACACACGACGTCCCATGTGTTTGCCAATCGGCAGCAATTAACACGTAATGCCGGATTTGTGAATTTGTGTCTTCGTTTGCTAACGCCTGCTTGTGCCCTTGACAACGCTGCCCGACCTTGGCGTGATGAAGTATAAGTCCAACGACGTGGCCGTGCAATTCTGTATGTCACAATCTGCTAGCGGCGCTTTATCATGTGTGCTTCTGCGCATAAAAAAAGTTTGTAAAAGTGAAAGGTGAACGTTCTGTGCTTTTATGCTAGAACGGCTCATATTAATCATTGCTCACGTAATCACATCTAGCGAGACAGACGCGCGCGCGCGTATTCATAAGATCGCTCACTCATCTCGCATGTGCCGCCTTCAAGTCCACCTTCCGGAACGTTGGCTCCCGCTTTTAACTTGTTCTCGTCTTGCTCATCTCCCACCTTCCCCGTGTTTTCCCTCACTGTCGTTAAGGCGTTCATTAGTTTGAGCAGTTAATCTGAGCGCTTAGGCAAACATGATCTATAGTTAGGATCAATAAAGTCTCTCTGTCAAGTAGAATCAAATCAGACACCATGTAGGCAGTCTACATTCCAGACTGTTGCGTCAGGCCACTTGCCTTGTGACAACATAACAATTTGCGTTCCATTTTTGTAGCATGTAAAGTCCTTGTGTGAGAATTGACACTTGCGGTATAGCTGTACCAATAAATCCAATACGTGACCAAAGAAAATTGAAATTTTGGGGCCGCATCAACCGACATTGAGAGACAAAGTGCACCCCAGCTTCCAGCAGGTAATATTAGGTCATTCTATGCTCGTATCAGTAGTGTTTCTGGTAATAAATTGGCGTTTTGCATATTATATACATAATCGATCCTTCCCCCTCCCCCCCCCCAAAAAAATATGAATGAAAAAAGAAAACACCCTTTCAAGCTTAGATAGTGCTCCTTTGCGAAATTGAAAAGGAATGGGTAAGACTTATTTTCTTGTTTTTTGAGCACTTATTATTAATTTATTTTTTTGAGAGTGGCCATCGGCGGAGACTAGTAGGGCAACTAGGGCTACATAGGAAATATACGCGTGTAACATTTGTATATAAACCATGATAGTTACTTTCTACTTACGATACATTTTTCTTGTTCCGCGTCCTGGTAAACAGTGCATACATTCTTTGGAATTACGCGTACAAAATACAGTATAACCTAAGTTTCAATAAAGAAAAAGCACAAAACAAGCATCCGAACCACATAATTGATAAGGCGCTCTTCATAACAATGAGAAACACGCATATATATATCGGGAAAATTACTTGTACTTACCAACTGAATTAAAGAAATGATAAATGAATGGAAATGAAAGGGGCTGAAAAAACGACTTGCCGCAGGTATGATCCCACAACCTTCTCATTACGCGTGCGATGCTCTACCAATTGAGCTACCGCAGTGCCGTTTCCCCATCCACTTTCTTGAGTATTTATGTTTTACTACTAGAACTAACCCTGAGAGTGTTAGCCAGCGTAAGTACAAGTACTTTTCCCTACACTGCCCTTGGTGTCATTGTTTGCTGGCTTATATATACAGGGTGTTTCAGCGAACACTTTCAAACATTTTTAAAGGTTGCCTGTGGCAGAAAGCTCAATTCTAGTTTATGAGCCGGTCTACTCGAAGCGGCGGACACTACTTGCAGAAAAAAATTGAAACACAAATTTGAAAAATTAATAAAAATCCCTAATTAACTGTTTAGCTGATTATCTTATGACCTATATTCCAATTTACAAATTCCAGCAGTGGACTTCGCAAGGCGGATCCCCTTGGAACGAATTCTCAGGACGACACCAGTTTCGAACTTTACGGAGAAATGCTTTGGCGTTCCAGTTACTTGTGTGCTTCAGTGTATGAAAGGACGTTTTTTTAATAAATCAACTAGAACGCCAATGCATTTCTCCGTAAAGTTCGGGTATTTATATCTCGAAACTGGTGTCGTCCTGAGAATTCGTTCCAAGTGGATCCGCCTTGCGAACTCCACTGCTATAATTTGTAAATTGCTACATGTGCCATGATTTAATTAGTTAAAAACTTAATAAATGAATTTTTCATTAATTCGTCGATTTTGCATCTCCATTTTTTGCGCAAGTATTATCCGCCGCTTCGAGTAGACCAGTTCATCAACTAGATCTGTGATATCTGCCATAGTCAACTTTGAACGTGTTCGCTGAAACACCCTGAGAGAGAGAGAGAGAGAGAGAGAGAGAGAGTATTTTCCCAGAGACAGATGTCGGAACGAAAGGCTCGGCGAAAAGGAACATAGGCAATAAATAACTTAGATAGCGAGGCAAGTTCCGAACGGAGCTTTGTGCTCGAGGAGAAGACGTGAGGCGTGTCATGGGTTCCTCTTAATTCGATTAGCCACACGTTGCGACAACGAACAGTAGCGAAATTAGGGCTGTGCGCTCGTTGTCAATCGCCCCAGTGCTGAGAAGTGCTTCTGTAATTCTTATTTTGTTTTTTAGGTTAGTACCGGCAGAACATTGCACAGAAGCTTCCTTTTCATGGGAAAACTGACAAAGAAACGAAATGATACAGAATAGGTGCCATGCCGGCAAAAGAAAATCCTGTTTCAGACTTACGCACGAAGCAAAAAGAAATAAAATAAAGATTTGTCAAGTTCAGTGACAATATATGGCTCGCTGCTAAGTACAACCTAGCGCAATCAGGAATTGTCGAGGTGGGAAGGCAGGGGTGACACAAAATTATCAAGGTCGTTGTTACAGGCGCTAGAAATATCATAACTGAAACTGAACTATACGATAATTTATGTCCTTGCTTTATGATTTAGTTTCAAACGCACCAGGTTTTACGTTGAAGTTATGGGATGGGAAGCCATATTTTTACATAGGTGGTTAATATTGTCAGAGAAACTTTACAAAATTGAAAATAAAAATAACGAAAAGCTCGAGTATCAAGTTGCAATTGTGTAACTCAACAATGAAATACGATATTAGAATGCTGTAAACTGCACCAGCTGAGACACCTAAAGCGGACAGAATTTGTGCACATCACAGAGCTATCAAATACATAAATGATTTGTGACTTGGGCATTTGCAAACTTTCGTAAACACTAATAATATTGCGTAAGTGGTCAATTCATATGATAGGTTCGTCCCCTTTAGATGCGTCGTGCTTACAAAACTGTGAGATCTATTTTTGGCACAGAGTTACAAAATTTGGAAATGTTGTACTTCAATTTCCTTAAGATACTGGTTTTCTGTAACTTCTACAAGCATTACTGGGCCTAAACGAAAATACTGCTTTATTCAGATGCTAGAATTCAAGTTTCTTACTCACCACCCCCAGGACAGAAAGACGCTATTACTGCAATTTTTTACGTTTCTTGACTGCAACATAAATGAAACATTTTTCTAAACGTTCACGTAGCCGACAAATGATTTGGAAAACACTTTGCTTCGTGAGACGCCACTTGCGTCATGCTCCGCAACATATTAAACTTCTTTCGAACAAATCATTAATCAGGCCCAAAGTAAAATACGCGCCGCATAAGTGGGACTCATAATAAAATGATCTTGCTAACGTGCTTCAGTCTTTCCGCAATCCTGCGGCCAGATACAATCATTCATTCATCCTATTCATGTGACGTAAGCGTATCATCCCTAAAAGCAAAAGCTGATTTACAGTCGCTCTCGTACCTTCGTGCTAAAGCTGTCCTTGGCCTTTCTCATGTTCTTTTGTAGTTCACTCAATCATGGGCCATACATCAGCCTAGCCACAAAAGTATCACAACGCACTGGTTATCTACTTCAACCACGCTCACACACAACTTCCTTCTTCGCTTCATATTTTTTACTGAAGGGCATCAGATTCGAAAGGCCTTCCCCCATGTTGTCGCTAGCACTAGTGGCCCCGTGGTCATTGCTGATGTTGTTTTTGTTTCTGTCTTGCCAAATCATTATTCCGTTCTTGTTCAAATGCATAATCTAACACGTGCATTTGCCTTTTTATTGTTACCCTTTATTCTTTAAGGTGAACCTACATTTTTACTTATTTACCTATTTTCTTCCGTTAGAAGTATTTATTATTTATTATTTATTATTTATTAGGATTATTTATTAGAAGTATTTACCCCACACCTTACGCCTCAGCCCTTACAGAAGAGCCTTTAAAGAACTAAACTAGCCTGACCTTATCTTTAAATTATCTGACTGCGGTTTTGGTCTTAAAATATGACAGCACTGATTTCGGTGAACGTACGCTTCTGTGCACGCGCGCGCATCGTTATCCTGATGAAGCAGACAAAATTAGACAGGTATGCATGAGTTACTCTCGGGCATTATCTGGTCTTACAGTGAAGCTGTTAGCCACTACTTGGTCGGTATTTTTCTTGTCCGCGTCCACCTGCAAAAATGTGGGCCGATCCCAGCGAACGTGCGGGGCCAGGAGCAGTGGCTCGTACCCCCGTAAGGCAGAGGCTTCAAGCACTCAGCAAAGTGAAGCGAACAGTGCATACATTCTTTGAAATTACGCGTAGAAAGCACAAAACAAGCATCCGAACCACATAATTGATAAGGCGCTCCTTATAACAACGCGAAGCAATTATCGCTCCCCGCATACGTTTCCCGGTAAAGATTACTGTTTCACAAGCTGCAAGGCAACGGCAGCGCAAGAGGTTGGGAGTGACGTCCGTAACCTTTCGTACGTAACAGCCAGCATAGCAACTGACGCCTATATATGTAGCAGCCAGCTATAGTAACGACGCCTATAGCCAGCAGCTCAGAGCCACGTCGCCGATGATATGCGTCAAATACTGCGTCGCCTAGAACATAGCTGCGCCTGCAGGTCTCTTGAGTGTTCGCTATAATTACTGACTGATAGCACGCTTTGCAGCTTGTCGATGACACAGCTCCAAGGTGAAATGATTCAAATAGAGCCAGTGGTCACGTAGCGAAGGCAGTGCAAAGTCCTCGGCATGTGCTCGTACTTCTCAAATTGAATGTGTGCACTAAAGCGAACGATTAAAAAGGCAATAAAACTGCATAAGTTAGCCAATTTAACGCTAGCATTCATAGACAAACTAATGTCCGCTTCGCATCTTCAAGTAATCTACTTGGAGACACGTTCGTCCGCCACCTGTGCACATGCAGCTATGCTTGCAGAGTTTGACGAGGGCTCAAGGGATCTGTAGATTCTTGTGTCCTAGTTCTGTTTGCGCTAAATATTTTCTGTCATGATCGAGCAACGGGCTTATCTCCCGAGATCGTTCTGCTCACCCAATCGATCCTGGGCGGTGGGCACGACGTGGTGACCGGCTCGACGCACGATGGTCCGTAGTTGCACGACCCTCCGCACCAGGAGCATTGGTAGCGCTTGTCGCGCGTCAGGCACAGGGAGCAGTCCTGGCGGCCACCGTGGCTTCCCAGCAGCAGGCACTTGTACAACGTCACTGGGAGTCGGGAGAGCGCGCCGCGGTGGCCTAACGGGGGCTGCACACGCTCAGTTTGCTCGGATGCAGAGACGGTTCTTGTTTCGCGTGGGTTTCTTCCATCTTAAGCTTTGTTCTGGGTGGTCAAACAGACCGGGCCTACGCTCACAAAATTAATGCATCTATGCCCACAAAAGCTTTTAAACACGGAATAATTAACGCAATCTCGCAGCCGTCGCATCCGCGCACGCAAGAACAGGTGCACTGAAGAATTTGTTGTGGGAACATCTCATTGCGTCCATTGATTCAGGGCGTGTCTCAAAGTACGGCATGGTTTTAAATGTTTACGTGTGCGTTAATAGAATACTGCCAACCTAGTATTGTTCAATGTCCTCTTGAGCAGCTCAAAGTGTTATTTTTTTTTTACTGGGAGCTTAGGTAAAGAACAACGACAATTAACTAACCATATGTTGAACTTGTGATGTACATCCAAAATTTTTAATGGGAAAATTGTAGAGCGTCCACCCCCCTCTCGCCACCGCTGCTGCTATTAATAAATGTCCCAATAATTTCTTTCCGCGAGGATAGCTGCTGTAACTTAAATCTTTATGAGCTGCAAAAAAAGCGCATGAAATTCGAAAATGAATCACCTTACTAGGTTCTTACGTGCAGCAACATTAGTGACCTTAAACATGACAAGATTGAATGATCGATGCTGCACGCAGACCGAAGGCATCAACAGTCCTTGAGCAACGCGAATGGATCGAATACAATGATCTCGGCTTCCACATTCACCCGAGATATCCTGTCTCTTGAAGTAATGAAGCAAATGGAGCAATATAATATGATATATAACGCATAACAATCCTTGAAGTTTCGCGAGCGTTTTTTATGTTGACCAACTAAAGGGGGAGAAGGTTTTGGCAGCGCATGGCGATGCATCGACGACGACAGGTGTGGCCATCATCTATTATTTTTTGCGTGCAGCCTATTCATGCCTTTGGTCTACCTGCGTCATTCATTTTTTGGCAGCGTGTTTCAGGGAACCAATATCTCTACGGGCAAATGCCGGGTCACGTGGTACTTTTCTAACTCGTGCACTTGCTTTCGACCTCGGAAAAATTAAAACCAGAGAAGCTATCATCATGGAAACGAATTATTTGGGTATTTCTCAATAGGCTCTACAACCTTTTCATTGAGAACTTGACGTTTAAAGCAATACTTTACAAGTTGGTTAATCAGTCATCGTTAAACAATAACCGAAGTGCATACCAAAAAATACTGAGCTGCTAAAGGAGACAGTGAAATTGATTGGATTATCGTAACGCACATGCGCGTTTTTTTTTGGGGTTTTGACACTATAGTTATCTGAAACACCCTGCGTGCTATACTTTTAACTCCATAGCGTTAAGGGCCCCGTGTCGCAGAAAATCCGGCGTCGGCTTCCAGCGTCAACCGTCGTTTTGGGAATAATCATTCCGAACCACACATACCCAACCACGCAGGCTCTCCGTGTAGAGCAAAGAAGTTACTGAACTAATTGAATTTCTCAATGTAAAATGCATGAAAATATATCCTAAAGTACGACTTACACACAGCGCACACACACATGATAGCGTCGGATTGTAATTTGAATATACGAGAAAACAATTCTATTACGCGAAAGCGCAAACACAAACCCCTTTTAACGCGATAGCACTTTCCAGATGCCGTTCGAGGTCTGTCGCAGTAGGAGCGACGCGGCACGCTCGGTTCCTTGCACAGAATCAAAAAGAAACCCCACAAAGCTCGCCTTCGTGCACAGCGCTCA